>NC_092809.1:130519163-131155413 GCF_040954645.1 Diabrotica undecimpunctata | reverse complement strand
GGCTTAAATTTTCGTCTAAGAAGGATGAATTTCGATGATCGTGCTAGATTAGGCCTAATTATGGGTTGGGGCAGAGAACCGTTTCGAGTAAAAGGGACTTTCTCTTCTTACAACGATCTACTGTTAGAGAAAACACAGCGGTGGCCATATGAACAGCTTTTAAAAACAGAGTAGAGAGTTTATTGTATGGGTTCTTGGAAGTTAAGGGTTCGGAAGAAATGGATTACCAACCCTCGATAATTAGAAATGAGATACTTTTAACATGCTTCAATTCAGCTCAAGATAGAAACCAATGGAAGCAACTTGTTGACTGTATTAAGGAAAATCACGACACTCAGTAAAGAAGTAATGACAAGAGAGAGCTCAAGACAATCTAAGCTTGCATTTTTATATTTACTATTTCATTTTCCTTATTAAAGTAGCCCCAAATAATATTAAGTTGAATAATATTTCAAATTAATGGCTATATTTTAACTACAGCTCCTTTTCTGAAACAGAGATTACTACAATGTAATACATATTGCTTAAATATCTATAAAAATAATAAGGATTGGTGAATAAATGATTAAATAAAAAAATTTTGTACCGACCTTCGCCGCCCATGTCTAATTCAATACAATGTATTTCGCCTCTAGGAAATAAAATAAAAACGTCTCCGCATCTCGTCTCTTGGCAGACTGGAAAAATAAAGAAGAACGAAGAAGTAGACGTGAATCATATAGTGCGAACGCAGCGAAAAATTTAAGAGGGAAACCGGTGGATGTCGAGCTGGAATTCAGCAGCGGATACGTTACAAGGGATAAGGATACACAAGCTGCCGGATAAAGATGTGACGAAACGACGGAAGTTTTTCAGTTTAAAGTTATATCAGAATTTCTGAGATGTCTGTTTGTACTATAGTAACGTATGGAATGGAAGTTTTGTGAAAAAGTTTATTCTGCAATTTCTACACAATTTTGATGTTTGATTTAGTTACTACGTGGAAAATTGTCGTACAGACTTGAAATTTGCACAATATCCAAAAGATAGTAACAGGATTATTACCATAACAAGATATTGTGTATTTATTTAGGGATCAAATTGTTAGGCAACCACTTTTATAACAAATCAGAAACTTCAAAAAATATATCACTATCAACGCCTTTCAATCCCATTCAGCAGTATAGCGGAAGCTGTATACTATCTTTTTATCCATCCTTTTTTTATTTTTTTGTAGTTTTTTGATCAGTTCTCTCTGGGATAGCAATTTTATTTCACACTTGTCTATATCTTCATTTCGTTCTCCAATCCAATATTTCCATTAACTTTATATCTTCTGCTATATCGTTTTTATATTTTAATTTTTTTTTCAAATATTTTTGTTTTTAGTAATATTTTTGGTCATGCTCTAGGCCTGATGTCGAATTTGTAATTTTTTACTCTTAGATAATTATTTTCTCTTTGTCCCTATTTTCGTATTCGTATCCTTTCAGTTATTTCCTGGTTCATCTTAGTTGGTTATCATCCCATTGTTCAATTGCTTTTATGAATTATTTTCTGTTAGTTCTGGAAGTTATTACTGCCATATCTTCTGTTTTTCTTAACATACCTTCTAATATCAAGTAAAAGATAATTGAAGAGATAAAGTCCTCTTGTTTAAAACTTGTTTGTTCAAAATTATTACGTTGTATAAAATCGTTTAAAAACATATTACAGAACACAGAAATAGAATATTAGGATGTGGGAATCATTATCAATTTATTCTGATAACAGAAAGTTTGTAACGTCCAAAAAGTCCGATACGTGACATCGTATTAAAATGTCCCTATTTTATATGATTTAAAGCACATGGTACATCATTTTAAATTTCAGTAAACATTTTCCCGCGAGATCAATTCGTAAGATCTTATCTATTCTGACTTACAGTTAGTTTCGACTGCATCTACTGTAATACCGTACTAAAAACCTTTTCAAAAATACTGCCAGCTGAAATAATATTCTTGTTAATCCCTTAGAAGTTTTTACCGAAATACACCTAAATATTCTGTGTTTATGATCGTATTGTGAATCCTCTGTACGAAATAGCCGTTATTTGGGTTAGTTTCAATTTCTTCACGTCCCATTTGAAAAATATCCTGTTAAAGAACACTTTAATAGTTCCACCTGGTTTAGACCATCCAGAGACAAAATATTTATCCCCTCTTTGAATAATTTTTCTATAAAAAGGAATATCTGTTGAATTAATTTCATTTTTCAATGAGCATTTGAAGTATGTAGTTAAAGTTCGACTCGTGTGTTTCAGACCCCTGTAAAGGGTAAGATATTTTTTGATATCTTTTTGATTTTTCTTTTCATTTTCTTCGAATATTTTTTACTGCTATTTTCTTATTTAATTATGGATTAAAACCAGTCCAATTTATTTCAATGTGGTCCAAAGCTAATGTTAGTTCAACTATGGTCCAATGTAGGACCAAAGTTAATTCCAATATGAGTCTTAAGTGCAATCTTAAGTATAATTTGATCCATATTCCAATGTTGGTCCACCGTTAGTCCGACATAATCTTAAGTATGTCCCAAGACTAACTGGCGATTGACTCAATTCCCCTTAGCTGAATATGTAATCCCTCGTGTATCCAGGAATTGACAGGAATTTTACAGCTCAATCTGAGGTAATGTGAGTACATACCCCTTTCTCTTTTGCCGATCTAAGTGAAGTTATTTCTTAAGAAAGTTATAAATAAAATGAGAGACTGGATATAGACATTGTTTTTTTAAATTGTCGTGTTATAGGTATTGATAGTTATATAATGATTTTTTTTATTATGTATTTAATTTTAATTAATAATTTTAGTACAGGCCGCTCATTTTAAACATGTTTAATTTAGAGTGAATTAACGAATCAACAAAAAAAAATCATGATTCTCAGTAAGAACAACATTGAAGACGAAAGAATATACTTCTTCTTCTTCTTCTAAAGGTGCCTATCTTGACAAAGGTGACCACATTGACCCATTGTATTTTATTCACAGCAGCGCGAAAGGTGACGTTAGACCAGTCAATTTCCTAAGATTGGCCAGCCGAGGTATACGTCTACGTCCAGGAGCTCTCTTGCTTTCAGTCTTTCCTGGTAATTAACTGTAGAGGTCGGTATTTATTATTACGCATAATGTGGCCGAAGTAAGTCAACTTTCTGTTCTTTATGGTGTTAATAATTTGTTTTTTTTTCTTTGCACCTGGATAATAGTTATGTTAGTTGTGTGGTGTATATATGATACCCTTAACATACGTCGGTAACATCACATTTCAAATGCCTCGAACCGTTTTATGGTATCTTTTGTAAGACTCCAGCTTTCTACTTCATAAAGGAGGACACTAAAGGCGCAACGTCCAAGAATTCTTATGCGTATATTGATACTTAAAGATAAGGTGCAGAGAAGACCGTTCAAGGAGCTTCTTTTTTTTTCAATACGAGTTTTTATTTCGTAGCTAATTATCCCATTTATCCTTACCCAATCCTATTTATCCCACTTATACCCAATTATCCTTAATATTGCAGCCCTGATAGCATATTCTCTCCATTCTTTCTAACGGTGTATAGTTTTCAGTAATATTTAAAGCAAAAGCGAAATTGGGGCCCTTTATGAAAACAGTTGGAACATAGTAACGACAAAAATCTTAGTGGTAAAGATGGTATGGCGAGGGGAGGGGGCAATTGTTTAAAAACCTAAAAAACCGTCTAGATCCCAAGCCACTAGATACTGTACCGTGTACATGGAGCTTTCTGTATTGAGTTGATCCTTTTGCGAAGGCCACAATATTTGCCAACAGAACATGTAAACATGTCCCTCTTCGATTGGGAATCCTGATCCGGACGTGGGGAATCTGGACTTTCCAAAAGCTTCACACTCTCCAACGAAGTGGAAAACAGCGTAATCTTTCTCCATGCAGCTAGCGCATGTAGCGTCGATTGGCTGAAGATAATTGTTGAACAAATAGTGAATCCATAGCACATCCAATCATCATTCGTAAATTTCCACAACCGAACAATCGCATTACCATGGAGTACATTATACGAACGACATTGCTGTCGGCGACTCCGCGTTATCTCGACGTCAAGCGTTGCAAGCGCGGCCGGTCGCTTTTGTAACGCGTAGTTCCCGCGTTGCTCAGAGTGCGCATCAAGTTATACGTAGCGCTGATAACGCCGACAAAGTGATCTTAACGCGGCCTAACTACGGTCACGTATAAATTGGAAATTATGTCTCCTGTTTTCCGCACCTCGGATCAGGACTAGCTACGGGTATCTTTCCTTGCTTTCTGGTTTTCGTTATTTCAAAAGTCTATAAATGACACTTTAATTTCACAGGAGAAAATTAGTATACCATCTATTTTTTTCCGATACTACAAATAGTATTTAGTTCCAAGTTATGTGTTGTTTGCGGAATTGTGTGATCACACTACGCTGTCGCTAGTTATATAAAGCATATTACCAAGATCCACGGAAACATAACTGAAGTAATAATGATGTAGAGAACTGGTAATAATAATACCTTGGTAATTAGAGAACTGTTTCATCTATTCAGCACCACTGTGTCTAAATATCTTTATTGTAAAACAATAAAACGTCCTTGGTGGAATAAAAACAAACATTTTCCTCCGAATAGACACCATAAGTAACAAGATAACTGGCTGCCGGGATTTCGTTCAATATTATTTCTGTTGTTAGTGCTACTTTCATTTTAAACGTCATTTAAAAACCCTCAAGAGAGCCTCATTTTTGGGGCCACATGTGACGTGCAAACACAGCCATATCCACCCAGTAAAATAAAAGCTTCGCAGGCACGGCACACCGAATAACGTAGCTTCAAAGAAACCGGTTTATTCAGGACGCGAATCTCGAACAGAGTTGTTCGTGTAATCGTTTAGGGAGTTTTAGAAAAGGGTCTCGTCCTCATTCAGTTTCGTATCCTTGTCGCGTCGTAAAAGTAAATTTCCAGAGCACGTTTTCCTACCAATAAAATTTATTGGAATTACGTGGCTATCGACTCAGTTGAACGTTTAATGCCTTTCTTTTTCCTTTTTTCTTTGCCTGTGGAGTGCAAATGCTGCACTGGTGCTTTCGACTTCTCTTTCCTTCACCCACTTCTTACAAAATAAAAAACGACATTTTAGATACTGCTATTTCCTTTACATTGATTATATATATATATATATATATATATATATATATATATATATATATATATATATATATATATATATATATATATATATATATATTCCATTTAAATCAACGTTTCGGCAGGTAATCCTTGCCTTTGTTAAGATTTAGACGTAAAGCGAGGCACTAACCATTAATTAATTAATTAACATTAATTAATGTTATTATCTCAACCTAACCAGTGAGGATTAATATTGATCTCCACATAATAATAACCAGGGAAGACACAATGCGTACTGACCTGAAGCACTAACAAATTTACTAAATTAGTACAAAACTAACTAAATTAGCAATTAGTTTAATCACTGAAAAGGTTAATATGTTAAAGATGAAGTTAATTTCAATTCTATCCTCGCATAGCAGACAAACCGAATCATCAAAACACGTGGAACTGTCTTCTTAAAGAATCTTAAAGAACAGTGTTTTGGCGCAGACTTCCGGGAAGTTCCGTTAATTAATTTCCCTCAATATTGTTCCAATGCTCACAGTTTCTTCAAATATCTGTTCCACTGCTCCTTTTACTATAGATCTGGATATGTACTGTCTGTTTTAGTTCTAGGAATTTGTTCCTCCTCTAGAAACTTCGTTAACTACTTGGTTGTTGTGAACGTTACTGTACGCTGTGCAATCCAACTTATTGTACTATGGTTTAAAACCTACTCATTAAGCTCTGACATTCAATCAACATCTTTTTTTGAAAACGATTTTCGGAGTAAAAATAGACACGTGACAACAAGCGTAAAATGTAACATCAATTGTGGTTCAACTCCACATAAATACAGTATTTAACTTAATAGTTTGTGTTTCGTTTATCGGCCTTAGATAAATCCTTAGTTTGGCGTCCTAATTGCCAACTATTTTTTAAAGGATTTGGGCGTTGATAAATTCTCGTTTCTTTAAGCATGTAGTCATTGATCTTGAGAAAGGATATGATAGAATTCCTCGAGAAGTTTTGTGGTCAGCACTCAATAAGAAAGGAGTATGTAAAGATTGTGAGATAAACGTATGAGGGAGTAACAAGTAGTGTTAAGACAGGATACATATTAATAGCCCAAGATAAAGATAGTCTGCAAAGACTGGTCCACAGATTTAACATAAGAGCAAAAGAATTTAATATGACAATCTCATTTCAGAAAACTAAAACAACAGATGTAAAATCGAAATTGATGGCATCCGCATTGAAAAAGTAATGGAAATAAAATACCTGGGAATTACACTCTCCAGCTATGTAGACCTGGGCAAAGAAGTGAGAGATCAAATACAAAAAGCAAACAGGATGCCTTAATAACACTATATGGTGAAAGAGACACATTAACACTGAGATAAAATCAAGAATTTATAGAGCCAGTGTAACACCAATAATGACATATGCCTCAGAAACAAGACCCGACACCGCGATCGGCAAAAGAAGTATGGGATAATCGCCCAAAGGATGGAGTGACAACCTTCCATAGAGGTATTAATCCGCCAATGAACAAGCAGAATTGCTTATAAAGACGAAGAAGAAGAAGTTAAGGCAGGTGTGGGACAGTCTGATAAATTTCATGTGAAAGTGTGATTGCAGCAAGGTTAGGTGGTTAGTACTTATTTATTCTCATTAGTGATGGATCAGATAACATCGAAATTACAGGTTAACATTCCCTGATGCTTAATGTATGCTGATGATGTAGTAATAGCAGAAAACAGTAAAAGCGATTTAGAACAAATACTGGAACAGTTGAGATAGGCTTTTTCAGAAAAAGGTTTAAAACTTAGTAGGTCAAAAACAGAGTATTTGCAATGTTCATTCAAAGATAGAGTTAGGTACTAGAAGTAAAATGATAACTTTGGGTGGTGAAACGATTGGGAAAAGTAATAGTTTTAAATACCTAGATTTGCTATTACAGAGTAATGGAGAGGTCGATGGAGATGCATGCAATAGAATTAGGGTTGGATGGATGAACTGGAAGGAATCGAGTGGTATGTAGAACAAAAATTCCAATAAAGCTGAAGGAAAAATTCTATAAAACTGCTATAAGACCAACTATGATACGTTAGTACGGAACTGAATTTTAGCAGTTAAATAGAAAGGGGCACAACGAATGCATGTGGCGGAAATTAGAATGCTTAAATGAATGAGTGAAGAGACAAAAAATGATAAAATTAAGAATGAGTATATTAGGAGAAGTCTGTAACGCTTCAAAATTCTTAAATTTTTTAAATTTAATTTAATTCAGAAAGCAGTAACTTTTATGCGACCTTGTATAAGGTTTTAAAACTACGTATTACAAATCTCCGCATTATTAATCTTCACATTACCTTGACTATAACACTTTCTCTTAAAATCTAATAAATGGCAATAAGAACTTATCGTTTTTAAACTGCGTCTTAGAGAATTTTTCTGATTGGTGAAGTTTGGATTGGTACTCATTATCGTTTTTAAACTGCGTCTTAGAGAATTTTTCTGATTGGTGAAGTTTGGATTGGTACTCATTCCTATCCGGTACGTACAGCGAGGATCAAGATGTGTTATTTGTCAAAAGTTCCATGGGGTGTGATTTTTTATTTTTCTATAAGTTTTATCGTATTAATTTTTAGTGTAAAAGAAACACTAACGTCAATTTATCTTTGCTTCGGTATAGAAGGAAAAAACAAACATGTTTAAATATTTAACTGCTTGACTTCTCTTCGCTAGTTTCTTTATATAAGTATGTGAAAATTGTTTTTTATTGCTGGCAATCAAAGAAAAATTTAATTAATTTAAACTTAATTTATACATTACGAGTATACCTTGGTAAAAGTAAGTCAAGAATAATACTGCATTATACGTATCAACGCAATTTAATTTGTTTGTGACGCTCTTTTGGCAATTTGATTATCATTTGTTCCTTTGTTCTGTTCATTAAATATTTCTGGTTTAGCTCGAGTAGCTATCATCTTGTATTCTTTTCTTTTCTTTCTCCCCAATTCTATTTTAGTTTGTGTACTCATGGAAATGTCTAAAGAACCACACCCACATCTCCTCTGACTCTGAGCAACGTGGCCTCGTTCATTTTGTGTGCCTAAAACACTCTTCATCGTTTAATGTGCTACTAGGTGTGGCACGGATTAATGCCAAGAGAAGAGAGCATAGGTTGAGACGATTTGGGCATGTTCGATATCGAGACGGTAATCACCCAGTACGAAGAACCGCTGATGATTGTGGATTCCTGGGAGGAATAGGAGAGTAAGACTAAGGAAGACTGGGGGGACGCTTAGGCAGGACATGTCAGTAAATGGGATTGATATTGGTATGATCCAAGATAGTCGATCGGATAGCCAAGCGGGCTGGGCGGCTAGCTTCTCCTTCGCTTCACTGCGAGAGATGTCAGTTCAATCCCCAGCTCGGTGTACAGAAAACAGGCTAACGCAGCAGTTTAAAATTCTAAATGAATCTGCGGCTTAGTCTAGAATATGCTGGTATCTGATCGGCCTATGGTGGAGCAGTACGGCAAGAGATAAGGGCTTGCGGCTTGGTGATACTCCTCCATAGATCCCTACCGGAAGGGCGTGTGCCGCCTAAATACCGGGTATATATATGATCCAAGATAGAAACTAATGAAGAAGTGTAATTAGGGAAGCCTTCCTCGCAAAAGTATAAATGCAAAGAGAATGATGATAATTAGTGATTTAGAAATAACAAGGGTCGATGGTGTGGTGATCTTAAGAAACTTGCTGGAACAAGTTGATTGATAATATGGATATAGACGATTTATAGATGAGTAAATAAGCTAGATAGATAGCTAGAATGGCAATATGAATAATGTAGGCTAAGGATTGAGGCTTTTTTATCTGAAACTCCTTCAAGATATGTAAAATCATGGACCTATTGATCTTGCAAAGTTTTTTTAATTTTTTGTAACGGTCTTCGTTTGTTTTAGTTGTCCAGTATCATGTATTTTGGTTTTCTTATGATGTATTTCTTAAATGTGATTTTATTTTGATAGGTATTTGCTCACTGTTTAGTATGTTTATTTATTTATCCGAATATATTTGCTGCAATTGTATATAGCGAAAAACTCTGAAGGAAATTAAAAAATAATCTCTTCCATTCAAAGTAAAAATGTGTGAAGAGATAAAAAGGGTCCTTTTTATTATCACGGCTGTATTGATTTGTCACTGCATATAAAAACATTTTTTCATTTCAAACTTTCTGGTTTTATTCGCAAGTTTACCCATTCAAAAGATTCGTGCCATAATCTGCGATTAGAAGTTATTGCAATCGAACTTTCAATAATTTCAATAAAACATTCAGTCAACAAATCTTTTCCGATTAGGTCGAACCTAAAGCAACTTCCGTAATACTTTCCGGCAGAATCCGGTCAAATCGAGCCACTCGATCTAGTCAACCTCGAAGAGCCGTTCTTCAATATGGCATCGACCATCGACGACGACAAATCTCGACTTTCTTTTCACTTCCCTCACACCCCAGGGCTGCCGCCCCATATCTCTTGCGCTCCAACGCATCGAACGGGAGGCGAATCTACGCCTTGATCAGATCAGTGGTGGCCCTTTGATTATTTTCCGCCATTTGGACGAACAAAGAAAATGTTCGATATATATGGTATCTAAAAGTGTCAGAAAAAACAAAAAGATTAAAAACAATAATTAAATCCTCGCTGGGTCGAATAACTCTAGAGTATCTGACTAATACGAGGAAGGCTCGGGTTCGATACTCGATTATCTGGCACCCTGAAGTCACGAGAAATAGCAAATTACCCTGCTATATACTCCTAAACTACACTAGGGGAGGCTGTAGTCCCTTCACACAACGGGATGAATGTGTGGATTAAGCACTAATACAACCAATCCATCAAACCGAACAGTAAGCATTTACCTAAAAGTAAGAAAGCTCTGAAATTAATTTGTTAACGACTCAATACAAAAAACTGTAGACTTGGCAACAACGCGATGACAAAGTTGCAACAAATCTTTATAGATCTGCTAACTGGTGGCACGAGTGTTATATATTTATAATAGTTGGAGTATATTTTATTATAACATAAACTGTAAAGAGTTTTTCTCCGGGCAGACAGATAGACGTTACTTGTAAATTATATTACAGGATGTTTCCTGCAAACATATTAATCCTGTTCGATTGCAAACAGAAACTATCACAGGAAATCCTGGGAAAAATACAATTTTTTTTACATTTACTAGACTTATGCTCGATTCTACTTTGCAATATCGTGGTCTTGTCTATCTAACGGTGTTAGTTCTGCACATATTTCTAGTTTTTTGCTTTCTTTTCTGACCATAAGAGTCTTGCCTGTTATCGTTATTCAAGTCTTTTTCTTGGCGGACCTCAATATGCGGTATTATTTGGTTATGTTATTCTTTAGCTGTCATGTATTAATTTTACCAGAATTAAATATCTCGATATTGGTACAGGTATTTGATTGAAGTTTTATCTCGCTTACTGGATCATGACTGTTAATGGTGTACGCTTCCAATTATTTGATTGCTTTTCATCACAATTTTACATCGTAAATACGTTATGTCAGGTTTATGAAAGAAGCGAATAGTTTCTATTCAAAGTCCCTTTCAGTATTAGTCTAGCTTTACAGTCAATCCGCAAACAATAGTAATCCTGCAGATTTATTATATTTTTCAAATGCTTTTTATTCTACCTTTACTACAATTCGTTGCCAAATTTAGCCAGGTACTGAAACCAATCGATATAAAACTCATTCTTATAAAGTCACACTGTTTCACGTTTTCGCTATAGATGTACAACTGAAAAAGAGTATATTTCAAGTTATACCTCTCCAGAGTTAGTGTGTGGTGTCGCTAAGCCAACCGATTCTACATGTTGCATTTTTAAAAGAATATAGACGGTAGGTCCCCAAGGAAACAGAACAAGAGGAAGGCCCCGTAAAAGATGGATAGACGACGTAGAGAGGGATCTTAAAACCATGAACATCAGGCAGTGGCGAAGGAAAGTATCCGACAGGGCAGAATGGAAGAACATTGTTAAGCAGGCCAAGACTCACAAAGGGCTGTAGCGCCATTAGAAGAAGAAGAAGATAGACGGTAGGTCGAACAACCTAAACAAAATACGGTGTCTATACTCTACTACTATTAACAAATAACTAATAATAATAATCGTAAAAATGAAAGTCGTTTTAAATACATAATTTCTGCTGATTCTACAAGGCCGAGTATAGGTCTTTTTTACTGTAAATTCACGTATTCTTTATTATTATTGTTTTATTATAATTCACGTATATGACATTGCACTAAATCACGAAAAATGCTTATTTTCAAGCTTCCATTTTAATAATTTTTAACCTGCATTTTCAAAAAACTTGTGTGTGATACTCCCGTTCGTTATTCATATCTCTCTCACACTTGCCGCACTGTGGAAACGATTGGAAGCTCGACATTTATTAAGACAAACTTGCACCTGCCACTGTTTGGTTAATATAATTTACTTAAAATATGCTGCAAATAGGTTTTTTAAACCTGCGCGACGAAACTTCAGTAATTGGCATTTGCTGTAATTGCCACATCGCACATATTTCTTGTTTCTTGTTTCCTTTCTTTCACTTCTGAAGAGGAAATCGAAACGGCAAAATAAATATAAATATAGCATTACTACTTCATACCCAGCATCGAATATTTTCTGGCACAACATTGTGGACGACCTTTACGAAATACACATTAGAGGGAACTGTCCACCATGATATGATACATATTTACACAATTAGTTGAACACTGTAGAAAATCATCGAAATATGACGGAAATATAAAAAATCACTAAAAGTAAATCTAAATGTTGATGAGCTTTTTTTGTAATTAATTTTATGATGCTGATGTCGGACTCAGGTTTATTTTAAGAGTAACATTTCAAACAGTTCACTTACGTTTTAAAAACGAAAGAGTAAATAAATGAGGTAAAAGTGGGTTAGCGCTCCTAAACCAACCCTGCCTTCTAACGTCTTGAGACGGAAATCGAGATATCATTGGAAAAATTCCATAGCGTTCTCCCGATAGCTAGCGCAGAGCTCTCCAGAGGTTCATGAATAAACTTTTCCGGAGACGTCGTCAAATTTTATTATAAGCCATTGGCGACGAGTAAAGAAAAAAATAAAAAGAAAACGAGATTATATACCTATACCTCCGATATTTTCCCTCCGGGGTGTACTGTGTTTGTTTGTTATGGTGTCTTTTTCTTTCTCTCGGGTTTTGATTTGGTTTCAAATTGTGTCAGTGGCTTTTTTGTAGAGAATTACAATTGAGTTTGTCCATTTGAAAGAATTGCAAAAGGGAGCTTTGAGATTCCTTTTGAATAAAATATTGAATTGGATTGACTTGCGATGTATTCGCTATTGGTGCAGATATCAAATATGGACATATAAAAGTAATGTATCTCAGTCCTTTAGTTGAATTCGTCAGCTTACGAATTGTAGATACCGTGTGCTACATTAGTTTTGAGAAACAGTTGATTCTGACAATTTCTACCCGATTTGGTTTTCTGCTCTAGTTACATCAGAAGTAGGGCAACACATTATTAATTTTGGTGATTAATAAACGCCATACTGTTTTAATAATTAAGTGGAAAATGATATGAACTGTAAATTTAATGTATTTTTGCGAAGTTGTTCAGGGATCAGATATTATCAGCCAGGCAACCATTTTTACATACATTTATCGAAGACTTTATATTTAAATGCACATAAGAGTTGATAGACTGGAAGAAAGCACTTAAGACGGAGTTTTTTTTATGTCCTATTAAAAACGTTGTTCAGGATTTCAGTTTTGAAATATAATTTGGAACAAAACAAACTATAACAAATCAAATTGAAGGATTAGAAATGTGGACACAGTTTGGATGTCTCAATCTCCTAGTAGTCACTCGTGAAGCGTTGTACGCACTTAATATATTGTCGGAAGGCTCGAAACAGAAGTGAAAGATCAACAGAGCAAACAGAGCCGCAGGTTGTCTGAATAAAATAATATGGATAAATAAAAATATCGGGAAAGAAATGAAACGCATAATTTACAAAACGTCAGACCAATAATGACTCGGCAGACTAATGGCAGAAACACGACCTGACACAGAGATGGCAAAAGAATGTTAGAAACAGCAGTGGTAAAAACTCTTAGAACAATTGATGGTAAGACACTATGGGGCAGAGCTAGAAGTACAGATATACGACATATATGCAAGGTGAAGAACATCAAGGACTGGATAAGAAATAGAAGAGTAGACTGGAACGATCATAATATATGCCCAATGACAACAAATAGAGTAGTAAAGATTGCTTGAGACGGTTCCCAATAGGAAGACGCTCAATAGGAATACCACGAAAACGATGGAACGACAACTTACTGGAGGCACATCGAAAAACAGACAGAGTTACGTGTACATAAAAACAAGAAAAAGAAGAAGAAAAGTCTTTGGTAAAGTTCGCTATGATCATCTAATACAATTGTGATTAAAACCTAGATACAAGAGATATCAACATTATTTCCAATGTCTCTATTACTTTCAAAGAGCTGCGGTACACATATATGGAAAGAAAATCGAACATATAGAAATAAAGAGAGGTGTTCGTCAGGGTTGTGCGCTCTCGCCAATCCTGTTTAACGTATATTCGGAATACATTTTAAATAAAGCCTTGGACTCAACAATTAAAATACTTTGGACATGCTATGAGAGCAGACAGAAAAAACATGGAAAGCCTTATTATCCAAGAAAAGGTAGAAGACCGAAGATCACGAGGAGATCCTCAACAAGATGGATCGACCAAATTACAGAAATATGCAAAAGATCTATGCATGAGAAAACAAATGACGAGAGACAGAGATCTTTGAAGACATGCAATACACGATATTACGATCACCAATACAATTCCTTCGGGGGTCAGGATTGAAGAGAGAGGTCAGATTTATGGCATTAAAATTAACGGAAGTCCAATTAAAAATCTGAGACATGCAGACGACAAAGAACTGATAGCCGAATTGCTTCAAGACCCACAGGCGCTTGTTAATGTAATTGTGAAAGCTAGAGAGTATGGTTTCTCACTAAACACGAACAAAACAAAATTATTCTGGTAAAAAAATCGTCCCGGATGATCGGAAATATATACATACATAACCATCTGATTGTGAAAGTAACAGAATACAATTATTTAGGTACTCTTTTCAACGACAATGTTGACAACTGTCAAGAAATAAAGATCAGAATTGAAAAGGCCCGGAGTACCTACATTTATGAAAATGAAACAAGTATTCTATAGATGAGATCAAAGTCTAGAATTAAAGATACGGCTTTTGAGATGCTTGTACTACTTCATGGAAACGTGGACACTAAAGAAGAACGACATTAAGAACATATAAGCTTTTGAATTATGGTTATATCGTAGAATATTGCGAATTTTATGGATACAAAGAATCGCCAATACCGAGCGTGTTGGCGTATGAAAAAAAAAAGAAGTTGAAATAATTATTAAAAAGAGAAAACTTCATTACCTTGGACACGTTATGAGAGTTGACAAATATCAACCTCTTTGACTCATAATAGAGGGAAAAGTCATCGGAAGAAGACCAATAGAAACGAGAAGACATTCCTTACTGAAAAATCTGCGTGAATGGTTCAACACCACTAATAACCATCTATTTAGTACCTCGGTCTCGAAGGTACAAGCATAGTTTTGATGATCGCCAACCTGCGGAACGGACACGACACTTAAAGAAGTACGAATTGAAAAATAATAAATCCCTAGATACTCAATTGGACACAGACTGACAGATAGACTTCATAAACTAATGACAAACGTGTGGAACACAGAATAATTTTCAGGAGAGTGAATGAGGCGTCGTCGGCCAGTTGGAAGACTAAGCTGAAAGTGGTTACCCGAAGTGAACACTGATGATGGAGATATATTGGGGGTAGATAACTAGAGAAAAGTAGCCGAAGAAAGGAATGCTTGAAGGCGTATGCTGGAGGAGGCCAGGGCAGGATTTGGTCTGTGGCGACATTGGAAAGACAGAGTGAGAGAGAGTGAGAAAGAAAGAATATAGTAAGTTACCTGTATGAATTCGTGAATATTCGATAGAAATGCTTTATAATCTTGTCCAAGAAAACATAGATCTAAAAATGACTTACTTTTCTCATATATTGTATCTACCTTAAAAATTTGAAGTGTCTATTTGGTCATGTATAATTTTATATGACCCAAATAAGGTCCAAAATATAAAATATACTGTAAATATGTGAAGCAACGGACGGAAATAACCGGAAATCGTCGCGAATGACCGAATAAAGTCGATAAGCAACGCTTGGAGTTTATTAACAGCGGTTTACGAGCGGCTTTTGAGGTCCCCCCGAAAAAGGGTCGTAAAGGTCCCACGTAACAAGGCCCGAGACCCCTTACGTTTAGTGACAATATAAATGTTTTATGGTGTGCTTTGTGTGGAAGATTTCCGGCGTTGTCGCTCAGAAAAATGACGACGAGGAACCAAAGGAATTTTCTGAATTTTTTTCCGGTTATAAAAGCCGGATGATGGCGAACTTCCTAAAAGAAGGACGTGTATTTACTTCCGTAACTAAATTAAAGTATCTTTCTCTTATGCTACTCCTACTATAGAACTTTGTTTACTCCAAAATGTAGGTAATCAGATTGACAATTATCCAGAAACTACGGAGATTTTTTAAGCAAATTCCAATCAAATTTATGGTTTAAATATGATAGTAAAAATTTATAAGGCAATCAGTGTATTTGTGAGAGCACGCCGACGTAAACGTCTCATGTGATATTGTAAAAATGGTAAAACCTAAAAACATTGTTATTTGAAAACCTTAAAATCAATCGAAACCGAAATCAAAGCAGAGGTTGATATACTATTGCAAAGCTACTAATGAACTTCGTATCTCCAAAAATTATTAATAGGTATTTCAAATATGACTGAAATTATCCATCTTATCGAATTGTATGACCGTGCACTAAAAGTGAGTGAGATAGAATGTGTAATCGGTAGATTAAATGATAATGTGGCGGAGTTTTATCTGAAAAATTGGAATTGAAAAATACTCGACAAATGTTGTTCATACCGAAGCCAAACCAGAATGGTTTGAATGCTTCTCGCGATCTTTTGGTAGTTTTTTACAATAATCCAATAGCCATTGATATATTATGCTCCTGAAACCAACGAACAGTTCAGACAATTAACACATAAAAGTTTCTGCTAATCGTGGACATTACTATATTATGCTCTAATAATTATGCTCTTCTTTTGGCATTCGTAAAACATGTACCAACCATATACCAATCTCTGCGCCCTGATTTTCTGTGTTATTTTGGGTCTCTTATATATTTCCTTTAGTTCCTCATTTGTTCTTCTATGCCATTCCCCGTTAGCATCCTTTATATCACCAAAAACTTTTATCAAGGTTTTTCTCTTCCAAATCTATAACTTATTTCCTTCTTTCTGATTCATGGTCCAAGTTTCAGCATACAACACCGTTGGTCTCACCATTGTTTCATAAGTTCGAATCTTGGCTGCTCTGGACACGTTTTTTGCCTTCAACAGTGCATTTAATAATCCTACTGATTTGTTACCCTTCAACAACCGTTTATCTATTCTCCTCTACTCTACTTTATGTTTACAGAATGGGGAACAAAGAAATCCAAATATTATGTTATGCAGACGACGCCGCATTAATCGCCGAGACCGAACACGAGCTCCAAAGATTAACACAAATCTTCAATACAACAGCCAAGAAATACAATATGATAATATCAGCAGAAAAAACCAAATGTATAAACCAAAAGCAGGAATAAGGTTTAGATATCTGGGAATAGATATAACTAGTTACGGAAATGTTGAAGAAGAAGTAAGACAACAAAGCTTAAAAGCAAGTAAAGCGGCGAGATCTCTTAATGGCATAATCTGGAGGAACAAACACCTAAGACAAGACACAAAAACAAGAATATATAAAGCAGCAATTAGACCTATATCAACATACACAACGGAGACAAAACCTGACACATCTAAAACGAGACGACTATTAGAAACAACAGAGATGAAAATACTCCGACGAATATCAGGGAAAAGTCTGTTGGATAGGGAGAGAAGCGAAAACATAAGAAGAGCATGCAATATAGAAGACATAATACATGGGTATCAAAACGGAAACAGGAGTGGAACGAACACATTAGTAGAATGGCAGAGGATAGGATAGTACGAATAGCATGAGATAAGTCACCAAACGGACGAAGAAGTATTGGCAGACCAAGAAAAAGATGGTGAAATAATTTAACCATTTTAGGAGGCTAATATTGAAGAAAAAACAGGCTTTAAAGCCTACATACAGCAAGGAAGAAGAAGAAGACTTATATATATATATATATATATATATATATACAAGGATTTCCACAGTTTTCACTGTATTCCTTCACTCAACCGTTTTCCCCAATTTTTCCTGTTTAGCCAGTCCCCTTCCTGTAGGTTTCTTCTACTCATTGCTTCGTCCACCTCATCTCTGAAAGATCTTCGGGGTCTGCCTCTCTTTCTTCTTCCTATCGGGCTCCACTCTGTTATTCTATTTATCCACCGATTTTGGTCTGCTCTTCTGACATGTCCGTACCAGGTTAACCTCTTCTGTTCGATGTAGTCTATTATGTCGGAGTTCATTCCCATTCTCCTCTTAATCTCCATGTTATTTATTCTATCTCTTCTTGTTACTCTGCAGCTTCTCCTTAGGAATTCCATCTCTGTTGCTCTTATTTTGTTTTTGGTTTTCTTATTTATTGTCCAATTTTCACACCCTTAAGTGAGGATACTTCTTGTCATGGTATTATATATTTTTTTCTTTGTTTTCATGCTGATGTTCTTATCCCATAGTACCGGTTTCAATTTTCGTATGCAGTCTCTTGTTTGTCCTAGTCTATTTTTTATATCTTCCTCCGTTGTTCCTTTGTTTGATATTATGAAACCTAAATACTTATACTTGTCTGTTCCTTTGATTTGTTTACCTTCGTCTATTTCCAGCTGTTTTATTTCTGTATTCTCCGTTGTTAGGTATTCAGTTTTCTTTAGGTTTATTTCCATCCCATTCTTTGTATATTCCTGCTCCAGTTTTCTCATCATAAAACTGAGGCCATCCTCGTCTTGTGCGATCACTATTTGGTCGTCGGCAAAACTTAGCGTATATAGATATTCGTTCCTTACTGGTATACCCATTCCTTCGCACTTTCTTTTCCATGGTTTCAGGGTTTTTTCCAGGAATATTTTGAACAGGGTGGGGGATGTGGAGCAACCCTGTAGTAGTCCCTTTGTCGTCTTAAATGGACTGCATATTCTATTGCCCGTTTTGATAGCTACTTCGTTATTCTTGTAGAGTGCTTTTACCGCGTTTATTAATCTTCGTGGAACTTCGATGTCTTCCATTGCTTCCCATAGCTTGGTTCTAGGTATTGAGTCATATGCCTTCTTAAGATCAACAAAAGCCAGATGGACGGATCTATTTTTGGCCATTCTTTTTTCTATTAGTTGTTCGACCGTGTAAATGTGATCTAAGCATGCTTTCCCCGCTGTGAAACCTGCCTGGTCTTGTCCGATTTTATCTTGTATATATATATCTAATTTTTTCTTTATGGTCTTTCCATACAGTCTGCCTATAGACGATATAATGCTGATTCCCCGATAGTTTTCGCAGTTTTTTCTATTTCCTTTCTTGTATATTGATGTCATATATGCTTGGGTCCATTCTGCCGGTAAGTCTTCTCCATTCAGTGCTCTCTCAAACATTTTATGTATCATACGGAATAACTTTTCCGATCCGTTTTTTATCAATTCATTTGGTATTTCGCCGGGACCTTCTGCTTTTTTGTTCTTTAGAGTTTTGATCGTTCTTTTTACCTCAGCTAGGCTTAATTCGATTTCGTCATGTGTGTAGATTTCTATTCCGTCTATTTCTGATTGTTTGAATTCGGGGCGGTCTTCGGTTAGCAATTTTTTATAGTATTCTTGCCATTCGTTTCCTTTGATTTGACCGATCTTGATTTTCTCTGTCTTATTTCTTTGGAGCGTCTTTAAGATGCGCCATGACTTGCGCCAAGAAGAAGACTTCAAGGTACTAATTTATGCTCTCTCCCTCTCTGTTTCCCTCTCCTTCGTCCTTACAGTGATCCATTTATTTTCTTCTTCATTTTCCCCTCTCATTTCCAGATACCTGTTTTTTTCTCAGAAGAGAATAGAAACAGAAAATAGCGAGATTTTCAACAAAAGAGAAGAATAATTCTTCTATTCTACTTCTTCCCTTTGAGGTTCCTTTGACATGAAGTTGTAGTTTTTCGTTATTTTTAGATGTTTTTGTGTTGTATTTGTTAAAATACCCTTTTATGATGTAATGTTTTTATTTAAAATTTTAAATTATTTCTTAACATATTTTATGACAATGTTCGCTACAAGGATTAACTGAACATTTTCAATGTAAGTTGTAGATGTTTACTTCCACCGCTTGTACTAAATAAGTTTTCCATTTAGGTGCTGATGAAGGTGATAGCCTATCACCGAAAATTTCACATTTCGGATAAAGTTCTTCACCAATCTGGCTTATACCATCTTTAGCCAATCCTTTACCTGACGAATTCCCGATAGTTATCTACCAAAGAAGTACACTCGCGATCATAAAATCCGGGTCACCTTGAAAATCACCGATATTTCATTTTTAACGAGCTTTATCGTAAATAATATTAACACAAATATAAACTAATGCATGTTTCTGAGAATTGTTGTAGGTTTAGCGGTTTCCTTTGCAACAAAGAATTCCAATAGTGCCGATTTCGCGGAAAAGTGCACACTTCCCAAAATGAACGGTACCTGTAACTGCCGCTTGTTTTAAATGTCTCATTTGTGCTTCGACTTTCTGTTCAAACGCAACGAACAAACGTTTATTATTGCCACCATTAGTGTTTATTAGTGTTTATTATTGTTTATTTTTTGCCAAAAATACCCTTGACTGTTGTTGAAACGGCACAAATTGTTGCGCTTGTGAAAGACGGTCGGCAAGTCGCAAGAACTGTTGGCGTAAGCCTTTCTTCGGTTCAACGAGTGCTTCAACGCTTTCAGGAGAAGGGTTGGCTATCCAGACGACCTGGCTTTGGACGAAGAAGAATGACCACGGTACGAGATGACCGTTTTCTTGTGTTTCAGGCTTTACGAAACCGGACCTCAACTGCGATTATGCATCGAAATTGTCAGGAGAAGATTTCGTTCTTTTGGACTATCTTCTCGGGTAATGGCTACAGGACCGCCGTTTCGCCTGGCGCATCGAGTTGCACGACTAGCTTTTGCTCGACAATACGCGCATTGGGGAATTAACGATTGGAGCAAAGAGTTATTCTCAGATGAATACCGTTTCTGCCTAACTGGATCCGATGGACGTGTAAGAATTTGGAGGAGAACCGGTGAATGATTTTCACAAGATTGCATTGCTCCAAGAATGCCATTTGGTGGAGGCTCGGTCATGGCTTGGGGAGGTGTATCTTCCGACTTCCGCACACAATTACCCTTCATCGAAATTGGGTCTTTAACTGCACGAAGGGACATTACGGAGATTCTGGAAGAACATGTTATGCATACCATGGCAAGGCTTGGAGAAAACGTCGTTTTTATGCAAAACAACGCGCGAACGCACGTTGCCACGATCAGTATGCAATACTTGGACGAGGTTGGAATTACGAGGTTACCCTGGCCAGCTAGGTCTCCGGACCTGAATCCCATCGAACATATCTGGGACGATTTGAAAAAACGTATTCAACCCCTAACATCTCCTCCTAACAACGGACAAGAGCTTAAGGACCTATTAGTGAGAGAGTGGAATAACATACCACAATATGTAATCCGGAGAAAAATTGAGAGTATGCTCCGTCGTCTGCAAGAGGTCATTAGAGCAAGTGGAGGCAATACACGATATTAGTCATTGAAATTTCACTGACATTTTACCACGTTCTGTATTTTCCATTTTTTTTCGTATGCCTGTTTTATCAACAATTTGGTTTGTTTTCTGCTTTTTCAATAAAAACAATAAAAACCCGTTTTTTTTTTCAAACAAACATTGATGACAAATAAAAAATACGTTAGCCTAAAAAAAACGTTATTACTGCACCAGAGGCAAAAATATTCCAGAAACTTGAAATTTTCAAGGTGACCCGGATTTTATGATCGCGAGTGTATATATAGAAAAAAAGGTTAATTCGGGTAAATAGTAAGTAGTGAAAAGGGCGGTAAAATCGGCATATCTCGCAACAAGGAAAAAAACAAAATAGGTATAAAAGGTGAAATGCAACCGTAAATACGTATATACATACATTTATATTATTACTGATTTTTACTTGATTTGTAATTAATTTTTTTTAAACACAAAATTTAAATCATTTAACCAACCTAACAACCAAAATATAGTTATTAACCACATTCTAGTATTAATTAATTCGGTATTAGCATTGCAGTAGATTGTTTGCCAGTCTACCAACAGATATTTAATAATAATTATTGATGTAATGCGATTACCATAGCAAATTGTTTGAGTAAATAAACGAAAATGGAATACATCCACTGTTTAATTTCAAAATGATGTTATTTGCGGTGTTGACCCATATTGGTAATTAAATTTTGAATTAGTTACTGTCAAAGGTAATATTTGTTTCGCTTCAATTTGTATATTTGCTCGATGATAAATACTATTATTTGAATTATAAGGTGTGTCGTTGGCATGTTATTTTGATTTGACCTAAATTAATTTATACAAAATTGCTGCCTCAGGCAAATCAGACAGGTGGATGGATTAAAAAACATATTAATAACTATAGGGCTTTTAATTAAGCGCTTCTTATCTTAACGTTTAAATAAAACAAAAGTATTTGTGAGATATTCTCGAATATTTTTATTCCTTTGAAACACCTCTCGATGCCATTATACAGATTGAACGAATTTAAAACGGAACATACGAAATCAATGTATTTCGGCCCAACTCCGCTCTAGGTGGTTGGCCAACAAAAGGTTGTCAAATAATTATATTATAAAAATCCAATACTTCAGCGGGCTGCTGGATTCGGAACTCATTCAAGAACAAGTCAAACCTCCACCCAAATAGGTTGCCTAGAATCACTGAAAAAACTAGACTAAACAAGCAGTTATTATGCTGTCAAACCACTTATCGCTTCCTTATAGTCCAAGAGATAGAGCCGAAATTTTGAACTGATCAGTAATATGACATTTCTCTATTGGAATATATTCATTGTAACTGGGTTAAGACTTTGCCTTACAGGCGGACGCCCCTCGTGGTACAGGGGGTGGCTATACAGGGATAAAATTGTCATTTTTTTCGGAAAAATTAACGATCGATAATATGGCTGAAATTTTGCCCAGAGTAAGATCTTGGTATAACTAGACGAAATCCCAAAGGGCGGACGCGAGAGTAGATACATAAGGTGTGACGGACAGGGGTGAAATTGCAATTTTTTGGGGAAAAATTAACGATAAGTAATATGTCCGCCATTTTCATGGCTCATTATTTAGCCCCTAAAAACTTTAAATCCAAAAGGGCGGACAGCTGGGTTGGTACAGAGAGCCACAAAACGGGGTCAAATGTACCACTTGCCTGCGCATTTTAGGTCTCGGTAACAATTTTCAAACTGATTTTATTATGATATTTTTATACCGATTGATTTGAAAATTTGTATGCTCACTTCTGTTACTATTCTGAGAAGCGTCAAGTAGAGTTTTCCTCAAAATTTTCCAAAAAAATTTCCGTAAATGAAAATTTTCGTAATTTTTTGAGGTAAAATCTAATTTGTAGAATCCTTTCGATTTTCTGTAAGTTATACCATGATTTTTTTCCAAAAATTTTCAAACCATTTTTCCGATAAGAAAAAAAAATTTAGAAAAACTTTTCTAAAACATTTGATAAAACTCTACGTCATCGTCTGAATCTTTTATAGAATATTTTGTAGTATTAAAATGATATTATGATAATGTTTTTTTTTCCAAACTAAAATCATATTTACTTTACAAATCACATTTTTTTCTTAAATATAAATATTTTACGAATTAATTTTTAATTGAATAAATGTTTGATATTTGATATTTTATTAAATTAAAGTAATTTTATAATGTTAATTATTAAATATTTTTGGTATAACAAATAGTAATTTTACTTATTTTTTATTACAATAAAAAGGTTTTTGATTGTAATAAAAATTACAATAAAATGATTGTTCAGATATAAGAAAAATTTGATTTATTATTACATTAATAATCAAATAAAAAATATATTATTTCTATTTATCAATAGATAAAATTCAATTTGTAGAATTCCTTTAACATTTTACAAATAATTATTAATAAAAATCAATTTAATAGTGGAATTATCAATTTTTTAAGTTTTGAAATTTACTTTGTAGATATTTTCAATATTTTTTTTTAACTTTCAAATTGATTGAATTTTTTTTCATTAGTTAATTATAATTTTACAAATTCTGTTTGGACATTAATTTTGCATCATTATTATTTTAAAATATTAAAATAATAATGATGCGCGTATCAAGATGCTTTTATTCAACTTGGTGAAACTGACTTCGATTGTAATTAAGTTTTTGAAACCTTAGAAACTTTCGTATGTCACTTATATGGAACAGGACTGACGAGAACAATTCCAAAAAGAAAAGTAAACGATGTCAGATTTTCACTATTTAACCGGCAGTATAAGTTGCATGATGTGAACGAACCTTAAAAAAAACTAAAAAATTTCGATGCTTCAAGCTTACCACCATGTCAAGATGAATTACACCAACATCTACTGCGAGCTCATTATATTTCAAATATTTGGACAAATGCTCATAAAAAACTACCAACAGAATTGATTGTTGAAGAACATGGTTGGGAGTTTGAAGATGAAACATATAAATTCAAATGGTTTAGTGGACCTCAGATGCCAGAATCAGTTCGGGAAGTAGTGATTGAAAATGAAGCAGATAATGAATGTGATATTATTGAAAGTGAAAGTGACGAAGATGATGAATGTAATGACATCAATGAGAGTGAGAAAAATGACGAAATTTTTAAAGTTTTTCTAAATTTTTTTTTCTTATCGGAAAAATCGTTTGAAAATTTTTGGAAAAAATCATGGTATAACTGACAGAAAATCGAAAGAATTCTACAAATTAGATTTTAACTCAACAAATTACGAAAATTTTCATTTACGGAAATTTTTTTGGAAAATTTTGAGGAAAACTCTACTTGACGCTTTTCAGTATAGTAATAGAAGTGAGCATACAAATTTTCAAATCAATCGGTATAAAAATATCATAATAAAATCAGTTTGAAAATTGTTGCCGAGACCTAAAATGCGCAGGCAAGTGGTACATTTGACCCCGTTTTATGGCTCTTTGTACCAACCCAGCTGTCTGCCCTTTTGGATTTATAGTTTTTAGGGGCTAAATAATGAGCCATGAAAATGGCGGACATATTACTTATCGTTAATTTTTCCCCAAAAAATTGCAACTTCACCCCTGTCCGCCACCCCTTATGTATCCACTCTCTCGTCAGCCCTTTGGGATTTCGTCTAGTTATACCAAGATCTTACTCTGGGCAAATTTTTAGCCATATTATCGATCGTTAATTTTTCCGAAAAAAATTACAACTTCATCCCTGTATAGCCACCCCCTGTACCACGAGGGGCGTCCGCCTGTAAGGCAAAGTCTTAACCCAGTTACAATGAATATATTCCAATAGAGAAATGTCATATTACTGATCAGTTCAAAATTTCGGCTCTATCTCTCCGACTATTAGGCAAGCTCCTCTTTCCTTTAAAGGAGACTGATAGTTGAACGATATTTTATACAATGTCTATCACCGGGTATGGATTTATTTTTGTCCAAGTTTTATATTGGTCCACTATTTCAAATGCAGTTCAAACAGATATATATTAAATTGTATGTTCCGTTTTAAATTAGTTCAATCTGTATATGGAATATAACATCATTCTTTAACGATTATTTTTGCCCAATTTTCTATAACTGACGCATAAATCAGGGTAAATTTGACCGATGGCATTGATTATATTGGCTTTGAGAGCCGCTATGGTTTGTGGTTTATTCACATACACCAGATCAGCACTCATGGAACTCGATTCTCTTTTGTGGCGTACGCTGTGTTATACCGTTTTCGGCCTTCCATCTCCTCTAGGGCGCATCGATGGAAGAGGAACTCAGCCGTGAGAGTGCGTATGTACGGAGCGTTGGCGGGACGGTGGCGATACACATATTTACAAACCATATATCGTGGGTGACCATATCATCCAATTCAGGCCAAAAGAAGTTGGTAATAATCGACCTTTAGCGCTCGCCGTTGACGTTGATGGCTTAGCCAACGTAGTTCTTAAAGAAACATGCAATTGGACTTTGTGAGTTCTAGATTTTCACCCAACGTGACCGGAAGTAGAACCGGATGTCTGAATAAACGGCTTCAAAAATATGGCCGCTACTAACTGTCCAAAATTCAGAAGTCCCTATTGGAAAACCCTTTAGAACAAATTCACTTATTGGTACTTTTAAATTGTATTGGAAAAGGACTCTTTTTATCAATATATTTACGTCAGTAGAGAAAGCCATAGGAACAACAAGAGAGGAGATCGAAGACCTTAACGGAATGGACAGACGACCTCAAAAACTTTGAAATGGATTAATGTTATAAGAATCAGATAGGAATAAGGAACATTAATATTTCCAAAATGAGACAATTTATTTAGCCCCTCCTTTAACTTTACTTTTTAATTTAACTGCTTCTATTCTTCCATATACTTAACCTAGTTAAGGCTTTATATACTCTATCTGCTAGTTACTTTAAATTAATTTCGTTACTTTCAAAATTTTATGTAGCTCATCTGTTTTATAGCAAAAGCGTGAGATCGGTCCCGGTCGTCCAATAAATAACTCCATAAAAATCGGAAAGAGATAATAATAATAAAAAACCTCAGCTTCGGTCGCGTCGTTAAAATTTGTGAGCACACCGATGATTTTACGACATTGCCGCAATCTATCAGTGGCGAAAAAGGCTCTTAATTACGAAATCAAACCATGTCCGGCAATAAAAACACGCCATTACGTGAAAGCCGTTGGGTTTGGATGGATTGATGCGGATGGTTCGCTCGTTCCAGAAAAACCGCCTTCGAAGAACTTCCAAATTCAATTATCGATCGACAAGAGTGAGGTCGCATACGTTACTGACTTCCGATCTTTCCAATAAGTCTGGCCAGTATATGGGTTGAAAATATTTCTGCTGCTACATAAACAGTGGACATAATTCTCTCGTTTAACAATCCGAAAATCGCTCGCTACCTCAGTCCGTAAAGTGTTTCGAATTCTGTTAAAAAAGTATCGATTAAATTGAAAACAAGTACGTGTATACATACTACTATACTATTATCTTTTTTATCCTAATCTTAAAGTAATATGGTCAAAAACTAATCAGTGTGAATCATCTATAAAGTGAGGGAACGTCAGATAAAAACTAAACGAACGAAATAGGTTCAGTGTTTAGATTTTTGTTCGATTCAAATCAATGTGCTATTTAATCTATAATTTATAACATTCTTAAATATAATGTTCAAGTTATAAAAGGATTTTGCAGGTAATTGACAAGATTAATTGCAGAGCAATTTTAGACTATTGAACGTAGATTGTAGACGGTCTAATATTATAAACCAATGTAGTAGCAGAGACAAATGCGAATTCCAAAGGTAATGGCCAGAATTTGAATTAATAAAAAAAGAGAAGGCCTAAATACGAATATAAATAAAAAAGCCTGCCAAAAAAGTAATAAGAGAAGTGGCTTAAAAGTCATTCAAAAAAAGAGAAGAAATAAAAAAGAACCAGAACACTTGACTGGTTTGACCAAGAATGTCATAATCAAGTAAAGCAGCATATAATAAGATTGTACCAGAAAATAAACAAAATTGGAAGAGAATTCACACCAAGAATGATGTGTAGAGATAAGGAAAGAAATATATTGATCGAACAACACGAAATATTAAGAATATGGACAGAGCTTTTTAAAGAAAAACCTGAAAGAAAAAAACCTGAAAACAGAAGGGAGACAAACTTTGAAATTCCATTGGATAAAGCACATAACAGAGAAGCTCCCAACAATGACTTAGATTAGAGGAGCAGTAAAAAACTACCTGGTGAATGGAATATTGATATAATTGTAAACAGCTGAAAATATTGTTGAAAGAAACAGTTAGACTGGAACGTAACATCCGGATACACAACGAAATAACACAAACAGTAGATGTGAAAAGAAATCTCTACAACAGACTGAACAGTCATTTCGTTTATTCATTTGGTGTACTGTATGCTATTTCGTTTTTCTTGCAGTCTACCGAATTTTGAGTTGTTCAAACTTGATACTCTTTTAACATGATATTAGTCCAGTTTCAATAGTAAAACCAGAGAATTAAGGTAGCAGTAAGCACACACGGAGTGAAATTTGTGTAGCAGATCTTAAAAACATCGATAAAAAATATCTGATTCCTCCGGTGTAACCCAGGATACATTTAAACAGCAGCTAATATATTTATATGTTGACAAAGTATATTCGCGATTCTTCATCATCAGTAATGTTCTTCTACATGCCTACTTCAGGCTTAATTCGGCGCTTTTGGACTGCCACTATACCTGATGTCTTTAGATCAACATTGTCATCTAGATTGATACATCTATATTGTTAATTGCAACTTAATTAACAACTTATCCATTCCTGTCTTCAATAATTTCACTAAAATAATTCTGGAGTATATATTGAAGAGTAATATCGAAGTATACGATCACTTCTCACTCTTTTTTGTGTATATCCAGCAGCTTCAATCTCTTCGTTTTAGTCCTATTTTCTTGAGAACATCCATAATCTAATCATCTTCTTCTGGTGCTGTGTATTCGTTCCGGATGTTTGACCAACATGACAATTTTCACTCATTTCACAGCTTCATGGAACAATTTTAATTAAATGGGATTGCCAAAAAATACGCTTCTTTATCTCTCTTTCCATAGACTTCTTCATGAATAGTTAGTTGTAATATATCTCTGTCAATTCCCACTCTTCTTATTTAAGTGCCGTTTTCCTTTCGAAAAATGGTAATCATCCAAGCTAT
This sequence comes from Diabrotica undecimpunctata, assembly GCF_040954645.1. Taxonomy (NCBI): domain Eukaryota; kingdom Metazoa; phylum Arthropoda; class Insecta; order Coleoptera; family Chrysomelidae; genus Diabrotica; species Diabrotica undecimpunctata. The sequence goes on along the minus strand of NC_092809.1, from coordinate 131,127,034 downwards.
GCGCATTTTCGAGACTGCTCTTCAAAACAGGTGGATATTGGTGGTATTAAACCATTCGTCCAGATTTTTGAATCGGAATGTCTTGTCCGTCCTATTTTCCACTTTCTTTCATTGCATTACAAGTGGAGTAGTTTCCTCTTTTTAATAGTCAATACATAAAATTTTCTTCTCTTTTCTTGTTCATCTTAACACATCGGCATTGGTGATTCTTCAAAATCCATCTCCAACACTACATTTAAAAAAAAATTAAGTTTCCAAAGAGTTTCCCTGTGCTTCCCAACTTGTTTAATTCTGGTAAATACTCTTCTAGGACGAAGTAAAGTCTAGAATCATAATGACACGCAGACAATCAGTAAATGACAACTCACACTCCCCAACAGAAAATTAAGTATTTTAACGAGATTAAGAAGACTTAAGTGTTATGTCTCTTCCATTTTTCTTTGTGGTTGCAAAACATGGACACTAAATGAATAAAAATGGAAGAGTTTGAGATGTGGTGCTACCGAAGAATGCTGAACATTTCCTGAACTACACCCACCAGCAATGAAGACTGTTCAAGTCCCCAAACTGCTAATAAGAAGTCGGAAGCCTCCGAATATCGTCAAAACGAGAGAAGCTAGCTACTTTGGACATGTAATAAGATGCAGTAAATATCATATTCCTTGCCTGGTTATTCAGAGAAACGTAGAAGACAAGAGATATATTGGTCCTAAAAGGCTCTCAAGGTTGCGGAAAATAAGAGGTTGGACCAGGATTGGTGTAGAGCAATTTTTCCATGCAGCCAACGATCGAGAAAGGTTTAATGACATTCTCATCGGGATAGCTAATGCTTGAACGCAGGCATGTCTCGTCTATTTTTATATGGTTGCAAAACGGTATGGACGCTAAATGGATAAAATAGAAGCGTTTGAGATGTGGTACTACCGGAGAATGCTGAACATTTCCTGAACTACACCCACCAGCAATGAACGCAGTCAAGGTGCCGAAATAAGTAGAAATACTATCTTTTTACGAGTACTTGGTGAGTAAAAAGTGTGTTGCAAGAACTTGCAAGAGTTCGAGATAGATTTTACTGGATCAATAATTGTCGCCGAAATGATAGGTAGATCGCCGTAGAAGATTGGTGCAAGTAATGCGATTTGTTAACGGTAGAAAAGGTTCTATAACACTATGTGGTGGTAAAATAGCACAATATCTTTCCGGAGAACCTTTTGAACGACTTGCAGTTGATATGCTCGGTCTACTGTCTTTGGTCGCAATGGATTATTTTTTAAAATGGCCTGAAATTGTACCCCTTCCTAATCAAAAAGCCACTACAGTATAGCAGAAGCAATCATAACACAAGTCGTATCAAGACATGGAGTTCCTTTAGATATCTTTAGACATTCTGTTAAGGACGAAATTTTGAATCAGAATTATGGCAAGAATTAATAAACATTTTGGGTATTAAGAAAACTTGCACTACGCCTTTCCATCCACAATCAGAAGGAATGGTGGAAAGACATAATAGAACTGTTTGTCAATACCTTTTAGTATTTGTCACTGATATTCAAAAATATTGAGATACTTAATATGGGTTATTATGAAGTTATAATGATAACCGGAAGAGAAATGAAGCTTCCTCAAGATCTTATTTTTGGAAGATTGCTTTCCTGTACGACCAGGCTCGACATGCTTACTACCAGGACAGCTTTCGAAAGAGGCAATCCAGTATGGTTATACAATCCAAAGCGTAAAAACGAACTTTGTTCGAAACTTCAACGATACTGGAAGGGCCCGTACACCTTCCTGCAGAAAATAAACGATCTAATCTACCGTATCCAGTTTTCGGCTAGAAGTAAACCCAAGGTAGTTGAGTAGAGATTAGCTTCATACCATGGAACTGATCCACCCTTCATTTGGTCTATGATAGACCAGTTAATCGATGCTAATAACTATAAAGGAGGGAGCAGTGTAACAACAGTCCCGTGAGAGATTCCATATAGAAAAAGTCACTAGGCTAAACGGAATTAAAAATTTAGAATGTTTTAGATGTTATCTAAATGTCCCGAAATGTCTGGTAAGGTTTAGAACGTCAGAAAATGTATATAAACAGGTTGATAGTTCGAGTAGTGGTAGTAACTGAATTTTTGAATAGTTCTGCCACTCAGTTTGAGTTGTTAACAAGTATTGTAATATTGTTTGCTGTTTTTAATAAAAGTGATTATAAGGAAGTGTAGCAGTATATTAATGTCGGATTCGTCTATCTTTACATCTAATATTCATTCCTGAAAAGTGTAGCTCTAGCTATTAAAAGAAGAAGAAGAAGAAAGTATTCAACTTATTCTATGCATTTTAAGAAGTTTTTTGTCTTCAAGCTAGGGTCTATTTATAATTTTTTGGTGTAAAACTCTGTTATAGTTAAGAAAAGAAATATAAGACACTAGAAAAATCGATTTTTTGTTGTAACGTCTACACGCTGACAATAGTTCTCATTTATCGAAACTATTATAGAGGAGCATCTTCATAAATAAAGGATGGGCATTTGAGCAAAAATAAAAGAGGTTTCTGAACCAGCGATGAAATATCGTTGCTTGTGTACTTATTAAAATATTTTCCATTATTCAAGTAAAAGTTATCGGCAACGTACATCTTAATAACGTCAGAAATGGTGTAAGTGATATGGAAGACCTCCGAACAATGGAACACCATTATGTAAAATGATTTACATTAACAACAAAACAAACGTGGTTCTACAGATGGTGTGTGTGTGTAGTACGTGGGCTTGAGAATAAATCGTGTTACACAATTTGTATGTACGCTCCACGATTCATTTACATACAATGAACTTTTTTCTTTTATCAACAACACAAGTAGCGACCGAACTCGCGGTTTTAGTTCTTTTTTTTCCTCTTTCGAACTCTCCTCTCGACAAGTTTTTTTCTTTGATTGGCCGTACAGATAAGCCTAATGGGAATGATGGACGGCGCACGATTTGGATTCCTCTGTTAAAATTTCTGTCTCGTTGAATCGTTAGCTGCAAATTCCGACGGAAAATTGTAATTGCGGGTTTTTATGGTTCGATCGGCAAATCTAATATACTTACTGATTTGATTTGCTCGTTTCAGCGACGGATTCATGTTGAATGCATTTGACAGTTTTGATGCACAAATTTCTAGGATCGAACTGAACCCTAACAAAAAATGAAACGATTACTCTAATTCACTCCATAAACATAAAGCATTTTTTAATGTCTGACAGCATTATTATCATGATTTATTGATTTTACGTTTATAGGAGATTGGACCCGGATGTTTATAGGAGGCGGGGGAATTGGTAGAAAACAAGCCTCGTGGTTGAAGAATGTTAGAGAATGGACAGAGAGTCAAACAACTGTTCAGAACAGTTCAATACATAGAGATTTTTGCCCTGTTAATCACCAACGTCAAGGAGATTTGATTCGGCACGTTAAGAAGAAGAATCGGAAGAATCTAGGGAAATTATTATCGCGTATATAGTTTCTTTTATTCAAAAGTACCTCATATATTCCCCTTACATTCTTTGTGTCAAAAATCATAGTCCTTTTTCTTTGTTGTCTGATTCCATTCCTATTTCGAGGCCGATTAGGATTTTTTACTACATTAGAACATCAGATAATGGAGTATAGGCCCATATTGCTCGTTTTGATTTTTTGTCTGGGTTTCTTCCCGTAGACTAAAAAATTCCAGTTTTCAGAGACTCGCCTTTCACCCTCTCTTGTCTGCTATATAACTGCACCAAAAGTTGTATCTTCGTGGACGTAACAATCGAATTTGGTGGTAGGATCGAATTATTTCTAGAACCTCTAACTTATTAATTAGACAGCAGTAAGTATTTCTCAGTTTTATTGCGCTCTGGGCTTTGACAACCTATCGCGCCTCTAAAACTTTTTACCAGCCTTAAACACCTATACAGGCGAACCTACGATACAATATTAAAACCAGTGTTAACATATGATGTAGAAGTATGGCAATTAACACATAAGAAAATGAAAGTACAAAGGAATATAATAGAAGACATAAGAAACAGCCACTTGTGTGGTACTGGCATGTCAAATGAATGAAAGAAAGCAGAATCCTTAAAAAAATATTAGACTGGATCTCCACAGAGAAACGGAAACGAGGAAGACCGGCAACAACATGGATGAAAGTTCATTCCCAAGGCCATTTCTAAAATAAATCTTAGTGAAGAAGACTGCCAAAATGACTGGTGGACCGGTTCATACGTGATGAAGCTTTTAAGGGCAGCCCTTTACGTGTACGTCAATACCCCTACCAGGGTGGAAAGTATTGTGAGACGGCAGCTCTAAGCTGGTTCTTGAGTGCATGGGAGCACTTGTTGATGTTGCGCTGACCAGGGTTAACTTGGTATGGGTACCAGGAAACACAGGCTTGGAAGGAAACGAACGGGCTAGGATCCACATATTGGGTCCATCCAAAAGTCTTACAGCCCAACTTCTCTTTTTAGACCGTAGAAGATGATCTCTGGTGGTTAGTATGCTTACCTTGGATTGGCGGAAGGCCCACGGTGCTATCTTTGTATGAGGAGCAGGAATCACATGTCTTCTGGAAGTGCCAGGCACTGGCCTATCAGAGGTGGCAGATCCTGGGTTCGGACTTTATGGAACCAAGCCAAATGAGGGAGTTACTCTTAAAGAAATTTAAAGGTTACTAAAGGATTAGACGTTCGAAACTGCAGGAAGAGCTCAGATTTGGAGCCCCTGCTGATTATAGCAGATATGGGAACTCAGGGAAACCTGAGCCCCAGAAACGCCGAAGACTAGGCCCTCATTATGGGCCTAGTCCGTATGGTAGGGATGACACAATGGACCCGTCTTAGGAGGTCTAAGTGTCTGAAGGGTTCATAAGTTGGTCCTGTCCCGATCTACCATAATCATAACCATCTTATATACTAAAACGCTAAGCCCTTTTCTTGTCCACCACTTTACTCAAAAACCATATTAGATAATTAAAATATTTTTTCGGAATATTATTAGTATTACGTATGAGATTGTCAAGATATACTTTTGGTACAAAAATTCACTTCCGGTTTTGAGATTACCGGAAGTTAAAATTTACTTTAAGTTTTAGACCCCACAATGTATATATGGATCGAAAGGTCTCGTCGAGACGAATCTAAATATGTACTTCCGGTTGCGATCCGACACCGGAAGTGACCCGAAACGCGCATAAAACGTCAAGATAGAGCAAATCTGACACCGGATTCGTGATCAGCATGCAAAATTAACTGCTAAATGATATCCATGTCGACATTTGATGAACTAAAAATTGCATTCCGGTTTTTAGGTCGACTTCCGGTTTCGTATTATTAGTCAAATCAATAGAGAATTCAACGTAGAGTTCAAAAATGTAAGTTCACGAAATTATCATTTATAGTTTTTGAGTTATTGATAAAAATATTTTTACTTCCGGTCATTGTATATATTGTATATTATTTCTATCTAAAATAGAAATGAGTGGCGACTAGAAACGGAAAGGCGTATTACGCTTTGCAAACCGTTTTAATATATACACTAGCGGACCAACTCGACATCGAGTTTTGATGTAAGTTTTGCTGATATTTAAGAGGGGCGGAGTCTAAGGATCCATCGTTTCCGTCGCCTGGTGTAAATGTTCCAAAAATCCTAAAAATAAACTGTATCGACGCCAATTTTTTTAAATTGAAAATCGATACAGTAGTTTTTTAGGATTTTCAGGAAGATTTACATTAGGAAACGGAAACAATATGATTGTTAGACTCCGCCCCTCTTAAATAAAAAACGGAAGTAAAACCGGAAGTAACTTTTTTTTGCATATTTTAGATTGTAAAATGCCACGTTTAAGAAAAAGAAGTCGGTTTGAGAACTCTAACTAACTAACTAAATTTATATTTAAATATTATTTAAATTTAAAAAATACAGAAAACAGTATGATGCTCCGCGCTAGTCTACACTACCGCCTACTGTTCCACTTTTTTGAGAATACGCCACAATTTTACTTCATACTTTTATTTATTTATTTAAAATAAACCTAATTTAAAGTAAAATTGTGGCTTATTCCCAACAAAATTAATAATATATTTCTAACTAATACATTAAAAACAAAGTAATGCTTACCTCATTATTTAATACTTCAAGTATTAAACTCAAAACGTAGCCTAAATCTCTAAATATCAATCACAACACCTCACATACGCTGCACTTGTTGGAAACAGAATACTTTCTAACTAAACATAAAAATAAACAAATACCAACTCATCAGATAGTGTACAACAGACCCCATAAATTAAAATCGGAGACAGGAGGATCCCGAATTTTGAGTGGTCATTATCGTTATTCCTTAAGTGGAAACACTTGTTGGTGCATTCCAGCATTCGAGAATTGACGCGTTGTTGCATTGTGTATAATATTGAATTCCTATACTTTACTATAGGAAAAATTCATTTTATGGCCGCCATTTTTAAATCGGTTCGAATTTTTTAAATTTTAAACCTTAGGGGGAATCTACTCAACAATCTGTTTAATTATTCGAAAAAATTATTCTCCTATCTATCACCGTTTATTAGGAGGATTGCGCACAAGAAAAGGGCTTAGCCTTTTAGTATATAAGATATAGTTTCTGTTATAAAGTTATTCAATATTTGTATAAAATATTCTTCCAAGACATCTGAAGTAACCTTTTTTCATATTAAGTCTTTGGTTGCTATCTACTGCCTTGTGGTGTGTGGTGTGGTGGTTCAGAATTCTTCTTCTTCTTATTTTAAGGCAATGTATTATTTTTTCAAAGTTGTAGCCTAAGATGGAATTCCCATGTCCAACTTTCATACCAGCATTTGCGGGGTCTTCTGGGTGGTCTGGTGGTGTTTAGTTTCTCTTTCTGTGCAATCTTTGCAGCTATATTATCACCCATTCTATCAACGTGGTCTTTCCATGGACTTTTTCTGACTAGACCATTTTACAACGTCTTGAATATTACACAGTGTTCTGATATTGCTGTTCCTTAGTCTATCTCTAAGTGTTTTGCCAGTAATTGGATCTTAGGATCGACATTTTTGTCGTTTCTAGTAGTTCCTCTCGTGTTTCTGTGGTATAGGTCTTACACGGATTTTGTAAATTCATGTCTTGCTTTCAATGCTCATATATTTGTTTATCCATTATACTTAGCGGAGAAATCCTGATAGCCTAGTCGCTCTTATTGCTTGTCTTTGTATTTCTTGTTTCTATTGCTTTTAATATGAGCGACCAGATATTTAAAGGACAATATTACTCTTTTGTGCATTCCTACACCGCTGCATGCGAAGCAGTGCTGCAGCAGGTCATCTTTAAACAGGGAATTGACTAGCTGCATCGATTTTTCTTTTACGTTGTCTAATGACTCATGACGAGTTCATTTCAAACAGGATTTGATATTTGGGAACAGGCAGAAATCGCACGGTCCTAAATCTGGCTAATAGGGTGAGTTCTCCATGGCTTTGCTACACCAGATTCATTGGGCAAGAATAATTGGGCAAAATACGACCACGAAAACGAAAAAATAACAGGGACTATGCATTACAATATTTACCAAAATCAAAGATTTTGCTGAGATTCTCGAACATCCTAAACAGAGAACAAAGAATTACTAATATTGTATTTTAAACCAAAATACTGGGTATAAAATATATGGACCTACAGTTGATAGGATAACAGGACAATATCGAATTAAAACAAATGAAAATGGAAAGCATATACAACTATGCATGCATAATCGACGAGATAAAAGATGGCTTAGATGGACAGGATATATGCAGAGAGCCTATGCAGAGCGACTCACTAAACTGATGTGGGAGATGAATCTAGTCGACAAGAGACCCTCACGAAGAACTAGACTCAGGATATAACATCTTAAAATATTTAAAAGCCATGGGAATATAATATTGTACGGTAAATGGAGGCCAATCAATCATACAGGCAGCAAATCCCCACGAAGGTTTGTGAAGCTGTAGAGTGAGAGAGAGGCGAGTAGAGAGAGTTATTAAGTGTAGTAGCTTTTTTCTCTGATCTCTGCCCTAAAAAACTTTGTGAGAATGGTCCTCCCAATCTTTCCAAGTCTTTTTTGTTTTTTTTAATGGTATTGCTGATTTTTTTCTGAGTTTACCACTAACTTTTATTTTGTATATCCTTGCTCGTATGGATCCAGGGTGTTTTGCAAATATTTCGTCATACGTTTTGACTTGCTGTATCGGCTGTATATATTCTGCCTGGCCTAAGAGCACTGTTTTCTGTGGTACATTTGCTTTAAGCCGTTCTTGTCTTTTTTCTTTTGATATTTTTAACATGACAGCGATCATATGCGTTGTCGTGGAGTTCATTGTTTAGAGAAATCTTAAAGAATCTCCCACCGACACATTTGCGCCCATTTTTTACTACATTGTTTCTTCTAACGGATATTGTTCGCAAACGAATTAGTGCAATTGCTTTTAAAATAACAAATGTGAAACTCTATGAATATAGCGGTGATATTATATATCTCGGTAACGCCACCTATCGATATTTTATAAAATATGGACTTAACAAACAGCGTCATATCTAATTCATATCACAAAATGATCACAAGCGTAATTATCTCACGTCAGTTCAGTATTTACGGTAACCTATTTGTGCTGAAAAAAAGCATGTAATGGACAAGTTTTTCCATAATGGCATTTATAGCGCTCACTACGGTACACATTAACGAATCCTAATTTTATTACTATCGCTGTATGCTTTAAGCGGGAAAGTTTACATTACCGACTGAAAATTCATAGCGATAAATGTAGTAGTGGTATATATCAGAGCGATATCGCTATCGCGCCTTCCCTCCCTCTCGCTCACTCGTTAGTTATTCGCCCGCTTGGACGGAAAATGCAATTTTCAGTTCGGTTTAATTTGGTTAGTGAACTTTTCATTAATAATTATATTTCGTTGTACCTCTCTCGTAGTATAACGAATTTAACGGGTGATGCATTCTGTATACACTCACTACTCTATCGCTCCCTCTCTTTCTCTTCTCACACCCCTGACTGGGCTGAGCTTAGCCTTTTTAATTAGTTATACTTCATATTGCCATTTAAATTTTGTATTTTGGTCAGTCCAAAATATCGAAACCGTATGTATATTGTATATTTAAGGCTAAATAGAGAGGTAATTGTTAAATATAAACTAAAATATACGAAAGGTGGATATTTTGGAGATATTGCATAACATTAATTTGCTTGTTTTTATTATTATTGCAATCTGCATTCAGTCAGATCCAAGCTCCAACACTTTAGTCTGCTTTTTGTAGTTACTTGATGTTGAGTTTTATAGTTAGTTCAGGATCGTTCAGAACTTCGATGATCTTATGATTAAGGAGGTACTGTTAATAAATATCACCAATTTCTTAACGATTCTAACCACAGTTTCCTTTGAAAAATTCCGGTAGACCTCTTATTCTAGTTTCGCTAAATGATCTCCAACTTGCTCGACTTTGTACTCCACTTGCACTCGACTATCATGTCTAAACAGATTTATACTTTGGTTACAGTGGAGAAATTGATAGACAGTCTTCTTCAGATCAACCAACAGTGAAGGTCATGAATTAGGAATATCGGTTTCGCTTGCTGAATTCTTCTATTGGGATCTGGTACCTTAAACGATTTCAAAATAGATATTTGCGATCGTAAGGTTCACCAATGGCCAATAATACGATAAATATTACGACTAGATGTGGCTTCAGGTAGAACCATGAACTCCACTAACTGTTGAAAGAAGCACCGATCTCAGGATTCGTTAAACTTCAGAGACTTCGATGGGCTGGTCATGTTGTGAAAATGGAGATCGGAAGAATGCCAAAAAGAGCCCCAAATAGTAAAATGCAGGGCGCAAGACCAAAAGGAAGGCCACGGAAAAGGTGGGAGGATGAAAAGGAGCGGACGCGCAAAATTTGCTAGACGTGAGAACCTGGAGAAGATCGGCGCGGAACCGGCTAGGCTGGAGACATAGTTTGGAGGAGGTCTTAGAAACTGATAAAAAAAAACAAGAATACTTACAGTGTTGTTTTATTGTTAATGTCGGAAAAAAAATAGTCACTGACCCAATGTGTTCTTTTCTAACTTAATAAAGGCGTCTTACTTTGCAATAATAAGTAGCAAAATTATTATTAAATTGAAAAGGAAAATGTTTCAACCCGTTATGCTTACCTTTAAATGGCGTTCTGTAGGACTTATGTAATCCACGTAGACGATAGTGACTATCAATTCATCACATTCTAGATTTTTCAATAAAAGCAACCAAAAGGTGGATATGGTCCAAACTAGTTATTAGAAGAAAGGACAACTAGAGAAATGAAAAAAAATACTGATGTCAAAAACAGTGATGAGGCTTATTGCTGATGATATGACTTGCAATATTCAAGAACAACAATCTTTAAAACTTCAAGAATGCACATATTTTGCAATTCAAGTATGGTATAATTTCACTATTTGAGAGAGTGAGTCATCGTTTAAAGGCCCAGAAATGCGGAAAGCTGTTTGGAAATCCAGTGACGTACACTTACTTTTATTTTAACGTTAATTATATTTTATTTTTCAAATATTAATGTTCGAAATAGGCCACAATATATTTATTTACAAGTTTTTACTGACGTTTCGATCTCTATATCCAAAGACCGCTTTCAAAGATATAAATGATAGTTATATTTATTTTATTTGTTTATTATTATATATTTTTATAATCTTATATTGTTTATTTTTTTTTCTATCTTTAAAAACGGAATAGAGATCGAAACGTCAATGTATTAAACATGTAAATAGATATATTGTGGCTTATGTCCAACCTTCTCCCTAAAAATACAGAATGCCACAAACAAGCAGCTATAGAAAAATAAATATATCTGTCATTTGTATGTTTGAAAACGGTCTCTTTATAGAGATCGAAACGTCCGTAAATTAAACATTTGAATAAATATATTGTGGCTTATTCCCAACATCATTTCTAAAAATACAGAACGACAAGCGAAAAGCCATAGAAAATAAATAGTACTATCATTTGTATAATTGAAAACGGTCTCTGGATATAGAGATCGAAACGTCAATAAATAAACATATGAATAAATATTTTGTGGCTCATTCCCTACATTCCCCTAAAAATACAGAATGCCACAAACAAAAAGCTATAAAAAAGAAGTAATTTTGCAGAAAGTTTACTGATACCAACCGGCTGTCGCGGAAGTTAAGCTAAAACGTCTTTTGACGTGACCCGTCCTTAAAGAGTTACACAATGAAATTTTTTTAAAACAAATTTTAAGACAGTTTCCACACCACCCCAGAGGTATGTCTTGTGGCGCGATACTTTTTTTAAATGGGTGTTCGCCAAGAGCCATATTGTCTTATTAAATAAAATGAACAAAACACTTAAACAGTATAAAACAAAACAAAATAAAATCCTATAAAACAAAATAAAATTCTATAAAAACAAAATAAAAATAATGTTTGATGTGTTTAAACACAAACACTATACACACTTACTATGTTCTTCTCGTTTTTTTTTTGTTTTTGGTTTTTTTTATGCTGATGTTCTTATTAAACTATTAGAAAATATTATTCGCTGTCTAAACCTGAAGATGCAGTGCTGCTATCGCTGTCATTATCTTCACCACCTGGTGTAATTATAATTGGCTCTAGTAAAACTTTTATATAAGTGTCAAGTTCCCACATACGATGTTCTTCTTTAATTATGTGGCCTATACATTTAGCCCATTTCTCTGGAGTTACATGGAGGATTGCTTGAATCAAAAGTTTCTTAATTTCGTTTAATTTGAACGTTTTGTTATTGCGTGCTACTTCTCCTTTCACTTGCTCCCAGATAAGTTCAATGGGATTAAGTTCGCAATGATAAGGTGGTAGACGCAGAACTTTGACACCATAATCTTTTGCAGTTTCATCTACAGCATATTTAAGATATTCAATTTTCCTTAACCGTGCAATGTCAAGGAGCTAAATTTTGAGCCTTGATTCTTCGTATGCAATCCCCTTTTCCGTAAGCCATTGTTGAATCCTCCCTTTCAATTTCTTTAATAATCACCTGTTTTTTTCGACTCAAATTGAAGAAAACCATCATCAAGAAACCCTGTATCACTTCCTATATGGGTGACGATTAAACGCCGTCCCTTTCCTGATGGAGCTTTTAATCCTGTATATCAGCCTTCTATAAATGCTTCGCGTTTACTTTTGACATTTAAATCTTGCCAAACTTTTCCAACTGTATGACCTTTTCCAACCTAGTTAATCCAGGTTTCATCCAAATAACATATTTTGCGTCCAGTGCTGCGAATTTTGCGTATTTCTTCTAAATATTTTCTTCTCCGCACAATAATTTTATTTTTTTCTAATAGCATACTTTTTCTGTTGAGTTTTACATATCGAAAGTTCATTTCACGTATGGTCCTGGTTAAGACTCTACGAGATATCTTGGGTAAGGAGTCATCGTTTTCGAGCTCTTGAGAAATATTTTTCAGTGTTGGAATTTCACTCCGAAAATAAAATGAATGAATTTTTCGACGTATAATATTCCTTGTCTCGTCATCCAAAACAATGCTTTTCCTACCTCTAGTTTTACCTTTTTCTTGCTTTTTATTTTCCGATGTATTTTTAAGTACACGATAAATACAGCTAACGGATACTTTTGTTAAACTGCTACAAATGTCGACCGCTTGGCTAACATTTAATTCCATTTTTCTGCCGACAATTCCTTCATAAACGTTTCGTATTATTACCTTCTCTTCGGACGTTAACATTTTCCGTCTCTTTTGCGGCATTTCATTTTTGGAATCAACATCAGAATTTTGCACTCTTCTCTTGGAACAACTCGGTTTTTCGTTTAACTCCAATAAAACTCAAACCAAATAATCACAGAATATAACTAAAAATTTACTATAAAACGACAAACTATAACACTCGTATTATCAATAACACGTTTTATCAATAACACAAACTTCGCATAAAATACCCTACCCTCAGAAACGCCAATGTAAATAACCTATTGTTGATGGGCACTCGCTCGACAAAAACTAGTCTTACGGCTTTCTGTGGATCTGAATTGAAACGGAATTCCGTCGCTAATTCCAAAGTTGCCAAACGATTGAAAAATATTGTTTTAAAATATCGATTTTTATTTTATAAATTTAAATATGTAACGAAACGGAACATATAAATAAAATTTATTTCATTACAATTTTGTGCTTAATTTTTACTATTGAAAAAATCAGGTTTTTTTGTATTTTTATGACGGTAATGATCGCTGCATGGAAGAATACAGGTTTTGTATGACCATAATTACTACTTGTGAACAAGAATTGGCTACATTGTACTACACCTTCTGGTCAAGTCTACTATAGAGAAGCACAAATAAATATACTACTTTATATATTCTGTAATTTCTTATGAGGAAACGCAAATTGCAATCGAGAAAACAGGCAGTTTTCGAGGGCCGCTGTGTACATTTAAATTTGAGGATATTCCGCGTTTAAACTATGATATCACTCTTCTAAATTGAGGGTTTCTACTTTAGACGAAAGCACCGACATAAGAAACATGACACATCTACTTGTATCTGTACGAGTTGATTACCATGAAGAAGTTTCAGGAGAATTTTTGTTCTGCAAACCACTTGAATCAAACATTACAGCGAACTCATTTTTAACATGATTGATGAGTATGCGCTCAAAATAGGTGCATTCCTTGGTTAAAGTATATTGGTTTAGACATAGAAGTAGCAAAAGCTAAGTTAGGAAAATTGACAGGACTAGCAGCAAAAATAAAGAAAGTGGCTCGTGAATGCCGAAGAAGTACATTCTGTAATCCACTGTGAAGCATTAACTGCTAAAGGCATGCAGGAAAATCTGAACTTCGTTTTATCCGATGCTGTGAATTTTTTTAACTTTATAAAGACTAAGGTTGTTAATTTAGTCCTTGATGTGTGGCAAGTTCAAAACTCCTCTCTTATATAATCAAGTGATATGGTTATCTCATGGGAAAATGTTCTCCCGTCTCTTCGAAATATGAGCAGAAGTTTTAATGCTTCTAACTGAAAAAAAAAATAGTGACAAAAAACTTGTTCTTTAATGAAGAATGGTCTAGATTGGTATATCTAGCTAAAATTTTTGATAGAACTGCTATTTAACTGCTTTTGATAGAGATGCTGAACATGAATCTTCAGGGAGCAAATACAACGAGCGTTCACAGTCAATCACAAAATATACTCTTTCAAGAAAAAGTTGGTCCTTTATGTTCGCAAATACAGGAGAAGAACGTTTCAGAATTTCCTACACTGCCATCATTTTGGGAAGAAAATGATATAACTCTAAAGCCAGATGTGATTGCTGATATAATTCTGCACTTGAAAGGTCTTCAAGAAAGTTTTAATAAACGTTTCTTCGAAGATTATTCCAATCTTAACTGGATCAGAAATCCTTTTGCAGGTAGCGCACTAAGTGAGTTGTAACTGCAGGAAAAATTATCAAATAATTAAATGGGTAATGTAGTGATGATGATGATTCTCGAATACTAAGACAATGACATGTTTATTTTAAGTACATAATAGGGTTGTCTTTTTAGTTTTGCATATAGCCATAAAGACCAAAAGTATATCGACTTAAAGTACTGTAATGCTTTTCAAAATATGTCACACCAAGATCAACACACTTTGGCATACGTTCAATCAAATCAATTAGTAAAACAGATATTCCAGTCTTCAGTTGACACCTGCAAAATCGCTATTTTAAAGGCATGGCTTTTGGCGCCTGGAATCGCTGCCCACGCATTGAATTCTTGATCTTTGGGAACATTGAACATTGTTCTTTGGCAAGAACAGAATTCATTGGAACTTAGGTCGGGGCTATACGGTGGATGGCTTAACAATTCGGTGTTTTAAAGCTCCAAAAACTCTATTGTCTTCTGGGCACTTGCATTATCCTGATGTAGGATGATTCGCCGTTATGTGTCGCTTTGTCGGAGTTTCGTGATAACTTCTAGTAAACAAACGGTTATATACCAATCAGAATTATCTGTTCTTCGATCTTCTTAAGCAGTTGTTGCCACATGACCAGATTTTGTCAACAGTTCAACAAACTTCCTTTGTTGAACCGTTGCAATGTTTTTTAACACCAATTGACGCGAACCTGTGAGCAAATGAGGGATCCAACGGGAAACCAATTTCGTAATACCCAGTTCTTCATGTATGATCTTTTTGATCTATGTCTTTGAAATACCCAAAGATGCCTTTATTTCCCGGTATGTTATACGGCGGTTATCCTTAATTAGCTGACAAACTGCATCAATGTTTTGCTGTTTGACTGCTCTTTTGGGTGGACCTGACCTGGCTTCGTCGTTGAGACTGGAGCGACCACGTTGAAATTTGCAATACCAGGGGGAAATAGTTGACTCGTGTGATGCTTCATTCCCAAACGGAACATTTTCGGCTAAGATCCATTTTTCGACCAACTTGCTAATTTCAAAACTTAACTGTATCTAGACGACTTGCTGTAACGCAATGAAACTCTCGATTTATGTCAACAAAAGTTTGAGGTTACATTCGTGTCAGAAGGTTTTTTTGGTGGCGCCCTCTAATCGGATATATGCAAAACTAAAAAGACAAGCGTCGTATGTTCTTATTGACATTTTTCTATTTATCTATGGTAAAGTAAACTCATGTTCCCCACCATTGAGGTGTCAGTTCTGGCTTAAACCCTTATACCGTTGTAATCTTCTACCATAAAAAGTGTACTATCACTCATTTTTAAATCGAGTATAAATAAACGTGAAATTACTTCCAACATAAGTTACAGCATTAAAATGCCACATGTCAGAACTTAATAATATAACTGGTAAATATAACTGGTAATCTTGCAAAAAGGCACTAAAGGTTAGTCTTGATGGTCTTTGCCGAGTGGATGCACATACAGCTAGAAAATTCACAGTAGATGTCTTAACTGACTCATTATACAAAAGCCGTCGGTTCAATTTACCAGAAACGACAACGACCAACAATCCCAGAGTATTTTCAGCGAGGAACGTAGCCGCCTGGAAAATGGAGAGTACACAGACTACAGTTAACTGCACCATTCTTCATAACTTCATGATAATCCAGAAATTATGCAAATATTATGATGACTGCGCTCTATACGCTCGGCGGTTATAATTTGTCTACAATATTACTTTTGCGAAATATCTAAACCACGGTACTATTTAGAAGAATTAAGCGCGACGGTATAAAAAATCTTAAACAAAAGATAAGCAGTGAGTTTTAAAAATATGAGAACAGGCACAAAATATGTACGAATTATGAATTGGTTATGTGTGAGGCATATGGCGAGAAGACTGAAATCAATCAGAGCACACCTTGCGGCATAACTATGAAACATGAGAATTGATGAATTTGTTTTCAGAAGTAAATGTATAGTATTCATTAAACCTCGTATCATAAAGGTCGTGTGTTTCCGTGTCTGCTAATTATCATTTCATAATTAAGTCGAAAATAGATAAGTGACAAAAACTGGTAAGATAAATCCAAATTACCTTTAAATTGTTTATAGTCCAGGCGCTTGGTTAGAAATAATGAAAGACACCTAGTGACTGCTATTATTGTTGGTTCTCGCTAAAATGATCCAACAAAATGCGGGTCCGCAAACTTCTAATGAGGTACCTACTGTTAATACAACAAAATAGTACTCTCTTTCAGGAAAATTATGCAAGGTCCCAGAATAAACAGATGCTGTACACGGCATGGAAACAGATGAAAATGGAGAAGATTTACGCTACGGATAGAGTAAATCAGCTCCAACTCCAGTTAGATAACTTACAAAAATTAAATGAAAGCTTGCAATTAAAATTTGCAGATCCAGAGAAAAACTTGTCCAAAGAGAAAGAACCCAAGAATGAGGAATTTCATACAGACGAGGAGGAATCAGCTGAGGAGACAGAGTGGATACGTGTCAAAAACTTCAAAAAACGTAAAATGGATACATCATTGACCCCACCACAAAAGAGTCATATGTCCAACAAAGAGAAGAAAAAACTAGAAAAACACAAATCTCACTTCCAATAATTGTGGAGAGTATTGCCGAATTTAGCCAATTTCATGAATTAGTCAGACTACATACTGCTTAATTCCAGATAAAGCTACTTGGAGTCAAGAGCGCTAAAATTAATGTCGATAGTGAAGAAGACTTCAGAAAATTAACGAAAAAGTTGAGTGAAGTAAATTATCCATGGCATACGTATGAAAATAAGCAAAGCCGACCCATTAAAGTTATGGTCAATAAGTTACATCATTCAGCCAGTAAAGATTTGATCATGAACGATTTAAGTAATAAAGGAGTCAAGATAATAGATGTCATACCGAAATTAAAATACAAAACAAAGCAACCACTAAATGTGTTTATGTTGGTATTCAGAAAAGACAAAAATATCAATAGAATCTATAAGATCTTAGATATCATGTAAAAGTACAAATACTTCCGCTAAGAAAATCAAAATTGGTGCCTCAATGTAAGAGATGTCAGGCATATGGACACACACAAGGTTACTCTGCGAAAGAACCAACATGTGTCCGCTGCACAGGAAAACACCTAACAGCCAAATGTGAGAAACCCAAGGACGCAAAACCTAAATGTGTCCACTGTGGAGAAGGGCATCCGGCTAACTATAGAGGATGTATCGTGGCAAACGAAATACAAAAAATAAAAGATAAATATAACAAGTAACAGACCTTACCCAGAGAACCACAAAGAATGCATCCAAAACCTGTAGAAAATCCAAAACAAGAAGAAAACAAAACAAGAACTTGTATCATGGTAGCAGCTGGTAAAAGTAACGAAGAAAACTATAGTAGTCAAAAAGATCTGAAAATAGAAAAAACACTGCAGAAAATATTAGAGAGATTAACTAACCTGGACGAGCGTATAACCAGAATAGAATATAGCACCAAAGGAGCTATACCTAAAAGACTTGGTAATGGCGGGTAGTTTACGAATAGTAGAATGGAATGCAAAAGACATCTTGAAACATCAGCAACAACTACAAGCGATACTAGATATAGAAAAGATAGACATATGCCTCATTTCTGACACCCATTTTACGAATGAGTCATACATTAGATTTAGGGGTTATAAAACTTATCATACTACTCACCCTGATAATGCAGCCAAAAGAGGTAGTGCAGAAATAATCAAAGAAAATATTATGCACTATCAGGAAATGGGATACAGAACTAAAGAATTTCAGGCCACATCAGTAAAAATTAAATGTAAAAACTATGAGGTAATTGTCACAGCGGTTTACAGTCCGCCAAGACATGCCATCAAGAAAAATCAATATGTAGATTTCCTGACCAGTCAAGGACATAGATTTATCCTTGGAGGAGACTTCAATGCAAAACATACGCATTGGGGGTCACGACTGATTACCACCAAAGGGAAAGAATTTTAAGAAGCAATGAAATATATAAAATGCGACGCAATATCAACGGGAAAGCCAACATACTGGCCTACTGACACAAATAAAATCCCAGGCCTTATCGACTTCTTTGTAATCAGAAATATTTCAACAAATTACATAGAGATAGAAGAGGCATTGGATATGAACTCGGACCATTCTCCAATTATTCTCACATTCAGTGACACTGTTATCAAAACAAAGCCCCCCTAGACTTGTTAACAGAAATACTGACTGGAAAAGTTTCCAGATAGACCTTGAAGAGAAGATTAACCTCTCAGTTCCATTAAGAACCGTTGATCAACTAGAGGCAGAAGTAGAATTACTCAATAAAAATGTACAACAAGCTGCTTGGAACAACAGCACGAACAGTGTCGAAAGAATAAAAGGAAATAACTACCCGAAAGAAATCAGAGAAATGATAACCGAAAAAAGAAAACTGAGACTCAAGTGGCATCAGTCTAGAGCACCAGTTGATAAAACTAGATTAAATAATGCCATACAAAAATTAAAAAGAGAAATTCAAAAAATTAAAAACGAATCGGTTAGCATCTACCTAAGTGAACTATCAAATGATAGCGCTACTGATTACTCATTGTGAAAGGCTACCAAACGATTACAAAGGCCAATCTTACAGGATTCACCAATTAGAAATACTAATGGTAGCTGGGCAAGACGGCAAGAAGCAATATACAAAAGGCCAACAGGTTTGCTGACCATCTAGAAAATAGTTTTCAACCAAATGAAGAACAAGAAATAATTAACGGGAGCTCCCTGATCAAGATGAAATGGAGATTAACTCTGTAACTCCAAAAGAAGTATATTTGGAAATAAAATAAAATATAAATCCAAAGAAAGCTCCTGGATTTGATCTAATTACTGGGGAAGTATTAAAGCAACCTACAAGGAAAGCTATAATAAAATTAACACATCTTATAAACGCTTCATTTAGGCTAAGGTACGTACCAAAGATATGGAAGGTGGCAGAAATTATAATGACACTAAAACCAGGAAAATCTCCACAAGAAGCTTCTTCATATAGGCATATTCTACTGTTACCTGTCATGTCTGAATTATACGAAAAATTACTCTTGAAGAAACTAAAACCGATTATAGAGGAAAAAAATCTAATTCCTAATCATCAGTTTGGGTTTAGAGCAAGCCACTCAACGATAGATCAGGTGCATAGAATAACAGATATAGTAGAAAAAGCTCTAGAAGAAGGAAAAGTCTGTTCCGCAATTTTCCTCGATGTAGCGCAGGCTTTTAACAAAGTGTGGCATGACGGATTATATCATAAAATGGGATGTACTTACCAAAACAATATTCTGAACTACTAGAATCATATATAACCGACAGATACTTTTGAGTTAAATATGAGGAAACATATTCAGAATTAAGAGAAGTGCATGCATTCTAGCAGTCGGACAAAACCACGAGGATGCAGCAACCATGCTACAGAACTCTGTTGAACAAATTAACATCTGGACTAGGCGATGGCGTAGCAATTTGAATGAAACAAAATCAGTTCATGTCAATTTTACTAACAAAAGAGAACAACATATCCCAGTTAGTATAAATATAAACCAAATACCTTATGCAAATACGGCAAAATATTTGGGTATGACATTAGATTCCAAGCTACGTTGGAAAGCACATATTAAGAAAAAAAAAAGGAGGAATTAGAAATTAAGTTCAGAAAGATTTCCTTGTTGATGGGAAAAAATCCACTCTGTCTACTTATAACAAATTGTTATTGTATAAGCAAGTCCTTAAACCGATATGGACATATGGGATACAGCTATGGGGCTGTACAAAAGAAAGTAACATCCAAATTATACAACGACTTCAGAATAAATTATTAAGGAACATCGATATCTTCATCGAGATCTCCAGATGAATACGGTTATCCAGACAATAAGTAAGTTTGCCGAGAGTCATGAACAAAGGCTCTCCAACCACGTGAATGTCGATGCCATCAAACTCCTAGACAACGCCAACCAGAGAAGAAGACTTAAGAGAACGAAACCGTTTGAGGTGCTATAAGTGAGTGAAAGTGAAAAAGCAGAGCAAAGTGCGGGTAAAGTGTACACGTTAGCTAGTAGTACTATAATGTATTAGAGCCTAAGGAATATTGCTGAATTTAACCTTAGATAAGTTTTTTGTAATATTTTGTATATAGAACTAACTTGCTTATTGATCATAGTGAATGATCAGATAGCAATAATCGTAAGATTCCTGTTGGAGTTTTATTAAAAAAAAATAATAATAATAGTAAAATAAAATAAAAAGTAATAAAATATTTGTTGTATTATGAACTACAGACACTTTGTTTTAGTAGAAAATCTAGGCTTCTAAGAAAGCCTAGATTCTAAAAATTATTCTCTTCCAAGTTACGTTAGATTTTATTAAATTTAAGGCGGTAGAGAATAATTATAATGAAGTTCGGCCGTTTTTTTTTGCATTTTCAAAGATTCTTGCTCTGTTGAGTTTGCTCATTTTACAAAGATAATATCTGAGCGAGTAGTGAGAACCCATGTGATCAGTATGATTACTCGCTAGTTCAGTATTCTGAAGCTCTACGGGTATTTTTGCATAGCAGGAGAATTTTGTAATAACTTTTTCGCTCGCATTTGGCCTGGATTTCTTTTTAAAAAAATCCAGGCAAAATGCTACAGTAAGTTGTTTTATGAATGCTTTAAGTATCTCATTGTGATATTATACATTAATAACTGATGCAGAATCCATTGATATAAGTTTTAAGTTTGTAGAGCTGTACTCTTTTATTCTAGTAGCAGAAATTTTTGTATCTCTGATATTTATCTGAAAAACTGATCATAATTTGTATATGTATTTTTAGCAGGCACACTAGTCAAAAACTCATTTCCACTGCTTTGTGGTTATACAAAAATCAGCCGTAAATGCAGGAAACCCTTCAGGTTCATAACTGTGTAGTTTATATTAAAATTACACTTTATTATCGACATATTGAATGGAGTATGCGTATCGTATACCTACTAACAAGAAAAAATCTCAGAAACCATCTTTAGCTAAATTGTTATTTATAAATATTTTTATAAAGGAGTGTAAAGAAAAATAGATCCATATTAGGATCGTTGAATTGTAAAAGGTTTGCCCTAGTCTAATCGAGAGATTAACTATTGCAGGAGTGACAAACTGCATACCGCTAAAGCATCGCCCGGGAGTCCTGTAAATATTTAAAAGGTTCTTTAATATGGAAATGAAGGTAGGGACGTAGCAGGGGATCGGAGCCTCGTTTGGGGTCTGGAAACTGTGTGCACAGGGAGGTGGGGTGGATCGAGAGGACGCGCGGGTGGAGTCCAACCACCACTACAGCCCCGGCGTGCTCCGTATCAGCACTTTCATCAATTTTCAATTAGCCTTTCTTTTCGTTTCGTTCGGGCTTTTGGTCTCTTTTAATGAATGTCGGCAACCACCGCGGGACTCCCACATTCAGTGCCGTCGATGAGCTACTTATTGGAGGGTGGAGACTGCACCCTAAGGACAAAAGATTAAAGCGAGTGTATTCTACGTTTATGGCTTTCTTTTAGAATTAAACGAGAACGTACATTCCCTAGTGACGACGGGATATATTGAAAAATTCAAGCTCTATAAAGAGCTAAGTAAAGTGGGTGATGTAAATGCTTCTATTTAACTCCGCAGAGAAAAAAGACAAGCGGGGAAACACTGATAATAAAAAAATTCAAATATTCTTTAATGATAATCCATTAGAAGAAGAAGAATCCAAAGAAAATACATAATCCATTAAATATGTCATAGATAGATCTTTTTCGTAGTCGTTTTACATGTATCGTGATATTATGACACATTTTGACAGCGGAACCCCCATAGTTGTGACAATATGGACAGTAATAGTGTATTAGTAGTAATCATCATTATAAAAAATATACATCAGTATAAATCGACCAACAAGTAAAGAAAAATTAAACAAAATAACGTCATTTACATATCAAGATAGGTAACATGCTGTGGCAGGCTGCTAATTTATATTGTGTAGGATGGGATGGTAAATTATGAATAGTTGTGTCAGTATGTGTAAGTTTATGAAATACGGGGAACTCATGTTTGTTTTCAAGTCTCATTATTTTTAAATCTAGAAAATTTATGGATGTATTTTGTTCTATTTCTATTGTAAATTCAATATAACTATGGAGTGAATTAATGTAAGATAAGAATTGATCAAGTTGCCTGTTAGTTCTGTAAAGATACCAGTATATCGTCCACGTATCTTCACCAATATAAAAACTGTTTGAATACGGGATGTTTTGATATATTATTTTTATTTTTATTACCCATGATAAGTCCTGCAGTATTATTTGTATCTTTTTCTTAGTCTTCTATCGTCCATTTTTGGACATAGGCCTCGCCCAACTCCTTCCATCGATCTCTATCCTGAGCAACATACTTCCAATGTTCCAGTTTGTTCCTGCTATTATTTTTATGTCGTCTATTTATCTCATCTGTGGACTTCCTCTTGGTCGTCTACCTTTGTAAGGTCTCGAATGTTGTATTGTGGCGTTCCAACGTTGGTCTTTTTGTCTCCATTTGAGTTTGGCAATTTCTGTTGTGATATCCTCGACCCTTGCTTTTGATCTTACCCAGTCGTTCCTCTTTACAATGCATTATTTGTATATACTTGAATATTAAATTCAAAGTAGTTCTGATTTATGAAAATTTCAAAAAGATGTAAAATTTCCGATGTATTGATTGGATTTATAATATTATGATCTAAAAGGTCTTTTAGTAGAACAGAAGTTTCTGTAGGCGATTTAGTTTTCTATTTTTTGCATAGGCGTCTTGCTTTGTTTTATACAGTTCCCTATAAAAATTGTCTGAGAGTTTTTATCATTTTTTTTGTATTTTTTATAACATTTTCATGTTTTTTTCGATATCGTTCTTCTTGTAAAAATCTTCACCCCTCTGTTACCTACACTCTATAAGTGCTGATTTCAGTTCATTTAATTTAGTACGCCATTTGTTTGTCCACTTCTCCTCTTCGGCAATTGCATTCTGTATCTTATCTGTTGATTCAATTACTTTGTCACCAAGAGCCATAATTGCCGTATCATCAGCAGAAGTAGTTACATTTTGCATCCTCCTCCTCAGTCCTAATCCCTTTTGTATGTGGGGACACCATCAGGCCTTTACAGGTTTTCCACGATTTCCCTCCATCCTTCCCTGTCCTGGGCTAGTTGCTCGGCTTTATGTAACCCTTGGTTAATCAATATTTTTGTTTGATTTACCCAACGGCTTGGGGATCTTCCCCTAGGTCTCTTTCCTTCAACTCTCTACCCTCGACTATCAGTTTTTCCATCGTACCTGTTCTTCTAGTAATGTGTCCAAAATACTGTAAATATCTCTGTTGTATTTGTTTTTCAAAAGCGTTTTGCATATATGTATTTTTATCTTATGCTCCAATCCTTCTTGCAAGACCTTGTCGAAGGCATGTGCTACATCCAAAAATAATACTGAGCAAATATTTTTTTCTTTAAGTGATCTTTCGATGACGTCCGTGATACGTAAGACTTGATCAATTGTAGATTGCTCAATTTGGAATCCGAATTGGTGATCAGGGATGAGTCGTATTTCATCGATAATAGGTTTCAGCCTCTTGATCAAAAGCTTTTCGAACAGTTTTGACATAATCCGTAGCAAGGATATTGGCCGATACCTCATTTCCTGTGGCGGTTTGCTTGGTTTTGGGATCACCACAAGACCCAATGTTGTATGTAATATAAAGGTTATAAACTCATTTTAAAAAAGTTATTAACATTTATAAAAAACCGAAATTGTTGACTTATTTCGCAACTTTCTAAGAAACAAATAAGGTTAGGAACATTTAGAAAACGCAATTTAGAAAGTTTTTATATGACTCTCAAATTTATTTTAAATGTTTTAAAAAAATCCACAAGGAAAATAATTCCTGTATCTGGCTGTATACCACGTATAACAAAAGAGGTTAGTCTTTGTATGTGGGTATATTTTATTTTATAAAAACCCTTAAAAGGGCAACATTACAAGCACGAACGTTTTCGGAACAACTGTTCCGAACAACTGGTTAAAATACAGGTTACCATGCCTGAGCCACCAAAATATTTGGGTAAAAACCCTTTAAAATGTAATGTGTTACCAAAGATTGTACATGTTGTTAATTATATTATATTATTATATAATATTAAACATCATATAATATAATTAACAACATGTACAATCTTTGGTAACACATTACATTTTAAAGGGTTTTTACCCAAATATTTTGGTGGCTCAGGCATGGTAACCTGTATTTTAACCTGATGATGGAACAGTTGTTCCGAAAACGTTCGTGCTTGTAATGTTGCCCTTTTAAGGGTGTTTATAAAATAAAATATACCCACATACAAAGACTAACCTCTTTTTTTTAAATGTTTTACTTTTTATTTTTAATAAAATACTTTATAAAAAGGTATATAAAAACCCAGTCGGGCTATGTTAAATAGACAAAACGTTTTCGGAATAAGTATTCCATCATCAGTGTCCTAAAAAAGTATTTAACCACTTAATTAAAAAGAACATGGAATAATTTAAATTTTGACTAAGGTTAATGTAAAAAATAATGTTTTTTAAGGTTAATGTTTTTTAAGGTTAATGTTTTTTAAGGTTAATGTTTTTTAGGACACTGATGATGGAATACTTATTCCGAAAACGTTTTGTCTATTTAACATAGCCCGACTGGGTTTTTATATACCTTTTTATAAAGGATAAGAAAAAAAAAAAAAAAAATTAATATATGGTATACAGCCAACTACAGGAACTTAGTTTCCTTGTGGGTTTTACTTTTTGCTGATAGACGAAAAAAACGAAAATTCACCATTTTTTGATCTTAATTTGTTAATAATTAATTTATTCTAAAAAATCGACTGCAAGAAACATATAGATTTTTATAGACATGTCCATACTACATAAAACAACTGTCGTTTGCCTGGACGGTTGAGTGTCACAAACAGGGTACTTTTTTTTGCTTATTTCCCTGGTCTAATTATCGATGTCGTCATCATAACATATTCTCTGTATGTCATTTTCTGTCGTCATATTCATTTACGAATTATATTGTATACATTACCTGTTTTTTCCATTTTGTTACTCCGTCTTTGTGGGATGTGTAGTAGTATTTTTTTCTCTCAATTTTATGTTTTTTTGTGAGGGGTGTATCCCAAATTGCAATATCTTTACATGGACGCTTCGAAACGTAGGTATAACAAAGAGCAAATTAAAAACGATTTTATGAAACGAGCAAATGCTGTTTTTTGTAAATGTTGTTAGGCAGACGCTTTCATTGAATTACAAAAAGTGATTTAATAATCTAATGCTTGTTTTTCGTCGGGTACTGTTTCCTTTGTGGTTGAAATAAATTATTGCTTAATAAAATACAATTTTTTATATATGTATACCGTAAAAAATCGTAATGAAAACAAAATTATGTTTAAAATTAAATTCTTATTCACTTTCGGTTATGATTCTATACAACTTGAAGTAGGCTTGAAATAGTACAACTAAGTAATAACAAAAATGTTTCACTTGAGAACTCGTTAAATATTAATAATGAATATACAATGCATATCCAAACATCATTTAGCTATATTACTCCAGGAATCGAAGGAAAATTTAACCGTGATCAGGACTTCGCAATTACCTATTTGACGAGTTTTTCCGTTAATATGTAGCTATAGTGAAAAAACTTATCTGCCAAGAGAGAAAAACCTTCAAAATTACGCATTCCAGAATTTTTTTAAATTAATTTGTTGTTCCAAAAACAGCAAACTAAGGCAAAATCGTTAATTGTTTATAACGTTTTTAAAAATTAACTTAAACTTTTGTTTTTACTTTCAAAGGAGGTTTTGTAGCTTACCTAACAAACCCTTAAAATTTTGAGCTGGATCAACCAGTTAATTTAAAAGTTATTCAAACTGTTTATCCCAGAGGTATTTTTTTTTGTAATAACAAGACATAAAATAATGAAGATACGGTAATTCTATGAGTATCGTATGAAAGGTGAAGACTTTTACTTTTAAGGGCGTCAAAAAAAGTTAAAAAAAATATTTTTATAAGGCTGAAAAGAAGAAAGAAGTTTTGAAAAGAATAACTTTTAAACTATAACTAGTAGATGTAATATTTTTTAATATTGGACAAGCTGACAATTTTTGCACGAATTAAACAAAGAAAAATTATTCTGGTACGATTATGTAAAAAGTGTAGATTTTTTTAATTTGCATCTAATTTGTTTATAGATACCTACTGAAAAGAACAAAAGGAAATATGAAAACAACAAATACCAAAATTATTATTAAATTTAAAAGGAAAATGTTTTAATGCGTTACGCACAAGTCGCTTACCTTTAAATGGAGTTTTGTACGACTTAGGTAATTCACGTAGACGAAAGTGACTACTCAGTTGATCACTGCACAACTTGCTCAGTAATTTCCAGAATGAGTGCTAGATTATTTCATGAAAACAACCAAAAATACGTCGCGGATGTTACCGTCACTATCACGAAAGCTGAAGCTAACAACTCTCTACCGTAGAACCTTCTGAGACATCCCAAGTTTACTTATTGAACATGTACTTGAAAATTGCAACGATTTGTGCGTACAAAATTAAAATTCATATAACGCGCTTCTATATGAAAGTACAACAAATACATTAGATTATTTTGTCTAATATTTCTACCAAGCATGTCCCAAACGTGCTCTATTGGGTTCAGATCTGGCGAACACGCTGGACAGTTCATTTTATTAATACCAACTTCCTCTAAATATTGCGTCACACACATTGCAGGGTAGGGTCGCGCATTATCTTGCATTAATAGAAAATCATCGCCGATATATTGAGAAAAGGGTACTAAAAACTTCGACACTAAGAACCATGATCAATCGTAGGTAAACAAAATGTAAGTGTCAATATGACATAATAATGACAGTCGCCAAAGCCACCTCGTCGTATTACAAAATAACTCCAAAATAATCATAATTGAAAAAGTCCTAAATTGTGGGTGGCAAATTCATTTGGCTCTAAAAAATGAACCAAGGCATATTTTGACATGAAACAAAAAACACAATGCTTAGGAGACGTAGTTGCAACCGAAAAATAAGGTTTTACGAAAATTCGCAAACAGAATTATTCCACAGGATGTTTCAAAGTTCGGATAATAAAACCACGTTTTTAATATTTTTTTATTAGCTTAAATAAAGAAATATTGATTACTGAATACGTACAAAAAGAGTTTGTGTGTGACGAAATATTTTGTTTATAATAATCTAGATATTTTAGTAAAAATAACTAATTTTTTGTTCTTTTGTTTCAGGTAAATGGAGCTTTATTAAAGGTTTGGTTTAACACTTCTATTATTATTGTAGTTTTAATATCGCGTCATTAGTTATTATGAATAAATATTTTGAAACTGTCGTGACGCTTACCTTTTATGTGTTTAAAAGTTCGTGAAAATATTCCTAACTATGCAAGTATACCATATGGTTTATTTGTAAGTTATAAGAGAAATTGAAGTAATAGCTGTCTATCCAAAATATTTTTGCAAATAATTAAAAAAACTGCTGTTCGTTTGGTATGCGTAATCAATTTCTGCTTAATGTTAATAAGAAAACTCGCCTACCAGTTATTACAGAAGCTAGTATGTCTTCCATCCATCCAATGGCATTACAGCTCATGGCGGTCCTTGGCCTCATTCAGTAGAGCTTCTCCAAAGATCTCGATCTACCTGCAATTATTTTCAATGAACGCGCTTTTAGGAGGTTTTTGGCATCCTCATCTACTTTATTCTTCCATTTCTTTTTTGGTCTTTCAAGAGGTCTTTTTCCTTGCACTCTTGCGTTTAATAATTTTCTGGGGATTCTGTTCTCACACATCCGGAGGAAGTGTTCTGCCCACCGTAATCGCTGCAACCTAGTGTATTATGCTAATGTTGGTTCTCTACAGGGTGTCCAGAAACTCTCCTGACAAACGAAAACCGCAGATTCCTCAGATAATTTTAAGACGATTTAACCCAATTCACCTAGTCCAAAAATGCTTCCTAAGGGAGCTAGAGCTCTTTGAAGATGGCGCCTTGTAAGTAGTTTTTTTTAATAACTCCAGAAAGCTTCTATTTAGAAAAATAAAAACTCTTACGATTATTTATCCTCCAGAGTTGAATCGATTTCATTAATTGCGAATTTCTAGTACCGTTCATAGGCGTCCGTTTGGGCAGGTCAACGGGTATTTTAACTCATAACTTCTTTATCTGTAACTTTTAAGCATTTGTGGTACTAGATTATTAAATTTTCAGAAATTCTAGCTCTAAAAGGTACTCTTACTTTAAGTCGGTAGGATATACCGTTTTCGAGAAAAATCGATTTATATGGTTCGTATATTTCTTTATTATGTCTAATTCGCCAGTTGTTATTTTCACTGATTGGACCACCCTGTAACTTCTCTATTTTTTTTTCGAACACGTCTAATACATCGGCAAATTTCTGTGTTATGACCCATGTTTCACACTCATGACTTTACTATAGGTCTGATTATTGTTTAACACGTTGCCTGCCATAGAGGAATTTGTAATACTTTCCGTACACGCCAATGCCACCGAGACGGCACCACGGTCAATTAAAATTCTAAAGGTCAGCAAACGGCTTCCCAGCAAAGTCTATCTCCAACGATTAATACTTAATAACATGTTATGAGAGCAGACATAGAAAACATGGAAAGACTTATTATCCAAGGAAAGGTAGAAGGCTGAAAATCACAAGAAAGATCCCCAACAAAATGGATCGATCAAATTACAGGGGTATCCAAAAGACCTATGCATGAGTTAAAAGAAATAACCAGAGACAGAAATCTTTGGAGACATGCGAAATAGGCTTTATTGGTCAGTATGTCCTTCTGTTAATGTAAGATTTTTCGTCATTATTTGCGACCAGGTCCATTTCTAAGTACGTGAATCTGTTCAATGTGTTCTATATCATTTATAGAGTGTTGTTCTTCTTCGTCTCTTGGCATCATAACCCTGGATGGGTCTTTACCTATCTGGCTATGTCCTTCCATTTAAACCTCTCTTGTGCCCTTCTCTTCCATTGTCTTAAATTCATAGTTGTCAGATCATCCTCCATATCATCCAACCATCTCGTTCTATGTCTTCTTTGTTTTCGGCTTCCTATCGGCTTCCATTGTAATATTGTCTTTGTTGTACCAGTCATATTTTCTCAAATCGTCCCATATCGTGCCCCTCATTAATCTCCTGGTGGTCCATATGCCGTCATCCTCTTGCACCGAACCGTATACTTTTCTCAGGATCTTTCTCTCAGATGTTTTTTTTTTGTCATTACCCAGGTCTTACAACTATAGATTACTACAGGTCTAATTAAGGTTCAGTAGATAGTAATTTTAGTTCTTTTGTCTAATTATTACGATGTCATCAATCTTTTATTGTCATAATATGTACGATTTCCACTTGAAATACGTGCATTAGAGTGTTTTTATTACACTTGTCTATTTGATCTGGTTTGTCTTATTTATATTTATTGTTAGCCCTACAAATTCTGCACTTTGTTTCAATTCAACATAAGTTTCTTCCGCCACATCTATCGTTCTGCTCATTATGTCGATATCATCCGCGTACACTGCCAATTAGGTGGATTTGTTTGTATGTTATTTCTGCTCACCGTCAACCGTCTAATTACATATCCAAGAACAAGCAAGCAAGCAATAGTGTTTAACCCAGTCTGAGAGACTTGCACACCCCTTAAGAATGTCATTCGGGTGATACAATTCATTAGGGCGAGGAGAATTAACTCGCGTAAGCAGGAATTACTCCATGATTTATTATCGATCCATATTGCTTGTCGTTGAATCCAGCTGCTATGCATTCTGTAAGACTGACTACTTGTCGGTCCGACTACTCTGAATCCGAACTGTGCTTCTGAGATTAATCCTAACCTGTCTGTCTCTGATTGGTTTGATGAATCTGGTTTGGATGACTCGCTCTACTATCTTACTGACTGCTGGAAGTAAGCTAATCGGCCTGTCATTTTGCGGAAATATGTGGTTCTTTGCTGGCTTTGGTATCATGATTACATGGGCTTTCTTCCATCGGTTTGGGAAGAGCCTGTATCTTAGTATTACGTTTGTATCTTTGTCAAATATACAATTTCTTTCTCTGTCAAGAGTTTTACTCTCCCCCTCTCTCTCTCTCTCTCTCTCTCTCTCTCTCTCTATCTAATAAATAGATTTCCTACTGTTTTGCTCATCACATAATTAGATTCTACAACGCAATGATGTAGAAATCAGTTTCTACAACGCAATTCTTTCTATCAGAAATTATTGCAGCATCCTATATAAAACTTAATTTGGTCTCTTATTTGATCTTTTCCTCTACCTTTTTCCTAATTGTAAAAGTAAATCGTTTTTCCAATATTTTCCAGCTCTATTTTATTTTATTCCTCTCTAAATTCCATTAACTCATTTTTTAGGTTTGTCCAAGACCATGTTTTATGGGACATTATTTCTTCTACATAAAATTTTCTCAATTATTGTTTTATACGATCATTTGAGTTCTTTCGCCCATACAACCGATGACGTACCATCCGGTGTCGCTTAATCTTGTAATGGAATTCAGTCAGGCGGCTCTGATCGAAGATTTACAACTCGAACAGACCGTTTAACAATTCCGCAAGACACGGCAAAGGATGCTTTATCTGACTATTCTTATTTTTGTGCCCCATTCAGATGTCATATCGAGGCACAGTTTATGTTGACATATCGCTAATTGTTCGAAGAGTCTCCGCATCGACGTATGGTGCTGACTGAAGAGTTTATAGTGCAATTCTTTCAGAAAAAGTAAATTCCATCGGAGAAAAATTACACAAACCCAGCCAGCCGTTTGACGTCTTGATACGTCCGATATTGCCTCACATTGGGCGCCAATTTCTTGCAAATGCCTCCATTTATATCGCACTATTGTTGATTAATGGGGTAATAACTGTCTTTTAATAGAAATGCTTTTATGCCAAGTCATATACACTGTTGAGTTACTCATTTGACTTTTTATCTCGTTAATTATTTTATTGCTGCTGTCACTAGGATTGAATATAAAGGTTTATGAACTGCTAACAACTGTTAATGTTGTAGGATATAAGTCAAAACATTATTTTATGCAAAAAGTAATTTTGACAATTGAGAAAACTGAGTCAAGGGTCTTAAAACCGACAAAATAGGATTGAGAATGAATTTCCGTAAAAAAAATTCACAATCAGACAACAATCAATGAAACCAGATCTTTTGTTTTAGTGTTTGTTGTTCCGAAATATTACATAACTTTTAATGGATGTTACTTCAAAATAATGTGTTCCGAAATATTACATAACTTTTAATGGGTGTCACTTCAAAATAATGTGGAATTCGTTTCAATTCTCTTCACGCTCCACCTAACACGGCGATTGTACTAAATAAACTCTATAACAGATTCTCTTGAATTTGTTAAGTAAACAATCAAACGCTTATCCACCACTCCCGAACTTAGCCCGACCTTATCTGAAGATGAATGTGCGACTATCGAAACGTGCGCCGTATATACAAAAGAAGAATCCATTTTTGCGATCGATTCGATGGTTTTTAGACAGCGAGAACACAAAACCGTTCGCGTTAGAGTATTCGCAAGCCGATTATACATTTATTCGACCGGTACTCGACCGGCATCTGGAATTGATGGTTATTGGAAATTTAAGCCGCGGAAAGACTCTAAATGAGGAAATTCGGATGAAGCGAGGTATGGGTGCGCCGCCGCTCGCGTCGTTGCCACATTTCAGGAAAAATCCATAGTAATCTTAGAAAATTTATTATAAACAGAATTTAATATAATGGATAAAAGAGCAGTAGATATTTTTAAAGAGTATACCTAGACTTGCCTTAAATATCGATACAAGATATTTAACTAAAAAAATTTAAACTTCTGAGTTGATTTGAAAAAAAATTGCACAATTTATTACTAGTATAGTGAACTGGAAACTACAAAAAAATTATTCAAAATGGCCACTATTTGGCTGAATACAGCGCCGAAGTCTGTAAGGTCATTCATCGATCGCTGTACGGATGACATCCATAGGCACATTGTCCACAACTTCTACCAGAGCCTGTTTCAATTACTCTTGATTATGGTGACGTCTTGTACAGACAATAAAAGTAACCACAATTAGTAGTCGAGTCGATTGACTTCTGGGCTGGCTGACAGCCAATGTTCACTACTAATGAATTCGGGTATGTGATTAAATAAGAAAATAAGGAATGGGACCACTCACAGGAAATAAGATGTCGTATAAAAAAGGCGAGAGCTGTCTTCAATCGCCTCAGGAAGATTTTATGTAATATGCACCTGAACATTGATATAAGAACACGAGTCTATGTATTTTCTACCCTTTTATGTGGAGTCGAAGCCTGGACCTTGACGGAGGCAATATTCAAACGATTAGAAGCCTTCGAAATGTGGTGCTACCGCCACATGCTCAGAATTTCCTATATCCATCATGTTACAAACAACACCGTGATCCAACGTATGAATAAAGATCTGGAAATTATGCGTATCGTGAAAATCAAAAAGATGACATACTTAGGGCATGTGATGCGCAATGAGAAGTATCAACTAATTTTACAAGGCAAGATAGAAGACAAAAGATCTCAAGGGCGCAGAAGGACATCGTGGTTGAAGAACATCAGACAGTGGGCAAGAATGACTACCATACATCTATTTAGAGCAGCTGTCAACAAAGTTGTATGGACCAACGTGATTGCCAACATCCACAGAGGATAGTCTCCAAAAGAAGAAGAATGATTTTCAAGCCACTGTTGAGTTGTTATTACCTTATGCGCAGGTGTAGAGCCTTGTTGGGATATCCTTGGTCTATTTTGGAACATGTGTGGTTTAGAAGCTCCACTCTCTATATATCTCTATCCAATGGCGCTACAGCCCAAATCGAGCCTTGGCCTCCTCTAATCTATGCCTCCGACCTAGCCGGTCCTGCGCCGATTTTTTTCAGATTCTCACGTCTAGCAAATTTTGCACGTCCGCTGCCATTTCATCCTCCCAACTTTTCCGTGGTCTTTCTTTTGGTCTTGTTCCCTGCATTTTCTATATAAGGACCTTTTTGGCAATTTTTCGGTCTCCATTCTCACTACATGACCAGCCCATCGAAGTCTCAAACGAAATTTGACATCGGTGCTTTCTTGAACAGTTGGTAGAGTTCATGGTTGTACCTTGATCTCCATACTCCATTTGTTAAAATGTCCCGCTGATAATTTTTAGTCGATTTTTAACACCGTTTTCACAAGAATGTAAAGAAGTGATGCCGTCATAGGAAACTCCCCACCAAACCATCACCGAGGCAGGAAAATGTCCTCGTTTGGTCCTTGTCATCAGTTCGCGGACTGTCATGGATGACCGTACATAAACTACATCGTTTTGCTTATTGAAAGTTTTCTAAAGAAAAATATGTTTTTATCTGTAAAAAGGATTTCTTTGTAACTCACTTTATCGTACAACGACAACAGGCATCTTGATTTTTTTTTCTATTTCGTAATTTCGTTTTCGATTACGTAATTTCTTAAGTTTTAACACAGTTAAGGACGCAACAGAAGTAATCTGCATCAGGATGAATAAAAATATGGTAACATTCGAAATAAAATAGGTTAAAACGAAAAATTTTGTGACATAATCTGATTTTCTGGGAACACTCGAGTTTCTCTTAAATTTGGCAACCTCGAACCCAATTTTTCCCTTTTTTGTTTTTATTGTGTTTTCATTGCGACGGTAGTGAATACAAACTGCAGATTTGATGAATAACGGCTGATAAATACGAAAAACGAGATGAAAAAGGCGGGATTCGCGTTCTACCGGATGCGTTATAAATTCCGACGATGTTTCGGCTGGAAGTATGTCTTTATAAGGTCTTCTTTTGTCATTTTTCTACCTTAATATTGCGAATAAAAAATGTTATGCTTTTTTTTGTATTTATTTATGCTCGTTTTGTGCCATTACCATTTACGGCTGTTAAACAAAGTAGTTATTGCTAAAAAGATCTTTGCTGATAGCTGTCTATTGATCCGATGAACACAAAAACTAGTAAACACTTGATAAGTGAGTTTCTATAAAAAATTACAGAAAAAACAAAATTAAATTCAGCAAATAGACCGCATTACTACGATAATGATCTAACACACAAATACAAAAAAAAATTATGTTGCCTAACGCGTTTACTGCCATTAGTGGCGTACTTTAAATTAAAAAAAGGGATCTTAAATTGTCTACTCGAAACGATTTAACCAAATTTCAGTCACATACTAATAAAACAACAACATTTGAGTAAAATTCGAATTAATTAACAACAGATCCTCCAAGGTGATGTGCTGATTCCAATGCTTCTCGAACCACTCAATAAATTTTTCGTAGAACGATTTGTCTTTGACCTTTTTCAGTTTGCTTAATAACCTCCACATTCGTTTTACATATCTTTCTCTGAATCGTTGATAGAAATAGTTAGTATTACTTGGAAGTCAGATTAGACCGAGAGAGAGAAAGAGAAGAATACTGTGGGTGCGAAATTAATTCGATATGCATTTCAAGTATTTTTCGTCATATATTATGACCAGTTTATGGAGCAGTGTTGTATTAGCATATGTCCGTTCAATATATACTTTGCTACGCTCTTGTCCGGGTATACTTTACTATTGCAATATCCAGCCAACTTGGATTGAGTTCGCTGGCTATTGCAGACCAAAACTCATGTGAGTGCTGTTTCGAGTAGGGACATATCGTTCCTGAACAGTTAAATCTATATTCATCGACATCATGTCGTTTAATTTAATACTTTTAAGTATGTAATTTTCAATTTAAACCCACCCAGTACTTAATGATGCGGTTATTAGCGCAAGTACTTCTAGATTCACCGAAGACGGACTAAAAGGTCCCTAAACGTTCGTTCTGAACAGAAATCAAATATTGTAATCCATTTGGATTTTTTCATTTAATTTGATAATTACCAAAACAGAATTTTTTACTTCAATATAAAAGATTTTTTATGTTAAATATTTCCTGTAGGGTACTTAACTTTTTCCAACATACATTAGGTTCATTAGGTTCTAGGGGGAAGTCCGGGGTAGGATTGACAAACTTTTTTGCATCTTGTTTGGGGCCGTTTTGCCATTCTCAGCAAAATTCAGCTTGTTCGTATGATTTTTAGAGCCGAAATTTACGACAACTGCACTAATTGAGAACTCTTATGAGTATTAAAGCGATTAAAGCAGAAATTGAAATAAACTTTTTGCTCTCCTTTGGCCTGGAATTCTATCCAAGTATGCTGCACTGAGTTGCTTTACAAGTTAGAGTACTTTAACAGTTATTTTGTTGTGCTTCACCAGTTCACTAAGCAACTGTTCGTAGTTCCAAACTGTTACGAACGTATAAATTGTAGACTTCAGAATCTTCACTGTAATTTGACTGTATGGGGTAATAAATATTTTGGCTGAATCGAGACGTTTTTTCAGTCAATCTTGAATATAAAAATATCGCGCTAGTAGTTCCGCTTGAAATATTGTAAGCGTGTTTCCGAAAGCTATTAGTAGTCTGTGTTTTTATCAGTAACCCCATATTCTCTTTTAAATTTCGCTCTTACCGTATTTTTTATTAATTTTTTGCCCTATTACGATGATCGTCAATTTCTCGTGACCCGTCACTGTTCGAAAGATATTAATTGAAATTCTATTTAATATCATTCCCAACATCTTCGCGTGGCCTCTTTTCTTTTAATTGCCATCCATCGGCAAGAAACTAGTTGAAAATGAAAATAATCTCATTCTTTAGATCTAGTTGGCAGATAAACAAAGTCATTTCCCGCAATTTGCTGCATTAATTTCAAATTACTTTACTGAGGCGACGTGATCTTTTTGTAATAGATCTCGACATGAGATACGATATTGTTACGACCTTGGTCGAAAGAATCGATGTATACAATATATTGAAAAAAAAAAAAATAATGGTGTAATACACCTCTCTGGAATTTTGTTAAAATTAAGTAGGTATATTCTGTTTTGGTATCTCCTTTTTTATATTTTTCTTAGATGGAATTTGTTTATGAATTAATTATAAAATAAAACAGCGCCATAAAACATCGTTGGCTTTATTAGTATTTGCCATCATGGGCTGCCACTCAATTTGGCGCCAAAACTACAAAATTATCACCTCCTATCAAATACCTTCTGCATCATACAAAAACTTTTTTCTAGAAAACCTTTCCTGACAAAAAAATTCCCGAAAAACTAGTTTTTTCTAGATTTTGCAGGATTTATGTTTCTTCCTTTGCCTTGATGTATCGTACTATGTTTTCGTCTCCATATAGTGCTTGGAGTTCCTGGTTATCTCTACGTCTAAACTCTCGTGTTATCTCGTCTTCACAAGGCACAAAGATCGTATGTGCCCGTTATAATGGGGTGAATTATAGTTCTATAAACCTTTACGGCCGGTTTCACAAAGTAAAGTTACCTTGCGGTGAAGAGATAACCAGCGGTTACCCTGAAATATAGGTTTCACAATATAAAGTCAACAGCTCCGGTTGTGGTTAACCCACAAAATTTTTAACCCAAAGTAAAAGCGGTGGTTTAGAGCTTGACCAGGATATCCTAACCTAATTTCGAATTTCGTTTTGTTGATATTGACAGAGTGTAGACAGACACGTAAATTATTAATTAATCAGATATGGATTTATATGATTTAAATGCTTTTAGCAGTGATCAGGAAGCTGGCAGACCAAGAATCATTAGGCACAGAACAAATCATTTTGAAGAACTAGACCATAAAGATATTTTCTGTCGGTTTAGATTCTCAAAGAACACAGTTGAAAATATTTTGGAGCAAATTGAAAATACATCTCTGAAGATAGATCTCTTGAACATTTTTGTGGGTTTCATTTTATAATTTTAATTTTAACTTGGAAGAACAAACAACCACTAATTAAAACAAACTACCACACTAGAACAGAACTTGAAAATGAGAATAATATTTGTATATTGTTTTCGATCTAACGTGACAAATGTGTCATAACTCATCTATACTGGTCAATGTCCATAATATTTACTGACAATATTCCATAAAAATCACAAATAAAACGAAACCTAAGGTTAAATGACCATAACCGAATCTGTGAATGTTAAACGGCATCTGTCAGTTAAACTAGGGGTAAAGGTTACTTAACTCATAGGGTTAACCGCCGATTGTGATACTGGCCGTTAGTCCAGTCGTCACAGGGTTGACCCCTAAAAATCATACGAACAAGCAGAATTTTGCCGAGAATATTAATTTTGGGACCCCAAAAAAGATACAAAACAATTTACCACTTTTACGCCCGGCCTTCCCCCTAAAACACCCCTCGTAGTTAAATACCTCGTAGTTTAACCCCTCGGTTAAAAGCCCAAAAAAATTTGTATCAGCTCGACGGTAAAAATTCGATATCTTTTGTTCCAAGTGTCCTATCGACAAAAATCAAGATGATGCGTTTTAAAAGTTAAGAGTGCAGCTTTTGTATGCAGTTTTTGTATTTTGTCGCGAATAAACTCGTTTTTATAAAGGTGTTAAATAAACAAACATCAGTCGTAGTATAATTTCTATTGTTAGAGATCAATCTTTAAAATCTATGAAATAAAATTTCAGTTTTGAGTTGTGGAAACAAATATGAGGCATTTGAAATATGAATAAAAAACGCAGAATTTAATGTTTTACATTTCAATCAATCGCACCTCACGGAAAATGCCTCTAAGAAGACGGCTTTGGGTGTAGTTTATAGCAGAAGTTTAGTTCTTTTGATAAACGTACTATGTAGTTTTATTTTAAAAAAAGTACCAGTTGCTACCTAGGTCCCCTAGAGAGACATTGTCTCAGGATCAGTAACCCTTGGGAGTTCTGCGTTATCATGCAGTAAATATGTTTAAAACTTCAACATAATTTGAATTTATCAACAAATATGTAATAATTAACACATTTAATATCATTTACAGGGTTTTTACCCACATATTTAGTGACTTCACTCATGTATACCTGCTAACTGGACTGATAATGGACTTATTAGTCCGAAAACGTTCTGTGATCTAGCCCGAATGGGGCTTTTTAGAATATATACCTTTTATAAAGGATTTTTTTAAATAAAAATTTTCTTTTCATATACATTTGCATCATATTACAAAGTACTTTTATTTTTAGGCTTTGTCTCTGTGAATTTTTGGTCATTTCATGTGGAATAATATTTCGTCTTTCGGCATTTGTCTTAAAACATCATAGAAAATACAGGTTGGCAAAATGTCAAAATTACAAACACAATATCATAATAGAAATCAATAAAGCAACTTTTTAGTGATACTTATTTTAGAATCTTTGTCGCAGAGTAATTTTATGAATGTCGTAAAATATTTATGTTCATGCATTATAGCATATTGTATAATTTGTTTCTTTAATATGTCATAAAACTAACTATTCATCTTTTATTGCTGTTATTTTCAGCTAATCAAGTAGGTTTAATAAAAGATTAAAACGATACGAAATTCGAATTAGAAATCGATTGGTTTTATTATAAAAATTTTTCGTTTAAAAAATTGTTAAAAATATGATCTTGAAGAATATGAAGTGTCGGTATAGTTTGAACATGTAATGAGAATGAACCATGAGTAATGGCCAAAGCAAATACTGACGTTCATTTCGGGAAAGAAAGAATGAAGTGAGAAATCTGTCCATCATAATGCAAGAAAGATGATTCTTGCTAGGCATGGAGAGGAGTGAGGGTGGGAGATAGGAAGAGGTGAATATTGAAGTGCGGGAAGTAGAAGCATATTTCGTAGACTTTTGGAAAGCGTATGAAAAAAAAATAATGAAAGTATCTTCGGTATGAAATATATCCAACCGTTGGTATAACATTTTTATGCAATTCCCACATCTGGTATTAAAATTTAGTCCCTTTTTCGAACTTTATTGAATTCTACGCACAGAGTAGTAAATATAATTGCTCTTTTATTGTTTTAACTAAAAGTGAATTACAACAGTATTACTGTAAGTACTCGATTATGGATGCCACAAATACAAATTCATTTTTCAACTAAAACAACATCGTAACCAGCAAAGATACGACGTTGTCTAGTGTTCATTAAAGCCGAAGATAACTTTTAAGTGCTAATAACTCAGTTTTATGAATAATAATGACGTCGAAACTCGGCCGTGATATTAATGCAGATTGGGCAGCTGCATTTACATAACGAAACCGAATCCTTTTAGTCGTCTGCGAGGGACACGTCTACAACACAAAATAGCAGTAAGTTATGCATTGTTATGCATGTCAATAGTTAGTTAGAAGGAATGAATGCAATAGCAAGAAGGAATTAAAAGAATTTGTATAGTTTTGCGAGACTCAAAAGGAAAAATGCTGTGAAACATAAAATTCGATTAGATAAAATAAATTACCACTATATTAACTGAATTACCAGTTAGATAACAGCAAAACACATTAAATTTATAGGTGGAATGAGAATAATAATAATTAATCTTGTTCCGTGACATTAGATGTCTAAAAAAGATTTCCCCCACCGCTGCCTGTCAGAATTCAATGGATACCTTCTTAGACTCGTACTGGAGTCTGGCAATACCGCAATTGAAAAAAAGGGAAATAAGGAGCAGTGTGGGACGATGTTGAATAAACATCGGTTCTTGGATTGAATTTGTTTTAGAGATGTAATTTTTTTTGTCAGTAGGAAAGACAACTATATTTTGAAAAAAACTTATTATTCTGGTGTTAGTTATAACATCAATTAATTATCGTTTGAGCAGTCTCTAATTGTGATAGGTGTGCAAATTTTGATAACCAGAAGAACATAAAAAAAGCAGATATGCTGTAAGAAAAAAAGTGGTTTTTTCCAAGCAAATACCTATGATTTTTGAATAATGATTAATGTGATTAATAAAACTCCAGCAATATTAATGGGGCTTGAAATATTACTTGAAAAACATATTTAAAAGTTCAAAGATTTCTAGTTAGTAGATTAGTAATCCTCTTCTGGTGGTTCATCATCATTGGTAGTAGGCCACAACATTAGTTCCTGCCAGCATCCCATCAGAGAGTATTCCTGTGTAAGCAGACTTTGTTGGTAGATGAGTACAAACTCCAGCTGGTTTTCCCAAAGAAAATTCGTAGAAAATAAACCCATTGATAAACTTTAACAATCCCGGGTTTTGGAATTTTAGTAAAACCATTGTACATTTTGGAATTATTGATACTAATTCATAAGAATCAAAGAACTTTTTTATGTAACAGTGATATTCACTCACACAACACAAGAAATAAGAGACAGTTTGTAGTACACTATCGACATTTAGAAATAAGTAGGAAGTCATCTACTGTCTGTGGTTTACAACTGTACAATCAACTTCCTCGGAAATTTAAAAACATTAATTCAACTACAGCTTTTAAAAACCAAGTTAAAGAGTACCTAGTTACCATGTGTCCTTATACATTAGGTAAATATTATAAGAGTATCTGTGAATGCCCAAGCTGCAACATAACCGAATTTAATATTATTTTTATTATATTACGCTGTCTATATTATACGCTTTATATGTATTTTAATGTTTTAAATATTTTTAATGTATTGTTCCATTTTTTGTAGTCCTTTATATTTATAATTTTGTATTTTTGACTTAACCAAAAGGAAAAGATAACCAAACCGTTGAGCTTGGGCAGCCTTCGGCAAGCTGAACCATATTTTCAAATCGTCTGATATACCAATATGCCTTAAAAGAAAAACGTTTAATCAGTGTGTTTTGCCAGTGTTAACTTAAGGTGCGGAAACGTTGACCATGACAAGGAGAACAGTTCAAAAGATCCGTGTGTGTCAAAGGGCGATGGAGCGTGCTATGTTGGGCGTTTCACTACGAGACAAGATCCCAAATCGCCAGCTACAACAAAGAACAGGATTGGCTGATGCAGTAGAGAGAGTAGCAACACTGAAATGGAACTGGGCAGGTCACGTGGCTCGAATGACAAATAATAGATGGACAAAGCGGATACTGGAATGGAGACCAAGAGATGATGAATTGGATGCAAGAGGCATAAGATCGAAATAGATGGAAAATTATGAGGGAGATCTATGTCCAGCAGTGGATAAGCGAAGATTGAATGATGATGCCTTTTGACTTACTATAAACCTTGTTGTAACTTAGTCAAATAAACTATCTATCTATCTATATAGTTTTCTTGTAGTACTTGCGTCACCAGCTGGTAAAGTCTAAATTTTTTTCATTTTTTGCCCTCTGTATTGAGAAGAGACCTTTTTTATAGGATTTTTCCATTATGTCGTAATATTCTTCAGGAAGAAAAATTCAGTCATGCTTACAAATAAGCCTTTGATCTATACCAAAATTTCTATCGCATGGAAGGAATGAATGGCCTCTTTTTGGAAAATAGTGGAAATTTTTTCTGAAAATGTAAGGATGCAAGGGTTAAAAGAAAACGAATTGCCGTGTGATTCTTATTTTGGCCTACAAAACCATCTGAAAATATATAAACTTCTTTTACATTCTCAGATTTCTCATTCTTAAAATAATCTTTTAAAAATGTGCATACTCCATTGGGTAATTTGTGAGTCTCACCCTCATGATAAAAGAAAAATTTAGCTTCTTCTATTTT
Source organism: Diabrotica undecimpunctata (assembly GCF_040954645.1). Classification (NCBI taxonomy): domain Eukaryota; kingdom Metazoa; phylum Arthropoda; class Insecta; order Coleoptera; family Chrysomelidae; genus Diabrotica; species Diabrotica undecimpunctata. The sequence continues at coordinate 131,084,762 of NC_092809.1, read as the reverse complement.
TAAGTTATGTACTTATATATGCTGAACTCGAAAATCCACAGGTGTCGATAATAGAAAGTTTCCCGTACAGTTATGCCAGGTAATGATAGATACATTTTGCATATAATCTATCATAATTCCCAGTATTTCATCGTTCTCTGAAGATAATTGTTTGATGTGTTCTAGTTTTTTGTAAAATTTTCTAGCCTTGTTTTTGTAAACTAAAAGTTCTGCAGCAGCAACTCGTTTTACATTGAGGGTTGTGTTTTCAATTTTCTGGTCAAGTTCTTCAATGTCACACACATCAACTTGAGGACCACTAAAAATACTTTCGAGTCGGGATACTTTTCGATATTTATGCATCTGTTTAACATCTAATGTAGCAGGCAAATACTTTTTCAATACATTGTTCAAATAATGAACTTTGTTCAGATCAAATTATTCTATGTGTTCCCTTATTTGAGTGCAGTTACATAGTTGAGAAATGTGTCGCCATATAGTGAAGAAATAGTAGAAAAACTATGTGGGAGAATCCTCAATACTACTAAGTGTAAAGATAAATGAGAATGAAAGTACATCAAGAACAGAAACTTCGAGAAATTCCAGATATGCAAACATGCCTGGGACAACGAGCACATACAACAATGGAAATATGCATTAATAATTATGAAAGAAACTGACATGAAAACGAGAAAAGTCAAAGAAGCAGCCCTCATTCTACTCTACGAAGAAAAATGTGTAGCAAACCCATCAGTAGAATGTAGTAGGCTTTGGTTGCCAATACTAAAAGAACTCAACAACAAGAATATACCAACAATATCGGAGTAATAGGAGGTCGAAAACATGATCTACAATCTTACACAGAACACATATGCAACACACGATACACATCTATTTTTGCTCAATTTACGTTACTTAGCCACAATTTCGATATAGTTTTTTACACAACACATATAGGTAACACAAAATTTCCAGAATTTGTATAATAATCTTTTTTGAAAACGATTTCCAGAGTGGAAATCGAAACGTCAAACGTTACCTAGTTAGTTAAAAATGTAATTTTCATTACAACCAATAATGGCTTAATGCCATAACATAATACAGTATACTCCCTCTATAAAGAATACGGTTATTACGAGGTTTTGCTTATAACGAGGTATATTAGATGTCCCGTGAAATTTGAATTGAACTATAACCCTCTATAGCGAGGCAAATTTGGCTATAACGAGAGAAAATAAGATCGAGAAACGTGTTTTTTTTACGTTTTAGACCCGGTCGTGGTTATAAATAAATACCCTTTTTAACTGCCCCGCAATAAACTTAACTGCTGCCCGCAATAAACTTCTTTACAATAAATACAACTGTTTCACATCTTTAGAAAATATGATAGATATAATGATACAGGACAATTTAAAGCAGTCAAAAATGACAGACTTCTGCCAATTGCAGAAGCAATAGTTTATGTTATCCTTGAAAATATGCTTTATACAGATTTACAGAATACAGATTTTTTTTAACGTATATCATTGACAATAAAAGTAAACAACTGTTTTTTGTTTTAACGTATTTCATTGACAATAAAAGTAAACAACTTTTTTTCAAAAAGCCCATTCAAATAATATTTATTAGCATCTTATATTGCTCCGAATGGCTTCACTATAGGAAGTTAATGTTTTAAAAAACTACATATTCATATGTATGCACTGATTATTATTGTTGTCTGATATAACGAGATCGGCTTATAACGAGGTAATTAGTCTGCCATTTCAGTTCTCGTTATAGAGGGAGTCTACTATATTAAAATTAGACATGCCACAAGAAAGTAGTTTCAGAACCTTGAAAAACATTGATGATTTAGAATATTTTTGAAATAAATGCAATTTATATATTTTTTGTCGTAAAATACTTTCGTTTTATTTGTTAAACTACGGATTCTGTAAGAGTCGTCGTAGACGAGAATCGGATTCAAACAAGCTCTAATTTGTAGCTGATATTATAACGACGACCCTGTATTTAACGAACCAATCCCTATTTGTACGTCGGAACTTGCGCTGCTAACAAACTGCCCATTCAAACAGCAATTCTCAACGTTCTAAAACACATACACTGCCCTCTTGTCACTTTTCGAACTAGAAGTTTTGCCATAAATAAGCTAAGCAGATGGCCATTGTCCCGATTAGTGATCGTGACCATTTACGGGATCAATATACACACACTATCCATTCTAGTGCCCACAATTCACGTCAAATTGCGGTATTCATAAAGTGTACAATAATTCAACCTTCCGTACACGAACACAAAGAATGTCTGCACTGTAGTCATTTGTAATAATTGAATAGATAGCTAACAGCGAATTAATATGTTCGTTTCTACATTATTCAAATCATATATGGAAGTACTTACTCTCTTTCATATCATTTATGGAGATAAAGTTCAGTTTAAAAGTTTTCTTAACATCAATCTGTAAATAAATACGCCATTTTCTCCATTCTCGCCAAGTTTTTTCTAACATTAAACTTTATGTTACTACTATGGCATGGGCACGGTTCAGGAAATTTTTTTGGCAAATATTCAAAACTATATTTACAACGCCCAGAAAAAAAAAAGATTAGTGTCTTGTTGAACATCATAAACTACAAAAGAATCATTCTTCCGCAACTGTATATATAACAAGCCAGTCTTCTACAGCTGGCGCCGCTTCTCGCATCCTAATTTCCAGCGTTTTCTGTCGAAGCAATCTTCAGTTGTTAAATCTCTGGCGGTCATTGCATCGTCGACATCGTCTCTCCAGGATCGTCTTGGTCTACCTCGTTTTCTTCTAGTTGGCGGAGTCCATTCTTCTATTTTTTTTGGCCATCTATTTTCAGGCATTCTCTGAAGGTGTCCATACCAGTTAAGTCTTTTGGCTTCGATTGTGTCTATTATGTCTAGATCGATTTCCATTTCTCTTCGAATATCTTCGTTTCTCACCCTATCAAGTCTAGTGAGCTGGCAACATCGTCTCCAGTAGTTCATTTCCATGGCCTTAATTTTTGATTTGTTTCTTTGGTTTATTTCCCAGAGTTCGGCGCCGTACAGCCCAATACTTTCTATTATTGTTTTATAGATTCTTCTTTTATTTTCTTTTGTTATTTTTTTATTCCATAATAGTCCGTGTAGCTGTCTGGTGGCTGATCTTGCTTGGCCAATCCTGGAGTGTATTTCTTCGCTACTTCTTGCTTTTGATGTTATTTGGACTCCCAAGTATTTGAAATTGTCTGTTGGTTTTATAGTTCCCATTTCGATTTGTAGGCTTTCTGGTTTTTCTCCTACAAGTACTCAGTTTTTTGTATATTAATTGTGAGGCCCCATTTGGTATACTCATCTTCCAGTTTTCTAAGCATGTAGCCTACATCACTCTCGTCTTCAGCTAGAATGGCTTGGTCGTCAGCGAAGTGTATCGTGTACAATCTATCATCTCCGATTGGGATGCCCATATTGCAGCACTTTCTTCTCCACACTTAGAGTGCCTCATTTAGATATATTTTGAAGAGTGTAGGTGCTATGCAGCAGCCTTGCTTTAGGCCCTTACTAATAGGAATTTCTCTAGTTAATCTATTTTTAGTTTTAATGTTTGCCGTCATATTTTTGTAGAGCTGTTGTACTGCTTGTATATTTTTTTTGCTTATTCCTTGTTTTTCCATTGCTACCCAAAGCATTGAAAGTGGTACACTATCGTATGCCTTTGTCAGATCTATAAAGACTATATGAGTTGAAAGGTTGTGGGCTAATCTTTTCTCGATAACTTGCTTTAGAGAGAATATACTGTCCATACAGGATCTGCCTGCACGAAAGCCATTCTGTTCTTCAACATCTGTCATCTCTTTTTCAATTTTGTTTTTTATTATTTTTCCATAGTCTTGAGAGTGAATTTATGACACTTAGCCCCCTGTAGTTTGAACAATTCTTTCTATCTCCTTTTTTGTAGATGTTGTTAATATGTGCTTTTGTCCACTCCGGTGGTGTCCATTATAGAATAAGGTGAAGACATACGCCAGTAATTCCCGTAATACTTGTGGGCTGTTTTAATAATTCATTTGGTATACCTTGTGGTCCGCATGACTTCCGATTTTTTAGAGTTTGTATTGCATTCTCGACTTCCTGTACTGTTATTTCATCGTCTTCACTGAATTCCAGTTCATATGTTGTTGAACTGATGTTCGTGAATTGAGGTCTTGTTTCAGTCAAAAGTTGTGAGTAGTGTTCGATCCAAGATCTTTCTTCTATTAAATCTATTCTACTCGTTTCTTTTCTGTTTGTTCTCAGATTTTTTACCGTTTTCCATGCTTCTCTTGATCTTGTTGACCCTATATATTTGTTGAGTTCTTCGCATTTACTTTCCCAGGAAATATTTTTTGCTTTAGTTACTAAATTTTTTACTTCTCTGTTTGATCTTGCATATGTTCGTCTATCATCTGGATCATTTGTTTGTAGCCACTTTTGATATGCTTGTTTATTGTTGTGTACTGCATTGGCGATGTCATTTGTCCACCACAATGGAGTATTATTTTTGTTCTTTTGGATTGTGCCGAGCGCTTCGTAAGCTGCTTCATTGATTTTATTGATTATCTCTTTATAGGTATTCTGGGCTGAGGAGTAGATCAGGTTTGCCAATTTTTGGCTGAGTCGCAGCTTATATAAGAATGATGTCGAGTCGTTTTGCAGTGCATCAATATTGTATTTAGGTAGATTCGATTCCAGGGGTTTTGATTGAGCTAGTTGGTTGTCATTTTGATGTAGTAGCCGAGGTCGATACTGTAGGTAACATTTTGATCTTACCATATAGTGGTTAGTTCCGCACTCCGGTCCTCTTAATCCTCTTATGTCTTTAACTTGTATGTGTGTTTCTTGTTTCCGCAACTGTTAACCTTTAAATATATCTTGAGATTAACGAAATGTATCCAAACAGATCTAAGCTAGACGTTTAATCCATCAAATGCTGACGATATAGCTTCTATGGCCATGCAAACAAAAGATAAGAAGATAGAAGGTAAAATATGTCAGAAGAGAAATGGTAAAATTAGAGTGACATTTTGCAGGACACGTCAGTTATGAAGATGAAAGCTGGAACAATTTAACCACACAGTAGAAACCTTGCAAAAACAAAAGAGGACAAGAAGATCATAAATACGATTCCAGACGATTTAAAAAAAATAAAAAAAGTAATACACTAAAAGCTGCTTATCCGCGCTTCCTTCATTCGCGTTTTCACTATTCGCGGATTGAAAAATTGCATTTAGGCCGTATTACAACTACACCTAGATTGTGTTTTCAAAAGTTAAAAAAAAAATGAAAAACGAGTTTCGATGCAAAAAAATTCAGTGTTACCGCTTAAAGTGAAAATAGAAATGCCTGATCGTTTACGCCTTGGAGAGTCGTTTGCATCCTTATCACATTCATTCAATATCAATGAATCAACTGTACAATCGATAAAAAAATCCAAAAAGAAGAAATTTGACATAGCAAAATGCATCGTAAACATAAAAGAATCATTGCAAGAACTGAAGTCATGCGCATTGAAATCCAAACGACTTGGAGGAAATGTTAAATTCACAACCCATTGAAGAAGAGGCTTTAATAATCACTGGAAACGTGATATTTATTTTGACAAATTTTAGTGAAGGTTTAAAATGGCAAATGCGCTTTCTAATTATTTCTTTATGAAAATTGATCCATCTATGGAACGAATTTTTAAGAATCAAATTGCTAATGTCAGTGCTGAATATCAGTCTAAATTGAAGGAATTTTTAGAAATTGCCAAGCAAAAGAAAATTACTAAATTCTTTAGACCATTGTCTAAACCTGAAGATAATATGTAATTAATCAATATGTATGGTCAAAAATTTCAATTAAACTGATATTTGCTTTGTTATTTCGTGACCTAGGAACGTATCCCCTATAACCCCATATAAATTACCATCCATATTCACGGTTTCTGTATTCGCGGCATATTTACGGAACATATTTCTCGCGAATAAAGGTACGATATTATCAAGGAATAGAAGAATGGAAAAAATAGAGTACTCTTATATTTAATATTAGCCGAATAAAGTTGGTACAGGTTAATCTTCAAATATATACATAATCAAAGCACATCAGACACATTTTTTCAGTTGCACTTTTATGGTGACAAGATACCAGTGGGACAAAGTATGCAGCAATAAATGGGAATAAAACTACAAATAACAAAATCAACAAACCAGGGGCGAACGAGCAGAGCCGATGTGCTTGCAATGCAGGGCTTGTTAACTTCGTCTCTGTAACTCATAATGATTTGAGTGACCTTCACTACTCGTCGGGGTAGTCGCAAGAAGTTTCACTCGCGAAGGCTCCAGGGCCATTGGCTAGGCTCCATATTGATCTACCAAGAGTCTCATTCTATTTAACCGTATGGAATGCTCTTTGGTGGTCAGTATGTTCACTGACCACTATAGACTTGACGTCACCTATATCTACTTGAATTGGTAAATAACTTTATGTTTATGTGGCAAGGAGGGAGAAACCTCTCCTTTTGTCCTCTGAAATGACCAGCATTAGCCTACCAGAAATGACAAGGTTTTAGTTCGGGTACATCCAGCTGAAACAAGGAAAGGTGTCTCTTTTAAGATACGATACACTCCAAGCTTTCGGATAAAATCACACTCTGGACCTCTGCTGATCATAGATCTTAAAGGCCGATAGTAGTCTCGGAATAGCTGAGTTTCCAGATGTGCTGAAGACCGGGTCATCGGATCCCTAGTTCGCATGATACATGGCCAGACAATGGGCCATCCAAAGAGGACTACGAGTCTGAAGGACTCAAAAATGGGCCATTTTCCAAGTCTACCTTATACCATATACAAGGATTGACGATCAAAAAGACTTCCATTATAGAAAATATAATCATAGAATCTTTAACGATTGAATTAATATTAACAAAAAGAACTTCGTAATACTTACAGACTATCATTGACTCAGAAAGCACGTGTAAACATTGAAGGTAGTAGATATAGAATTCAGATTCTGAGAGGTAGAGAATGAAATTATACATATATGCATAGACTGCTGCCCCCTAAACCTGCGTACCTACTTTAAAGCCTCTAACCACCAGAAAAGTCTAGAATAGTGTTTTATAGATCTTACAGTGTGACTTCTCGCATTAAAGTGGTAATAGTAACAGTAGTGGGAGTTATTCGCAATGAATATTACAAAAAGCAAATATCTACCAGTAAGCAAAAACATCAGATTTAATATTAAAAGATGATATGGCACCAGAAGATGGCACCGGAAGCAGTGAAAGAAGAGCATATTTGAGTATTCGTTTGAAAGCTTAATACCGTTATGTTGATGCAGCTTATTTTCATAAGCTACAGGCGAAATAGGTGCAGAGAATTATGTCAAAAATCGGCTCAAGCTCAAGATCAGCTCCTTTTTCTCACTCTCCACTTCCAAAGAATAGAAGAATGGTTCTCTCAAACCAGTCATATTGTGGTATCGTTGTCATTACAAACTCCCATTTACTTCGAAATCGCCAACAACTAAACTATCTGAAATTTCCAATTTACATTTGCCAGCAAAAATATTTTATAATCCTTTTTTATAGGTAATATATACTTACCTGTATCATCAAAATACCGCAAAACATGTAAAAATACAAGATACTGATATTTTTGAAGAAACCATTTATTTCCAATCATAAATACCATGGGATATACAAATTATTTACATTATATTAAAATAAAAATATTAAATTTAATGTCACATCATATTTAACTAAATTGAATACACATGTTTTAATAATATTCACACCATATTATACACTACTTTACATTTAATTATGACAAAATAGTTGATATTCTTCTTCTTTTTTTATTTTACGTCCCTTACCATTGGCGGATCTTGGCAATATATACGTTAATAAATAATTTGCAATAAGATTAACCATAATATCCCGTCGGCTGTCTGCATTTTGTGTCGGTGTATATATAATAGTATAATTAATCAAAATTGAAATCAAACACGTTTGTACGAGGCATTCATTGATAAAAGGAATCATTCACACGTGTAATACCTAATTATATTGTCTCTTTAAACCCCCTTCTACGATCATCGAGTGTTTGTTATCGCCCACACTATACACCAAAACGTGCTTTTATGTTTATGTATGTTGGGTAGATATCTACAGGCTATATTTTCGAGTAATGAACGAGGAAACGTGTAATTATAGCCTGGTCAATGCGGCACTTGTAGTTGAATTAAAGTCGGAACTTCCGGTATGGTTAGAATTTATAGTTTTTTCGTTTAAATCAAAACACTATAGGAATTAATTATTATGAAACATTATTTGCATGTATTTTTTTAACTCATTATTCTTTAAATAGGTTTGAGAATAAGTGAGTAAAAGTTATTTTTCATCTTAACGAGTAGATTGTACAAACCAGACATGGGTAAAATACGCCCGAAAGATTTTATCTGTTTCAGCAATTAGTAAGGCTTGGAGTACAGGTACTATCTCGTTCGATTTTGCTGGAATTACTAGATCATACGCATAGGCTTGCACTTCTACCTCCTGTACGTCAAGGAGCGAAATCAGCTCAGGGAGAAAGTAGTACCCTCTGTGGGCATCCCTTAAAGTATGTTTTCTATGCATTCTAGTTAATGTAATAATGCGATGTTGCTACGCGATAATGCGTCGTCCTGTTCCTCTACGTATTCTAGAAGTTCATTCACGTAGCACAAGGCCACTTTGTGAGTCGCTATTTCACAAGGTAAAAGCTCCTCTTCTTCTCTATCACTTTCCTCGTTTTCTCCTCGTCATTTTCTATGCTCAAATCCCGGTAGCGTCGCAGTCTCGCCACTCTTGCAGGCTTGCTGCGTCCACATTCTATCCTCCTGGAACCGAGTTCATTAAACTTATAACTACAAGCAGTTCATTTTCATCTTTTCCACCTGCTAGCTCGATGTTCGATGTTTGGTAACAGTTTTCTCCATGACTTCACAATTGCTGAAGACTTAAGAGACTTCCACGCAGTGGAAGTTCCTTGAAAACTCTTTTAAGTCACTTTGACTTTTAGTTTGTGACTTCCTATAGCGTTGTTGCAAGACATAATCGTGATCCCTTCTTTGCTGGATTTATGGCCCCCTGCTTTACCTTCACTTGCAAAAGCTAGCGTCCGAGTTGTAAGGCATTTCCACATTTCGCATTTCCGTTATAAATTTGTTCGTAGCTCAGATCATTTGAAGAAAGGAACTCTTCGAACTCATTTTAAATTCCTTAGCTCCCTGTTGGTCACCGCTGAGCTTCTCTCCATGAAGTCCTATCTCCATTATTCATGGCGTTGCTTAAAGCGAGTCAACCAACCAGATGATGCATTAAAATCCCCTTCTAAGCCCAACACGTCAAAAAACTGTTTTGCTTTGACAGCAATAAATATTGGACCTGATATAGGTGTACCAATGTTACGAACTTGGGCTATCCATTCTACCAACGCCGTCCCTAACTCTACATAAAACGAGGTTCTCATTGTTTTTCTTTTTCTAACTTTTGATTAATCGTCAACACAACTTTTTTTCTTTTCTTGGTCATGCTAACAAAACAATAAAAATGCTAGCTCAAAATAAAACACTACGTCACAACAACGATCAACTAAACGAACTGCAAATGTGAACTAACACAAGCAAGTTACAGCCCCATTCCACCACTGTAAGGCAGTTATAGTTAAGGTCTTTGTTTCACCACACAGCAGATAAACAACTCCGTCGTCTATTATATAAAAAAAACGATTTGTTATCTTTTTACAACAAAGAAATAATGAAAATAGTCAATCGTTTTTGTTGGTTCTTTACACTGCAACAAAAGAATATTATATTTTAAGAAACGATTTGTTATCTTTTTATAACAAAGAAATAATGACACAGGACTGGAAGAAAGACATTATACTACCAATACACAAAAAGGGCGACAAGAGAAACTGTAATAATTCCCGAGGTTTTACTATATCAAGTATTCCTGGGAGGTATTCGCAAGAATAATAGAAACAAGAATAAATACCCAAATAGAACCAACTATGGAAGATACACAATGTGGATTCAGGAAGGACAGAAGCACGCAAGACCACATATTCACAATAAGACAAATAAGTGAGAAAGTAATCAATAAAAATAGAGAAATACATATATGCTTTATTGATCTGGAAAAGGCGTTTGACAGAATACAAAGAAAGGACGTATGGAGGACATTAAAGGAAAGAGGAATTGACAGGATAAACAGGGATGCGTGTTGAGCCCACTGCTGTTCTCAGTGGTACTGGATGAAGCAATAAAGAAAGCCAAAAGAAGAATGAGAAAACTAATATTAGGATACTGGCAATTGAAACAGACTCAACTATCAGAGCTTCTATTTGCAGACGACATGGTTTTGATAGCAGAAAACAGAGAAGGCCTACAGAACAACCTTGAAATCCTAGAAGAAGAACTGTCAAACATAAATATGAAAATAAATACAGAGAAAACAAACAACTAGAACAAGTGGAACATTTTAAATACCTAGGAGTAATAATTGAATCAAACGGTAAACAAGACATGGAAATAAATGAGAGAATGGGACGAACAGGAAGCTTATTTAACACTATGAAAACAACATTTTTGGGGAAAAAAGAAATACCGGAGAAGGTAAAAACGGCAGTCGTTAAACAATCATGTATAATAGCGAGTCATGGACATTGACTGGGAGACAAAAATCTCGAGCCAATGCTATGGAAATGAGGTTCCTGAGGAAAATAGCAAACAGAAAGAGGACAGACAAAATACGAAACGAAACAATCAGACAAAACTTAAAACTAGAACCAATAAACGAAAAAATAGTAGAGGGGCAACTAAGATGGTTCGGGCACGTTTGTACAATGTCGAATGAAAGATTAACAAAACGAGTGTTTGAAACGAGAATGCAAGGGAAAAACAAACGAAGAAGACCAAGAGTTAGGTGGGTAGACGAAATCAGAAAAGAAGTTGAGAAGAAAGGATTGACATGGGAAAGTGCACGAAATCTAACACAAGACCTGATAGCATGGAGACAACAGTGCAAAACTTAACCCCACCAGCCTTACACCTAACGGTAGAAAAGCTTAGGACTAAGTAAGTAAGTAAGAAATAATGAAATTGGTCAATCGTCTTTGTTGCTTACTTTACACTGCAACAATAGAATATTATATTTCTGCTTATAATAATAAATTACTATGATATTGGGAACAAACTACAATTTTCTTTAAAATCATATTTTTATATTATATTTATAATATTAATGATAATACATAGATCTACTTTATAAAATAATAGGTTTTCATTAATATTAGAAAAAGCTTGTACAGAGTCGCGGATAAAAGGGAGTTGGCTGCATTTTCAGCCAGTTTCGAAGATTTTTTATATAATGACATATTAACAGTAGACTATGGTCTACTTTGTTTTTCATATTAATTTGTACAAAAACCAATCCCGACACCCTAAAACCTTGAAAAGCTAAGTGAAAGTCGAATTGAGCTGGGTTATAAAACGCCGTCGATGAAAACATATTAAATAAACTGTTTCTCTTTTCGACGAGTCTTATTATTAGTGGGGTCATTATGGTGTCGCTACCCGCTAATTATAATAAATTTTTTAAAAGAAAGTTATGGAACATGCGACTCGATAATGAAGTATAAACGTCTATGTCGGAACTGAAGTTTCATACGATTATAGTTATTTTCGTTGGATGGACGGTAGTTCGGCTTTTGTTTCTTCGCAGGGGCGGCATTCGGCCATCGATTGTGGTTTTATGATATACATTTTTTATGGATTTATGTCAATGTATTGATACATAGTATATATCTTAATTTAATTGCTTAAAATTAAGTATTCCGTTAATATTTTCAATTTGTAGTTGTTTGTTTTTCTTCCCTTCAGGTGTTAGGGACTATTCTCTGTTATAGTACCTATCGTTTTCTTGGAAGTCTACTTCTTGCTACATAATTATATCTTATATCCTATAGCATTAACCCGCTCTCGTCTATCCTTTGACTGTGTAGCTATTTAGTATAGCTGCGTAGCAGGATAGACTGTATAGTCTATCCTGCTCTATTTTCGTATTGATTTATTCTCTCATTCGGTTATGTATATTTACTGTTCCATTGGAACACACATGTCACTCGGAGTTGGGGTTCTACAACAATTGTTGTGTGTATGTGTATATATTTAGCTTAGTTCTTATATCATCATTTCTTATTATGTCAAGTTGGTACAATATTTGACTCCTTTTAAGCCACGTTGTCAATTGAACATCAATGCAAAAGGCATACGCAGAAGACCTTCGATGCAGTCAGTGTACCTCGAACTTCAGTAATCACTAATATTTTTCGTATTTTTCATATTTCCATATTTATTGCTGTTATGTCGATTCCCTGAATATTCCAAATTTATTTCTCGCCTCTATTTTCATTCAGTGGGCTTTGTGTTGGGTCATTCTTTACTAGTGGTTTTGACTATAAGCTTGAAGCCTAAAACCAACTACAAAAAATGCCAAAAACTTTAAAAATGAGCTCCTTAATGTTAACAGAGCCCCTTAAATAGTCTGAGCAGCATCGACTAAACATTAAACAGAAAATAATACTAATGAAAACCCACGCTAACCTGCGAAAAACAGAAATGCAGTGATGCAATTAGTAAAATGATTAAAAGAAAAAGATTAAACACAAAATAGTGAGGAAGTGGAACGAAAAATGCCAAAAACTTTAACATTAGCTCCCCATTCTTAACAGAGATCCATAAATAGTTTTTGAACGATACGTATAAAGAATGAAGAAGGAAGTACTGGTTAAATATTCATCTGTATGCAAATATACAGTGGGTGGCCAAATTATTAGGGACAGTAAAAGATTTCTTAATTTTTTAGTTTTACTGATTTTTTTTTTGCAATTTGTTGGCTTTAAGGCTTGCATTTATTTTTTGTATAAGAGATTGAGAAATTAGGGTCACAAAAACATTAAGTTTTGTTAGTAAAACCATTTATTTTTTTCGCAAAATTTTTTTTAACATAATATGACTAATTTTAATATTTAGTGATGCCACCCTTTGCTGCAATTACAGCTTCTACGCGTCGGGGCATGCTCTGAATACAAACTCCTGCGTTGTGTTTTAAGTTAGGGTTATGATGCCATTCTCTAATAAGAGCTTCAATCAACTGCCGCTTCGTGGTGATAACATCTTTGGCGATCTCCCGTTTGGTTAACTCCCACATGCTCTCTATAGGGTTCATGTCAGGTGAGTTTCCCGGCCAGGGCAGAACTGCAATATTTTCTTTGATCAGATATGAAGTTACACTCCTGGCTTTGTGGCACGGTGCAGAATCGTGCATAAAAATGTAATTTTTTTCACCAGGGAACCATTCTTTGAGCTGGGGCAGTAGCCGAGTTTCAAGTACTCGCTTATACTGGCCCTGTCTCATTGTCCCTTCCACGATGTATAAGCGTCCCATACCCTTTGCCGAGATTACAGACCACACCATGACACTCACCGGATGTTTAACTCTCTCCACAATGCAATCTGGATGGAACTGCTCCCCAGGACGTCGTCGGACAAACGCACATTTATCCACCAAAATCTGAAATGTTAATTCGTCGGAGAAGCATACCTGTAAAAATGATAATATTCGCTGTTCACAAACTTCATTCGTTAAAAAAAGTCATACTTACTCGACTCCAGTCTTCAACAGTCATACTTCGGTGTTCTTTGGCCCATTGGAGTCTCTTTCTCTTCATGGCTTCGGTGAGCCGTGGTTTTTTCATAGGCCGGCGACCTAGCAGATTCTCTTCGGCCAGTCGTCGTCGTACTGTCCTTCTGGAAACATTAATTCCTTCATCATTAATCATCGTAGTCAGATGTATCACACTCTTTTTACGATTTTGGAGACAAATATCCCTAATTTTACGATCAGTACGAGGAGTAGTAATCCTTTTCCTGCCACATTTTCCAACACGGCCCGGTTCCAATGCCTCGTTTGAATTCATTTTCATTTTTATTCGATTAACTACAGACTTTGAAACACCTGCAGTAGTTGCTATAACTCTCTGGGAAAGCCTCGAGTGCAGTAATAATGTTTTTATTTCTCTAATTTTCCCTGGAGACAAGTCTGCAATTTTGCCCATGCTAAAAAAATAATTTTGAATTTAAACAATCTTTTTAAATAAACTCGTGTCATTAAATGTAGCAAAAATTACTAAATAACAAATATTACTTACCTGTTAAATATATCTGACACGAAAACCGACCAAAAACAATTTAAAACGATTTGCAAATATTTTTAAACCTCACTGCGGTGACATCCGATGACCAACTGAGATGCAACAATAATTATTATTTTATAGATAAGCAGTCTGCCAGTGTTGCCGCTTATCAAAAATTTTAATAGTTATACCAGAATAATTACAAAGTAAAATACAGATATGAACACCAATTTTTTTGGTCAAAAAAATAATTTTAAGTAGAAAATACAAAAATATATGCAGTGTCCCTAATAATTTGGCCACCCACTGTACTTTGAACAACGCATTAAACACAAAATCATAGTAACACAAATTCGAGCCAGCTAATGAAAAGCTACAATGTTGTCGCGCAATGCGGAAAAGAAAAAGTTCTACATAAGATAAGTCATCAAATTGCTTCTTATTTGTTTAATCCACTTACGCAATTAAAAGGACAATATTACTTCACTTCAAAGTTGGTTAAAATATAATCGGTCCCACCTAATCAAATTATCTTTAACCCAAACATAATTTGTCGGGACGAAAATAAAACTTTTACGTTGTTTTTTTGATTTCACGAAGCCACCTTATCTTAATGTGGTCGAATACGGTTGGAGACTTGCCAGGAACTTTGGTTAAATGCGGTTTACGAAGTACAGATCGACTTGTTTAACAATGTAAGAAATTTTGTTTTTTTTTTTGGCGATTTTTTACGATTACGCTACGACAAAACAAAACGTAGTGATCGAGATAATATTTGGCAGTAAGTAAATTGCTCCTGTTATTCGTATTGGAAGGTTATTTTGTAATGTTATTACGACATAAAGCATCGGCTTCTATATTGTGACTATAATAGATAATACTTAATGTTTCTATTGGACTGAAATCCATTATTTAAGTGCTTTTCAAGTGGTGTTTTGCGGCACTGAATGATTAGGTATAAAAAGAAATAACATTATTCTATATTATTCGTGTTAAATAATATTTGAAAGATAAAAGTCGAAAGCTTACAGGATAACTCCACAAGATACCTATTCCAAAAAAGAATAACCGAAAAAAGCAGAAACACATATATCACACAAAGTGATGGAATCGAAGAAAGCTGGGCAAAAATTAAGTCTAATATCTTAGCCTCGGCCAAGGAAGTTCTTGGTGAAAGAAATATAGATAAAAATAAATCGTTCCCAAAGCGAAGAACTTCATGGTTTTGTGCAGAAGTGAAGGTAAAGAATGTAAAGAAAAGTGCTTACCTGAAATACATGTCAACCAAAACACAAGGGGCATACCATAATAAAATAAAAATAAAAAATGATCACTGGGAACGCTTTTCGAAAGAGATGGAATATTATTTTTACGGTCTGCAAAAGGAAATATGGCGCTTCATAAGAGGTCAAAGAACGGAGGTAAAGGAACTAATAAAACCAAAACACATAGAAAAGGATACGTAGATTGACTACCTAAAAATGCTCTATGTATCTAATTACCACAAATGATGAATTTAATATAAATGTACAGGAAGTTCGGAAAATACTTGAAAACCTGAAGAACAGAAAAGCAGCAGATAAAGACTGGATACCAAACGAATTACTGAAATATAATGGAGCAACAATGACAGAACAATTAACAACATTAATTAATAAAATTATAGAACATAATAAAATACCTGAAGAATGGAGAACGAGCGAACTAATTCTAGCGAAAAATTTTATAAGTGCTAATAAATCAGAGGATAAGTTTAGCGGATGAACAACAGGGTTTTCGTAGTGGAAGATCGTGTACAGATGCAATATTTGTTATAACGCAAATTATTGAGAAATCACTAGAGTATAATAGACCAGCATTTCTGTGTCTTATTGACCTAAAGAAAGCGTTTGACAGAGTAAGACTCAAATATGTAATCAATCTTCTGTATAAAAGAGAAGTTCTCCTAAATATTATAAAAACTATCGAAAACATCCACCAAAACAACAAAATGGAAGTCAGAATAGATGGACAACTTACAGAACCTATAGAAATAGGCAGCGGAATAAGACAAGGGGATTCATTGAGCCCCATGCTCTTCAATTTGATCATGGATGAAATCATCAAAAGCGTTAACAAAGGAAGAGAATACAGAATGGGAAACAAAGAAATAAAAATACTCTGTTGCGCAGACGACGCAATATTGATAGCCCATGATGAAGATAGTCTGCAAAGACTGGTCCACAGATTTAACATAAAAGCAAAAGAATTTAATATGACAATCTCATCTCAGAAAACTAAAACAATACTAGTCAGCAAAGAACCAACCAGATGTAAAATAGAAACTGATGGCATCAGTATTGAACAAGTAATGGAAGTAAAATACCTGGGAATTACACTGTCTAGCTATGAAGACCTAGACAAAGAAGTGAGAGATCAAGTACAAAAAGCAAGTAGACTGGCAGGATGCCTTATATATATAATAACACTATATGGCGAAACAGATACATTAACACTGAGATGAAGTCAAGAATTTATAAAGCCCGTGTAAGACCAATAATGACATATGCCTCAGAAACAAGACCCGACACAGCCACAATACAAAGGCTACTGGAAACTGCAGAGATGTGAGTACTGAGAGAAATTACAGGAGATAGGCTGAGAGATCGAAAGAGAAGTGAAGACATTAGAAGAAAAAGTAACGTACAGTGTATAAATGAATGGACACAAAATAGAAAAAAAGAATGAAATAACCACATAAGTAGAATGGAGGAGACCCGTGTCATCAAAATAGCAACAGATATATCACCAATCGTCAGAAGTATCGGACGACTGCGCAAAAGACGGAGTGACAACCTTCCATAGAGGTATTAATCCGGCCAATGAACCAGCAGAATTGCTTATAAAGAGGAAGAAGAAGAAGAACTGTAAGTTTGAGGTTGTGAAAATTTCATCATTTCTTTTTATTATCCGATGTTGATTACTGAACCCTATATCGTAACTAAACGACTTTTTGGTTGGAGTCACAGTTGTATTCGGAATATCACTCGCAATTATCTAATCTAAAATTTCATATATTGTGATCGAAATTGTCATAGAGGATCAATGATTCCACAATCGTTTATGGCAGTACATTATTTTGAACTAACTGTATAGTTCGATCACGTTTCTTCTTTTAAATAGAATCCTTCTTCTACAATAGGCTTAACATTGATTTTTTAAACAACTTGAACATTGTTGGTGGTCCTTCGAGCCGGATCACATTGTTCGATAGCTAATGGATTGTATATTAATTAATTTGTTTGCATTAAAACGCATGCGCTTGATGAATAAATTGTATTTACACATATACTTAGAAATTTGTAATACAACTATTTCACATGAAGGTCGGCGCTGAAGTTGGGAGAGAGATTTTTGATTTGACATAATTCCTCAAGTTTTCAATAGGCTTTGTCTTCTTTTCTTCTTCTGTTACCGTTGTCGAGTATTGACTATTGGCCATCATATTAGCTGTACAGTTTTGTTTAAATTTGATCGAAATAAATAAGCCGATGTCTCATTACTATAATACTCTCCGAAATTTCGGAAGCGGGATACTCTAATTCGACCTGGGCCGCTTCTTTCGGCGATTTATTATGACGATTCGGTTATATATCTCTGGATGTTTCATCAAATGTCCGAAATTTCCGTCTTTTTTTATTCGATGTAAAACTACTTTGTTTCTTATTTGGTCCAACCGGTTTATCCGTAATATTCTTATGTCCCCACATCTCAATGGCTTCCATTTTTTTTTCCATTACGGTCTCTGTAAGAGTTCAATGAAAGTAATTCGTTCCACGTCGTCTGCGTATATAAGATTATTGACATTAACTCCATTGATTTTAATGTCCTTTTCTATTTCATCCAGGACTTCTTTGAAGATAAATTCGGAGTAAATATTAAAACGTAGAAGCGATACAACACACTCATTCCTTACTTCACGTTGTATTTCCACTGCTTTCGTTGCGTTCTGACCAAGTCGAATATTTGCTTATTAGTGCCAATGCAAATTTTTAATATTGCGGGAGTCTTGATCGTCAATTTTCACCTATTCAAGACAACCATCATTTTATCGTGATTGTAAATATAAGTGTTTTTTGGAACTCTACTGTTTCGTTAGGTTGGACATTCTCGCCACTGCATTTAAAACCAGTTATAGTGGATTGGTTGAGTTTACCGAAAGTACAAGCTGATTATAGCCGCAAATGTCAAACATGGAACAAAAAATTTCGGTTTAGCAGTGTTGACATGTTTTTCTAATGTATATGCTGTATGCTTCAAATATAAAGAGATAAAGCTTTAGAAAAGTACATTTTGATTATATTATGTTATGAATTCTGCAATTTTTGATTTATATAAAGCAAGAATGAGTAAATATTTGTTTCTTTGGAGATTAATTGCAGTTAATTATTAGAAATTTTCTTTGACAATTGCCATTTGATAGATTAGGGGATAGATTTGGCAATCGTCAAATCAGCAGTTGCCAGATTGCAACAGATGTTTGCAATTAAACTCGAAAGAGACAAATATTTACTCGTTATTGTTTTATATAAATTAAAAATTGCAGAATTCATAAAATAGTATAATTAAAATGTACTTTTTAAAAGCTTTCTCTCTTTATATTTGAAGCATACAACATATGCATTATAAAAACACACCAACACTGACAAACCGAAATATTTTATTTCATGGTTGACATTTGCGGCTATATTCAGCTTGTACTTTCGGTAAAAACCAGTGGATTTTATGCTTAAGTTAAAATGTATTAAAAAATTTTATTTTGAAAAAATATTCGGATTTAGAAGCTGTTCATTTTCCCTGAAACTTGAAACCTTAATGCCGTAGTTCACGTGTAACGAGATATGTTAATATTAATATAAACTAACATTTTTGAAGAAACTAATATTTTTTATTTTTTGTTTCAGGTAAGTGGAGGACTGACTTTCTTCACGGTTTGGTATACAATTTTTGTTGTGTAGTTTTAAGATCTGAATTATTATGAATAAATTACATCAAACTTTTGCTTTGTCCGCTCTCGGTTTGAGAATTAGTAAAAGTGTCTAAGTGCACTCTTTGCTTTAGTTTTAAGTTTTAAGAAACACTTCAGTAAGGGCCAGATTTTTGTAAATAATTAAAGAAGTTACTGGTCGCGATATTTACAACCTATCTCTGCAGAAATTTGTTGAGAAAACTCGTCCACAGAGTGTTTGTATATGATTTTGTTGAATTATAATAAACCAACTTAATAAACTTTGACCACTCTCATTTATATTAATACGATTTTGAACTCGCATACAAAGTGTATCTTTGTATGCGAGGTAATAGGTAATACAATAATAGAAACCTAAAGACTAAACCGACAGTTTGTTTGTATTGTGGTCTAAGGCACAATATTATTTCGCTCACCACATTTTAGTTGCTCTAGTGTGGACATTAAGTAATTTTTTTATAAGAAAATGCAATATGAACCCGATAGGTCCTTATTGAAATCGTGTCGTTGTCCGTCTGCCTGTCTATAATATAATTCTTGCATCATCACCAGATGGGAAGGAAGGGCATGGAAAAACGCAGTTTCGGAGGCGGACAAGGTCCAGCCAGAGTCTCAGTGTTCGTAGAACCGGAGCAGACTCTCGACATCGGACTCCCAGGATACAGGAGACCCTATTTGGGAGCCGAGACCAGACTGGCCGAGAGTTGAAAATGTTTCTATATGGCATTTTCACATCACTCGGCCAATAGAAAAGATCGAAGATATTTTAAGGCGGAGCGACGTTCTCACTTCAGAACGTGCGGCACACTCTTAATTGAAGGCTAGAAATCGAAAAAGCGAACACAATATTGTTTACTCAATAAATTAAAGTGGCAAACCAGACAGAAAAGACAGTTAAGATTTGATTTCGGTATAGTGCTTCCACTATTCGTTTATACGTATTTTGTCCTATCAGGACCCCTCAGAGCAGCTATGCACAAGCTATAAACTCGAAATAAAATATTTTCCGTCAAAAGAAGTAATTATAAAATAACTACATATGGACGCTATATTTAGTTGAGACTACATATAGCGAGTCCTGTGAGACTTGAGTACTAAATAAAAGGAGAATATTAGAGAGTTGGGAAATAAAAATATGGAGATACATCTTCGACGGGAAGAAGACTGAAGATGGGTGGGAGAGAAAGAACAACAAAAAATTAATAGAGATAATAAATTTTGAATTTTGATAATGATGATGATGTTTTCTAAACTAAAATCGAAGAACCTCACTTAATATGCTGAGCCATTCAAAATATCGGTGCAAAATATTCAAACTTGGATTTTTAGAAGACTGTTCGCCCACTTTAGCTTTAGGAGGGCGCAAGTTAGAAATTTTTCAAAAAATGGTTTATTTTAGCGGATTTTTCGTCTTTTCTCTGCAAAAAATGCACCGATAAGGTTTTATAAAAAAATGTTTGCTGATTTGATTGTTATTTGATTCTCTACAAAAGTACCATTAGCAGTATTGTGATTAAATTTTATATTACATTAAAATTCACTCTAAACGAAAAAGTCACGATGTTTTTCCTTTAGAATTTTTTGTATAGAATTCGGAGAAAAGCAAATTTGTGTACTGATTTTGTTTTTTATGTTCTCTAAACCACCTTTCAAACGATATTAGGGGCGATTTACTGTTAAATTTTGCGATTTAAATTTCTTAATAAATGTCTAATCTTGTCAACTATAATCAAGCCATGAACTAGCGATTTCCGGAAAGAATGTCAATATTCCCAACACCTTTATTTGTACTCTACGTACGTGTATGAGTTTGCAATTAACACATTTCACAAATATTTGTGATAATTGATGGCAACAACTTTTTAGCACGACAGTGTGAATTTGCATAAAGAATTTACAGTTGATGTCAAAGTAAGAATGGCTATTTAGAAATCAACTGGTTATTTATTGCCATTAAAGCTTGTCTTTAATTGCACAGAGCTACTTCAGACTAAATCATTACCAAGACGAAGAGGTCTGAATAAAAATATGTCTCTTAGAAACTATTAGCATGTTCAGTAGTTGTAAGACAAGTTTTATTCGAAAACAGTTAAATAAATTTTCATTAACAATAAAGTAATATACTGCTGTTCAATCTTCGAACGTCCTTTTTTATATAATAATATTCATGTTATCACTACATCCTTTTTATTTGCATTTCTTCACATCTTCGGCCATTTGTAGATTTATCTCTTACGAGTTTTATTCTCTCTAGTCTAATTATGTGACTTAACTGTCTCTTTCTATTTAGTATCTAGTCGTTGATGTTCTCTAGATTCCACCTCTGCCTGATCTTTAGTACGTTGTAATTACCATAATGTTTTTATTGTCATATCTTTTTCCTCATTTTATCATTTCCATTAATTCTTATTTACTTGATACTCTTTAGATATTTTTCCATAATAATGTTAAACAGAAGTTGGCTTATCAGACTCCTGAGGTATTGACTCTGTTATTTTCTTATTAATTTGTGGACTGGAATTTGTTTATGCTACATATGGTTTCGATTGTTTCGATAAGATAGTATGTTTCCAAGTTCTATATGGTCCAAAGTCTAATGTAGATCTATAAAACAGCAGTAGGCCGAGACGTTATATTCCAATAATTTTTCCACGATTTGCCCAACTACAAAGACCTTGCGATTACAGAATTTTACAGATCTGAAGCCTTGTTGCTAATCCAATGATTCAATTTCTTTCCTAACCTACAAATCATGTAATAACGTTCACAAAATATTAGAAAATAATGGTGTAAAATTAATAAATTTTTGAATATGACTTTTGTGGTCAGTTGCAGAACAATGCTAAGCAAATTTCTTCATCTGTAATTGACAGGTATGAATATTTATGGCCCTTTTTTAGAAATAGATCATTGTACTGCGATTATCGCATTTGTTAGGAACCACCATGCTGTCATAGTTCTAATTTTGTCCAGACCTAGAGACTTTCGGTTTCTCAGTTCGGTCAGTTTCTCTAATGACTCGTCGATTACATTTTCCGTATTTATCTCTGGAGTTTATGGTAAGATTCGATGTTCAAAAAGCCTTAAACAATTGAGAGGTAGTCATTCTTTTCATAAACGTTCTCCGTTCTTTTTTATTCTGTACTATTTGTTTTGCTTCATGACGTGATTTGTCTATGCTTTTGAGCATCTGAAACACATAAAAAGAAAGCCATAAGGCCAGCTTTTAGAACAAATAACAACTTAAGCAAATATATTAAAAATAACAAGAGCCAAAAGAAAAAATACTTACACAGTGGTGTATACAAACTTACATGTGGCGACATCCCAAAAAGTTACATCGGCCAAACAGATAGAACCTTTAACAAACTGATAGCAGAACACGAAATGGCTTTCAATAATAGAAAAACAGATCATAATCATTCTTTTAATGATGAATTTCAAATTCTTCACATCCAAAATAAAGGTCTTAAGCTATCTTTATTAGAATCTATGGAAATCAACCAATTAAAAAATACAGACAGAATTCTGAATGACCAACTTGAGACAAACAGTTCTCCCCTCCTCAACCTATTTCGTTAAAGACTATAAATTGTAAACACATCCAAAAATAGATCACTTGAGAAAGGCACTTCGCTGAAACAGCTGTAGTGATAAAATATTATAATTAATTTTGTGGAAGTTTTAAAAACAAAATTTTCAGTTTTTTATTGTAAAATAAAATTTTAATTTATAAAACAGTTATTTAACCACTACGGACATATGGAATATAGCTGTGGGGCTGTAGTAGTAAATTCAATATTGCTATAATGGAAAGATGTCAATCAAAAACCTTAAGAGCAGTTGTTGATGCACCCTGGTACTTAACCAACCAAAGAATCTATGAGGATCTCAACATCTCAACAGTAAAAGAAGTAATCTAGCAAAAGAAATCAAAATACATTCAAAAAGTGAACACACACTCCATCTTCGCCCATTGAACACAAAAATGCGTAAATCCTAGCAACCTTATCATCCTTAAGTCAATCTCAAAGTGCAATCTCATATATGACCTTAGGATGTAGAGTTTATGGCTCAATTACCAGCCGATTAAACAATTACAATGTTTAATTAAAAACTTCATTTTCAAAACTTGTATTTTGAAAACGGATTCCTACCAGCGGCGGCCGGCCAGGTGAAGTAGATGAAGGTGAGGTTCACCAAAAAAATATAATTAAATTGAGACAAATAAATAAAAAATGAAAGCAACATTATTATATCTAAATTCTGAAATCAATTATTTATTCTCTTTTAATTAATCTAAAAATTAAAAAGACAGCTAGCTTTATTAGCGGTGCGTACTTAACGGTCAAGTCCTGACCTGTGTCACTAGCCTTGTACTGAATCTTAGTATTCAGGAATAGGTGAATATAATTTTTGAAATGCGAAATGCATCTGCATGAGCGTTCACGGTTGCCATGGCAACGTGACGTCAGCCTATCCTTAGTGATAGTTGAGAAAACTGGTGAGTGCAGTTCCGTCTATAAATATATTATTCGTCTTCACCCACTGTTGGATGTGTATTTGGTATTCCTATTTTTCGGAAATTTCTCTCAGCGACAATATTTTGAAATTTAGTGTATTATATAGATATTTTTTATATAGTATAGTGTATAGTATAGTATTTATTAGTTTAGTTAAGTCACAGTATTAATTTTATTTGTTTAGTGCACTTTATGCACTTTAGACAAAAATAATTTTAGACAGACATACATTCAATTAATGACTTCTTCTTCTTTTTTCTATGCCGTCTCCATTAACTGAGGTTGGCTACCACATTTCTAAAAGTTTCTCTGTCTTTTGCAACGTGGAATAATTTGTCTACAGTCATGTTTGTCCAGTCTCGAATATTTCGCAGCCATGACTTCCTCTTTCTACTTATTCCCTTTTTGCCATTGACTCTACCCTACATGATGACCTGCAGAAGACTATATTAAATGGTGGCTAAATTAATAACTTGGTGTGTAATATATTAGAGACTCCGTTTAGACATTGGAAAAATGAAGATAAAAGGGATGTTCTTTTACATGGTCGACCAACCAGTATTTTATTAAACATCTGCGTCTGATCCAGAGTGGTCGGCTGCAATCAGCATCTGACTCAGAGTGGGCGGCTGAATTGAAACTCACCAACCCGTTTAAGCAGGCGTGGTGTTTTAATCGCCAAAAAACCCTCAATGAAATGTCAAAATTCAGAACTAAAATACCCCAGGCAAGCAGAACGAATCGTATCTAGTATAAGTGCCCTAAAAAACTGTTTTCAATTTATTAGGGCCCTAAACTCTATACATTTTTTTTAACGAATTTTTAATTAGATTTGGGCGCGAAGTAGGTACCAAAACTCCTTTTGGTCCGGCAAGCTTTGCTCATCTTCACCACTTTTTTAGGCCACGAGCCGCCGCTGATTCCTACTCGGAAACCGAAACGTCAAATGGTATGTTGCAGAAATAAAAATATAGGTAATAGAAGTGTACGCGAAATGAACGCCAGTAACATTTCTTCTGCCAGTGGCATCGAGGCAGCGCATGACAGGTGATAGGGTGCAAAATCTCGTATTATAACATCAGCTATCAGTCCGTAAACAGTTTACACATTTTAAGTTCAAATAGTTATGTGTTAAAACAGTTTATCAGTATGGAAATAAACATAATCACTCAAAAATAATCACTTAGTATCATTAAACATGAAAACATAGTAGTTCTAACTTTACAATAGTTAATTCCGTCCAAGTAGTGGTGCCACCAAGAAGACAGCTAGACTTCTATCATTTTAAAACAATTTTATTCTTGTCCATGATTTTCCTCAAAACTTTCGTGATATGCGTTATAACACAAATTAACATCATAACAGAAAATGCTATTTTAGTAATGTCAGAAATTTGTGCCGTGAGTAACGAGTACGTGCATAATTTTTAAATGTTAAATAAGTTAATTGCATGCTTTAAGATCTTGGCAACGAATTAAACGCGCCATTGTTACCACGGTCATATAATGTATTAGATAGAGTATGCAGCAGGTGCTTCATTTTATATGTTTCGCTACGTTACCAAGAATAAAATTCAATATTGTACAATATTGTATTGTAAGTTTTTGTTATTTATTTTTAAGAATATTATCACAAATCCTAGTCGTTGGCTGTATACCATAGTTTAAAAAGACTTACAATGAAGTAAAAACTTCATTGTAAGTCCTATCAGATCATCACCAGTGAAAAGATTTTAAAAGTAGTTGAAACTAACCACAAATCGAGGTCAGATGGCCTCGATTTGTGGTTAGTTTCAACCACAAATCGAGGTTGAAAAATGGACGTAGTTCAAATGGTTGGTATCAGCCAACTAAATATAACGCACCAGACAAAAAAAAAAACGGGTGTGGCAGTCCAGTGGGACTGCCGGTAGAAGTTATACTTCTACACACGCGTTCTTCGTTACAAATTTATATGGGAGTCAATCTGCACAATCATTACATATGTAATGCTATAGGTAAGAGAGAGCAGAAAGAGAAAAAGAATTAGGTATACAGGTATATGGTGCATCGTTGGCTGTATATGAACATTTGACCTGTAATAGGAGTATAGTAAGTAAATGAAGGATTGAATCAATATTTTAATGAAAATATATATTTTTATTTTCATATATGTATAAAAGGAGTTGAATGCAAAAAAAAATTTTTACACATTCTCTGCAGTAAAATTCATTGTTAATTTTGTTATTAATATAAAAATACAATACAATACACTGCCACATAATTCAATATTATAATACAATTCAAATTAAAATGCAATATTCATAAGTATTTTTTTAAAATGACAATATACATAACTTACGCATATGTTTAATTTACCATGATAATAATATTAATAAAAAAATAATAATATTAATAAATATTAAATATGTTTACAAAAGGAACATTTTTATTCTCGAGAGAGAAAGAGAGAGAAAATATATCTTCTGTCTCCCTCTTACCTATATCTTACATATATGTAATGATTTTGCCGATTCACTCAATATATACGAATACACACAAATTTCCAACGTCGAACGCGCGTATAGAAGTACAATCAAAAACGAAATAAGACCTACAACTCGGATTATGTTGTAAATTTTCATTTTATTTTAAAATTTAGCATTTTTGCATATATTACATATATTTAATAAAAATAACGTGGGGTTTTTAAATATTTCAAAAATAAAAAAAGGAATTCATATTGGGATTCGAACTCACATACACCAGCGTATGAACCAAACACGTAAAATATTTGCCAATTAGACATGACATAAACGTATTTTAAAATTGACAGTTCTCGGTCATACAATGATTTATTGAGATTATTACATATTTTGAAATACAAAAGACTAAAATAATTATGAACATTTAATAAATAATACAAAACATATCACATAAATAATAATATTAATAAATATTATATTATATATATATATATATATATATATATATATATATATATATATATATATATATATATATATATATATATATATATATATATATATATATATATATATATATATATATATATATATATATAATATTAAATATATATACAAAAGGAACATTTTTATTCTCGAGAGATGAAGAGAGAGAAAATATATCTTCTGTCTCTCTCTTACTCATTATCTTACATATGTAATGATTTCACCGATTCACTCCCGTACAAATTTCCAACGTGGAGCGCGCGTATAGAAGTATAACTTCAAAAAGGTGGATGACTAATGAAATATTAAATTTTATGGAAAAAGAAGCCAATATAAAAATATTTAAGGTGGGGAATTCAAAAAAGTAAACAGCTTAATAAAGAAAATATAGAAGAAGAGACATAAAGAATAGATAGAAGCACTATTTCTACTCTTTCTAAGCTACATTATGGTTGGCATCAGAAGAGATGTGCCTCTCTCCTGATGCCAACCAAAATGTAGCTTCGCCTATTTTAAAACTTTTAAACTGTTTGTCCTTGTGTAGTGAAGTGTAATGTACAATTTTATGTTTATGACATTCTATGATTGTTGGATAGGCCAAAATTGACGAAATGCCCCTGAAGATGCTCTGCGAAGCGAAAGTACTTGGGCAAGATTTAATTAATAAACTGTGCTCGATATCTGCCTTTCATTTGATCAAAGTTCATTTATTCGAGCATTCAACCTTATAACAATAAAATTAGCAGTAGGCAGTTTAAATTTAGAAATTTATTAGGAACGAGTGAGGTATTATTCAGTCTTCAGCTGAGACGCAAATAAAAATATTTTTATATGATTCGTATATTTTGAGAAGGACGAAAGAGAGAACCATAATACGTAATGAAACTGTTAATTATAATGAAGAAAGGTAAAGCAATTGTAAAAACCATTCTCCTCCTCCTATGTGGTATAAGCGGTTATGGCACTCCCAGAATTAGTCCTGCGCTCCTAATAAAAGCTACCGACTTTGTTACAGAGGCGTAAAGATTTCTCCTGGTTCAATACTTGTTTGGCCTCATGTCATTTAAGCATTTATTAATTCATAAGCTCATTTTCTACGCCATGGTTCATTCAATCCAACTACTACGTGGTCCTACGTCGTCCATACCTATTATTGTGGTAAAAATGTTTCTTCAGTATACGAAAACCTTCTATCAATATTGCTATTGTTTGTCTTCGTATTTGTTTGCTCTTGTACAGGTCTCCATTTGTTATTATCATTTTTTCGCAGCCACGTTAATTTCTTAGGCGAAGTGGTTCTGAGTCTTAGAAAATTCCTGTAGAGCCTTGCTTAGCCAGTGACTCTGCTAGTTTTGTTCTTGGGACTCGTATATTGCTTCCACATCTGTATTAGACAGTTTTCTACCTAGTGCGTTACAAAACTGTATGGTGTTTTTAATAATGGGACTAATGGTTAAAAATTATATTAACATTCATAGAAGATATGGCTTTACAACGTATGCTGCACCAATTTAATATAACCACCAGAAAATTTAACATGTTAATTTCCCCAAAAAAAAAAAAACAAAATGCATGGTTACAACAGTAAATTTACTAAGATGTAAATTGGAACTGGAAGGTCAGACAATAGAACAAGTCATGGAGTTTAAATATCTAGGCATCACATTATCTAGCTACAAAAAGCTCGAAACTGAAGTGGAAGATCAACTGAATAGAGCCAACAGAGCCGCAGACTGCCTGAATGAAACAATATAGAGAAATACAAATATCGGGAAAGAAATGAAAGGCATAATTTACAAAACAATCATCAGACCAATAATGAGATACGCGGCAGAAACACCTGATACAGAGAGGACAAAAAGGATGTTAGAAACAGCAGAAATGAAAACACTTAGAAAAATTTATGGCAAGACACTATGGGACAGAGCTAGAAGCAAATATATACGACGTAGATGCAAGGTGGAGAACATCAAGAACTGGGTAAGAAATAGAAGAGTAGAATGGAACGATCATATAAGCCGAATGACAACAAATAGAGTAGTAAAGACGGCAAGAGACGGTTCCCCCATAGGAAGACGATCAGTAGGAAGACCACGAAAATGATGGAACGATAACATACTGGTGGCACATTGAAAAACAGTCATGTCTACACAAAAAGAAGAAGAAGAAAATATGGCAGTCAATAAAACTACGAAAATCTAGTAAGTAGACTGTTAGATTTCAAATTAGATATGGATATCCTACAAAGATTAAAAAAAGTCTGGGTCTTTCCACGTGTAGTTAACAAAAACGTTAATTTTTTGTCTTTATTAATAATTTATAATCCAATATTTTTATTATTTCGTATTCCTAGACATAAATCAAACTTAATGATATACCTTTAATCAAATATTTCCATTTAATGGATAAAACAAAGACGGACCCTAATAAATTAATTCATCCTACGCGTAAACAGAACCTAATAAATCAATCCCATCAAGACGAATCAATCAAAAAATGAACCTATCGTTGTTCCCAATCCCATTTCGCTGATTTCTCAATAATTTTTATCGAGTAAACATTTCTCGATGTTCGCTTCAGCCTTTCGGTAAATTCAGAACCGTACTCATTTATCCACCTGTCTGTCTTCCACTTTACTCTGTGTTCTTGCAGTCTATCAAAAACGCTTGTTTTGGTACACTTAGAGCCGCAGATTTCGCGTAATAGTCCAACCAATCTCCCGAGATCGTGTTGAAAACGTTAGCAGAATGTTAAACTGTCTGACTTTAATTTGCTAGTTCCCAGCAACTTCCCGTAAAATAGACTGGTCAAAAAAGCCATAAATGGTCATTTATTTCAATTTATTCCAATAGAAAAATGGCGTCTTTAGAAAAATTATCTTTGGGAAATACTAAAATTTGGAAATACTTTATTAACAAAGTTTTGCTTTGCAAATTACGACTTGGTGAAGCATAGATTTGAAAAAAAATTGTTTAATTTAATTCTAGATTATTGTTACACTATTTTAATAGTGCTTCTCGCACTTCTCTTTAGAGAGCTTCTCGCTCCATCGTTTCAAGGAGGAGTAATTTCACATTACAATTATGTATCTTCAAACTGGTTAATTATTGTATAGTAAAACGACAAACCGAGAAGAAGTAAAGACGAAAATACTGTAGAACTGCACTTCATGAAAAAATATTTAACAATGGCATTAATATCCGTCTGGTTGTTAGAGGATCAGTTTAGTATAGTAGGTTTGCGATGTCTTTGTGCTTTCGTAAAGTGGGTCTTGGCAGTTGTTTTGTTTGAAAATATTTTTCTAATGTTTTTTTTTTGTAAGGAAATACAGGCTTCTGTCCAAGTTATTAGATCGAAATAAAGATACGAACCCACAATTTCGATCCTATAAGATTATATTTGAAATTCGTCATTAGGTCTAGAACGTGAAGTGGTTACGTAGAGTCTGTTTTTCTATTATTGAAGGCTCTTTTATGTTCTGCTATACGTTTGATAAATGTTCTACCAGTTTGACCGATGTAAGTTTTTGGGCAGTCGCCACATTTAAGTTTGTATACACCGCTGTGTAATTGCTTTTTCTTTTGGCTCGTGTTTTTCTTAATATATTTGCCTAAGTTCTTCTTTGTTCTAAAAGCTGGTGTTATTCCTTTCTTTTTTATGTGTTTGTCTATTTTTGTTGATATCTTGCCTTTATGTGTAATCGAGCAGGAGGTACTAAGATTTTCTCTGGTGGTAGAAATACTAATTTCAGGGCTTTCTTATGTAGTTTTTGATTTAAAACATACCAGTATGTATATGGACAATCTAGAAACAAAGATTTCAAAACATACCATATTCAAACAGTTTTTGTTTTCGTGGGGATACTTAGACGATGTACTGGTGATAATAAATTTTGTTGAAAACAAAATTTTCAGTGTTTTATTGTGAGACGATAGATTCGCTTATTTTGGACAACCGATTCGTAATCGGCGTGCAGAAATACGTCTAAAACATGTCTTTGTTAACGTCCGGTCAAAAAAAATTTCACTTATGTTTTATTTTTGATCTTTTTCTTAAAACTTATTAAAATCGATTTGATTTTGTTCCACAACTTTGCTTGCAAAATAAAAATTGGCACAGAAAAATGATTTTTGCACCGTTAGAGATTTTTTTGTTTTCCATCTACATATTATCTACTTAAATATTTGGTAATTTTTAGTTTTGAGTTAACTATTCTGCCGATAGTTTTTATGGATCTGATGCTTGTTGGTTTTTTCTATTTAAATTTATTTGTGTTTGTTATTTGTGAGTCCAAACCGGTCCAATCTCTTATATTTTTCAACCACGCATGTTTTCGTCTTCCTAGTCCTCCCTTGTTTTTTTTTTAATGGTATAAAGCCAGTTTTTTATTTATTGGACCTTTGAAGAATCTCGTGATGATTTATGCAGGGTATTTTCAAGGGTCTTCTATAAATATTAAGTTTGGTTTTTTATTTTTGCATATAGTTGCTTAGAGGGCGCCACCTAGCAACACACAACGGCGAATCATCATACATCAGAACAATGCAATTGCTCACACTGCTCAAAAAACAATATAGTTTTTAGAGCTTTAAAACATTGAATTGTTAAACCATCCACTGTATAGCCCCTACCTCAGTTCCAAAGAGCTAGAATTCAATGCGTGGGCAGCCATTACAGTGGCCAGAAGAAGCCATCGATGCCTTTAAAGCATCGATTTTGCAGGTGTCAACTGAAGCCCGGAATAACTCTTTTACCAATTGGTTTGAACGTATGCAAAAGTGTATTAATCTTGGTGGGACATATTTTGAAAAGCAATAAAATACTTTAAGTCTATATATTTTTTATCTTTATGGCTATATGCAAAACTAAAAAGACAACTCTCGTAAGTGCTTCAATCACTATTATTTTCGAGACAAAGTATCAGATGGAAAATAGATTATATTCATAGACCTGGTGTTTGTTTATAACCCTTCACAGATGGTTATATTAGTTATTTTAATGTGTCTAAACTGACATACGATAAAATAAATAAATTTCATGTATTTCCTAGATACTCCGTTTCCATCAACTATTCAATAAACTATGTTATCTTCAATTGCCAGTTTACAATGTATTTGTATTTGAAATTACTAGTTTCAAATTTTTTCTATGAAATACTTCATGTTTGACTGTATAATGTTAGTGTAAAATTGGTGCAGCATCCTCTGAACGATGATCTAATAATTTTCTGCTATAATTATAAAAATTTAGAGTAAACAAACAAAAAGTACAGATATACGACGTATATGCAAGGTGCAGAACATCAATAATTGGGTAAGAAAGATAAGAGTGGAATGGAACGATCACGTAAGCCGAATGACAACAAATAGAGTAGTAAAAATGGCAAGAGACGGTTCCCCAATAGGAAGACGATCAGTAGAAAGACCACGAAAACGATGGAACGACAACTTACTGGAGGTACATTGAAAAACAGACAAGAGTCTACATAAAAAGATGAAGAAGAAGAACTATAAAAATTTTGATTTTCTTTGATCCTATTCTGTTTCCCCTTTTGGTTTTAACTTTGTTTACAACTTCATCCATGATAAAATTGATTAGGAAAAGAGTGAGGGAATTCCCTTGCTTTATGCCTGTTTCATTCGCAATTATTTCCTTTATTTTGCCTTCTACATTATATATTGCCATATACATAATTACTTTGTTGTACTTGTATATTTTTTTTACTGTCTTAATGATATCCATCAGTCTCCCCTTGTCATATAATAAATGTATCACATCTTGTATTTGAACTCGGTCAAGCGCTTTATTTCATCTATTATTATATTTAGTGATCTTGCATATTAAGATGACGTCTGAGGTCGATAGGGCATGTAATGCGGATGGAACAAAGTGGCCCAGGTAGAAAATCGCTCCTTGATAGACCCATTGGTCAGAGATAAGAGGAACGCCCAGAACAAGGTTCCTTGATAACATCGATGAAGACATGAGAAATATGGGAATACGTGCTTGGCTGAGGAAGGCCATGGATAGGCACGACTGTAGAGAAATTCTTAATGAGGCTAGGACCCGCGCAGGGTTGTAAAGCCAGAATAATGATGATAATGATCTTGCAAAGCATTTTTGGGTTCTTTTTTAAACAGATTTGTAGGTAAGATAGGGAATCCACTCGTCTTTTTTGATATGGGTGATTTCAACAAGTTTTTTTATTTCGTTTTTATGTTCTTATGAACCTACAAATATATGTTTGTTGGCCATAAAATCCTGTCCCTGTAATCTTTTTGTAAATACCTCCAGGTGCTCTGTTGTTTATTGTTCTTACTTCAAAAACATAACCAAAGTATTTGCAATACCTTAAAGGAAAACGTGCAATTTCATCATAAACTTAAGTTCAAAATAAAACAGCATAATAAAGAAAAACAACGTAAATACAGTTAAACAAAAATTTTGAATAAACCCTTAAAAGTAAACCTTTCCCAGAAAACTATAAATTGAATACTCCATACAAATCCATAATTAGCCAATGATACCATCAAGAAGTCGTAGGGATTAAATAATTCACGTTTAAAATCAAGATAAATGTAAAAAATGACGAGGTGACGTCATCACTAAATGTCAATTTGTGGAAGAGTTGACAGAAGTACAATTTACCTCAGAGTAATATTATTCCACTTCTTCAAAATTTGGGAGTAATTTCAATATTTAATTCTATTATAATGAAAGTAATTATTTCGACTTTTTTCGTGAAACTATTCCCCAAAGTATAACATCGACGAACAAAACGATTCAGTGGCCACCTCACACTGCTGACTTAGCTACAAATGATTTTTGTATAGGAATATATCGAACAACAAAATCTTCATGAAACAGTTCAAAATTTGAAACACATCGTGGCCATATCGCTTTACCGACTTAGCTACAAATGATATTTTTTTATAGGAATATCTCGAACAACAAAATCTTCATAAAACAGTTCAAATATTTAGAAGATAACCCCAGTGATGTTGGAGATATGAGACGTTATTTAATGACCTTTTAGGACTTTGTGAGGCTAGGACACGAGACATTTGTAAACCATTATTTGTTGGAAGAACCATCCAATCAAATATATTTGATTTACTGGTTCTTTTCGAATAAATAATCATTTTTATTTTAAATTCATAATTCTCTGTATTTTTTATTATTTTTTAACTCCTATGTTAAAATTAACTTGTACGTGATATTTTTCATAAATCAATAAAAATAATTAATTAATTAATTAATTAATATTAAAACTTCACAAGGATACTAATTTCAAGCGATCAATGTATTATGTTCGTGTTCAGTTGCTTAATAAAATTGTTCTGTCCCTAATTATTCTGTAATAAAACATATTTTTCACGCCGACTACAAAATTTAACTGGTTTATAATCATAACAACACTGTTGAGATAGATAGATACTGGGTCTACTGATAAATGGTGCGCTTGCGTCGCGAATTCGCCCGTTCGTCAAACTGAACCGCTCTTTAGATAGATCCGTTCAGTTCGAGCTGAAACAGCCGGTACGTAACAGCCGCTACACCGATTGGAAGCGGTCGCGACCTAGTTCTTGCTTGTGTCAGTGTCTAGTATACCCCGTGGATTTTCCTGCCACAAGGATAGCTCTTCCCACGGAAAACAGTGCAAAACCTCGTGGAGTTAGTTCTCTTTGACCGGATTAATTCCTTCTGGTGTGTAAGAATTACAGTGTATTTTTTCACTTTGGATTAATGCGATGCGATTATTTTTGGGTGGAGGCTGAAAAGAAATGAAATGCAACGGCTTGCAGCCGTTGTTTTTTAAATTTTAATGAGGTAATTTAAAAAATGAGGTCATATGTTGATATTTCAATTGAAGATAATTGTGTCTTACAAACAAAAAAAAAGTTAAAGAAAGGAAGAACATCAAACATTTAATTAATTGTATCTCGTTGCATATTGCATCTGCACAACCAAGGGTTATGACGTATACACATATAAATGCACTCAAAGGTGTAATGATTGCCACGGTTTTTATGACATGCAGGAAATTAAATCTGTCATATGTGATCCGGAATTATATTTAATCGTCAATTATAATTGATGTAATTTAATGAGATATTCAATTACTATGTTAATAACTGTTTAGTTTGAGTCTTTATTTTATTATTTTTTTTTAACAACCATTTTCCAAACCTACATATGGGGGTTATCTTAATATATATCTACATCTAAATTTTATATTTTTATTTAAATATTTATTTACTCCTGTGACAGGTTCCATCGCCCTTCTTCAGATGTGAAAGTAATAATTATCTTAGAAATTTTGTATTACCTTGTACTTTTCTTGTAAATTCACAAAAATATAGTTCGATTGTATGATGATTTATGTGCTTCTTTTCTATTTATTATATTTCTAAAGAGCAGTAGCCATATACTGTGTCTTTGTGGTATTGCTTCCGTTTTGCTGTAGATATTCCCACTTTCTGTTTCTTCACACGCGAATAAAATAACGTCCTCAGCGAACCTCAGGTTGTACACTATTTCTCCTGCTGTTTATTCCCAGGTTATCCCATTCTACTACTACATGTCGGTTTATAACATTCTCCGCCGTTTTCCGAATTCCAATCGTTACTTAGTCTGGCCCTCTTCTATGTTTCTTTCTTTGAGCTCTTTGTCTATTCCTTCGGTCCAACTTGTTCTCGGTCTACCTCATTTTCTATTGACTTCTGGTTGCTATTTAATATTTCCTTCGGTATTCGTTCTTGATTGACCTTCTAAGTTTACAGTGTACAGTGAACATACTGACCGCCAAAAAATATCTCCTACGATTGGGAGAAGTTGAGTTGTAAGCTACCACAAGCGAGCAGCATTAGCCCAAAAGTTCTTGAACTTTCACGAAAGGAGCTCCTTAACGGTGCCTTGGACAGTCTGAAGGGTGTTTCAATCAGAGGTTCAGATGCCGAGACAGAGAGAACGAGCCCAATTTTGCAATAACATCGGCCCGGTCATTCCAGTTCTCTTCTGACA
Organism: Diabrotica undecimpunctata; assembly: GCF_040954645.1. NCBI lineage: Eukaryota > Metazoa > Arthropoda > Insecta > Coleoptera > Chrysomelidae > Diabrotica > Diabrotica undecimpunctata. The sequence goes on along the minus strand of NC_092809.1, from coordinate 131,049,008 downwards.
GATGACATTAGAATTCTTTTTAGTTTTCTGTTTGTAGGTGCAATCGAACTCACATTTTTAGGCACCGCAAACTGATACATTTACATTAGAGCTGTGTAGGCCGTGCTTTTCTCCGCAGAGTGCGCCCACTAAAATGACCTTTTACCATACTGACAGCTATCCTTTGATACATTTATTTTATGGGATTTAAACAACTTTCACAAAAAAACCATGATTTAACCAACAATTAAAACATTGCTACCTAACCAATTTTATTTTTATATGACCTAATAATATGATCTACATATGATAGTTTGCAGTAAGGAACAATCTGAAATCATATGAACTATGAATGATGGTCTCTTTGAAGTAAAATTATTATTTCAATAAATTGCTTGAGGGAAATATGTTCCCTTGTGCTAGTTGTTTTTCAAATAACTTCTCTTTCTTCGAACCACTATACAACATTTGTGGCATGAACGATGTGGACCTTAGTCTTTAACTTTATTTGGAACCTTTGCAAATATTCATCTTCATTTGTTTGTTCTCTATGTTCTATTTTAATGATACTCCCATGTTGCGTTATTCGTATTATTTACAATGAAACCCTTGTTACTCGAAACTCTTTGTTTTTTATAAATTTAAGCCACAAGGTTCGTATTCACTCATAAGCGGAAAATTCACTTATCACAGATTCCTACGGCATTAAAAGGATTCAGATTTGGAGCTCTTTCCGTGTTATCGACTCTTAGGTAACCTTGTGTACAGAGCACTTCTCCACTTCTCAAAATTTTCGTATGCATCTATGCACCGCTGTTTGCATGTCCTGAGATTTTCACTGCTTTTCACAAGGCCCAACTGTTTGATTTTGTTTGGGAGGTTCTTCGAAGTGATTCCCATAGGTATCGCCTGGGTCTTTTTCATTTTCTCATTAGTTGTAACTCAAGATCTCTTTACTTGGCGATATGCTGGTTATTTTTGTGTCTCTAGAGCTAGATAGTTTGTTAGTATGAGATCTGCCCTATTATGTTCCACTGGTTGGTCTGCGATGATTATTTTTTCTCACATATAAAACTTCACGTTTATTTATTTATGTAGCTATTAAGATGTGCGAACACCATTAGAAAATTGAGTCGTAAGTCACCTCCTAAGGCTTGTTCATCCATAGCTAGTCAGAAAACATTTCATCATCCGATTTCAGGTGATATTGGAGATCACTATAGTATAATAGTATAATAGAAATAAGAGTGATCACAAAAACAAATAATCATTGCCAAAATGTGTAGGCACTACCATAATTTACGTGTTAGAGAGTATCCGGGTTGCTAGTTTTCATTGTAGTTATCTGTATGACGCCTATATTTTTTGCTGTTCAAACGTATAAACGTGTTAAACGTTCAAATACGTATTTTCGTTTTTTCTATCTCTATATCTACATCAAAATCTGCCTGGATGACATATTTCATATAGGTACAACAATTTGTATTGGAAGCCAAAACAAAAACAAATATTGACGACACAATTCCAAATATTTAGAAAAGGATAAATTATTAAATAAAAAGTCGATGGAGCTTTTTACCGGATGTAACCGGTTGGTATCAATATGTTCTATCGCGCTGTTTAAATATTTGCCTTTGCAGGTGAATGCTCACCGATTAAATCCTTGTAGTTATGTTAATGTACAATATAATACGTCAAATAAATTTCAGGTATTATATCATAAAAAGCCCAACCTTTCGATAATAAACGATATTGTTGTGAGGCGTAATATCGTGTTTACGTGTAACATGCCTTTCTATTAGTGGCTAATGTGTCATAAGCGTCGGAATATCGGCAAACTTTTAAAGCATTTTTGTAGTCGGAAGCCTTAAATTATTCGTCGATAAATACTAACCTGCCTCTACTTTATGAAAGTTAGGTCCCTTCATTTTGCAACATAATCTTATGCTCAATATACTTTTCTAAACGTATGTATCTTCAACTTTTTTAAGTCATCCAAAACCTAAGAATTCGAAAAGTAGACATCTGTTTAGCAATAAAAAACTCATCGTGCGCCAAATCAAGTGAATACAGTGGTAATAATTCCAATTCCTCAATTATTGTAGCTATCGTAGCTGCAGGTTTTTCTTTTTTAAATAAGTCGTTTTTTCTCAACTGTTATTATAACGACGCATTTGTAATTCCAGTTATTGTTTTTATTTCCTTTTTTCACTAATCAATGTAAATCACCGACATCACAAAGTACCGAAGCCATCACTGTATAATTTAATTGACCTTTGTCCATTTTTCTTGATCAATGATGGAAAAATAATATTGAGTTGACAGAAAAAATAATAATTGTAGTGGCGTGGAAAAAATAATTTATTGGTAGCTCAAATACTTAAGTACACTTAATCGAAATGTCACACATCGATGACTATCGTGATAATCGTGTTATGATAATACGTATTTTGACCACAAAAAACATGATTTTTTTTTTTGTAAATACACGAGAAATGAAATCGGTTATCCATTAATATAAGAACGAAAGTATCAGATACTTTTATTAAAACAAACTACACGAAACTTTACTCAAAATCCTAGAGCGGCAATACATAATGTAGAAGCCGCCTAGGAAAAAGTAAAGAACAACTAAGAATAGTGTCGAGGAAGCGCTAGGGCCTAGCCGTCTAGGAAAAAGAACAATAAACACAAATATAGAAGAAATAATAAACCACGGTTAACCCCAGAAATCAGGGAACTGGCAAATGAAAAGAAGAACGCCTACATAAAGTAGATTAACAACATATATCATGAAGAATATGAAGTTTACAAAAGATTGAGCGGTAGAACAAATAACGCAATTATCGAATTAAAAAAAAACACACTGGGAAAACTTCTCGGGGAAATAGAACAAGATCTACACGAAGCTCAGAAGAAATGGAACATGAAAAGAGAACGAAACCAGGCAACGAGAACGTAATTCTAAACGCTATAAATCAGGAAACATAGGCAAAATAGTTTGAAAATTTGAGACCACGTATAACGAATGTGTCCGAAATGCAAAGTGGGACAGATAAAAAAAAATAGAATAAAAAGGTCCAGTTGGTAGGCTTTCATAACGTTATGACAATTGAACATCAACGTTACAAGAAGACAGATGACAAAAAAGACAGAATCTCGTTGTATTACAAGAAGAAGAATGACTAACCAGAGGTTCGGTGTGCTCAGCTTCAACCAACTGGTTTCCTATATCTAATATTCTAGTATCTTGGAGTTAATGTTATGAGTTCTTTCATATAGCTCATTTTGGATACAGTTTGGCTTGGTATCCATATTAATAATTGTTTTTGGTGAGTATGCCAACTCTCTCCTGTTTAATTCTATAAACCTTTCGTTGTCGTCGTTTGTGACTTCAAAATAGTTTGAGTTGTAATCTACTGCAAGTATATTCCTGGAACCGATAACCGACGAATAAGGCGACCTTCCATCGACAAAGGAACCTGTGGCTTTCAATAGGTTGTATTTTGTGTTGTCAGTTATTACAGAATAAGTAATATTTATAATAAAGTGTCCTTCATGTACAACCGTGTCTATTTTTGGCTGCTTTCTTATTTTCACTTCATGTAGCATTTGCTATAATCAAATATGTCTTGGTTTCATAAAGTATATGAAGTGTCCATGACTATATAGTGCAAATTTAATATCCGGCTCAAAGGACCAATGTATAATTTGATTGTCTCTTATTCGTTCTTCTCTATCCACGAAAAACAATATCTGTTTCAACTGTTTAGCATCCAAATTAAAAAGAAATGACTTCGTTTCGTACTAAAAAGTGGCTCATTAACAAGGAGATGAAGAAGACCTGTAGTATTATACTAACACTGTTAAAATACTAACACTTCAGCCGATATATTATCAATGAATGAAGTTTCAGCTTATAATCGTATCGCCTGAATGAGAGAAGTCCGATGAATTGAGACGAAAATATGTCATTTGGCGCATTTTGTCATATTTTGCGTTTGCATTTATTTATGAACAAATTATATTCCAGGTAAACAATATTTGTGTTAATTATTTTACGATATCTGTGATTTTCTGTTCAAATAATACTCATTATGTCTTGGTGTGTATGTACAGTTCAAGCGCTTGTATCTTCTTCAAATCATCCATGATACCATACTTTAGAAGATGTAATACATATTATAAGACGATGCCTCGATGTTTTCATAGAGTTCTTACTATTCATTTACTTCTATATTAACAACCTTCCTAATGAGTGTTTTTGCTATAAAATTATATCATTGGCATATCTCAGATTAATTGGTATGTCGTTGTGAATAACTCGATGAGTGCATCAATTGTTAATACAAATATAGCAAACGACACGACGTATCATTTAAAATGGCGTAGAATTGTTAAAAAAACTTTGTCTGGACTTTACAAGTTTAGCACCACATCTAAGTATATAATCAAAGTTAATTTAAACCTGTATTTAACAAAAACCGAATGTTTATTCATAGCAGTATGCGGTCCGTGACGTGGAACGGAATATTAAATTTACTTTTGCACCTCACATGAGTAGAGGAAAGCAGTAAAACGTACGTGTTTAAACCTTATCTGACGAATACGTTGACATGCAACCGTTTTTTATTGCTTTGGGTACACATAAATTAGCAGGATATGAATATATATTTTAATTTCAAAGGTATATATTTAAAGGTAATGAATTTAAAAAATATTTTTTACTTTACAATACTCCATACATTTTAAAGACATATATAGAGTGTATGTTATAAAAACAACAAGAAAGTACAGAATATTAACTTTCACTAAAAGTTTTGTAAGTTCTGTGTTTTCTCCCTATATACTAATGTACTTCTTTATAAACCTTCTTATGCTTTATGTCGGTAAAGTAAGCATATCCATTTTATAAGGCCGAATTCAGACAAAGACTATTAGGCGAGCGGTTTACCCCTAAAAAGACGCTTAGAAACGGAATGTACCCCTACCGACTAATTTTTTTTTGCATTTATACCGCACTAAAACTTTTATTCGATTCTATATATTTTTAAGTTAATGTAATTTTTTTTAATTTTTCCAAGTGGGCCGGAAATTGTTATTAACAAATACCTTATAACAAAAAAAAACAATTTCCCGAATCGCTTCGAGTAATTTTTTTAGACGTATCTCATCGAAGTAACTACTTTTTCTCTCCTGGTAATTTTTCTAAACATGCTTCCTTTTCGAGTTATTCGCAATTTTTTGTAGAAAAAAATGACTTAGTGATTTTGGGATTTTTTTTTTCTAAAAAACTACTAAATGAATTACAATTCTACAAAAAGTTTTATAATCTTTAAACCTTCACGTATAAGTAAGAATATTTTGACAAGGATAAGTGGTTACTATCTTCCTAAAAACATCATCAAAAAATCCTAAAGAAACCACTGGCCATATTGGTTAAGATTTTGTTTATTATTTATTAAAATTTACATATTTCGCCCGGGACCAACGTTTTTGGACTCATTCTGAACAAAAAAGGTTCGTAGTAACTTTTTTTAAAGTTGATCGTTGTCGAGTTATAATACTTATGTGAATTTTTGAAAAACGCGAAATCGTTCATTTTCAAAGATTTAAAATTCATTATTTTGTAAAAAATTATTATTTTTGAAGTTAAAAAGTATTTAAAGTAAAGTTCAAATATGCATCTACAAGATTCTTCATCTACAAGATTCTATGCATCTACAAGTGTTTTTCAAAATTACTTTATTGTAAAACTCTTGTTTTTATTTTTTTTTCTGTCACTGTCAATATCAAAAAACAATTTCAACAATAGGAGTAAGAATAAAAGACAAGATCACAAACGAAGACCTACGAAAAAGAAAAAGAGTTACAGATAAACGAAACAGAGGAAGACCACCTACACGACGGCAAGATGATCTGCGAAAGATGACGAAAAATTGGATCCACACTGCACAAGACCGTACACTCTGGATTCAATCAGGGGAGGCTTATGTCCTGCAGTGAATTTAAAATGGGCTGATGATGATGATGATGTTAGCTTTACTATAAAGTTAGCATAATCACTATTTGTCTGAAACGGTTGCAGAGCTTGTTTTTAGGCATAAAACTTTAGCAATAAATTAGCAATTAATTCCTTGCAATTAACTTTTCCAGTTTCATCGTTTTTGGACGATATCTTGTTTTTCCGTGGGTAAGTTTTGCTCTAGGGGATGATGGAGAGAGTTTTTGGGCGACTGATCAATGTACCAATCAACAGCAATTATTGGCAATAAAATATGCCGCCAAGGTGGGCCCTGTAGCCATTTGCCTTGCTGAGATATAGCTATGGCTATGCTAGCTTTACCGTAAAGTTAGCATACCCATTGGGTCTCGGAAACGGCTACGGCAATAAATTGTTGCTTTCCGTAATAAATTGTAGTTTTGGTCTGAATTCGATCTTATAAAATGGATATGCTAACTTTACCGACATTTATGCTTTAAAAATTTCTTGCAGGATATATCTATAACAATAAGTTATGTATTTTCTCCCTATATACTAGTGTGCGCTTTCTATTTCTACTGAAAAATTTCCGGTTTCGTAATTTTCTCTCACATAAATTCTAAATCCATCGTCAGTCTGTAGCGGTTGTAGTTGTTATCATTCTCTTTGCCTTTCGGTCGACTTCGACCGTAATTCCTCTTCTTCATCACGTCCTCTCCTACTCCTTCCAGGAATTGCAACTCATCAATTCTTCGTATTTGATGATCCTCATTTAACTATTTTAGTCTACGCCTTCCAATTTTGGATCTTCTTCTAAATGTGCCTATCTTCAAGAGATTTTGGCGACCACATTGACGCATCTTATTCTACTCACAGCAGCTCGAAATAGATCAGTTGACGTTAGACCAGTCCACTTCCTAAGATTGGCCAGCCAGGATATACGTCTACGTCCAGGGCCTCTCTTACCCTCAATCTTGCCGTGTATAATCAACTGTAGAAGTCGGTATTTATTATTACGCATGATGTGGCCAAAGTAAGCCAATTTTCTGTTCTTTATGGTGTTAATAATTTCTTTGTCTTTTTTTAGCCTCTGTAGAATAGTTATGTTACTTGTATGGTGTATATATGAGACCCTCAACATACGTCGGTAGCACCACATTTCAAATGCCTCTAATCGTTTTATGGCATCTTCTATAAGGCTCCAGCTTTCTACTCTATAGAGGAGGACACTAAAGACGTAACATCTAAGAATTCTTATGCGTATATTGATACTTAAAGATAAGTTGCAGAGAAAGGCTGTTAAAAGAGCTTCTGGCTTTTTCAATACGAGTTTTTATTTCGTAGCTGTGATCCCAGGTATCCTTAATATTGCAGCCCAAATATAATTATATATAAATTTTGGATCTAGATACTTGAAACTAATACTTTTAACAAACATTTCACCATACCAATGTATCATCTTATTTGTAGTAGTAACTCCATCTTTGATCGCTTTAAACTTTTTTCTTTAAAAGTTTGTCTTCATCATTCCAGTTTTTTATTTGATTACCTTTCAGTATTTCCTAGTCCACCACGTCATCAATATACATTAAGAACCAGGGAATGTTACCGTGTAGTTTCTCTATGTGATGTTTTTTTTGTCTATTTGCTCTGCGTTGAGTAGTATTTTTCACAATTCATCTTTTCGTACATCCATGTCATGTTCAAATCGAGAATCTTCGCACATATCACATAAGCTTAATTTTTATCCGCTGAAGAAAGTTTTGTTTTCATATTCAAATTTTTTGATACACGAGGCATTGTGTGTGTTTTATAACATGATAAAAAAAAACACACGCGTTTTTTGTTTGTTGAGTGGAAACTTTTAGTGCCGCGAATTAGAAGAGTATAAATTGAGATAAACGTAGACTTGGGGTGTAGTCTTTTAATATTTATACCTTAGTTAACACGTCAGTCATCGCTATCTACTACAATCGACTGAGCTTTATATTTCGATCGTCCGTCGAAAAAATCAAATGGACAAATGGCACTAAATTAAGGACTAAACTATGAGCCTTAATGAAATATACTAAATATTATTTAAGGTAATGGTAATAAGATGAAATAATACGAGTAACTACCAATTCTTTCAATACGTGTAATAATAATGAGAAGCAGGTGCTTTTAACGTATATTAAATGTAGAAAACAATGGAAACTAGATAATTCCCGGTTTAAAGGTATTGTTAAAAAGTTTTAATAGCTTTCAGAGTTAAGATCAAATTACGCGAAGGTCTTAACTTTGTCCGCTGTAAATGTGAATTAGAAGAAAAACGATAACAAAAGGTTTCAAATTATAAACTTTTATGAACAGTATGTAGCTTGCGAGAGTATTTGTTAATAGTGCAGTTAATTGTCTGTAGAAAGACGATCTAATGACAATTAAGAATTTTTAAACATCTTTTGTGTGTACACGAGACAGAATTATATTTGTCATAACATTTACTGTCGGAGTCAATCAGTAAATACATACATATAGCTGGTTTGAAATGTACTGGCGTATCCAACAAATATTTTATTGCATGGACAATAGAAACATCTATGCAGTGGCGTTGCAATATTAAACAATTTGGGAACAATATTTTATATTTCAAAATGCAAAATATATTACTCACCTAAACAATAATAATTGCTTTTACAAAGATTAATTTATGTTTAAAACCGTCATTAGAGACATAAAAATTACACAATATGACATTATGACTTCCAGTCTTTGGACAATTCGAATGTAATTATAATTTCGAATTGTTTCTAATTCCCTGTGTCCTATTCTTCTCAATCGACGATGATAAAATAAAATGTTGAAGTCGTTGCGTAAAATATAGTTTTATTGACAGCTACAGAATTATCACACTGTAGTTGTTGTTGAGGTAAAAATTTATAATCGACCCAAACTAGTCCCACAGCTATATTTATAATCTCACTAAAATGCTACGATTCATCAAATAAGTGTATTGCCCCCTACATAGAACAAAATCCTTTGACTTTTGAAAGCTGGCATATTTAATTTGAACCTAGGAAATGATTGGAAGCATTTCCTCAATACCTATTAGGCAATTTATTTACAGGAAGTTAAACAAACTGTAATTAAGCTACTAATGGATATGTTTCAAAATTATACACGGTGAAACCATCTGTATCTGTAGAGTAGGGAGGGCGAGTTAAGTTTCACAGCACTTAGGCCACAATTGACCCATTGTGCATCCTCCCAGGAAGCTGTCACCCTTAGCTCATTGTCCATCCTGCCAATTCTAGGAAGGTGGACAAGTCACCAGGAGACATCTCTCTTATGTGGGCAGGTGTTGGCCAGGACTCGCCGAACGCGTACTCTCGTATTAACGATAACTCTGGGCATTCACATAGGACATGCTCTACAGTTTCGTCTTCTCGTTCACACTTCCTACATAGAGGTGTGTCTGCTAGCTCCAGTGTATGGAGGTGTTTGCTTAGTTGACAATGACCAGTTAAAAAACCAACTGCCAAACGTAGGTTTTTCCTGGTCATTCCCAAGTACTTCTTAGATGTTGACTCTTCAAGGTTACTTAGTGTTACCCTGGCAAGTTTACATCCTTTCCCTTCTTCCCATCTTTTTACGGTTTGCGCATGGGAGTGACATTTGACAATTTCCGCGATTGTTGTAGTTGACCAACCAAAAAGATCCCCAGGTCCTAAGAGTCTTAGGCCTGCCGCCTTCCTAGCTAATTGGTCAGCAATGCGGTTGCCTTTATTCCTATTGTGTCCTTTAACCCACCTCAGGATGATGGTATTACCATCCGAAGCTTGGGTTAGTGACTTGTGACACTCCATTACTAAACCTGATGTGACACGTGGTCTATTCAAGGTTAGTAGCGCTTGTCTGCTATCTGTGCAGATGATTATAGTTTTACCTGCTTTGACTTTTGAAAGCTGGCATATATAATTTGAACCTAGGAAATGATTGGAAGCATTTCCTCAATACCTATTAGGCAATTTATTTACAGGAAGTTAAACAAACTGTAATTAAGCTACTAATGGATATGTTTCACAATTATACACGGTGAAACCATAAAAATTCAGGAAATTAAAATTAAAGTGAGATTACAAATTAATGGACTAATTTGTGATTGAACAGTCTCATAAAGAAAGGAGCGAATACGCGTATTAAAAATTACTTTATAGAATACTACAGTTACGTGTGGTACGAGTAAACAGATCAGATTGCCACAGGAATCCAAAGGGATAATTGACAGTGTTTAAATGTATACAAACACTGTTTCCTGAAGATAATCGAACCAATATTAAACAACGTGTGAGTGAAGTTACTGGAGTATCAGTACGAACAGTAGAAAGGATAATTCAACGAGCGAATATGTTAACAAATGAAGATCAAATAATTCCCAATTTCCAGATACAATACCTGCTAAACGGAAAGCAACTGCAATAGACCTGAGGGACTAAGACAAACATTTTATTAGAAATTGAGACTGAAGGTTGTCGTGTATCATTGAAGTTGTTGCAGAAAAGGCTTGAAGAGGCGTACGAATAAATTGGAACTGTGAGTTCTCTCTACACTTCTACAGGATTGTAAAAGATTTACATGCTGGTGAAATAATAAATACATAATAAAAATATCAACATAAGTTATTATTCGTCAGATGTTGCTGGATATAACGGTAGAGCAAAAATGTTGTACACAATGGAAAGACATCTTTTTATTTGTACCATAAATCTGCTGTAGTTTTTTTTAAACCCTCCATTACACGACATAAACTTAATCTTGTTTATTATGATCGAGATCAAAGCGTCACCCTCATTCACTCTGTACCGATTTTATGGCAGTTATTAAATTTAAGTGACTCATGAGATTGCTAACGATTCCATCATTTTTTTATTATCTTTATCTTTATAATCTTTTAACAGTCTCTACCCTGCAACTATACGTGGCTGATATATTCAGACCTTGATATTTAAAATGCATATTTCCTTAATAATGGTGCTTTAACACTTTTTCGTTTAATAAAGACTGTCATTACGACGGTATAAAGAGACAATTATCCGGCGGAAACATGTTTTTGTGGTAAATATTCATTAAGAAAATAAGCATTTATCCACTTTATCGATTATGCTTTTTATGCCTACGGGGTGAACAAATATAATTCAACTAAAGGAACAACCAGAACAAGAATAATCATATTTTAACAATGAAGATTTTCTTTACAAAGTTTTTCTCAGATTCTTACAAAGAATTTCTTAATTTTTTGTCGAAGAAGCAATGTATTTCTTAGTTTGTTTGTATGTGATAAAGAATATTGGTGGGTCTCATATTTCTTTAGTGCCCTTTTCAGGTACTCCTACTGTTGAACAAACAAACTGGATATTTAAATAATAAAAAATTGGTACATATAACTAAAGAAACAGTTGAATATAGAGAATTTCGGTGTCAATGTCTTACGACAATTTTGAGATAATACAACAATAATCCTGTATGTCGGAAAGACTTGAGAATATGAAGAGACAACCATAAAAATATTGCAAACGTCTGTTAATAGATCACTAAGAAAAATCTTAAAAATATACAAACTTGAGAAATCCCATTCAGAGCTACGGAAAAGAACAAAACAACTGAAAATAACAGTTGCCGTTAAAAGAAAGAAATGTAAATGGATTGGGCATACACTACAAGGAAATATCAAGTGAACATAGCACTCAGGTATTCAAGTACCAATCTGACGGAAAGAAAAAAGTCAGAAGACAGAAGTCATCGAAGAGAGAAAAATAGAGAGGAAATGGAAAGGACTTGTAGAGTAAATGTCAATATATTGGCTAAGAAACTCAAAAATGCACCCAATACTCTATAACATAAGAACGTTGGACTATTTTTTTAGTGGCTTCGACTAGCTCTCCCAGGTGTGGGTACTTCTCTTAATATAAGACGCGCCATTATGAAATCCATATTGATATACAAAAAGCAAGCAAGGATATTCTTCTCGGTGTGCCTATCCGTGACGAATTTTGGCAAATCATGGCAATCTTTATCTTGTTTGCAACAGCGCAGAAATCTTGCAAAGATGTTGTGTTGAACCAGGTTCCGAGGTTTTTTAACCAGGATATTCTCCTTTCTGGACCTTACTTTCCAAATATTTTTCCTAGCAGGATGGCTTGTAGGAGCTCATATATGGATTCATTTCGCATAATGTGTCCAAAGACTACAGCTTTCGAGATTTGATAGTCAGTATCCCTCGGTTCTTCTTCATTCTTCTGAGGACCTCATTTGTGACTATTTCAGTCCACGGAATGTTAAGTATTCTCCGATATAGCCACATCTCAAATGCTTCCAATATTCTGCACATATCTTCATTCAAGGTAAACGATTTAACAGCATATAAAAAAGGACAGAGCAGACATAGCATCCGCAACATTCCTACTTTTATACCAAGAGAGAGGTTGTGGCTCTTGAAAAAGGCCCTCATTCGGTTGAAGGTGTATCTAGCCTTTCCAATGCGCGCTCTTTTCTCTTGATTTTTGGTCAATTCTTCATTTATTATGATGCCTAGGTGGTTGTAGTGCGTCACTCTTTCTATTGGGGTTTGGTTGATACAGAGTAATCGTTTTTTTGCTAATGATTATGAGCTTTGTCTTTTTTACGTTTATATTATTAAGTCCATCTTGTTGCCTGTAATATATGATTTTGTTCCTAGGGATTTGTAGGTTTCCTTGGTTGTCCGTAAATACAAAGTTTAGTAGAATGCCTTCTTCAATTTCGTGTAAAGCTTCACTAAATATTTTTTCAGAGTAGAAATTGAAGATTGCAGGAGACAAAATACAGCCTTGCCTCACCCCACACATGAGTTTCACGTATAAATAGTTAAAAAAAAACAAAATATTTTCTGCTCGGCACCCACACCCCACTTACGACGTTACCCATTTATTATATAGTAATTATTTTTTGGCTGGCATCATTTTTGTTAGTTGTTTTTTTTTCTTGGTGGTCGAAGCAGTTTTTATTCAAGTTTTTATAATTTTTTTAAGTGGTATGTCTAGAAACTATCACTTAAAGGGCGAAGGTCTCCTGCGATGTTTTAAGGCTTATTATCTAGTGTTTATACATTACCAAGCAGTTCTTTTGGTCTTCGTGCTTCCATGCTGGAAGATATTCTACCCTAGTTTTTTTCGCAGGATGTAGTTTGGGGGGTTCTATAGTTTGGCGAATTTTACATGTGCTTTCTTTTCCATGGTATTTAGTACCCTTAGCTGTTGTTGATCTCTGAACAAAAAGCGTTAGGCAATGTAAATGGATACTTTTGCAGCTTCTCAGGACAAAGGAGCTAATTATATCTCCCTCTTGTTGGTGGTACACGTGTGTCCTTATGCTAAAAATACATGTGTCAGTGTGGGTTTATCAATCTACTGCCCGGTCCTCTACCTCACATCTTATTATTACAATTATATTAGTTCTTCTTGTTTCTCAGTCTTTGGCGGACGTGATAATATTCTGAGAATTCTTCAGTACACCACAATGCAAATGCTCTCACTTTTTTAAGTTAGAGTAAAGAATTTTCAAAGAGGTATTTATTCTGTCTGCATTTTGTAATCTTACCTGATATTTCTTCATTTTGGGACATACCGTAAAAAAAGCAGACTGGAAAGGATGCTCTCACTAACACACACTGTATAGACGCTCTTCAATTATGTTAAACTACAATTTATATGTTAATGAGTAATGGCTGTAAATATAAATTATGTTCGTGGTAAAAAAAATTAATTATACCATTACGCCTTAAAAAACTTTTTACTCATTACTGTCATTAGTTGCATGCAATTATAGGAGAACTACGTCCGTCTATAGGTAAATAAAGAACGATAACGTGTTTCTAATTAAACATAATAATCACCTAGTTTTTTAAACAATTAAAAAAGTTACTATCTACGAAAATAAAACAGTAATGTTACAAGTAATGATGCTTTTATCGACAGTAGTTAATTAATTATAATATATATCCGTAATAAACATGAATATATATATATATATATATATATATATATATATATATATATATATATATATTCCAGTGTATATATAGACCAGTGGTCACATATGGATGTGAAACCTGGACCCTCTCAACCACTGATGAAAATCAACTGAGGATATTTGAGCGCAAAATACTAAGGAAGATATTTGGACCAACCTAATGCAGCGATGGTTCGTGGAGAATTAAAATGAACCACGAGCTGGATGAACTAATGCAGAGCGCAGATATTGTCAGATTTGTAAAGTCACAAAGACTAAACTGGCTTGGTCACCTAGAAAGAATGCCAGATAATCGAGCTGTAAAACTAGTACAGGAAATAATATTAAACTTAACAGTCTTTCTGGTTGAACCGCGGCGTTTGTCATTGCGCCGAGCTTTCGACATCCTCTTCGATGTCTTCTTCAGGGCTTCCGAGGTCTCAGTCTTCCGAGCCCCTAGACACTACTACACTGATCACTAACCAATGTATTACTATACAGTGCACTTTTGCTTATGCCTTTATTGACTCATTTGCATTGAATTAGGTTTTTCGTTGGCTTTCGCTTTCCATTCTTTTTTGTATTTCGTGAATCGAATATCTTCATCTTAGAGCTTAACAATTTATTATTCCCATTCCATATTTCTACAACGTCTTCATTTGTACTGTGTTCTTTATCGTTTCTATTTCTTTCTCGACCCTGAGACGTATTTATATCCTCCTTTTGGGTTTTTTTTTAGTTGCCCAATGCCGTATTTTTCTTACAAATTTTTCTCTTTCGACTTTCAGAAATCTTTGGAGTTTAAGTCGTTTACAACTAGATTATATTCGCTATAAATGTTCTTCAGAGTAGTTTTTTTTTTAATTTGATGTACTTCTGAAAGTTCAGGTCGAGTGGAATAAGATCAATAAGAATCTCGATGACTCTTCTTTCTCTGTTCGCAGGTGGTTTCTGGACCTTCTGGAATGTTGTTCGAAAAAGGTGTTGGATGTTAAACGGTTGTTCTGTATATAAAACTCTACAAGTCTACTCCCCTTGTTTTTTTCTTTATTTTGGGACATGCCGTATTTTCTCCTCTTCAACCCCACGACCAATATCAAAATCAGAATCAGAAAAATGAAATATTTTTGTCGAAAACGATATTTTTAGAGTTTTCTATTTATATCATTCTATTATTTGACTTATAAAACACCTGTAACAAATAACTAACAAATCTCTTTTTAAAAATAAACCATTTATTATTAACGTTCTTGTCGACATTTCGGCGGAAGTAGGTAACAGAATTATGCTCCGTTTGTATAAAAAATCGAGCTCGTTAATCACAATTTTTCACAGCTACTAACGAACGGTTTAAATTCATTTTCTTTTTAAAATCCGTCTCATCTCATAATAATTTTCTGGCATTTGTAACAGGCCGTAAAACATGATTTGGTGGCCGGCTAAATAGTCTGGAAAGCGTCCAAAGCGAAAAACTAATAACCAAACAACGAGCATTCAATTTAATGTATTGCTTTATCTACTAGAACAGATGTAACAGTATCGGAATGGTTTATTGATATTGAAAGGGTAAAGTGAAAATAGCTTTTTTTATTACGTGGAAGTCAAAAATATTAATTTATCACTTAAACCATCACATAATTATAATTCAGTCAGCTTCAGCTTTACTTTTTAGACTATTAAAATATACTGCTATTTATAATAAAACTTGGGTGCCTTCATTTTTGTACGCTTAATGCAAATAACGTAATAAAGCTTAGTACAATTAAGGGTTCATGTACATATACGGTCATCAAATTTTATACAGATAGTCGTTCAATTAAGTTTATAAAACAGTCACCAATATTACTGTTGTATATACTCGCGGTATTCACACAGGCAGCTATCACACGCAGTGGTTTGTCATATGAGTTCGAGTTATCTTTAGCGGATTTGAATAGTTTTATTACGTGTACATGGTACTTTTTCTTTTTAACTAATCGCTATCACTAAGAGAGGAGAAAAATCGTCTATCCTCTACGGTAAACGGCAGTCGAGGGAGCGATTTTTATATTGCCTAGTCCAATAATGTCTGTATTTCTAGGGGGTGGGGGTTAAAGGTAGGAGTAGCAATTATTACTAAGGGTGGGATTAAATAATGATTTGAAATTGAGGTTGGGAATTATAGAAATGATACAGCTAAAAATATAATGTTTTCGGCATGTGAAAAATTGAACACTTTCATATATAACGCTTCATAATAATTCATATTTAGTAACTGGAGCCTATATATACCAGAATACACCCCAAACTAGAATTAGACATTTGCGAGATGAAATTGGGCTTCCGTCATGGTGTAAGCACGAGATAAGTGATTGTAATGTTCTTATTCAAAGATGTTTAGATATTAATTAATACTTTTATGTCTGCTTCATAGAGTCTAACAAACAATGTTAAACATGATAAACTGATAAAAATGCTCAGAAAGAAGAACTTGGATGTGAAATTGGGCAGCAGTTTTCTAAACTTTAGAAACGACAAAAGGCCATTTTATGGTCTTTACGTCGCCCTCGGGCATAAACATCTACTTAATGCCCTTGGTATATAAATAACTATTATGTAAAGCGTATAGGCAAGATTTGCTTTGTTATTTTTTGAGCAATTTTTTTGCAATGTTTACGCAAGCGAACAGCAAAATTAATAATGTATGGTAAGATCGAAGGAAAAAGGCCTCTGGGCAGAAGACAATGTTCATGTCTCAAAAATGTAAGATGCTGGATTGGTTGAAATTAACAATCATTTTTTAAGATCGCTCAAAACCGCGAAAGGTTTGCCGAATGTGGAGCCAACCTACGGTGAAGAAGACGGCACCGTCTAGAGTCTAGACCGTAAATAGACGTAATAGTCGAGTCGAGTAATGTTAAAGATATCTTCTATGTCGCCTTTAAGGATTTTCAACGTAAAAAAAATATTCATTCCATAGGCAGTTATATTTAATTTTTAGAATCCGGACCTGTAAATTTAGGTGCACCACCATTTACATAAATTGTTTTTGTTGGCACTACTGGAACAAATATTTTATGTGATTTTGTTGCTAATGATAATAAACGGTTTCTGTTCAATTTTACGATTAGCGTATTTTATAAATATATATATTATACATGCGGGTCATATAACATTTTAGTAAACAAATTAGGAACATTAGTTTTATAAATATTTTTTATTGCATTAATAATAAAATCAACATTTATCACCGCCAATGGTTGATTTAAAAACATCACACACTTAAGCATTTTATTCTAGATACGTAATGAAATATCAAGCAATATGGTAAGAATAATATTCTTTCCCTGTTCTCTTATTGTAATATTCTAATTCTAATATTCTCTTTCAACGGTTCAACTGCGCATCTAATCAACTCTTCAAAGTAGCGGTAAACATGATCCAAATAGCCATGATCATTGTCAACCTTCGAAAGAAGATATTTCTTGTTGTTTCTCTTAAAAATATATTTTGAAGGATAGGAGTAACATTGTTTATCTTGGAAATCGGGTCCTACGACTCGTTTTAATAATACAATCACATTATAACTCTAGATTTCGTTGCCTTCCCAATGTTTTTCCATTTAGTAAAAGATGGTTGAACAACCTGGTCAGCTGTTATTTTTGTTATGTCGTGGTGTGAAGTTGTAGAGTCATTTAAGTTACCGCTTTCGGCGGCTATTATGTATTTGCCATGTCTGTAGTTAGAAGATATCGCTTTCATAAGTTCTTTGTCTTTTTTTTTTAATTGGAGAATAGGTCCCTATCATACGTTTCCTGATATTGCTGGAGCAAGACTTGATTCGCTCATGACCTGCTAGATGCAACCTCGTCAGTTATGCTTACAGGTCTAGCAACCTCGTAAGGTATGCTTTCGGGATGCAATTTAAGGTTGCATTTACCATTTTAATCATTCCTAAATACTTAAAATGTGTGTGCTCCTTCGTCCTCAGTTGCCTTATATTGTTGCTCTTAGTTTTGATTAGGGTTATCTCCATTAAACTTATTCTGCAGTGTTGTAATCTTCTAATTATAAAACGTGTCTGAGAGAATCTAAGATATATAAGTATTCATCTCGTTGTGCTACCATTCCTTCGCACTTTTTTTATGGTTTCAGAGTTTTCTCTAGAAATATGTTGAACAAAGTAGGGGATATAGAGCATCGTCGTCTTGGATATACACATATTGTGTACTTCATAGGCTACTTTTTTATTATTGTAGTGTGTTTTCACTGTTTTTTTGTTTTCACTTCACTTTCACTTGTATTTATATCTCTTTCTCACTATAATATATTGTAGCTATAAAAGTTGTTTTCAATTATTATTTTTTCATCCCAGAGGGATAGCTCTAAGAATGAATTCTCTATGTTTTTGAGTATATCAAAAAACGCCATATGTACAGCTACCACATGTAGCATGCGCGTGCCTAATTCCCGTATTAAAACACTTTCTATTTTATGATTCTTTAAAGTCGTAAAATGTCATTAGTAGTTGTAAAAGAATATTGAAATGCCGTATAGCCCAGACATAAGGAAATGATAAACGCAGCAAAGTAGTAACTATTTAAAAACAGTTCTTGCCGTAAAAATCATTTGCGTTTATGGCGTTCACTCATGTTTATGCGAAAAGTTAATGATATTCGTTAATGCTTATATTGAATTCTACTAATTTGGGTGTTTATTTTTAAGGAGCTATAATTATAAACAATGTAATTCCACATCGAACAATAAAACACTGACAAATTTTGTTTTCAACACTTCTACAAAATTTATTTTAAATTATTTTCACTACAGCGCTTCGGCCAGAGTGCCTTTCTCAAGTGATCTATTTTTGGTATGTGTTTACATTTTATATTCTTTAACTGAATAAGTTGAGGAGGGTAGTAGTGTTTGTCTCAAGTTGGTCATTCAGAATTCTGTCTGTATTTTTTAATTGGTTGATTTCCATAGATTCTAATAAAGATAGCTTAAGGGCTTTATTTTGAATATGAAGAATTTGAAATTCGTCATTAAAAGAATCATTATGGTCTAGAAGGTGAAGTGCGTACGTAGAGTCTGTTTTTCTATTATTGAAAGCCCTTTTATGTTCTGTTGTACGTTTGATAAAAGTTCTACCAGTTTGACCGATGTAAGTTCTTGGGCAGACGTCACATTTTAGTTTGTATACACCGCTGTGTAATTGCTTTTTCTTTTATCTCTTGTTGTTCTTAATATATTTGCCTAAGTGGTTATTTGTTCTAAAAGCTGGTGTTATTCCTTTCTTTTTTATGTGTTTGGCTATTTTTGTTGATATCTTACCATAATACAATTCTTATGTGTCTACGTTATTCCTTTCTTTTTTATGTGTTTGGCTATTTTTGTTGATAACTTGCCTGTATATGTAATCGAGCAGAAGGTACTGGGTTTTTCTCTTCTTCTTCTAGTGTCGTCTCCACTAATGAAGGTTGGCTATAACCATTGCAAATTCGTCTCTATCTTCTGCTTTTCTTAAGAGCGTTTGTGTGTTTAACCCGGTCCAGTCGCGAATGTTTTTCAGCCAGGATATTTGTCGTCTACCAGGACCCCTTTTTCCTTCGATTTTACCCTTCATAATCAGCTGCAACAACTCGTACTTATCATTTCTAAGTATGTGTCCCAAATATACTGTCTTTCGCCTTTTAATGGTGGTCAAAAGTTCTCTGTCTCTTCCCATTCTATGAAACACCATTTCGTTCGTAATATGATCGGTCCATGGTATCTTCAAAATTCTCCTAAAAAGTCACATATCAAAAGCTTCCAGTTTTCTCATTAAGTCAACATTAACAGTCCAGGCTTCTAACCATAAAGAAGAATAGAGCGGATATAACATTTTATCATCCGATATCGGATTTGCAGATTGAGTCTTTGGTTACTCAGAAATTTCCTCATCTTCAAAAACGCTGCTCTTGATTGCTCTATTCTTGAGGGAATTTCTGATTTCGGATTCAGATCTTCCGTAATCCAGACTCCTAAGTATTTCATTTTGTCCACTTGCTCAATATCTTCATTTTTTAACTGGATCCTTGTAATGATTTGCCCCTCTTACTGATAACCATGGTTTTCTTTATGTTTATTGTTAAAACAAACTGTTCCCCAGTATCACAAATTGTGTTTAGTAACGTCTGCAGGTCAGCATAACGGATGTTATTTATGTTTTCACCGTTTATCTTGATCCCTTCTGTACAGTTTTCAAGTACTTGCGTAAATAACTCTTCGGAATATATATATATATATATATATATATATATATATATATATATATTTATTGAAATGATATTGTTTAAAAAATTAATTTATAAGTTATATACTACATAATATTAGATATAAAAAAGTATTTGATTATTTTAAATAAGTTATATACTAGAGAATTTAATAAAAATATATTTATGTGAGGGCATTTTTAATAAATTAGCATATAATAAGTGTAAAAAGTTGTATTTTAATGTTGTAAATATATTTAAGTGAGCCATGTGCATAGGCAACCAACTATACAGTAAATTGACAAATAGAAATTAATCATAATACGAATATAAGTGGGGTTATAATAATAATGTTAGTTTAAAATGTTTAATTTATATATATTTAATGATTTAAATGTTTATTCTGATCTGAAAAGCCTAAATGTCAACAAAATTATCAATGGAACATTAACGAATTCTCCAGAGTGCAGAGTGTGACCATTGTTTACGGTCGAATATTCTGGAATAATGATTATGTCGGTGGATGGAACAGATATTTTTTCGAGAACATCCATATCGAAGAAATAGAACAAATTGGAACATGATCTCTTACCAGATGGTTCTAGAATATCCAAAAAGATATAAATACTCGTGATTTGGATTCAAGATGGCAGTTTTTAGTCAGAAGTCAGGCCAGTTTATTATGAAAGTTAGTAGACACATTTAATTAGTGAAGTAAATTGTTCAGAATTTTCAAGAAGTCAGTCAGAAAAGTTTAGTAAGAAATATGAAAGTTAGTTGGAGTAAGTGAATCAGTTACAAATAGTCAAATTGTTTAATATAATTATAAAAGTATATTAGAAGAATATTGGATGGACATTGGAAGGAATTAAAATTATATTATGATTGGAGATTAGTATAAATCAACTTATAATAATTGGATATTGGTATATTGAAAAGAAGAATAAATATAAATGGTGTTTGCTGGTTTGCTTGGTGGTGTATAAATGCTGGTGAAGAAAACTATATCTTAAATTGGTAGAAGCTGATAATTGGAAAAAGTAATTTCACAAAAAGAAGGATAACCGAAGTACGAAGACATTCAGTGATGATTAGAATCTATATAGTGGAAAACAGTTCATTTAGGCATTCAGTGAAAGAAAGGTACAAAATTTTGTTAATATAATTTAGTTAGTGTCATAACAATTTCAATTTTGAAGATAGTTTGTTTAAATTTTACATTGTCTATAGAATTTAATTAGTTTTATAAGAATATCAATTTAAAGATAGTTTATTTTAAATTTACATTGGCTAGGTTAGATATATATGTGTGTTTCATAATAGTTATAATAAAGATAATTTAAAAAAGTACTTACAAGCTAATTCTTTGAGAACCGCGATAAAAACCCTATATATTATATTATTAAAAATACTCATTGCTCATCATTCAAACAAACAACACATCATAACAATATATATATATATATATATATATATATATATATATATATATTAAATAGTATTGGGAAAGTACACAGCCCTGTCTCACTCCTCTACTTGTCTGTTGCGCAGCCGTGCTATTTCCATCTAATGTTACCACAGCCTGTTGGTTCCAATAGAGATTTCTCACTACTGGAAATACTAATTTCAGGGCTTTCTTATGTAGTTTTCGATTTAAAATTTTATTTATTGTGTGTTCGTTGTACCCATTGTTTACTGTTATTTGCTTAATGATATTCAGTTCTATATCGAAGTTATTTTTTGACATGGGAATCTCTATTAATCTATGTATCATACTATGGTAGGCAGCCAATTTATGTTGTGTAGGATGGAATGATGAATTGTGTATAGTCGTGTCAGTATGGGTAGAAGAATTCATGTTGTTTTTAAGTCTGATAATTTTTAAATCTAGAAAATTTATGGATTGATTATGTTCTTTTTTCTATTGAGAATTCAATATGACTATGGGGTGAATTAATATATGATAAGAATTGGTCAAGTTGTCTGTTAATTCCTGTAAAACATACCAGTACTTCGTTTACGTATCTCCACCAATACCAAAATTGTTTGAAAATGGAATATTTTGAAATCTTTGTTTCTAGATGGTCCATAAAAATATCTGATAGCAATGGACTTCGAGAGGATTACTCATTATAAGTGCTGCACTGTTATTTGTATATATTTGGTTATTAAATTCAAAGTGTTCAAACAAAAACGGTCGAATCCATCACCAATTCCACATCCTTTATATTGCTACTTGATAATTTTACAAATATATATAATCCAATTCTTATGTGTCTACATTCTTCCTTCAGCGATTATAAAACGGCAACTGTATCATACTGTATTTATTACAATAAATCAGATGGACATGCAATCACTTTACATCGTTTAGCTGCAGCAGTTCATAAGCACTAGTTTGTCATCCGTTTCAATCTAGAAGTGAATGTACTGGTAGATCAGTAAAAGCATATCCAGACGCTGACATATTCTGATCATAATCACTTGATAGCACGAGTTCACGTCAAATTGGAAAGTTCACTTGATCTAAGAGAAAACCGTCAGAACGAGCATGGGATAATTGAAAAATTGATTCACTTTAAATCATCGTTGACGAATCTTGTATTATACCTAGTGATCTAGATTATGAAGAATTAATCTTAGGAAACTGGTATACAATAACTCGAAGGCTCCGTTGCTCAGTACTGATAGATTATGAGCGGGGTCGTTCTTAGAGGTGAGTAACACAAGAAAGAACAGACATAAAATAACAACAAAAAAAGAACCGGGTGGAGAAAAGCTCTTCAAAAGATAATAGCTTACCCTTTATCAAGGGTTTTTAAAACACAATACCAGTCAAACTTCAAATACATACCTTAACTGCCCAGTGGAAAATGAAATTGAATAAAAACATATTCCTTTTTATAGAAAAAAAAAATGGTTAAAGAGGAGGTACAGTTAATTTGTATCAGGGTGGTCAAAGTTAAAGGGAAACGTTAGGGTACTTCATAACGGGATATTCGTCAACATTTCTTTGAGAAATCATATTCCATACTTGTAAACAAAAGAACTACCGACGACTTTAGACAAAACATCAAAGGCTGTTCTAACGGGACTCGTAATTATAGCTTCCGAATGATAATTTTTGTAAAGGTTTTGCTGTAGGTTTAACGGTTGTCTTGTATAGAGGAAGAAACGCCGAATATTTAGGTAAAAATTCCTGTGAGTAGTCTTACGAATTTATCTTTTGTGAAAATATGTACTGAAATTTAAAATCATCGCTGAGCGATCGTCGCTAAGCCAAGTTTTCTTAATCTTTGGTGTATCTCTTGTTAACAAGATTATAAAACATGTCCAGCTGTCTCCTTACAAAAGAGTTTACACAGTGTCTTTCTTCGATGATTTCCTATCGCAAACTTTAGTGGGGAACCTCTGAAAAGCAATTCATACGTTTATTTGTCATCAAATGAATCCGTATAGACTTCAAAGTGTATAGTGAAACAAGCATAATTCATTTTATGTTTTTTTTATTCTATTTTTAGTATTTGCCAATTTAAGTTTTAGTTCATTTGCCGCATTCGTAAACTTTGTAAAACACTACGTTTCTCATACTTCTGTCCACTATAACGATATTATCAGCGAATACGAGAATTTATCTAGATCTATTGAAGATAGTTCCATTCAATCTAATATTTATCTGATAAAATTACTTCACTCCAATTTTTCTCTTTTCAAAATTCAACTTTTCTCCGTCTATATGTTGGTACGAGTGGGTGGCAATACCCATTTAGACGCTAATGTCAAAGTGTCTATTTTCAGTTTTATGTATCCGTCGTTCAATTTATATTCATAGAATACGCGTCGTTTGTGAAGGAATTTATGATTGTCAATTGTTTCTTTGCTGCATATTTATTGCTTGTCGGCGTCCATTACGACTTTAATCTTTTTATTGTAATAATAAAATCCATTTTGAGAAATACATAAAATCATTAAATTTAATTTTTATTGTCGGCCATTAAATTGTTATTGAATAATTATTTTGAAAAGTTATGGGAGCCGTAAAGTTTTCTATGGTTTTGCGATAAAAAGAGTGCTAACCGTAATGCGGTCATGGAGTGTTATTATTTAGTCTTGTGTTGGTTTTAGTATGTGACCATTTCATTGTCTCTGCAATGCAGGTAACTACAAGTAAATTACTACGCAAATAGAACTATTTTTTATATAGTACATATCAACTGTTTTTACATTCTTAATTTGTGATTTTGATCTGATCATTTCACGATAGAGCTTTTTTTAATATATATAATGACATATATTTCGGATTCATGCGTTCATATTTTCTAAACGCAGAGTATCCATCCGTGGGCCTCATGCGTCCTGCGGATCTCGCGTTGAACAGTCCTGATTTAGAGCATCGTTCTCTGTCGTATTGTACTGACAGTGATATGGCGACAGTCGTAATATTTTATCCCCATGTTCTTGCAGTAGTTCGTCTATGAGGTACTTGAGGTTTTGGGGACTTTGTCTTTAGACGACAAAGACTTGATTTGCTTTCTTGATAGAGATCCAAATACCAAATACTCTAAGTTTTGACAGTGTGGTCATAAAAAGTTCTTTTAAACATGGACTCGACCACTATTACTGTTTGTTTAAGTGGGCTCTGAAAAATAATAACAATACATGCATTTAAACAGAAATCTATATTACGATGGTTGATATTATTTTGAACACCCTTATCAGCTTTTGCAAGTATTTGCGTTTATAATTAGATTTGTGTGATGCAATTAGTTGTAAATGACATAAATGCAAAAGTTGCAAAAAATCGACACTGTTGCCAAATTATAATCTTATCGCGAGATTTATTGTAACGTACCTACAATCGACAATATAATGAAGAAAATCATGGTTAAAAATTATTGATTGCACTACTTTATAAATGCCAATAAAACCTCCGCAAATTATTCCTGTAAATTTTTATTTCATATCATCATAAGCAACTAATCAATGTTATAGGAGAGTATGCATTCTTAAAGGTATGTATGTTGCCATTAAATTTTTCTCTCCGCAGTAGAACTATTAATGCAATATTCGTTTTTCTTCTAAAAAGCAATTACGATTTAATTCTAAATTATCCACAGATGTTCTCTCTCTAGATGACATTGCAAAATGATCGGTTGAAGTGCCGCCATAAATTTTAAAGATGTCACAATCTTTAATTACCTTCCATATGAATTATTCAATCGCGCGATACACCTTTCAAGAACACTCCTTAAATCATTAAAAACGTACAAAAAAAATCGTTGTTTCAAGTCGTTAAGTCTTGTAAGGTAAATATTTATACGGTTTTTTATATGTAATTATACAATCATTCATTTGCTGTGTATGTCAGATAAAAAGCGCTATTAAGTTAAAACAATTAAGAACGTATTTATTAAATAATCCAGTAAACCCGTTCGGAATACTATCAAAAGAATAATTATGTTTGTGATGTGTTCGCTGTTTCGTTTGTTTAAAGGCAAATCACTTTTTTTATTCTCTATCATTGTTTTTTTTTGTATTCATTAATGTCATTTGATAAAGCTCTAAGTCAAGCACATTGCATTTTAAGGTGTTTCAGTTAAGACCATTATTTATGGTGAGCCTGGTAATCTTTACGTAACACCGGTATATTCCCCTCTGATCTTCTTTGTTATTTTTTTTCTGTTTCTTGTTAAACTTTTTTCCACGTTGCACGTGATTTTCTTTTAATTACTTTCTATTATTGTATTTTATGTGCGTTTCTTTGTTCTTTTCCGTTTTTTCCATCGTTTCCATCTATATCTTTATAAAATATTGTAATCCAGGAAGTTTCTTATCCCTTAATTTCTCATTTCTCCATAATTTTCATACTTTGGGCCATGCCACTATCAATCCCCTTTACCGAGATGCACTCTCGTGTCTTCTTCTTTGGTCTTTGTCTTGTCCGGTCTCATCCTCTCTCTCTCTCTCTCTCTCTCTCTCTCTCTCTCTCTCTCCCTCTCTCTTTTTTTTGGTCTCTCTCCCACTGTTTGAACGCCCCTGTTTTTTATCGCCTACCCACTTCTTTTGAGGTCTCTCTGAGCTTCTGATCGTCCCTATTGTTATCCATTCGGCGTATCATTGTTATCATTGTAACTGGCTATGAGTATGTGGTCGGCCCATCGCCATTTCATTTATACCACCTTCTCCACGATGTGCCTAAATTTGTTCTCCGCCTTATTTCGGTGTCTCTAATCTTATCTTTTATTGATGTTCTAATTTCGTTCCATTGCTGTTTGTGTTGTCTCTAGTTTTCTAATAGATTTTCGTAGTAAGAGACATGACGTCTAATCCATTGGTATACACCTTTAGTAAAAAGGGTTATGCATTTTCCTCTTCAAATTTATAGGAAGGTACAGTTTATAGGAATGTATGTAAACATATAGTCCTATGAAAGGCTCGACGTTTTCTATGATATGATTTTATATTATTTTTTTTTGTTATTTTATTTTTAGGCCTCCCGTTCGAGATACTTCATTTCCTTCTTCGTCGTTCTGCATCTAAATGTTTTCAGATTAGGTGATTGTAAACGCTCATTTAAAATTTCCTTTAATCATAAACCACGCACACTTTTCAAAATTTGTATTATATTGCATGAATAAGAAATTAGCATCAATAAAACGCACAAGCACAACACGATTTTGGAAATGTCCCTGATGGTTCAATTGAGCAATGCCGCTGTTCTCTGTGTTACAGAAGTAGTGTACTAGATCTGGACGGTTCTTTTTGATTTTAAACCATGTTCTTCCAAATATGGTCTAATATATTACCGTATTGTATTTTTTCCACGTTGTTTTTGAATTGCCCTTCTAGAACGCCAATTTGTTGTATATCAGCTGCTACCTACACTAACGCAAGTACTGTTGCAATTTATTTTTCAATCCCACGTTACTAAACAACTAAATGCGATCAAGAAAAAAATGTTAATAGTCATCTTTTCCCTTTTCTTTATTTTTTATTTATTCTTCTTTTTCGTTCTTTCTTACTCTTCCGGATGTTTTTTGTGAATTCCATTCCTGGATAATCGTGTATTTTCTGCTTTTTGTGTACATCACCCAACATTTAGTGCCCGAAAGCAGTCTTTTTGCTTTTAATGCATATAAAAATGTTATTAACGCTTTTGATATGAATAAAAAAACCACCCATTGTAACAGATAACTTAATGAGAGTTTTGACAAACTAAAGGATATCAAGCAATATATTAGGGATCTATTATTAAAGGACAAAAGGATAACATAACCACATACTTCGGGGCGGACTTTAGAGATATGAGACACCGAAAAAACTTTTGTTATATCCATCCATTCACCACTTTTTTAGTGCCTAATAAAACCCGAAACCATCACAATTATAGACCAATAAAAGCTTTTATTCGACAAAAGACTTTCAACACGCAAACATAAAAATGTGTTTTTTTACACCGCTCCTTACAATGAAGAGAAACTATATCTAAGCAAGGTATTATTAGTTGGGAAGCTAGCTCGTGACAGTTGTTAGTGGTACAATGGTTTATCTACTTTAATAGGATAGCGTAATAGAGTGTTAAATAACCACAAATCAAAAAATCTCTTAATTTTTTGAATAAAACCAACATCCTCAACATCATCAAGGCATTTTTCAATCATTGTGTAATGATTTTGGATTTTTTATTGCGACAAATCACTTCGTGCGATTTTGCTTTTGATACATTTTTTTTTCTATTTTTACATAATTCTGAGTATAAATATTTCAATTTTATTATTTTTTCGTTCGAAGTATCTTCGTTCAATGTGTGCCATTTATAGTACATTTGAAAATGATTGATAGTACAAATTTTCTAGCAAAGGTCTAAGTACAGGGTTGGTCAATACCTTCTGATTTTCATTAATTAATTGATTCCTCTAATTTTCACTCGACTTTAATATCACCACCCCGACAAAACTCAAATACAATACATTATAAAATGCAAATGAGCAAACCCTAAGGGATTAGGCAATAATTGAACACCTCAGTGACGGAGAACATAAAATTACTTTAATATAAAAAAAACTACAATGTCAATATTACGTAGCCACATTAATTTTTATAAAAATACTAAATATTGGTTTAGAACATTTTCTTACAATTTAATAATAAATATATTTTGGATGCTAGCGTTATATAAACTTATAATTAGTAATATAAATTTATAATTACATACGTAAATGCATAGGTTGTCTTCTTCCGATAAGAAGGCATTATCATCGTCATCAGTTTCTTCATTTCCCACAGAAATAATAATTGGTTCTACTGTTTCCTCTATTATCATATCAAGTTTCCATAATGTTTCTTCCACTGCTATGACACGTCTTAAAGCTTTTTGCCAATTGTCAGATGAAATTTTTGATAATGAGTCAGATAATAGTTGACGAACATCTTGGAAGTTTAAATGTATTATTTCTCGCGACATATCTTAAGAAAAAGACTTAAAAATTAATGTTATACGACTAGCCTGTTTTTTTAACTTCCTTTTTTAGTCCTATGTTTAAAATACTGGTTGGTCGACCATGTAAAAGAACATCCTTTTTATCTTCCTTTTTCCAATGCCTTAACGGAGTCTCCAATATATTACACATCAAGTCATTAATTGGATTCATGTCTGTCTAAAATTATTTGTGTCCAAACGAAATCCACGAGAACACCTTATATCCGAAATCCGAAACATACCATAGAGAAATGTATTAATACAGTGCACTAAACAAATAAACTTAATACTGTGACTAATAAATACTATACTATACACTATACTATATAAAAAATATCTATCTAATAGACTAAATTTCAAAATATTGTCGCTGTGAAATTTCCGAAAAATAGGAATACTAAATACCCATCCAACTAGTGGGTGAAGACGGATAATCTATTTTTAAAAGGAACTGCACTTGCTAGTTTTCTCAGGTATCACTAGCGATACACTGACGTCACGTTGCCATGGCAACCGTAAACGCTTATGCAAATGGATTTCGCATTTCAAAAATGATATTCACTTATTCCTGAATCATACACGGCAAGTGACATAGGTGAGGACTTGACCGTCAAGTACCTACCGCTAATAAAGCTAGCTGTCTTTTTTAATGTTTATATGTATTAATTAAAAGAGAATAAATATATTTTTTTGGGGAACCCCACTTTCACCTACTTCACCTGGCCGGCCGCCGCTGCTGAAATATTCCTCAAAAACATCAGCAGTCATTTCTTCGTGGTAGTCGTTCGTTGAATTTGAAATAAAATTTAGCAAGCCTCCATCAACAAATCGTTTATCTCTTCCAATATGAAATGCCCTTCATTTATCCATGTTATCCATGTTTCATCTAAATAAAAAATATTTTTGCCTTCTCTCCTCAATTTTCAAATTTCCCTTAAATGTTGCCTCCTCCAACAAATAATTTCTTCTTTCTGTATGAGCGTAGATTTTCTATTGTTATTCTCATAAACGAATCCTAATTCACGTTAAGTTTTCCACAATTTATCTATTTTAATGTTTGGTAAAGATTCGTCTTCATTAACGTCTACTAAAAGTTTATCCAAAGAGGATTTTTTTTTTGTAAATAAAGTTAATAAATTTTTCTTCGAACTTTCATTTCACAGTATCGTCTATACTATATGAATGGGTTTTCTCTATGTTGACGTTTCAGCTGCTTCTGTAATACTTCCACTCTTTTGTTGCTTTAAAAGTCTATAAATAGTTGCTTCTCCAACTCCGGTAATATCTGAACACTTAGAAACTATGTATACTCCGAACAGCACTTTTAAAATGTTCGTGTACAAGAGTATCGTGTACATTTCAACAAAGTTTTCATTGGCACGGTTAAATGACACTTTTATTTTACAGAAGTAAAATTAGACATTTGTGACATTTTTACTACACAAGTTCACTTATTAATATCGCTTTTTATTATAGAACTAACAATTCTGCATGTTGTAATCACGGGACTTTACAAACATAACCTGTTAATCCTAACTAAAATGATTCGCAATCTGCAAAACACGTTCTGTTGCTTGGAAATTTTAATCCTTTCTAAGAAAGTTAAGGGGTTATAAATTGACCCTATATTTTTTGGAAATTGTAAATATTTTGTACCTGTAGAGATTACGTACTTATATCATTTGTTGATTAAAATGACTAAAACCCAAACATTTTCAGAACATTGCTGAATATTTTATTTTAGAAAATCTCCGTCACTGT
The DNA here is from genome assembly GCF_040954645.1 of Diabrotica undecimpunctata. NCBI lineage: Eukaryota > Metazoa > Arthropoda > Insecta > Coleoptera > Chrysomelidae > Diabrotica > Diabrotica undecimpunctata. The sequence goes on along the minus strand of NC_092809.1, from coordinate 131,018,548 downwards.
TTTATGATCTTTTGTTGGGTTTATGTCACGTGCAATAAAATGTGTGCTATTAATTATTTTCAAATGTACTATACCTTAGTATCTGTGCTTTGAGGAATCATAACAATCTTCGCCTATTGTGTCTTCTACCTCCGCATATCTTCTTCTAAGTTTCTTGGATTACTGGAAAACAGTATGTCGACTTATAACAACAGCATAGGCACGAAAAGCTGAATAATTTTTTCTGCGTCTGGTACTTAGGTAAACGTCTGGTATACCTACATGATACGTTAGAGGCCTCAGTCTCCCTACTACGACGTAAAAGAGAAAAAGACAACTATCGCTAATAACGAAATTAATTCTGGTTGTAAAATAGATGTCAGTGATTTATTGAGTCATAAACTTAATTGGTATTAAATTATCCTGCACAGTGCTATCTAAACCGTTTATAACTAATTTAACCGATTTTTAATGTCTTCCTAGAAGATTGAAATACCTCATTTTTGATATTCGAATCAATTGTAAAAAATATTGGTTCCATAATAGTTTAAAATTAACTTTTACAATAAACAAAATATTTCATAAATCAAAAATGTTTTTTTAGAGGTAGCTAAAAGTAGATTTAAAAATCTTTGTATAAAACATTTAATTTTGGAACTAGTGATGACGACGATTTTCAAGAAATATATGTGAAATCAATTCGATGGAGCCCTTTGAAACCCAAGTGTTTCTAAGAAACGTCTTTTTCATTTTTACGGTAGACAATATTTTATACGTCTTTTGAAACCACACTCTTCACCTAACTAGCTACTAAGCACTTTTTTATGTACGACTTCGCGAGAATGTATTGGGGATAACAAAGAGGAAGCAGCTTGAAATACAATATAAAATGTTTTAGCCATTGTTTAAGAGGTTCTGCACTTCAAATAGGACTTTATCAACGATATTTATTTTATCTACTGCTGATCTATCGATGTTCTGTTAGTCAACAACCAACAGATTAGAGACATTGATATTATTGTCCTTGGTCGTACACCAAGGACAATAATATATCTGACTCTAATCAGTCCGACCAATAAATCCAAGCTCTAGCTCCTAAAACAGCCCAAAACTCTAACCAAACCAAACCATCCCTACAACAATCCTTCCCATCAATCAATCCACTTCAACCATAAATTCCACACTACACGACCAATCCAGACATTTATCACCCGAAACGCACAACTCAATCGACACTTCTTCTAAATCCTACCACACCACAATTACAAACCACCTCTACAACTAAACAAAATTCCCCAGACTTTCTCAGACTAGCTCCTAAAACAACCCAAAACTCTAACCAAATTAAACCATCCCTACAACAATCCTTCCCATCAATCAATCCACTTCAACCATAAATTCCACACTACACGACCAATCCAGACATTTATCACCCGAAACGCACAACTCAATCGACACTACCCTTAAATCCTACCACACCACAATTACAAACCACCTCTACAACTAAACAAAATTCCCCAGACTTTCACGTAAAGCCACCCGCAGTACAATCCATACATCCAGAAAGGTCAAAACAAACTTACATCTAGTAATGACCGGCGTGAACAAAGGCCTATCTCAAAAAGACATCGAGGACAGTATGTACGAAATCAACTTCCCTTATGCCAAGTCGTCCTCATAATTGCCCGCTCCAGCAACATCCCAACCAATTTCATACGAGTTTTCACAGACGCAGAATCCAAATTCGCCGCAGCACTCTCGAGAGTTATTCAGATTAACGTGGAAAAATTACATTGTGAGATCCTAAGTCTAACAATGTGATCCCTTTGCGTCAGAAGTATTCCTTGAGATGCTGCTAAAGCGGACATGTCAACACCAATAGAATATTAAATTAAAAATGAGACTACAGGAAATGGAAAGCCTACGCAGATGGATACAAGCTATATATTCGTTCCAGTTCTTGATTTCTAGTCAATGATCCCTCTCGTCTAATTAAAGCGTATCCCTAATATATCTATCCGCTGACTCGTTTTGCCTTTGCTTTCCGTTTCTGATTTGCTCCTCCAGTTGCAGCAAATATCTTCTGGGATAGAGATGTTTCTTAAAATTTCGCTTAAGTCTTTCCACGATTTCTAATTTTTGTTGTTGTTTCGGTACCATAGTAACGCATGGTTTCCTAACAATTCTGGTAATGTTTGAATGCCATGTTTAATTCGTCTAGCCATTCCATAAAGTCTACTGCCTCCGAGTGCTTTTTATCAAAGTGTGTTTTCCACTTCTATTTCCTTACTTGGTTTAATAACTCTGCCTGCCACATATGTCTGGGTATTGTTATGTCTTGTAATTGTCTTCTAAGAATTGAAATTTCCTGGATAAGTATTTTGGGTTTAGCTTCTTTGTAAGGTTTGACTTTTGAGATCGTTTCGTGTCAGTTCTCCGCGATTTTGAAAAATTCTCTTGTTCTCTGTGTTCCATTTCCAAAGCGCATCGAGTGGTCAGTTGTTGGTGGGAGTGCGGGCTAGCACACAGAGAGCTACTAGCTTGTTCGCAAGCAATGACGGCGCTCGGCGTTGACGGCGTTATAACTATTGTGTAAAATGATCTTTTTATAGGTTAGATATACTATTACAGACCGACTTGGTACAAAACTCACCTGAATTCAATACCATTAAATCGCCCAAACAATGGAGAATGTTTTTATTAACTGTGATTTGGGTTTTCTTGGAACTATCTCGGCAATAATATCATCTTTCTTGATGTGATACATTTTCTTAAATTTGTCGTTAACTGTCAGTTACTATTATATTTTGAAGCGCTCATTACATGGTGGAGAGATTGTAGTTGTTTTCCTATTCCACTGCACTCAATTTCTTTCTCATTTTTGTTATCTCGTCATTCATTCACTTTCTGCTATTCTCAACTACAGACGAATCTCAAACACATTTTCCTCTTATATAGGTACCAGTTTTTCTGAATTACTGATTTTAAGCCCTGTATAATTTACATCCTTAAACGAATATCTTCCGATTCATATGGTCGTCGTTTCTGTAAATAGACAAATACATTTTCTTAGCAATTATATGCGCGACCTAAATGTTAATGTACTTGTACGTTTTTATTAAGTTAAAGTGCTCAAACGCGACTTCCATCTGAACGTACACGTGAACAAGTAATATTTTTGCGAGCAACTAAAAGCTCTCGAGACAACAGAGTCTCATGCATAATTTATACCTACCAAATCGGTAATAAAATTTCTTTATCTACATGAAATGAAATTTAGAGTTTCGAGTTATCGCTACACGAAAAAAAACTTTAATTAAACGTCACGCGACCTTTCGTAACGGCATGATGAAGGGCGTTTGATTTTTTACATTCTATGCCAGCATTGTTATACTAAAAAGAAAATATAAACTGAGATCAAAATCATAAAGTATATAAAAATATTCCCTGGAATTTGCTTCTTTTTTACTGATGTTGATCCGATATATATCATGTAGATTTTTGAATAATCATAATGCAAAATAAGCCGTTTCGGACTGTTAATCAGATTAATTTTGGTGTTTTCATTCATCTTGGGTGACACTTCGAGCGTCCCATACGTCCCATACAGGGACGGGAAAACATAAAAACCTTATCAGAAAGACGACACGTTTGTGAGTCAATTTTTAAAGAAGGATCTTGATAACTACTGACATCAGACATTAGCTGACATTGACTGTTACCAACCTTATCAAATTAAAAGGCAGAAATATTGATCCCAAGCAAATTATATTATCTATTTTGTTAAATAATTTGAAAGCACAAACAAGTATTATTTTTGATTATAATTTTTTATAAAAAAGACTTTTTAGTTTTCATTTATAGGCCTGAAAACAAATATTAAGTTTTCTGTCTTTTTGATACGTGGAATTTTATATTCGTATATCGATGCATTAAATATCGGTACAAAATCTGACAAGTCACCCTGCCTGAACGCTGATATGTCTTAAAACTCCAAAAATAATACCTTTAATGTGAAACTCGACGAATAACGTAACATTTGATTAACTAGACTAACTAGAGTTTGTATTAATGTATATTCGAAGCAGATAATAATCATTTAAGAAGCGTAGATCTTTTTGACAAAAACCTATATGGAAAGATTTTTCAGATCGCAGTATGCAAGGAGCTACTGGGCCAAATGACTGCTTTAAAATCAAACTTGGATGGGTATTGGGAAAAACTTAGATAGAACCAACAAAATTTGAAGAGTCATGTAAACAGAAATGCTCGAAATATCATTGCGAGACAAAGAGGAATGGGTAAATGATAAGATCAACATACAGTCTCCAGTCGTGGAACTTGTTCTAAAACTCAAATTAATATGAGCAGTACATATAAAAGATAGAGCAAACGTATTGGTTGATGGAGACCACATATTACGAAAATATTGAGAGGAAAATGGGATGCAGCCATCACATTAAGCAAAATGCTGGTATAATGTGGAAAAGCCAAACGAAAGAAAGGGATAAACTGAAACAAATGAGCTAGACGTTTTATCTATAATAAACAGATATTGGCCTGTAGGTAGATAGAAGAAACTACGCACAATAAATTCTGTCGAAGATACCTTACTGTGCTAAAGGTTCGCTTGTAGAAATCTCATTCTATTCGTTGCCTTTATAGTGAAGCAATTTAATTTACCTACCACATTGGGTGTCATTTGCAACAATATATACAGCTTACCACGTTGCTGGGAGACAGTTGTAAGAATATATAATTGCTTATAGGGGGTTGAAAGGGGGGAACTGGACAATTACTGGGCTGGAGATAGGGTAAGCAAATAAACTTAAACGTTTGCGAACAGCTACTCTTGTTTTGGTTTCAGAGCTGGGTCATGAATAAGTGTCTTTATTTGAGGGACTGGAAGGGGTAACTACAAAGAAAGAAATCAAAGAAATACTTACAGAGATTACCTGGGCAACAAACACTAGAAGGTTCCTAAACTATTTAAATTGGACGCCGTTTAAAAGAATCCTCTTGCTGGATAGAAAGAAAGGCATTTTTTCCTAAAAAATTTTAAGGATGAAAAGGGAATAATTTTAAATGGACCATTAAAAAGTCCAACTCACGATATATAATGGCCTTTGAAATGTGGGTATATCGTAGAATGATGCGCATACACTGGACAGCACATCTCACAAATGTCTTAATATTGACAGAACTCGACATCAATACTAGGCTTACCACAATCATCAACCAAAATATATTGAGGTACTTTGGACACATTACCAGACGAATGGAAGGCATGGAGAGGTTGGTGAAGGTAAGGTAGATGGTAAAAGAACCCAAGGAAGATCGCCACTCCGATGGTCAGACCAAATAAAGTGCGCTACCGGTTACTCTCTGTCTGAGGCAGCACACCGCGCCCAGGAGAGAGAAGAATGGATAGCAACCATTTTTCAAATACCATAACGTCACCACATTATTACGAAGGATAAAGGATAGAAGAGGAGGACACCTCTAACCTCAAAAAAATTGCCGGCTTTGAAAAAACTACATGCCGAGATCTTATCTCTTCCGAATCGAATCTGCTTCTCGTCTAACTGCTAACCCTACACATTACTGAATCCTACACTACACATACACGCTTACACATTACTGAATTCCCGATGACAAATAACGAATAACAATAACCAATTTTATTAAGAAAATCTGGACTAAACAATGAAATCAACTGCTTTGGCGGTCCATCGTAGAGTGACATCATTCTTCCAACTCGGTATAAACAAAACATAAACGGAAAGATTCCTGTTTATTCCTAAAGCGGAACCAAAAAACAATTTGTGTTAATATAAACATACTAAAAATGTTTATATTATCAATCTCAGCGACGCAAAAAGATTGAGAATAATTTTCGGTGTTGTTAACATATACGAGGTAAATCGAAATGCTAGAGTAGAATCAGAAGTGTCTCTGATTGTTAAGTCCTGTTCTGGACCATCTCTTTTTTTCTTTGGTCTCGTTTCGATTTGATTCCAACGACTTGGAACAAAATTCTGTAAGGCACGACAGTGCGCTCATAAAGCCCTAAGGCTACAAACTTCCAGATTTGGCCAGCTCCCTGGAGCATCGCTTAGGCAACACATTCTCTCCTGCACCATACATCCCTGAGCTTGATGGTTTTACACCTCGGATTTCAGAGTGCAGTAGTCACAGAACAAATCTCATCATTGAGTCAGTTGTGGTGCAACTGTCTGGAGATTTGCCTATTGAGCATGGTTTAGGGTTGTTTGTGTGTATGTGTACTTTTTGTTTTCCCTGTGTGTGTGCCATGTTAAATCAAGAAATAGTCAGTCAGTGACCTAAATATGACTCTTTATCACGTCCTCAGTTGATCCGTAGGTGTATATTTTATTTATATCGTGATTCACAGCTGTTTTATTGTCCTATATACTCATAGGACATTCTCGTGCCGTATTGGGAAGGAGACACAGTCTGTCTTGTGCAGATTTTAGAGCTTCCTCATGGGGAGGAAGCCCTAAATTTGTTAATTAAAATTAATTTGTTAATGCTCTGTCATTTTGCCCTCATTAATTGTGTTACTTAGATTTGTAGCACATATATTTGCTAGTATTTTCTTTATACAATATTCTTTACTGTTGTAATCCGACCTTGATATATCTATGTTTTAAATTAAAATTTTTCTTTTCCTTGGAAATCGAAAATCATAATAATTTTAAACGCGTTTTTAAATATTTATAGCTCGATTTTTTAACCACTTTGTTGCTCGTATTAAAAGGTAGAAGTAAGTCTTTCTAATTTCCCCAAAGGTATAATTTATGAGGATATCGGTTTCTCTGTGTTTTATTATTTATACTAATTATTGTAAGCTCGAATAATGTCTAGTTTTTTTTTAAATTAAAGTAAAAAACAGTAAAATACTTACGTGGTTTAATGTCATCAGGACACGAGTCTTTCAATTAAAAAATAACAAATTATTAATTAATATAGTAGATGACTGTATTCGACCTAGTTAATATTATTCAAATTAACTGCTATATCTTTATAATACATAGTGATTCAACAAGAAGTGTTAGAGAAGAAAAACACAGCCTAAGTATATCCTTTAACAATTTATTTTCATTTTTTTTTCTAAACTTTTATTCTTTTTCACTTTCCGCCCTGACCAATTTGAATCCATCTTGAGTCAGAATGTTTCGGTGGTCTTCCCTTTCTCTTTTTTAGATCTTCCTCCACTTTTTCTTGACACTTCTTTTCATATTTTTTCTTGATACTCTCGTTTCTGCTCATTTCTGCTACGTTGAGTCAATCGCTGAGTATTTTTGTTATTAAATGTGATTGTCTTTAATTTATCAAATGTTTTTTAACTAATTCTGGTTACTAATAAACAACATCAACTTATACTACCGAGCTCTTCATGGAATGCAGCAATATTTTTAAATACTGCATTGCAGGAAGGTAGATGGAGGTGCTGTAAAGTTCCAAAAATTGTTCTCTAATTGTTCCACTATTTTCAAGCGTTCTTTAACTTTTTAGAGTAGCTTTAAATAGCATACAAGTAGTCATGATCACCACCAACCTTCGAAAGAAGACGTCACTCACTAGATTATTATTACATTTCTGAATTTAGGGCAAGAATTCATAGGAATTTACATAAAATTTAAACATGAAAAGGTTTTGGAAAACTTGCTATTCTTGCTTATTGCTAATATTACTATTTTTGCTAAAAATTAAGTTGTATGCGCGCCCTTGTATTATATTCCAAATTCTTGTCCTTGATAGCAACGATTTGTGAGTGTACTTTTTGGATTATATATTTCGTTTTTATTTAAAAGCCACATCCACGTATGTTCCATTAATATATACCCACCACCAACGAAGGAATACGACGATATCGAAACTTCACAATCTATAATTTAAATAATGAGACCAACGCCGGCTTTCCTTCGATTCTTTTAAAATTATTATCATTAACCAAACACAATAAAGGCTATAAGATTGGATATGGTCGTACTTTGTCTCGATTTGGCCGACAAAATATAATAATCTCATATATTTCAGTTGCATTATGGTTAAATTTATTATAGGTTGCAGTCGTATTTCCACTAATGACTAGGTTGATTTAAAAAATGGAGCCACGTAGTTACTGTCAGTCGAATGCAAAACGATGGAACGAATTATAAGGCTTGGTAATAGATGTTGAGGTTACAATTATAGGTTATTCCGTTTTGCCTCTGTTTATTATAGCCTAAGGGGAGATTTAAGGAAATTATATGTTTACGTAGATTTTAAGACATTAGTTATTATGTTTAAACTGTTATTTCATTATCGGAAAAGGTGGTATGATATTACTTGCTTTAGTAATTGCATGCTTTTCAAATTTAGAGTTTAGTAAACATATGCATTTACCACTTATTGAAAACGTTTTTCCATGTCCGGGTATACTTTCCTATTAGGAGTTTATTGTATTCTCTTGATGTAAGCTGATCTTCTGGCAAGGTCATCAGATCTTTCATCGTCATTGATCCTTGATTAATTATTGCTGTTGACTGTCTTTTGTACATTATTTCTTATTTTCTACTCATCATCATCATCAATGGCGCTACAACTCTTCGTGAGTCTTTGCCGCGTTTACTATTGCCTTCCATGTTTGTCGGTCCTGTGCCAGTAATTCCCATTGTCGCACTCCCATTTTCTCTAGATCTTCTTTGACTGCATCTTTCCACCCTTTTCTAGGCCGCCCTACACACCTTCTTCCCTCTGGCCTTTCCCAGAACACATTGTTAATAAGACGATTGTCGTTACTGCTTATCACATGCCCTGGTCATCTGAGTCTATTGGCCTTTATATATCTGACTAGATTTTCTTTTCCGAATAGAGACTCTAGCTCGTTATTGTATCTGCCCCTCCATTCGTTTGTCACGCTGTCTCTGCAAGGGCCATATATCATTTGAAGAATTTTACGTTCCCACACCAGTAATTTATTTATTTCTCTTTTTGTTAGCGTCCATGTTTCGCTTCCATACGCGACTGCTGGTCGTATTATGGTCTTATATATCCGGATTTTTGTGTCTCGTGAAAGAAGTTTTGACTTTATTAGATGTTGCATTCCAAAGAAAGATCTGTTTCCTGACATTATTCTCGTTTCAACTCTCGCTTCTTATTTTCTACTGCTACATAAAAATTTGAATAAAACCAAATTAGCATTGCCTAGTGTTTAACAAACTTTATATATAGTTTGCGCACCAAAATATCTGCGCCACGTGCAAAATATGTCATCGAAAAGGTTGACAACATTATGCTTGAAGTATGTTTAAGACATATTGAATAACAATACGCACGTGACATGCACGTGATGCTTGGTAAAAGGGCACGCGTAGCGATGATGCCGCGTGCGTAATTGAATACGACTCGGCTGATGAATCATTTCGTCATTCCCTTTGCTTCTGTGCCTCTGTGAGATTGGTTTTCCTTATTATATTTCTCCAGATCATCTCGGCATACAAATTTCAGTCAGTATTATAAACATATTAGTGCCCTGTTTGTGATACCGTCTGGTTCCGGATCACTTCCCAGAGAAATGTGAACTATTCCTGCATTTCGTTGGTCTCTAGATAGTCGTATGTGGCAACATTCTACTTTCATAAAGTCAATATCTTCGTGATTTTGTACAAGCAAATGGGCTATGCCATTTCTAGCATATTGGTGGATATGCGCATGTTATTTTTTATCGTTCAACGTCATAAAAAGCTGAGATTCTTTCTGGTAATTTTTTGTCGTGCCAGAGACGTTTAGACGTGTAGTGTAGATCGTGTAAGATAACGTTATCTACTTATGCGTGAAACTAGTGATAATTCTTTTATAATAGCAAACAATTCAGTAGAAAAAATGGTAACTGTTGGTGCTAATTTGTAGCTGATTGATATATCTTCGGAAATAATTGCTGCTGCAGTTCCATCTTCTTTTTTTGATACATCAGTGTCTATGCTGTAATTATTGTCATATGTGAAATTCTTGTTCTATTTGCATTTCTATTTTTTTTATCTTTTAATTTTACGCTAAGCCACACGTAGAATGTAGATCTGTGAACACAAAAATAGAATAGTAAATAGGCTTTACCATGGTCACAACCTACAAAAAAACTCCCTTTGTAAATTGAATCTTCGTCATTTTTCATTTGATGTACATTTCTTGCTGTACACACTGTTACAGTACTTGTCATCTTGTAATTTGACGTAATTTTCTTAAACTAGTATTCCCATTAAAACGTATTATATATATATATATATATATATATATATATATATATATATATATATTGTTGTGGATTTATTAAAAGGTTCAATATTTATAACACTTACGGATTTAATTTATTTCTTTATTTATATTAACTTATCTGACAATAATTTATTATATCCGTACGTACAAATTCGCGAGCGCGGGTCTTGAGTATTAACTGGCCCTCCATATAAAAATGTCGTATTTATATACGAAATCCTGATATACTGGAATAGTCGAGAACATCAAGTTGGAGAATTCACCATAATTTGAATCTAGACTTCCACCGAAATTTCTACAATAAAACAGAATAATTAGTCATAAAAGTTAGGCCAGTATATTTATCGTAACATTGCCCCCCTCTTAAAAGATGGTTCCTCCTGGAACCTTGTCGGGACTGGAACCGGAACTGTATGCTGGTATCGGCAACTGGACCCTCTTTTACAACTTCCAGTTGTATAAAAATGACAAGGGACGGTTTTCTCTCCGCACCAGTAACTATGCGGATTGCAACAGACTAACACCTGGACTTCGGTGTCTTTAAAGATCTCCTCCACCATATTTCGGATAACCCTCCAATCTAATTGGCGGCACTCCAACTTTGGCATGGCTAACTTTTGCACGTCGGACTCTAGTACGTGCCCTCTCAATTGAAGTAAGGCTTCCCATACATCTCGGTAGGTAGGTTGGTCACGGGCAGTGTCTTTTGTTACCAGGTAGAAAAGGTAACGTGATGCATCTTGGAGTTTCAAGGTTTTACCGGGAGCTGGCACTTGGCATTGAAGTTCTGCAACTCGACCAAACTTCCTTCGAAAGACGGATGCCAACCCTGGTGCGTCTTTGATACTGGCCGGGATGGTAAGGGCCAGCGAGTAGTCATCGGGGAGCGCGAGTAGATCTTGCTTTTCTTCAGTGGTAACACCATGTCTCGCTTTACCGGTACCTCCATAGGCACCCATGAATTCCTCAAACGTGAGGTCAGACACATCTTGGACTTGGTTTACTTCCACTTCTTCATCTACGTCGTGGTCACCTTCGAAAGATGCCAACCGGTTATGGTGTACTATCATCGGCTTTCCCCTCGGAATCTTGCTTATTCGGTAGATGACATCGTTGATCTTCTCCATGATGAGGTATGGACCTTGCCAAAACTGCTGCAATTTGGGAGAACAACCTTTTCGCTTCTTGGGATTATACAGCCATACTTTGTCGTTCTTCTTAAAGCAACCCTTTTCGGCTTGTGTATCGTACCGTTTCTTCATTCGGTCGCTAGCAATCTGAAGGTGGGAACGGACCAACTCATGTACATCGTCCATTCTTCTTCGTAATTCGATCACATAATCTTCACCTGCTACATCTTCTCCAGGTCGACACCCAAATTCTAGATCACAAGGTAGTCGCATTTCGCGTCCGAATAGGACTCTGGCTGGTGTCTGGCCCGTTGATTCGTTAACAGCAGATCTGTAGGCCATTGTGAAGAACGGAAGGTATTGGTCCCAATCTCGCTGATGATCGGACACCATCTTTGTCAAATACTTGCCAACTGTCCTATTCATTCGTTCTACCATACCATCCGATTGCGGATGATACGCGGTAGTTCTTGTTTTCTTCATGCCTAGTCTATCACATATTCCTTGGAATAGATCACTTTCGAAGTTCCTGCCTTGGTCACTATGGATCTCCAAAGGCACTCCAAATCGGCTGATATATTCTTGGATCAACTTATCTGCAACGGTGGCGGCCTTCTGGTCTGGAAGTGCATAAATCTCGACCCACTTAGTGAAGTAATCCATTACTACCAACATGTACTTGCCCCCATTTTCACTTTCTGGAAATGGCCCTGCAATGTCCAAAGCTATTCTTTCAAACGGGCTTCCAACATTATATTGTCTCATAGGAGCTCTCCTTTTCCGGTGAGGCCCGTTACTCGTAGCACAAATAGTACATTTCTTACACCAGTCTTTTACGTCGTCGGAACTGTTCATCCAATAAAACCGTTCCCGAATTCGCTGAAGGGTTTTCCTTACACCAAAATGCCCTCCCGATGGACTGTCGTGTAACTGACGAAGTACTTCGGCTATTCTGCTCTTTGGGATCACCAACTGTCTTCTTTTCTCTGAACCGTCATCATTTTCCAGGACTCGTTTGAGCAAGCCATCTTCGATGATAAATGAGTCCCACTGGGCCCAATACGTCTTAACTACTGAGCATAGGTTTGATATTTCCTGCCAAGGTGGTCGACGGTTTTCCTCTTTCCATTTTCGGATTTTCTGTATAACTGGATCTCTCTCTTGTTCTTCCCTTATCTTAGTAGGCGTCCAGTCGTCGTTGACAATCGTCGTTCTTAGCACTGCTGCTTCCTTGGATTCCGTTTTGTTGCAGTGGGAACACTCTGCTGGGCATGGCCTTCTGGAAAGAGAATCAGCGTTTCTGTGGCTAACTCCGGCCCGGTGCTCAATCTTAAAATCGTATTCTTGGAGTCGTTCGATCCACCTGGCTATCTGACCCTCTGGATTCTTAAACTGAATCAACCACTTAAGGGCGGCATGGTCGGTTCGGATTAGAAACTTTCTGCCATAGAGGTATTGATAGAAGTGCTCTACTGATTTAACTACTGCTAGAAGTTCTCTTCTCGTGACGCAATAATTCCGCTCAGGTTTTGAAAGAACTTTACTAAAATATCCGAGGACTCGTTCCTGTCCTCCTTGAATCTGAGACAGCACTCCTCCAATTCCCACATTACTTGCATCCGTATCTAAGATGAACTCTCCTTCTGGCAGTGGATACCCCAAAATTGGTGCTGTTATTAAATGCTTTTTCAACGTTTCAAAGGCATTTTGGCAGTCTATATCCCAGCGGTATTCTCTTGCTTCCTCTGTAAGTCGCGTTAATGGCTTAGCGATATCTGCAAACTTCTTAATAAACCTCCGGTAGTAAGTACATAGTCCAAGAAAACTTCTCACTTGATGTTTGTCAGTTGGTTTTGGCCATTCCTTAATGGAATCGATTTTTCCCTTATCCACGGCCACTCCTTCTTTACTGACTATATGACCCAGATAATTGACTTTACCTTGAAATAGCTGGCACTTCTTGGGGTTTAGCATCAATTGGGCAGCTTTAAGTCGATTAAAAACGTTTTCTAAATTCCTCAAATGATCTTCGAATGTCTCCCCCAAGACGATTATGTCATCTAAATAAACCAGGCATGTTTTCCAAGATAACCCTCTCAACACATTTTCCATAAGCCTCTCAAATGTCGCAGGAGCATTACAAAGTCCAAATGGCATAACGTTGAATTGCCACAATCCAGATCCTGTGGTGAAGGCTGTCTTTTCTTTATCGACTGGGTCCATTTCTACCTGCCAGTATCCAGACTTCAAATCTAAAGTAGAAAACAATTTACTTCCAGCCAATGTGTCCAATGTGTCATCGATCCGAGGCAGAGGATAACTATCTTTCTTGGTAACGTTGTTCAGCAAACGGTAATCTACACAGAACCTCGTCGTTCCGTCTTTCTTCTTAACCAGGACCACCGGAGAGACCCATGGACTCGTAGAAGGTTCTATCACCCCGTCTTTCTTCATTTCCTGAACAATCGTTTCAGCTTCCTCTCTCTTCGCCTGTGGTAATCGTCGAGCTGTTTGACGAATTGGCTTAGCATTACCAATATCAATTTTATGCTTGACAACGGTAGTTCTTCCCGTCTTTCCTCCTTTCGGTACGAAAATATCACGATACTGCCGAAGAAATTCCCTTAATTTCCTTTTCTCCATCTGATTTAGAGACTGTCCTGCAACTGCAACCATTTGGTCGAATTTGTCGTTGGAATTATCAGATGTTGTCGCCTGACGGATTATGGATGTCACAGGTATACAAGTTCCTACCTTTGTCTCTTTCTTGATGGTCACTGGGTAGTCGTTGACATTGATAAGTCTCACAGGAATTTCTTTAGCCGAAGTCACCAATTCCTTTCCAATTATGATTCCACGGCCAACCTCATCGTCGTGGTTCCAAGGCTCCATCATAACAGGTGTCCCTTCGTCTACAATTCCCTGTAGTCGCGCTACTATGATCGTTTCGCTTCTCGCAGGCACGACTGTATCTTCTGTAATGGCTGCTTGCACAGTGTTGTCATTATGTGGATGGAGAAATACCTCCTCGTTGCCAACTTTGATCACCTTATTCTTAAAATCCAATTGGAATCCATGCATATTCATTACGTCCATTCCTAATATAACATCCTCTTCGATGTCAGCAACTATAACAGTATGGACGAACTTTTCTGATCCAATTCCCAATTGTACCTGGATTTCTCCATGAATGTTAGCATTTTCACCTGTAGCGGTCCGAAGTCGCAACCTCGTTGGTAACAGTTTCTTTCGGCTGTTTATAACTGTCGGGCGTATAATGGTTCTGGTCGCTCCGGTATCCACCAACAACGTATGCTTTTTACAATTTATGTCTCCATCTACATATACACTATCCTCACGACATTTCAAAGAAGCTATTAGTACAAGAGGATCTTTGGAAAAGTTCCGGGTCGAAGCTGTTCCCCTAAAGCCGACTCGTTCTGGTTTTCCTGATGTTGAGTTTCTTGATTTTATGGTCTTCGTTTTCTTGCATGTAATACTTTTCATCATATTAACGAGCTGGTCAAGTTTATCTTCATCTCCTTCCTCTTTTACAGTCCTAACTTTACTGTACCCGCCAGAGGCCTGCGTAGCTGACTCGTATTCGAGGGCGGCGGATAGGACATCAACCAGCGTCTTGTGAGGAGCTAATCGCAGTGTTCTCTGCATTTCATGATCACGAAGACCATCAATAAACGTTTGAACGGCCAATTTTTCCATCATGTCTTCGGGAGCTGTTGGATAAGCATATCGTACTAATCTGGCAATATCTACCTCATATTCTTGAAGAGCCTCCTCTTTCTTCTGTCTACGATTTTTAAGCTGTGACTGATAAACATGCTCCAAATGTTCGTGGCCATATCGCATATTTAGCCTCTTCTTGAGTTGTTCGAAATCATCGGTCTCCTCTACGGCTATGGTCTGAAGCACATCTAAGGCATCTCCTCGAAGAGCGATAGTCAGGTTTACCGCCTTTTCTTTTTCAGACCATCCATTTGCTCTTGCGGCTGATTCGAACTGTTTCATGTAGTTGTTCCATGATGATTTTCCGTCGAAAGTTGGGACTTTAACATGAATAGAACCTCCACTTCCTTCAAATTTCGGCCGTGTCTCCAACTTAAATTTCGTCTCGTCTTCTTTTATCTCCACTGTAATCGGATTGTTACCTCTCTCTGCTGTCCCTGTTTCTTCCATCTTCCTTTCCATCTCTTTAATCTTTTCTTCGAAGGCCAACTTATCGGCAGCAACTTGGTTTTTTAACGAAGATATTCTATCGTCCAGGGCAGACATCTCAGAAGTGACTTTAGAGATTTCTGAAGAGATGTTAGCAGAAACTTTGCTTTCCAGGGAAGAAATCTCGTTAGAAACTTTGCTTTCTAAAGAAGCGATGTCGCCGGAAACCTTCGAAATATCGCCAGAAACTTTGTTCTCTAATGATGCGATATCACCGGAAACTTTGTTCTCTAATGATGCGATGTCACCAGAAACTTTGGCTACATCACCAGAAACTTTGGCTACATCACCAGAAACTTTGGCTACATCACCAGAAACTTTCGAAATCGACGAGAGGACAGCATCTTCAAATATATAAGTCTCTGGATCTAGTCCTTCTTCTAGCAAAGCGTTCTTTAGTCGTTGGACTAACTCAGCCTTTTTTCCGGTGGAAGCTAATTCTCTGTCTTCAAGATGTCTTCTTAAATTAGTCACTGTCAGCTCATAAATCGTAGCCATTTTCACAATTTATTTTATATTCACTTGTAATTTATTTTCGCAATTTATCTTAAGTATTCCACTGTTCTGACACCATTTGTTGTGGATTTATTAAAAGGTTCAATATTTATAACACTTACGGATTTAATTTATTTCTTTATTTATATTAACTTATCTGACAATAATTTATTATATCCGTACGTACAAATTCGCGAGCGCGGGTCTTGAGTATTAACTGGCCCTCCATATAAAAATGTCGTATTTATATACGAAATCCTGATATACTGGAATAGTCGAGAACATCAAGTTGGAGAATTCACCATAATTTGAATCTAGACTTCCACCGAAATTTCTACAATAAAACAGAATAATTAGTCATAAAAGTTAGGCCAGTATATTTATCGTAACGATATATATATATATATTTGTTCCTGTTTTGTCTTGGTTTCTATAAACTTTCGCTTTACAGTTTGTTTCTGCTACTTTGCTTCGTTAAATAATTAAAGGGAATCGTTATGAGAGTTTAATCTGCGCCCTAATTTGTTTAAAACATGTTAAATCTTTTGCGTTACGTAAGCCAACACGGCTAACTATCTAACACGACGTCATGATTTACAGCCCTCCGTTAATTTTCTCCCATGCAATCCCATTAACGGCTTAATTGATAAATTTCGTGTCGTTAAACATGTTCCTAACAGTTAAAGTTATTTAACGATTTAACGATACAGTTAATGTAATTCTAAAAGTGTTAAAACTGGCCTCGTAAAATTTTATCTCTTACCTTTAAAACTGTTTCAACTTTATCGGTTGGGGTGTTAATGCGTTCACCTCGCTCCCCATTGCTCTTAACTTTCTATGAAGGTACAGTCTTTCGAATAGAGGTCGTAAAGTGAGGTTAGGTTGTATAAGCCAATCGCTAAAGACACAGTGACGGCGTACTCCAGAGTTTTCTTCTATGTAGAAGGGTTTTCTTTAAAATTAACTTATTCAAGTAGAAAATAAATAGAGATCAACTGTAAATGTTCATCTTCTTTATTTCGTTCTTCTATCTTTATTGTGTTGTGAAATACTTCGGTGGTATTTCCCCAGTACTATCTCCCCAGTTGTTGTCAAGGTTATGAGAGGGATGGATGTAAGTTTCATCCATGTAAATTATGAACCGATTTTCTTCCCTATAATGTTTAATATTCTGAAAATTCCTCTGAAGCACTTG
This sequence comes from Diabrotica undecimpunctata, assembly GCF_040954645.1. NCBI lineage: Eukaryota > Metazoa > Arthropoda > Insecta > Coleoptera > Chrysomelidae > Diabrotica > Diabrotica undecimpunctata. The sequence continues at coordinate 131,001,235 of NC_092809.1, read as the reverse complement.
TATATCAGGTTTTTCCATTAGAATGTTCTTGTTATTCTTTGCTTTTCCCCATCGAAATCCTATATCCCTCATGATTTTTCTCAAAGTTTCATGAGACTCTATATAAGTACTGTTTTCACTAAATTTTTTTGTTTTGTGTTGCAAGGAACTTGTTTTTCCGTGACATACAAATTTATTATTATAAGTCGAAATAAACCTCTGTGAAAATCGTCCAAGTTGGATTTTGGGCCAGATTTCATTATTTTGTTGTTAGACGTCGATGATGTAGAAGCACCTTCATATTTTTCATTTCTTTAGAGATCCGTTTAATAGTATTAAAACTTACTCCTGTTGCTAAGGCATCACGCTCCTGTACTTTGTTAATACTTTTAACAAGCTGATTTTGTTCCGCTTCCCTGTTAATAATTTAAAAAATCACATAAATCACAATAATAGCTGTTCCAACATTGGTAAAAGAAAAAAACAGTATTTTTATCGCAAACCCTCGCTTTCAGCGACCACGAAATAATAAAGATGAATTGAGGCTGTCCACTGTGCATCAGAGGTAGAGTCTAATATTAAAAAGACCAAGGCTCAAGCTATCTTTGCGAGTAGTACTTATCTAACGACATTCATGTTGTGGACTCTCATCTGATTACGAATTATGTTGACTGCGACATTAAGCTACCGTTTTTTCGATGTGACTTAAAATTAGCATGTGGTAAGTTTACGCCAAATTTGCCTGTACTTGTTGCATAGGATGGACACTTCTTCTGTATCATCTATTCATCGATTTCTGAGCCACCTAAACAACTTCCATTTTTCGTAGATGTGCTGGGTTCCCTCCATAGCCAGTGTTTGATGTTTTGTCTATTTTGTTATATGGTATTCCACAATGCTTGTATAACTATTGTTAATTTTGATGATTTTAATCTTGAAATTGATTATATCCGACAGAGCAATATTTATTTTCATTTTCCACCATATAATCACTATAAAAAGTGTATGTTTAAATCAGTTCCAACATTAAAAGGAAAATCCAAACGTAGAATTAGTCGATGTTTCAAGTCTCTATTAAAAATACCACTAACTACTATCATTACGTACATAACAATACGTCTCTTATCTTCAATTGCACTGCTTACGATAATTTTACAAAATTATAGCACTGCTGCTTCGTTGATTGCAATCCAGGTTAAATATGTTTTTAATGGTCGAGCTGAGCACAATTTTTCTCACCGTCGTAATTATTCAAATTGGTATAAAAAACGTATTAAGGCGTAAATTACTTCAATAATTCGTCCTCTAAATCTATGTGAAATATCTGTAATTACGGTTATATAAGATAAAGATACTAACATACGTAAGGAAGAAATAACATTTTCCAGTGGCATCGATTAATATTTTCCACTTATAAAGAAAAATTACCAGTTGTTGGTTGTATAGCATAGTAGCAAAACTTGCAAGAAGTGTAAAGCTTCTTGTGTAAATTAGTATATAATAAGTAATATTAAATTAATTAATTTAAGAAAAATATCCGAAAATATCCACAATTTTTTTTTCCGAAACGTTTTGTTTTATCAGACTATCAACATTTTCAAAAAGCCACGTACAAATTCGTTTAAAAACCTTTGGTTTACGTATAAAATGTTGTTTAAACTTCAAATTAAATTAGAGAATCTCGATGATTATGGACTTAACTAAAAGAAGAAAACTGAGAATCGAAAATGGCGACCACGTCTAGGTCAAGGTTCATATGGTATTTATGAACGTAAAGATCTAGAAAAACAACTCCTACAGCAGCGTTGGAAGTCCTGCTGAATCTACCACCACTTCATATCTTTATACAAGGCGAAGCCAGATCTGTGATGCACAGATTAATCCATAGTCAGCGAGATATAAGCCAGATGCATGGTGCTGACAGCAGAAAACAGCTAGTCGATGGGGCAACCTATCGATGCAACAACTACGAGATATAGCTTTAACAATAAGTTCACAATTAAGATACCAGGCAGAGAAGACTGGAATGAAGGTGTACCCATACAAGATGCTGCTACCTGGTACACGGATGGCTCAAAAACATCGGAGGGTGTGGGAGCAGGCATAGTAGGGACAAATCAAGGGATACATATTAGTATCATAGTACACTTTACACATACTCTATCAGTGATCAAGTAACACTAAACACTCCCTTACTACCAAAACAACGACTGAGAGAGATTTAACTGTTAAGCGTTGCAATATACCTATACATACTAATTAATACGCTTGTTTTAATTATTGGATCTACTAATTGAATTTTTTACTGTCTGGTATTTGTTTTTAAATATTTTACTCAATATTGCAAGCTCTTCTTTCTCGTCTGCTTCTACGTTCCAAGAACTTGTTTCTAGATCTTATCTCTCGGTAAAATTTGTTGCTTTAACCCGGTATAACGAGATACGTTCCCTTGTTATTAAGTGTAATGATACGGTTGGTTTTACTCTCTTAGATGAATGCTTGTGATACGATCTTCGAATTAATTTAATGACTCTAATCACAAGCTTTTGTTATTCCTCTGCTTTTAATTCATTCAATTATTCTTTAATTAAACTGCTTCTGTAATACAATTTAATTTCGGTTATTATAATAATTATAAGTCAGTATTGTCGACATGCTGATGATTTAATTGGTAGAAAGGAATTGTCTGACTTCTTTTTTTGGGAGTGGCTTGTTGTCCAATTATAGTATGTTATATTTACTTTTTGTTGTTTTAGAGTAAGCGATTTTAGCTTTTCCAATATTTTCACCGTTATAAAATGCGTTTATTGCACAATATAGTTCTTCATCGTCTATTTTCTTATTAGGCACTTCTGCCTGTTTCTGTTTTTTTTTATTGTGCATTCATATTATATTGTCTCTTCATAATTTCCGTGGTCGGTCCACACTTCTTCTACCCAACGGCGATTTGCCCCTTGCTATCTTGACGTCCCTATCATGTGTCATTCTGCGCATATGATTGTTCCATTTTTTCTTCCTATTCAGTATTCACTCGCCTGTCTTTTCTCTGGCCTCACTGTGTTTCCCGTGATTCTCTTAGTATTCCCATTTCTGTTGTGTAAGTCCTGTGTCAGTGTAGTTAATAGTCTATTTATAGTTGAATACATATTTTCCAATGTTTCTCCAATGACCGAGTTTCATTTTTGAAGCGTGTAACAGATTTTCTTTTTTGAAACTCCGCCAATTTTTATTTCGTTAACTATATATTAAGTTTTTAGGCGTTACAAATTTACAGGTTCTGCTGCTGTCAAAGGCCACAACTAATTTTCATCACGTGCTCATAATATCACCGAGCTCAATTCGTCAAAGTGTTGTGGCTAGGAAGGTTTAGAGTTGATCAATAGCTAGCGGTGGTGCTCTGATAGACAAAGAGAAGGGAGAGGTCAGCTTAGGAGAAAGACACTGAAGTTTTTTCTTTGGTGTCTGATGAATATCAATCATTTCCGAAGAATGGTATACTAATTATGAAGATGGAAGTTGTTTAGAGCTAGTCATTAGCGGTGGTGCTTTGGAAGATCTGATAGAAAACGAGAAGGGAGAGTTTAGCAGCTTAGGAGGAAGACACTGAAGTTTTTCTCTTTGGTGTGTGATGAATATCAGTCATTTCCGAAGGATAAGCAAGTAGTTTTTAGGATGTTGTAGGCTCTGATGTCATGTGTTGAGAGATGAAAGATATCAATTACCCCAAGTCATACTGGAAGGTAAAGTATAGGGCAAAAGATCAGTTGGAGGAAGACGCCAGAACTCGTGGCTGAAAGACCTGAGGAGATGGTTTGACCGCTCATCTACAGAAATCTTTCGTGCAGTAGTTTCCAAAGCTACAGTTGCCATTTGGATCGCCAACCTTCGAAAGGAGATGGCGCAATAAGAAGAAGAAGAAAGCTATGATGTTTTGACAATTCCATTTACACACCGATCGGATGAATGGCCTAGATGTTTAAAATATGCATTTTGGATGTATGGAAGCCGTAAGTTTTCTAGTGTACTTTCTGACGAATTTTCATTTCTAAACTTATTAGCCTTATTATTTTGTAGGATTGAGTAAAGGCATAAATATATGTTTATACTCAACCAGTGGGCTGAAGTAAGGTTTGTACGTATGTAGAAGTGATTTAATATATGCGTGAATAAATTTGTCCGGAAGACCGTTTAGAAGATTGACCATTTTTCTTACCTTTTCAAAAGTAGCTTTCAGATCCGTTCTCCAAAACTCTATCGAGGTATTTGAACTGGTCGCTGCGTCCACTGAGGCCAATTCGTGTGTTGTAGTCGACCGTCCCACTACCTGAAGTTAATCACTTCCACTTAGCGACTATTGTGTATCATAGTCGCTAAGTTTTAATTCAAATAAGTTTGAACATACCGTTATTATTTTGTCTCATGATGTGACAAGAACTGTATCGTTTGCGTAAAATAATGTCAGTATATTTGTTGGTCCGCGCCTTGGAACATTTCTGTTTTTTATAGAATTATGCGTCGACCATTATGTTTGGGCAGCTGAGTTTCTTCTTCTTCATATACCATGTCCTTTCAGAACGTTGGTTACCATCATAGCTATCTTAATTTTATTTACTGCCACCCTAAATAAGCATGCTTGTATCAACACCGTACCAATCTCGCAAGTTCTTATAAGTCTGAAATACTCCAGATTTTTTTTTGCATTGATGCTTTTTATGATCTCAGTAGTCTTGCTGAGACGTTCTAGTATTGTGGGGTTTCGAATCTTCTCCACTCAGGAAACTTTTCTTTGAGTTTCTTCGGCATTCCTAAATCCAAAAATGCGCTGTAGATCGGGACGAGGCAAAGCTTAAGTCGCCATCTCAGAGAACGTGGAAAAGCGCTCTTCGCTGGTTCACGTCGGCAGTGAAATAGAAAATAGTTAATAGTGAAAAGAGAAGAGAACACGGTTGGCACCATGTGTTAGTGTGAAAATAATAAATATTTACTTTTTGATATCTACCCCACTGGAGCGTGTCCCTTCAAGATCGAAGGATTAATTTAGTTTTGTCCTTCAGTGTTGCCGGTAAAATTTTTTGTAAGTTGGGTAACTTATACAATGATAATTGTAACACAACTTCATTAGACCTCTTCATAGTAAAATTACCACGACACTGACCATACCTGACGGTAGCAGCGTTGGAAAAGTTGGAGAAGTAGTAAGTGCCATACATCAGTTTCCTACTGTTTGCTGTTTGTATTTACTAGGATTCTCTTCTCAAGTTGTATTTGTGCATTTGTGTAATTTTTTGAGCGTTTAAAGCTGTCATGACTTTTGTGGTTCAGTCATTGTGTATATTTTTCTTCGTCTAATTTTATTTCGTCTTTGGTATTCTTCTTCGTTACGTTAATTTGTCATGTCTATTCCAATACTACAAGGATCTTCTAATGCATTCATTAGTTCATTCATTTTCAAGTCGTTTTATTTAATTATATATGTATAATGTCAGATTTTAATGTGAACTTTTTCCCTTATACTTTTGATGTATTTATCAACCTCCCCTTTCGTTTGATTAATCTTGGGAATTGTGAGTCCTTTGTGATTATGTTTCTACTTCGGTCGTTGTATTAGTCACTTCGAATGTTTTATGTAAAAAAGCCCTCGCTCTGTTGCGGCTTTTCTCTGGTTTTGAAACATTTTAATTAGCGATGGGCCTGTTTTTATACCCGTGAAATAATAATCGTAACATCGTATCTCCGTGTCTCGACAGATAATGGATGTTGTCAGTAATTTGTGTACTGTAAAAAATGCTGCTCGTTTTTTTCCTGTCAGGCGTGGTTAACCGGCAGTTGACCAAAATATGAAACGAAGCGGTTAATTTTTCCGGAAAGTCAGGTGACTGGGTTCAAGTTAATGAAGAAATTATGTCTTGCAAAATTACACGTTTTGGAATATAATGCTTTTAATAAATATACTGTTAAAAATTGTTTTGTGTATCGTTCTTATCATTAAACATTGGTTCATCTGGGACAAGGTGTACATTAAATAAATTATGTATGTTACAAGTTTAGGAACTTATAGAGAACATCGATTATTAAAATACGTAAAATGTATTATTTTATTTACGGAAGAAAGAACTATTCTCTGTTCACAAATTGTTGAGAGCACGAAATATACCTCAAACTCATAAAACGGTCGTAAATCATAGGCGATCCTAAGGTGTTTATATACATATAATGTTTTAATACTGTTATATATAATATTGATAATATTTTAATACTAATATATTTAGCAAAAAAACAATTAAAACTTTCACAACTAATGTTGGTTATTATATTATATTAATAAAAATAAGAATTTAACCTTTAACAATTTTGTAAATAAGAATACCTTATCTCTTTGGATATTTCAATACTAATCTTCGCGTTTAATCAGTTTACTAGAAAACCTGGAATTCATATCCGAAGGTACTATTCGTTGCAAGATAATTAAGATGGAATTGCCCAGATTTTTAATAATATAATTATATTCGAAACTTAATTTGAAAGGGTGAAGTTATTACGAACGAAAACAATTTTTTTGTTTAGTACGTTTTTGATCGCATGTAATTTACGGCTCGTCGGTGTTTCCGCGTCTACGGCAATAATTAGCGTCTCGAATATTTCTTTTGCGAATTATATGCAGTGCGTGAGTGATTTTTTATTCCATATACCTACGAACATATACGTACCTTTCGCTCGTGCTCGTTTTGTTGGATTGTTTGTGATGGCTTCATCATCAAGTTTTACACCGGTACTGTTGCGTACAGTCAGTAAGTCTGTCTATTCACCAAGAGAGAAGACTATTGTCCTGAATGTTCACGATGCTCTGGTTTCTCAGAATCCCACAAACACTGTTCGCAACATAGTCGAAAGTTGTGCCAACATGACTGGCGTAGGAGAGTCAACTTTATATAGGTTCCTATCAGAAAGAAAAAAACACGGTATAGCTAACCCAAACACAAACGAAAACTTAAAGAAAGGGAAAAAGCCTATTGAAATTGATGAATTTGCCAAAAATGGTATTCGAAGGAAAATTCATGGATTTTTTTTCAAAAAAGAAATACCAAACCTAAACAAAATTTTACAAGAAGTTAGAGACGACCCGGATTTGCCTCATATCGGACGAACTAAATTGTGGCAAGTTTTAAAAGAATTAAATTTCCGGTGGGAGAAATCAGACCGAAAATCACTTTTGATTGACCAGGAGGAGAAGATGATGTTGGAGAAGAAATTATCTAAGATTCATACGAAAATTCCGGGCTGAAGAAAGGCCCATCTTCTACGAGGATGAAACGTGGGTAAACTCAGGTCATACTCTAAAAAAAATTTGGTCAGATAAAAATATATTAAGCTCCAGGCAAGCCTTTATGGAAGGTTGGTCTACTGGTATCTCCCCACCTTCTGGTAAAGGCAGTAGATTAATAATTTCTCACATTGGCAGTGAAAAAGGATTTGTTAAGCATGGTTTGTTGGAATTTCATTCCAAAAGCACAAAAGACTATCACGAGGAGATGACAGCTGATGTTTTCGAAGAGTATTTTGAGCAAATGATTGAACACCTACCACCAAACTCAATTATAATATTAGATAATGCACCTTATCATTCACGACTAGTAGAAAGACTTCTAAAGAATGCCTGGAAGAAACAGGATATTCTTGACTGGCTGCGGAATAAATATCTGCCTTACGAAGATGGAATGGTAAAAGCAGAACTTTTAAAAACTGCCCGGCAACACAAATCTAAGTTCAAGAAATACGTAGTTGACAAAATGGCGGAAAGGCGAAACATCACAGTCTTTAGACTTCCACCCTACCACTGCGAAATAAATCCAATTGAACTCATTTGGGCACAAATGAAAAGTTATGTGGCTAGAAAAATACTTCATATAAAATACAAGCTGTACGTGAATTGTTATACGAGTCTTTATAACATATTACAAAACAAAACTGGAAAGATGCAGTAAGACATGTAATAGAAGAAGAACAAAAAATGTGGGATCTTGATAACATAATTGATGCGACCGTAGAGATTATTAACCTAATTATTAACCCTCAAGACGACTCGGATTCCGAAGTTGATCCTATTTATTTTGAATTTGAATAGTTTTCTAATCGTAATTATATAAGGTAAGTAATAGTAGTTGTAATCGTAAGGTATTAAAGGGGAAAGGCGCAAAATGTCGCCTGTCAAAATCTTCAATGTGTTTTAAATGTATCCATTTTTTTTTCAAATCTTGAGAAAACTAAAAAGCATTTTTGAAAAATTTAAAGGCAGAATGAAATATTTTTTAGAATAAATAAAAAGTTTCTTTTGCATGCAATATTTTCAATTAAAAATTATACTATATTTTCTCTTTTATTTTCACCCCTGTTACATAACATATTAAAATAAACATTGTAGAAGTTTTCAGGGACTTTCTGCCCTGAGTAATAATGTAATCTTTCATTCTGCGTTTAAATTTTTCAAAAATATTTTTATTAGTTTTCTCCGGATTCGAAAATAATGGATACATTTAAAACACATTGGAAATTTTGCCAGGCGACATTTGGCGCCTTTTTCCTTAATTAAATAAATGTATCTTTTACAAATGGCAAGAAACTTTTTATTTTTGAATAAAATAAATAAGTTTTATTAAAAAATACAATTTACATAAGTACAATTTAAAAAATATATTTATTTAGTTCAAATAAATGTTTCAATCATATACTCTACGACACTGGTCGTTCATTTCTAACCATTCAAAATACCCCCGTAATAGGATTATAAGGTATTGTATTCCTTCAGATATAAGGTGGGTTAGTCGAAAACGTCTTAAACCGTCAGTTTTAGGTTGGTTTTTACTATTATATCGTATTACCTATCCTCTCTGTATTTCAGTTTTCTAATTAGGGTTAAACTTGTAGTGAGCTATCAACAAATTGTGAACCGTGTATACAATCTTCGACATCTCATCATGGAAGGATAAATGGGAGGAAAAAAGGACTCGTGAGAAGTAAATGCCCTTTTTCGTGGGTCAATAGTTTCTGCTTTTTCACATTTATTTTGAATTAGTAACGATACACTTGAAGAGAAGACTCATCATTATTGACCATTTTATTGTATCACAGTAACAATAATTTAATCATACCATATAAATTTCTAGAAAAGAATAATGGAATATGTTGTTAATAAAGGTATTACACCAACTTACATAAATTTTAACCTTTAGATTACAAGCCCAACCTACACTCAGCAGTCAGGCGCTTTAATAGGGATCAACATCATCAATATTCAATAAAATGCAATGTATATGAACGTTCGTTAATTATCTTTAAACATGCCTAGGTGTGTAAACAAGTTCGTTTATTAGATATTAATAATTAATATCGGTATGGATTTCTCTTATTCTTTCACCTTGAAGTTAGATATATCTTGTTGGAAAACGGGAAATACATTTTTCTTGCAGATTAACTAATTTTTCGCATTGTATGTTTCCCTAAAAATAATGTATTTGCTTCTGAATCATTTACACAACAGACTATGAAATAGACGAAGAAAAAAATAATAAACGAGCTTGATTTTGAGGCTAAAATATGAGAATGGGTAAAGACTAATTCAACCTTTCAAAAGGTAAAAAAATATAAGATGATTAAATTTTATCATTGGTTGATGGCAGATACTAGTTCCTAAAATCATTTATATATTTAATATTTCCTGTGACTATGACGATAAGCGCACCATGAAGAGGACTGTCTTAAACAGGGGTTTTCCAAATATTGGAAAATATCTCGTCAACACAAATATATTTCACAATTGAAGAAAATTAATAAAGAACTTCTATAAAACACGTGTTTCAGGGTCTGCCCATCATCAGAGAGATTTGTAAGGAGACTTGAACTAAATCAAACGCACCTCTAACGATGAAAGATGAAGTGAATTTCGATAGCGATTAAAGTATATCAAAGCTTAATCAAGCCATTCAGAGCGATGCTAGGAATATTTATATTCCACAACGCATCAACAATTTACCCACATAAATCACCACATTTGTGCACCACTTTTCGTCGAGTAAGAATGATAAATAATATATATATATATATATATATATATATATATATATATATATATATATATATATATATATATATATATATATATATATATATAGTCGGTTGCGTCTGGATTCAATTAGAGTCCCTTGCCATTCTCTTACACATGTTTCAGGGTCTAAACATCAGAGATACTTGTAAGGAGACTGGAACTAAATCAAAATGCACCGGCTAGTATGACAATTACAGCATAATAATTACCAATATGTATTGAGCGACCAATACTTAAAGAGGAAAGATACAGTGAATGTAGATAGCGATTAATATATACATACATATCATATATTTAACTAAAAGTTTAGAATTCTTAAGAAAAAAAGACAGCCAAACAGAAAGATTGTAGATAAATTTGCACAAGACGGCACCCATACTCGACAGGATTGACATTCATTTCATTTTCCCTTGAACTGCTGTGATATAATTGCGAAAGCGCCCTGTCCTATAGGCGTATAGGAGACATAGAGTAAAGAAAAAGTTAATGCTTGATAGTCTAAAATAGTTTTGGATGCAAGATGCCACTTATTTTATAAGCCCGGTAGCACCGTATTTACCCTTATTCCTCTTATGAACAGAGACTCATACATGACCTTGTTGCTTTCTGTTAATTCTTTAATCGTCCGCTAATCTTAATTTGCAAGAGCAAACGTTGAGATTGTCTTATAATTGTTGCTTTTTGCGTTCCATATTCTTCTTAACATGTTTATTTCTAAAAAGAGTATAACTGTAAATAAAATTACCAATGTTTACATCAAATGCAAACATCTAAGTACTATTTGACACAATCACAAGACTAATAATAACGGCGTTATTCATTTTCGTTTAATATGTATATCCTATACAATGAACATCAATCATCAACACTTTAACAAACATAAATCCGCATTACCAGAATAAATCATACCTCCTGCAAAGATGATTGCGAATTAACGCTTCAACAACAACAAATTTGTTCTTTAGATTCTTAGCCGTTTGCTTTATTTAACACTCGACTTGGTGAGAACTTAATCAAAAAGTCATTAACACTTAATTTATGAATTTACGACTAGAGATTACATGAAAACAAGTACGAAGAGGATTTGCTTTATTACACCTGTATGTGTTTGTTATATAAAACCACAAAACCGTTGTTGGCCAAGATTAGGCGATAAGTGGATTTAATAAAACAGTGTTTCATGCTATTTTGTTAAAGTTTTCTAGCATGTTTACTCATTTCGACAGATATCAATGAATGAGCTTCATCGACACCACAGAAAAGCGAATGTAAAAAAATTGCATAAAAAAAGACATTACTTGCCTTGAAAAAGTAGAGATACGTCCCGTAGCCTTCTAAAATTGCATAAAACCAAAACAAAATCAAAAAAGTTTCCAGAAATTAAAAGAAATAGCCTGCATGATAAAAATTACTTCGAATATCTGAATGAAATTCATACAAAAGATTTAAAAAAACTGGTCCGTATCCTCGATCTGCATTTTTTTATGAAAATGAGTTATCGATGAATTCGGAATCTACTTATAGCAAAGATTTGTCTGTAGAACTCCTATGAACGAGAAAAATGTCTAAATATATAAAAATGCCACTTGCAATTTCTCCTATCTAAATTCACGCGGTAAACTACATGCAACATGTCCTATCTTGTCAGTTTTTATATAGTGGAATCATAGGGTATAGTAAGCTGTTAGACTGCGAGTTGTTTGTCAACGAAATACGATATTTCTGGTAAGTTTCACAAGCTTTATGTACATATTAATGATAATATTATGTGATTATAAAATCTGAAGTAATAGGATTCTAAACTAAAACGATAAACATAGACAAAGATCTAGTTTTTATAATTTTTTTCAGATAGGAGAATTTGCAAGTAGGCAACAGATAGCGATTTACTGATAGGAGAATTTGTGTGTCTTAATAAACTGTATAGTAATCATGTCGAAGAGAACTTTGCGTATGCTTGCAATGGCTAACGAAAACTTAGTTGTAAATAGAAGCGACGAAATAGACACTCTACTAGTAAACGAACTGGTAAACTCTGGTGAAATCAACGAATGTGAAAACCTAAATATAGACAGTACGCCTATAGTTATGGTAATAGACGAACCTCAGCCTGAAGACAATCATACGATTACTACGCTTATAACATTGCAAAATTGTACGGAGCAGGAAGACTTTGACTTAAGCGATTGCTTAAAAGACTTTAACGAAATTGACTCTTTAGCGGATAATAATAATTGTATTATATCAAGTGATAGTGTATCTCAAGAAATTCATTTTTTGAATAACAGCTGTTCTGATGACAATAACTCTGTAAACCTCGCGTTAGATAATTTAACAAATAAACAAGTACTGTTGCCAAATGAACAAAATGAAAGGGTGGTATCTCTTGTGCCATATGAATGTTTTAGTGACGAAGACGAAACTTATGAAGCTACAAATACCAGTGATGATCAAGAAAGTTCTAATACTGGTATAAACAATAATATTGAAAGAAATCTGGTGAACACAAACGGTGATGTTGAAGTTACCATGAAGAGAAAAAGGAAGCTGGGTCAGAATAAAAATGAATGGAAAAGATATAAAAACAAAAAACTGCGAATGAAAGGTGAAGTATACATGGGGTTTAGTAAAAAATCCAGGAAGATCAAGCAAGATATACCAAAAAAAGCAAAATGTTTAAAAGAGGCGCGTACTTCAGAAAAATGTCGAAACTCCAAATTAAGATATTGCAAAGAATTTACCGAACAGTGCAGAAGTCATATCTTTAAGAAATTCTGGGGTATGACTTGGGATCAACGTAAGGTCTTTGTAGCATCTCATGTATTTAAAACTCCAACATTTAAATCAAACAAGGAAAATGCAAGAAGACAAGGTACGTGACGGGAATGAAAACTTACAAGTATGTCGTACCATGTTCACAAACACATTAGATATAGGTTATAAAACTATTCACTATTGGGTTGATAATAGTTCTTGCGGTATGACTGACGAATCATCATATGTTTCTACCAAGAAAATGGTAAAGAATAGGTATACAGAAAGTCATAAATACTTGGAACAATTTTTTGAGAGTTTACCAAAACTTCTATCACACTATTGTCGTAGCGAAACACAAAAATTATATTTAGAATATTCTTTTACCAGTATGTCAGATTTGTATGGTGTTTATGTGAATAGTTTTTGTCAAGAAAAGAATATAACTCCTTTAGGTCGCAACGTATTCTCAACACGATTTAAGGAGAATAATTTTGCTTTATATACACCAAAAAAAGACCAATGCAATATTTGTTTTGCATTTAAATACAAGAATACGACTGAAGAAGAATATAGAGCTCATATAAAAAGAAAAGAAGACGCCAGAGAAGCTAAAACTTTGGATAAAGCCACAAGTGAAAGATATGAAATAATAGCACTAACAATGGACCTACAAGCCGTAAAGTTGTGCCCATATGTACCAGCGAACAAAATGTACTTCAAAACCAAATTGTCCTGCCATAACTTCACAGTTTACAACCTAAAAACTCGGGATGTTATGTGCTATTGGTTTTCAGAAAACGAGAATAACCAGCTCAAAGCATCCACATTTGTTTCCTGTATCATACATTATTTAGAGGAGAATTGTGTTATCGACTCCAAAACGCCAGTCGTTATTTATTCTGATGGCTGCGGTTATCAAAATCGTAATAATGTCCTGGCCAACGCTTTACTAAACTTTACCACCAAGCATAATGTGTTAATGTTCCAAAAATATCTTGAACCGGGTCACTCTCAAATGGAATGTGACTCGGTACATAGTACGATAGAAAGAAGTCTTAAAAATAAGGAAATCCATCTACCAAGTGACTACGCTACCATTACAGTTCAAGCAAGGAAAGGAACTAAGCCATATAGAGTGAAAATATTAGACCATACGTTTTTTAAAGACTATTCATCGTCCAACCACATGCGATATTCCTGAATCCGACCTGGAAGAAAAGCTTATGACCCAACCATTAATGATATAAAATGTATCAAATACAATCCAGCAGGGACCATAGAAATAAAAACTGAACATAAAGGAGAATACTTGCAAGTCCCCATCAGACCAAAGAATATCCCAACAATTTTGGACTATCCACCTTTATTTCTATTCCCTCCTAAAATAAAAACGGAGAAATGGCAACATTTGCAGGATCTAAAGTCGACCCTACCGAAAGATACACATTTATTTTATGATAGCCTTTTACACGGGTAGATCCTTTTATTTTGTTCGATTTGACATAATTATGAAAATAATTTTTGTTTGTTGTTTTTTCGAAGTTTCGAGTGTTTTAATAAATGTTTTGTATTAGTATGAATAAAATGTTTAATTTAATTTCAAAGAATTATTTATTTTATTTGGACAAAAGGCAGCTATGCTTAATTTTAATAAACAACAACTCCTAAGTTCACATTAAATGAAAAGCAATATCTCCTATGAGTAACAGTACTTAAAGCAATACCTCCTATCTCGCTTAACAAAACTAAATTCATTTAAATATTAACTTTTTCATAATAAGTAAACATGTCGCTTTCACGCAGATCATAAAACACAAAAAAACCATTGAAATATATTAAAATGTTATACTTATAAAGTTTTTTGTCTCTCCTGAAAAGTTTAGGTGAAGTCAGTCACATAGGAGATATTTCAAGGTCACCGACGATATTTCTATTCGTTTTTGTGACCATTTATATTTATTCATATCGTGTCGATAAACAGGAACTGTTTATTTTACTAGTATTATTGTTGAAAGTAAACTAACTATTTATGAACTTCGTTTGCAGGTGGATGTTTTTCAAAGTTGTGTCGATCTAAAACGTGTTTAAAAATCCTTCAATACTCTTACTTCTTATCTATCGTCTGATTCAAACGCGAATTTTTAATTCAAAGCAGAGATCCACTTTGGACTTATATTACTGCATTTAAAAAAATGTTTTGACTGGCCTGTGGTTCATCATAAAATATTACGGTTCTAAATACAGATAAGCTGGAGAGCCGTAAGTTCTTCTTTTTATTCTTTACGGTTGTAAAGACCTTGTCCGCGAAGACCATTTCATGATCTTTATTTTGTTTGCAAAGTTAATTCTACTTTTTGCTAACAATCAGACCAACACCATCTGAATTGTCTTTCTCCAATGGTGATCAGAGCCGAATATTGTCATTGAACTTTTAAATATTCGCTTGGTTTTCATTGATTATGATACATTAAACTTTATTGAACCTTGTTTTTTACTGCATCATACTATGATTTGATCGTCTTTTCTTTAAGTTTTTCTCTGTAGTACCTTTGCTTTGTTCGTTGAAGCTTCTGTTAAGATTTTTAATATATTTTGTAAGAGAACAAACTAAATACAACGATTGCGAGCTTTATATTCTGAGATATTGTCATTTTTAAAAGTCTTACTGAATCATGTGCCAGACAAAAATATGCCTTTTACTTTTATTGCTTGGTTCTCTCTTCTTCTTCTTAGAGTGCCGTCTCCCTACGGAGGTTGGCAATCATAATGGCTATTTTTATTTATGAACTTGCTGCTCTAAACAAATCAATCGATCTGCATTGATACCAATCACGTAGATTATTTAACCATGAGTTCTGTCTTCGACCAACAGATCTTCTTTCTTGAATCTTTCCCTGTATTATGAGTCTCAGAATTTCATATTTTGATCATTTCATCACGTGGCCTAGGTATTCCAGTTTTCTGGTTTGTATTGTGGTGATTAGTTCTGTTTCTTTACCAACCCTCGCCAGTACTTCTTTATTTGTAATTATATCAGTCCATGATATTTTTCATTGGTTTCATTGATCAAAGTTCTCAAGTACTGATATTTTTCTACTTGTTCTATCACGTTACTATTGATTGTCAATAGGTGATGTATATTGTTACGTAAAAATATGAGTCATAGTTTTAACCTTTAAAACATGTTTTTAATCTAATATGTTGTAGAGTTTACGAGAGGCCTCGATTTACCTGAGCGACCTTCCAGAAGCGATGCGAGGGAAATCCAGTTTGCTTTTACCGTTTCGCCATCGAAGGTTTTAGACGATTCGAGATAACGGCACTGGTATATAATAACGGAACTTTATTTGGAAGGGACAGTTAATAAAGAAGATTCGCGCTCGTGATATTATTGTTACGCTCGCCTACTAATAAATTATTGTATATGTAGTGATAAATAAACTTATATAAATTATCGTGCCTTTTAATAAATTAAAGTAGGAACAAGATAATAAATTAGTAAAGACATTATAAATTAAAGACATAACAATTAATAAATTCACAACAAATGGTGTCAGAGTGAGATCGAACATAAATTAGACTTATAATAATAATACAAGTGAATACGTAAAATAAATTGTGAAAATGGCTACGATTTATGAGCTCACAGTGACGAATTTAAGAAGACATCTCGAAGACAGAGAATTAGCTTCTACCGGAAAAAAGGCTGAGTTAGTCCAACGACTAAAGAACGCTTTGCTAGAAGAAGGACTAGATCCAGAAACTTATATATTTGAAGACAAGCATGATGCTGTCCTCTCGTCGATTTCGAAAGTTTCTTCTGATGTAGCCAAAGTTTCTGGTGATGTAGCCAAAGTTTCCGGCGACATCGCATCATTGGAGAACAAAGTATCCGGCGACATCGCTTCTTTAGAAAGCAAAGTTTCTAACGAGATTTCTTCGCTGGAAAGCAAAGTCTCTGCTAACATCTCTTCGGAAATCTCTAAAGTCACTTCTGAGATGTCTGCCCTGGACGATAGAATATCTTCATTAAAAAACCAAGTTGCTGCCGATATGTTAGCCTTCGAAGAAAAGATATGGAAAGAGATGGAAAAGAAGATGGAGGAAACAGGGACAGCAGAGAGAGGTAACAATCCGATTACAGTGGAGATAAAAGAAGACGAGACGAAATTTAAGTTGGAGACACGGCCGAAATTTGAAGGAAGTGGAGGTTCTATTCATGTTAAAGTCCCAACTTTCGACGGAAAATCATCATGGAACAACTACATGAAACAGTTCGAATCAGCCGCAAGAGCAAATGGATGGTCTGAAAAAGAAAAGGCTGTAAACCTGACTATCGCTCTTCGAGGAGATGCCTTAGATGTGCTTCAGACCATAGCCGTAGAGGAGACCGATGATTTCGAACAACTGAAGAAGAGGTTAAATATGCGATATGGCCACGAACATTTGGAGCATGTATATCAGTCACAGCTTAAAAATCGTAGACAGAAGAAAGATGAGGCTCTTCAAGAATATGAGGTAGATATTGCCAGATTAGTACGATATGCTTATCCAACAGCTCCCGAAGACATGATGGAAAAATTGGCCGTTCAAACGTTTATTGATGGTCTTCGTGATCATGAAATGCAGAGAACACTGCGATTAGCTCGTCACAAGACGCTGGTTGATGTCCTATCCGCCGCCCTCGAATACGAGTCAGCTACGCAGGCCTCTGGCGGGTACAGTAAAGTTAGGACTGTAAAAGAGGAAGGAGATGAAGATAAACTTGACCAGCTCGTTAATATGATGAAAAGCATGACATACAAGAAAACGAAGACCATCAGATGCTGGAATTGTGGCGAAATAGGACACGTACGAAGCTCCTGTAAGCACCCTAGGTACGACGCAAATCAAGAAACTCACCATCAGGAAAACTAGAACGGGTCAGCCTTAGGGGGGCAGCTTCGACCCAGAACTTTTCCAAAGACCCTCTCATACTAATAGCTTCTTTGAAATGTCGTGAAGATAGTGTATATGTCGATGGAGACATAAATGGTAAAAAGCATACGTTGTTGGTGGATACCGGAGCGACCAGAACCATTATACGCCCGACAGTTATAAACAGCCGAAAGAAACTGTTACCAACGAGGTTGCGACTTCGGACCGCTACAGGTGAAAATGCTAACATTCATGGAGAAATCCAGGTACAATTGGGAATTGGAGCAGAAAAGTTCGTCCATACTGTTATAGTTGCTGACATCGAAGAGGATGTTATATTAGGAATGGACGTAATGAATATGCATGGATTCCAATTGGATTTTAAGAATAAGGTAATCAAAGTTGGCAACGAGGAGGTATTTCTCCATCCACATAATGACAACACTGTGCAAGCAGCCATTACAGAAGATACAGTCGTGCCTGCGAGAAGCGAAACGATCATAGTAGCGCGACTACAGGGAATTGTAGACGAAGGGAGACCTGTTATGATGGAGCCTTGGAACCACGACGATGAGGTTGGCCGTGGAATCATAATTGGAAAGGAATTGGTGACTTCGGCTAAAGAAATTCCTGTGAGACTTATCAATGTCAACGACTACCCAGTGACCATAAAGAAAGAGACAAAAGTAGGAACTTGTGTACCTGTGACATCCATAATTCGTCAGGCGACAACATCTGATAATTCCAACGACAAATTCGACCAAATGGTTGCAGTTGCAGGACAGTCTCTAAATCAGATGGAGAAAAGGAAATTAAGGGAATTTCTTCGGTAGTATCGTGATATTTTCGTACCGAAAGGAGGAAAGACGGGAAGAACTACCGTTGTTAAGCATAAAATTGATACTGGTAATGCTAAGCCAATTCGTCAAACAGCTCGACGATTACCACAGGCGAAAAGAGAGGAAGCTGAAACGATTGTTCAGGAAATGAAGAAAGACGGGGTGATAGAACCTTCTACGAGCCCATGGGTCTCTCCGGTGGTCCTGGTTAAGAAGAAAGACGGAACGACGAGGTTCTGTGTGGATTACCGTTTGCTGAACAACGTTACCAAGAAAGATAGTTATCCTCTGCCTCGGATCGATGACACATTGGACACATTGGCTGGAAGTAAATTGTTTTCCACTTTGGATTTGAAGTCTGGATACTGGCAGGTAGAAATGGACCCAGTAGATAAAGAAAAGACAGCCTTCACCACAGGATCTGGATTGTGGCAATTCAACGTTATGCCATTTGGACTCTGTAATGCTCCTGCGACATTTGAGAGGCTTATGGAAAATGTGTTGAGAGGGTTATCTTGGAAAACATGCCTGGTTTATTTAGATGACATAATCGTCTTGGGGGAGACATTCGAAGATCATTTGAGGAATTTAGAAAACGTTTTTAATCGACTTAAAGCTGCCCAATTGATGCTAAACCCCAAGAAGTGCCAGCTATTTCAAGGTAAAGTCAATTATCTGGGTCATATAGTCAGTAAAGAAGGAGTGGCCGTGGATAAGGGAAAAATCGATTCCATTAAGGAATGGCCAAAACCAACTGACAAACATCAAGTGAGAAGTTTTCTTGGACTATGTACTTACTACCGGAGGTTTATTAAGAAGTTTGCAGATATCGCTAAGCCATTAACGCGACTTACAGAGGAAGCAAGAGAATACCGCTGGGATATAGACTGCCAAAATGCCTTTGAAACGTTGAAAAAGCATTTAATAACAGCACCAATTTTAGGGTATCCACTGCCAGAAAGAGAGTTCATCTTAGATACAGATGCAAGTAATGTGGGAATTGGAGGAGTGCTGTCTCAGATTCAAGGAGGACAGGAACGAGTCCTCGGATATTTTAGTAAAGTTCTTTCAAAACCTGAGCGGAATTATTGCGTCACGAGAAGAGAACTTCTGGCAGTAGTGAAATCAGTAGAGCACTTCTATCAATACCTCTATGGAAGGAAGTTTTTAATCCGAACCGACCATGCCGCCCTTAAGTGGTTGATGCAGTTTAAGAATCCAGAGGGTCAGATAGCCAGGTGGATCGAACGACTCCAAGAATACGATTTTAAGATTGAGCACCGAGCCGGAGTTAGCCACAGAAACGCTGATTCTCTTTCCAGACGGCCATGCCCAGCAGAGTGTCCCCACTGCAACAAAACGGAATCCAAGGAAGCAGCAGTGCTAAGAACGACGATTGTCAACGACGACTGGACGCCTACTAAGATAAGGGAAGAACAAGAGAGAGATCCAGTTATACAGAAAATCCGAAAATGGAAAGAGGAAAACCGTCGACCACCTTGGCAGGAAATATCAAACCTATGCTCAGTAGTTAAGACGTATTGGGCCCAGTGGGACTCATTTATCATCGAAGATGGCTTGCTTAAACGAGTCCTGGAAAATGATGACGGTTCAGAGAAGAGAAGACAGTTGGTGATCCCAAAGAGCAGAATAGCCGAAGTACTTCGTCAGTTACACGACAGTCCATCGGGAGGGCATTTTGGTGTAAGGAAAACCCTTCAGCGAATTCGGGAACGGTTTTATTGGATGAACAGTTCCGACGACGTAAAAGACTGGTGTAAGAAATGTACTATTTGTGCTACGAGTAACGGGCCTCACCGGAAAAGGAGAGCTCCTATGAGACAATATAATGTTGGAAGCCCGTTTGAAAGAATAGCTTTGGACATTGCAGGGCCATTTCCAGAAAGTGAAAATGGGGGCAAGTACATGTTGGTAGTAATGGATTACTTCACTAAGTGGGTCGAGATTTACGCACTTCCAGACCAGAAGGCCGCCACCGTTGCAGATAAGTTGATCCAAGAATATATCAGCCGATTTGGAGTGCCTTTGGAGATCCATAGTGACCAAGGCAGGAACTTCGAAAGTGATCTATTCCAAGGAATATGTGATAGACTAGGCATGAAGAAAACAAGAACTACCGCGTATCATCCGCAATCGGATGGTATGGTAGAACGAATGAATAGGACAGTTGGCAAGTATTTGACAAAGATGGTGTCCGATCATCAGCGAGACTGGGACCAATACCTTCCGTTCTTCACAATGGCCTACAGATCTGCTGTTAACGAATCAACGGGCCAGACACCAGCCAGAGTCCTATTCGGACGCGAAATGCGACTACCTTGTGATCTAGAATTTGGGTGTCGACCTGGAGAAGATGTAGCAGGTGAAGATTATGTGATCGAATTACGAAGAAGAATGGACGATGTACATGAGTTGGTCCGTTCCCACCTTCAGATCGCTAGCGACCGAATGAAGAAACGGTACGATACACAAGCCGAAAAGGGTTGCTTTAAGAAGAACGACAAAGTATGGCTGTATAATCCCAAGAAGCGAAAAGGTTGTTCTCCCAAATTGCAGCAGTTTTGGGAAGGTCCATACCTCATCATGGAGAAGATCAACGATGTCATCTACCGAATAAGCAAGATTCCGAGGGGAAAGCCGATGATAGTACACCATAACCGGTTGGCATCTTTCGAAGGTGACCACGACGTAGATGAAGAAGTGGAAGTAAACCAAGTCCAAGATGTGTTTGACCTCACGTTTGAGGAATTCATGGGTGCCTATGGAGGTACCGGTAAAGCGAGACATGGTGTTACCACTGAAGAAAAGCAAGATCTACTCGAGCTCCCCGATGACTACTCGCTGGCCCTTACCATCCCGGCCAGTATCAAAGACGCACCAGGGTTGGCATCCGTCTTTCGAAGGAAGTTTGGTCGAGTTGCAGAACTTCAATGCCAAGTGCCAGCTCCCGGTAAAACCTTGAAACTCCAAGATGCATCACGTTACCTTTTCTACCTGGTAACAAAAGACACTGCCCGTGACCAACCTACCTACCGAGATGTATGGGAAGCCTTACTTCAATTGAGAGGGCACGTACTAGAGTCCGACGTGCAAAAGTTAGCCATGCCAAAGTTGGAGTGCCGCCAATTAGATTGGAGGGTTATCCGAAATATGGTGGAGGAGATCTTTAAAGACACCGAAGTCCAGGTGTTAGTCTGTTGCAATCCGCATAGTTACTGGAGCGGAGAGAAAACCGTCCCTTGTCATTTTTATACAACTGGAAGTTGTAAAAGAGGGTCCAGTTGCCGATACCAGCATACCGTTCCAGTTCTAGTCCCAACAAGGTTCCAGGAGGAACCATCTTTTGAGAGGGGGGCAATGTTACGTAAAAATATGAGTCATAGTTTTAACCTTTAAAACATGTTTTTAATCTAATATGTTGTAGAGTTTACGAGAGGCCTCGATTTACCTGAGCGACCTTCCAGAAGCGATGCGAGGGAAATCCAGTTTGCTTTTACCGTTTCGCCATCGAAGGTTTTAGACGATTCGAGATAACGGCACTGGTATATAATAACGGAACTTTATTTGGAAGGGACAGTTAATAAAGAAGATTCGCGCTCGTGATATTATTGTTACGCTCGCCTACTAATAAATTATTGTATATGTAGTGATAAATAAACTTATATAAATTATCGTGCCTTTTAATAAATTAAAGTAGGAACAAGATAATAAATTAGTAAAGACATTATAAATTAAAGACATAACAATTAATAAATTCACAACAATATTTTGTGGTCTTTTTGTAATTAGCATGTACTTCGTTTTTTTAGCGTTTATAGTAATTCCCATCTCAGCACTATTCATACTTAAGGTTTCGATAAGATATTGTAGATCTTTTATACTCGTTGCTATGATCACAGTGTCGTCTGCATATCGTAAGTTGTTAATTAATTTTCCGTTAACGGTAACTCCCGCTTTGATATTATTGAGCGTGTTGTGGAAAATTTCTTCAGAATATAAGTTAAACAAAACTGGCGATAAAACACATCCCTGTCTAACTCCTCTACAGATCTTCATCTCTTCTGAGTGTTGCCATCAATTTGAACTATGACACTGTGGTTCCAATATAATGCTTACACTATATTTATGATTTTACTGTCAATGCGCTTGTTCATAAGTATTGATATTAGTTTTTTATGTCTTACTTTATCGAAAGCTTTTTCGTAGTCAACAAAGCACAAGTGTAGATCAACGTTTACATCCCGACATCGCTGAATCAATATGTTGATGGCAAATAGTCCTTCTCCAGTACCCATTCCATTTCGGAACCCGAACTGAGTCTCGCTAATATCCTCCTCTAGCCTTTCGTATATTCTCTTATGTTTTACCTTCAGCAGTACTTTTAAAGTATGACTTATGAAGCTCAGTCTTCGATAATCAGAGCACTCTTTTGCTGCTTGTTTTTTAGGGATGGTTATAAATGCTGATTCAGCCACTCTTGTGGTATTATTCCCGTATCGTACACCGTGTTGAATAAATCTGCCAATACTTCCAAGTTATCCTCTTCCACTAGTTTTAACAGCTCTACTGGTATTTCATCTAATCCAGCTGCCTTATTGTTTTTAGAGTTTTTGATAGCATATTTGATTTCATCTATGTGATCTTCTGTCTCTCTAAAGGATTTAATTCTTGTATTTTCTTCATTTCACCTCTTTCATCTTATCTTGGAAAAGTTCTGTAACGTACTCCTCCCATCGTCTTAATTTCTCTGGTTAATCTATTAATAGTACTCCTTTTTTGTCTTTTATGTATCCTTGCTGTCTATTTCGACCCATTCCAGTCACTTATCTTATTCTTTTTGTGCATATTTCTCATATCATATTTTGTTTCTAGTTTTTCTATCTCTTTACATTGTTTCATCAAATAGAGTTCCTTAGCGGTTTTGATTTTTTCCTTAATTATTCGTTGTATTTCTTTATACTTCTGTAGATTTTTTCGTTTATATTTCCTTCTTTCTTCCATCTGTAATAGTATTGCTTCTGTCATCCACTGTTTTTTAACCTCTGACCTACGTTGTATCAAACTTTCTTGAGCTGGTTTCAGTAATGTGTTTTTTATATTATACCACTTTTCATTTACATCCATAATTTGTTTGTTGTCAGTTAGTGTTTTTTTGCATATTAACATTCACATTATTTTTTAATTCGTTTTTCTTACATTAATTTTTGGTTGTTGTTTTCTGAGTTCAATTCTTTTTAATTTTATTTTCACGTCAGCAACTAACGGATTGTGGTCTGAGTTAACATCTGCTCCAGGATAAGTTTTAACTGAGGTTATAGAGTTTTTATATCTGATATTTACGAGTATAAAGAGAGTATATTGATTCTCTCGTCTGATGTTAATTGCTGTGGTTTTATATATTTTCTACCAACTTTATTTTTAACCCTTCACTCCAAATCTTGTATTTAGCAATTAGATTTTTATCATTGTTTTTAACATATTAATTTATTTGTACATTTTATACCTTTTAGGATAATATTTGTAAGTAAAGGATCAATGCTAAGCCCCACGCTATGTTCATTCTTCTTTTTTGTATGCCTCATCTTTTAAGGACATTGACGATCATCACGGTCCATTTTACTCTGTCTTCAGCAGTTCTGAAGAGTTCTATTGTTGTTTTCCACCACACTGCTTTTAATTTTTCAATCGGGACGTGCGTCGTCTCCCTGGTCCTCTTTTTTCTTCCACCTTCCGTTGTATAACCAATCGATTCAGATCATTAGATCATTAGATATTTTTTATTTCTTAGTGCATGATCAAAGTAGCTCATTTTTTTTTCCTTCATAGAGTTAAATATTTTTTTCTTTTTCCTCTTTTTAAGATTTTCCTGTTTGCTTTGTTGTATCTGTATACATTCTCCAAAGCTTTTTCTTTAATGTAGACTTCGTCTTCAATCCTCTTCTTACTGATAATCATGATTTTTGTTTTGTGATTCCACATTTTCCTTTTTTCGTTAATAGATATAATCCTCTATATGCTTCGTATAGTGAGTGTGTATTGGATCGACTATACAAAATGATTGGATTTAATTTCTATTGGCGATGGAAACATAGATAATAATTATATTTATATCGAATATTAAATAGAATATTTTAATCTATAAGTTATCAGCTTATAATTTTCGACAACAAATTATTTTTAATTAACAGTCTCATTAGCACCAATTAACTAAAATTGCCTGTTTGAATAGATTGACATCTGTTAATAATTTTTAGGCGTAATTAATTATTAATGGATTAGCTATCAAATTTGTTACATGGAATAAAGAAAGTCTCCAAATGCGAGGAAACCTGGAAACGTAACAGGTGAGATGGAACGACTCCATATTAATATTTTAGTTATCCTCGATGCCCAATGGTCTAGAACTGAAAAACAACAACTAAGAACGGAGTGCTATACTTTTTATAAAGGTGAAGCCATAATCAACATCGTCAAAAAGAAAAACTACTTTAGAGATATGTGAGATTGTAATGTTAATGCTAAAGTTAATGCTTTGTTGCATAAAACCGAATTTCTTGTTGTTCTACATCTAATCTAATTTAAATTCAACATAACAAACCAATAAGTCCAAACAAGTATTTTAAACAGTATTTATCTAAAGTAGTTGATGGAGCACTCAAAAAAAAATAATCTACAAAACGAATATAATTTCTTTTATCTATCCATAAATATCTGATCTCGCCGCCACTGTGCGGTGTACTAATAACAAAAAAGTAAAAAATCCCACCGGTAATCCCATTGAGAGCTAAAACCACAATACGATTTAATTCTCCTCTCATAAAAAGCTATTATTTACTTAAGACCCGGTGTTTACTTAATGTCTCAACAAAACCACACCGTGATAGGCACGAATTTCTTTGTAAAATGACTCAAAAGCTCAATGTAAACATTCACGATGAATTACATTACAACAAATAAAGTGTTTGCTATTACGAGGTGTGGATTGAAAGTTATTTGATAGAGATTATTGCTTTTGAAAGGTGAAAGATTGTTTTCGCGAGCTGTATCATAATCCTTGCATGTGTTATATAATATACTTTAGATTTTTTGTTACAATATAAAGACAATGTCTAGCTGTTTAAATCAAAATCTATCGTGATGGGAATATTAATTAGTTAAAGAAACTTAAAACTGATGGTTTTAATACAATTTAAGTAATTGTTAGTGTCAAGATCTCTCTCTCTCTCTCTCTCTCTCTCTCTCTCTCTCTCTCTTTCTCTCTCTCCATTTCCATGGTTCTTTGTGTCACTTGAAGTATTATTGTTATTTCCTCCGTTAGTACTGAAGTTTGGGCTTCGCATGTAAGTATCAGGATAAGCATTGATTAAAAAATCCAAGATATATACAGCTTTTTTGGATTGTCAATACACGAGCTGGGAGCAGTCCATTTTAATCTTCTTCTATCTGTTTATTTTGTTTTATATCTTTTATTCGCGTTTATAAGTTGTCCGAGAGAAATATATTTTTCCACATCCTCTACTTGTTCTTCCCTATATATATATATATATATATATATATATATATATATATATATATATATATATATATATATATATATTTATGGATATTCTCTGAACATCTCCTTGATCTTATTCACATTCATTTTCAGTCCAATATAAGATCTACAAAATTAAAATATGCGACGTGAACCTACTACAACAAATATTTCTTTACAGTCGAGGATAAAGGTGATTATACAAAGTGACAATAATACAAAAGATCAGAATATTACAAAGGAAATATAGCATTGACCATCGCAGACCGTGAATAAATTATCCGGATTCAAGTAGCCAGATTCTGGTGAAAGTGTGAAAACACATTTATTACAAAGATTTTATTCATAGATGATCATAATCCAATACAGAATTTTGGATATTTATTGATCTTGAAGAAATTCATAGAAACTCACAGTTTTCCCACAATGACTTTCTTACTTTTATTAACAAGTCACTACAACTTTGCTCTGTAATGTAAACAAAGTTGTTTTTTGCTTACTGAAGTCTCAAGGATGGGTCGTTACTGTTATTTTCTACCATAGTTTTCCCTGGTCATCTAGGATTTTATGTGTTTAAAAACTCATCAAACTTAGAACCCATGCATTCGTTTTTTTTTCGTCTTTTATGCAAAGGGACGGTTGAGTAAACTTTTATTACTACAACTAAGGATTTTAACCTCGTTATGTTAAAATCCAGAAGTTAGCAGTGGTTATAGCACTAATTTGATTTGAAACGAGTCCACACAATGCGTTCCAGAAGAAGTTTTGTATAATTTCCTTCATCTTTGTCGGTGTAAACACGTTCGATTTATTAACGTGAGAAAACTACTCTTAAGGAACTGAATCTGTATCAATTTATGCCATAAAACATAAAAGTGACGTTGTAAACCACAATGACTTGCCTTTATTGGTATAAAATAAGAGACCATTTGCGATAATTAGACATAAAA
Organism: Diabrotica undecimpunctata; assembly: GCF_040954645.1. NCBI lineage: Eukaryota > Metazoa > Arthropoda > Insecta > Coleoptera > Chrysomelidae > Diabrotica > Diabrotica undecimpunctata. The sequence goes on along the minus strand of NC_092809.1, from coordinate 130,974,139 downwards.
CCCAAAACGAATTGCTTTTTTGAAAATATTATCGTCGATACATAACAGTCCGACGTAAATAATGACCATCGTTTAGCAGAAGTCCAACGATTTTACGACCGCATTTTATGGTTATTTAAACTTAATTTATTAGTTGTTGGCCAAGACGCAGGATCGGATCTACACCACTTTCATCAATCTTACTCACTATGTTTTTGGTCATTTGGATTACACATTTTTGCTACTAATTTCACAACTCCTTTAGTCGTATTTCGATCCTCAATGATCGTTTACTATCCTCATTTTTTCCATGCAGTTTCTTTTTGGGGGGATTTCACTGCTCAATTAATTTATAATTTATTCGTAGTATACAATACTTTTTATTTATATTTCTTTTATTTATTTTCAGGATACAGGGTGGCCGTTCATAAACTTTTGAAATATATCTAGATATAAGAGAGGGAGATTCGTTTCTCTCTAAGTCTCTTTCTCTCTCCTCTCTCTCTCTCTAACTCGCTCCCACTCTCTATTTCTCTTTATCTCTGGAAATCGTGCCAATTGAGTTATTGAAGATCATTCTTTAACCATTATACGGGGGGTTTGGCAGATCTGCTATATAGAAACTCTCCGCCAACTCTCGAGAGCTGTTTTTTTGGTCCTAGTATGATTATAGTAGATATTTATGGTAGATCAGAGCAGGGGCCATTTCTGTGGCCCTGGTATACCCAGAGGTTTTCGTAACAAATGTAAGTTCGATAGAACTGACTTCGTCTCTCTGCTTGTTCCCTTTACCCCAAGTGCAGTTTCAGAATAGTCACTCATTATTGAGAATTCTTGTAGTCACTTCATTTTTCCTATTTTCTCCATGTCCATTTTATTCCCACCAGTTGGGACGGAATGCTCTCAGGCACTGCGCTGCGCACATACCAAGCCCTACTGGTATAATCTATAATCCTACAGAATTAGCCAGCTCTTTTTCATCCACAGAGTTAGACAGCATCACTTTTACCTGTACCACACATTCCTTGGGCACCGCGGTGTTATACTTGGGAATTGGAGCCGAATAGTGCTCACCGTATGACGAGTCAGTTCTGGTGCAAATGATTTGCTGATTGGTCTGTATGGATGTTTTATATTTTTAACACAGTTCTAAAGAAAACGGTAATATATACTGAATTAGCCAACAGGGGAACTATTTTTAATAAACCAAACATAAATATGGTTTATGCAAATGATCTGGACTCACGACAGGCAAAAGGAACCGCAAAGTACGGCTTATGCAGATGATCTGGACTTACGACAGACAAAAGAAATGTTTACTATCTTCTCTGCTACAAAAAAAATATGGGTCAGTAGGAACTCACTTCAAAACTGCTACTAATGTTAAGTTAAATTAAAACTGAAATAATTTTATTTCCTAATAATAGAAAACAAAATGGTTTAATTTTAAGAAACCCGAAACAAGTAAATTGGTTCATAAATTTAGTTTGAATATCACACAAAGAAAGGACGACGACCAAATAGTGATCGCACAAGACAAGGATGACCTCAGTTTTATGATGAGAAAACTGGAGCAGGAATATACAAAGAATGGGATGGAAATAAACCTAAAGAAAACTGAATACCTAACAACGGAGAATACAGAAATAAAACAGCTGGAAATAGACGAAGGTAAACAAATCAAAGGAACAGACAAGTATAAGTATTTAGGTTTCATAATATCAAACAAAGGAACAACGGAGGAAGATATAAAAAATAGACTAGGACAAACAAGAGACTGCATACGAAAATTGAACCCGGTACTATGGGATAAGAACATCAGCATGAAAACAAAGAAAAAAAATATATAATACCATGACAAGAAGTATCCTCACTTACGGGTGTGAAAATTGGACAATAAATAAGAAAACCAAAAACAAAATAAGAGCAACAGAGATGGAATTCCTAAGGAGAAACTGCAGAGTAACAAGAAGAGATAAATAACATGGAGATTAAGAGTAGAATGGGAATGAACTCCGACATAATAGACTACATCGAACAGAAGAGGTTAACCTGGTACGGACATGTCAGAAGAGCAGACCAAAATCGGTGGATAAATAGAATAACAGAGTGGAGCCCCATAGGAAGAAGAAAGAGAGGCAGACCCCGAAGATCTTTCAGAGATGAGGTGGACGAAGCAATGAGTAGAAGAAACCTACAGGAAGGGGACTGGCTAAACAGGAAAAATTGGAGAAAACGGTTGAGTGAAGGAATACAGTGAAAACTGTGGAAATCCTTGTATATATATATACAAAGAAAGGACACACTTACAGATAAAATTAGAAACTAAAGCATGGATAGAATGACACCATTTCTGACATAATTTCAAACAAATTAAACCAAATAGATTAATAATTTTTAACTAAATTTATTATATTATTTGTTACATTATTATTAATTTATTTATTATTATTATATTATGGGCACTACACAGATTACTTCTATACAACTAAAAACCTTTTACAAATAACTCAATTCAACACCACAAAACACGTAACAAAACAGCACTTAAAGACAATCTTAAACTCTAATGGTGATGTGCAAATTTCATAAAACATAAAAGCTTTATTTGATATGTACTTATCCTTGAATCTTTTATTTGTCTTTTATTTATCTTTTTATGTAAACGCCGTACGAATGGAAAAGTGCATCGACTGTAATAATAATATTTTTGATGAGATTGTCCTCAACGTCTTCCCCACCGACTAGATGGACGGATGATATAAAGCGAATCATCACAAATTGGATGCAAGAAGTTCAAGATAGAAATCGGTCGAAAATTTTACGGGAGACCTAGGTTCAACAGTGAACAAATATAGGCTAGTTAATGATGATTATCTGTTGTTACGCTGCCGAGATCTTTGCAGTTTCTCACCAGCTTTGATTTGGTGGGTGGGTTCTTTATGATCAGAATATGGATATGAATATGCCATCCATGATTTCATTAGTGCAGCGCACCAAAGCAAAAGCTTCAGCCTGGAACATAGTTGTATGTTGACCTGAGCTGTAAAATGTGTTATAATTACATGTTGTCCCAAAGACTTAATCATTGATCAGCATAATCCTCTCCTAGTGTGATCCATCGGTACCAATGATTTCTCTTTGAGGTACCTTTTCTATAGAATCATTTATTTTTGGCTTCAATTTAGATCTCATTTGCTCCAAATATCTGTCTTCTGAATGCTTTTGAGACGTGCAAACAACCAGTAGTGGAGGGGGCTAGATCAGAATAATCCGGTGAGGGCGAAAGCAATTCGAATATTAGCTGTGGTTGGTGGTTTCTTTCTCGAGATTATCCATATCCAAAATACATTGTGTTAATGTTTGTGTATTCAGTGGTTTTAGACGATTCAGACTTGTTGCCCTCCACTCAGTTAATTGCTCATTTAAATTTGGAGCGAACTATGTGATACATCTTGCATCACAGATCGATGCAAAAATTCCTGTTCTGGCTTGTCGAAGTGTCGTGTTTGATAGACCGTGAGTAAGTTCGACAACCACTTTGAACACATTTTCGTTGACAAAAGGTTCATACAAAAAAGTGTTTTTTGTTATATTCAACACTCCTGTTATCTTATGGAATTTCAAGAGATCGTCAGTCAAAACGATTTCGTAGACTTCTTTGATTTCTTCCGGGATAAATACCGAGTTTGAGCCACCACATCTGTGTATATATGGCTCTGTACTACCGCGTTTAAAGTCAGCTTACCATATCTTAACAGTTACTTCAGATGGATGGAGATAAGAATACCACATCAAGCTATTGTTTTGATTAAAAATTATGTTTCTCCTCAGTAAGCAATACCGTATCAACTTTCGAAAATTAGATCTATCCATGGTTTTGAAATGAACACAGTAACACCACTTAATCCACTATAATTGGCAAACCAATTGTAAACCAACTTGTAATAACTGTTGTTTGACGTTAGTACTTTCGTACGTTTAATTTTTGATATGCAGTAAATGCTGCTGCAGTCTATATTGCAAGGTAAAGTCAAAGGTAAGCGAGGACCCGGTAGAAGGAGAATATCATGGCTGCGGAATTTAAGAACATGGTTTAAGAAAACCTCAACGGAGCTGTTTCGAGCCGCAGCGAGCAAGGTCATGATTGCCAATATGATTTCCAAATTCCGAAACGGATAGGAACCAGAAGAAGAAGAAATCAGTTGTAAAGTTTACTATTTTTATTGGGAATAAGTCACAATTTTAAGTCTTTAAAATAAGTTTATTTTGACGCTTGGATTTCCACTTCGTAAATCAAAGATTTCCGAAGAGGAAGAAGAATTTCTTCTTGAGTGTCTTTTTCTCACAATTTTTTTTAATTTCTATACAATTCATTCATCTGTCTCCCCACATTCTAGTAATACTACTTTTGCTACGTATCATTGGTTTAATTTTCTGTTAAACATAAATAATATATAATATACTATAACATTATAAAACAATATTTCAAAACATGAACGTTTATATAATGTAATATTTATATAATAATTCATTTTAAATTAAATGTTATTCTAAAAAACAAATGCAATATGCAACAGTGATACTCAGTTTTTAAATAATAATGTGTTCAACGAAATAAAAAGAAGAAATACAATTACTCATTATAAAATAATCGCATCGCAGAATTGTAGATATATGTTGTTTTCATGATCAACTATTCATGTTCAAATTAAAAATTTAAAAATGAACAAAAGACTACATAAATTTCTACAACTTATTACTTTGCTTTGAATAGTTGCTCAGAATAATCTATTTTAAATTAACACTTCTTAATGAATCAAATATTTACTTTTCCGCTGAAAATTTTAATTTTGGATTATGATTATTGTCAGATTTCTGTTGTTTATTTATATTTTATAAAGATATCTATATCCCTGTTTAGACTGTACAGAGATGATTCACTGTCTTTTTCACTCTTCGTTTGTCGTTTAACTCGTTTAACACTGTCGATAGTTTATATCAATTGCAGCATTGTTAAATGGATGATGGTGCCTAAATCGTTTATGTAATCGTATTTGTTGAAATAACAATTTTATTTTAAGAGTTTTATTGAAATGTTTTAGAGGTCTATACTTTTTGGACAATGCTTTTCTTAGTCAATATATTAGTTGTTTAGGATTTACAGGCTAAATGTAGGTGAGTGTTAAAAAGCAACAGGAATACATCCATTACTAATATTAAATGCTGAATCTCAGAAAAAGTTGGATGATCTAAATAATGAACTTACAAACTTACAAATACAAAGTACAAATGATATCATATTTGCAGTGCCTATAGAGCGTTTCACGTTAAGAAAATAACATTGCGGAGATAGGGCCATGTATTTCTTATGGACGATAGAAGCGCAGCGATGCCACGATGAACGAACACAAGCACGATTCAAGGTTGTATATAATTTGTATTTTCGTTTTCACAGACATGAATTATTAAATTAATGTTTTTTAACGTAATTGACCAAAAGTGCCCATTCGAAACAAGAGATGAAAAGTAGGGAAAATGATTTTAATTAAATAAATAGTATTTACAAAAGATAATTTTATCTTATTTTAATTATAGTAACGACAGTTTATTTGTGTTTCGGTAAGAATATCATATACCATGAATCATAGAAATCAGTAGAAAATATTGCTTAGTTAAATCATCCACTTTGCCGGCTATTAAAGGTTTAAAAGCAAATAAACGGACCGCTTGGAATGCATATATATCTAATTACTAATTGCAACTTAAAATAATACGGTGTACGTATGTCAGCGATTTTATGTCGTTCTCTGAGACTACATAATGATAATAAGGCTTTGTGGTTCTTCAGTTGTTATTCTGACTTTACAGTTAAATGTTAATTGAAAATGGAAATTCGAAAAATATATCGACAATCTAGTAAACCGCATGCCTGAGAGTTTTGGCAACACTGATCTCCATAAGCTTAATGTTATTTTCTTAACGTGGAACGCTGTATAGCTCAAAAAACATAAAACAAATAAGAGATCATCAAAAATTATAAACTTATGTAATGTAAATCAATCTGCGGAAAAAAAAAGAGGAGTAAGCTAGGCAGGAAGAAGAGCACACAGTATCTTAAAACAAGTGTCATTGATAATAATTTATTTTACCCGTTTTAACATACATATTCCAAATATGAACTTATGGAAATGATAAAATCGACAATTGGCGATAACTCGACGAGCTATGGGAAGGCAGTTACTAGAAATAAGTTTAACAAACAAAAAAAGGAATACCTGAATCGGTGATACAGCCAAGAGATGTTTTATAGAATGATTTAAATAGAAATTGTCTGGTAACGCTTTGAGTCAAAATAACAATAGGGGGAATTATGCACAAGTAACCTTTCAATTACAAACCTAAAAGAAAGGAAGACCTAAATTGAGGGACTTAGGTCGCTGGTGCATCAAAAAAAAAAAAATAATTTTCTGCGGAAATAATAAATACTAAAATATTTGCGGCGAAAAGAACTGCATGTCAGTGAGTGACTGCGAAAAATAAAATTTATACTAATACATTGGCAAAAACTATAACTATAAATCTGCGGCGAAAAGAATGTTTCTCAAATAAATATCGGCGATAAAAATTATTTTCATCTACGTACTCGCGAAGACTAACTTCTACAATATATAATTACTTTTAGACAACTATTAGCGAAAAAAAATTTTTTTACTACGTGCCCGCGAAAACTATAAATTGTACACAATAATTTCGGAGAAAATAATTAATTTTAGATTGCTATCGGCAAAAAGCACTATTTTCATCTGCATGCCAGCGAAGACTAAAATAATTTCAAAAAAGATACGTACTGAGATGGATTGTAAATACTCAATGCAGGGATAAATGAGAAAAGAAACCTATGACAAATATGATATTTTTGAGAAAAGAACCCTATAAAATCCTGCAGGATCATTAGATAGAACTTCGATTTGACTTATCTAATAGTTATACACACCAACGAGTTAAAAACTGGTTATAAACGTTGAGTTATGGCCATTATATAGTAGATATATAATGTAAAATAAAAAAAAATGGTTGTACACTACAATCTGAAGAAGCCACAGTGTGGTTCTGCGTGAGTGGTAATACATTAACATCCAAAGAAGCCACAGCGTGGTGAAATCTTTGATATTTAAGTAAGTACACCGGAAATTTTTCAAAAATATAGTTGAAATTGTATAGATTTTGTGTAGCAATGGGTTTCCAACAAAGTTAATGTCTTCTCGATTCTACAAGATTATTGTTGCCAACATATCTCCTTTATAAGACATGTATTATACCTCAATCGGTTTGATTTACTAAAAATTGTATAGATGATTCTGATTGTTTTTAATTGTCATTGTTTGTTGCCTTCAGACTTATCTGACAGTCCTCCATTTTCGTGTCTTAAACTCGTTTTCGAAAAAATCTCTATTAAGAAGTGTTAACATTTGAATTTGAAAACTCAGGACTTAATAACTGTTTAATTGTAGGTTTCCAGTTGGAGCTTGAAAGCTACTATCAGCTACTGGAGATTAACGTTTCAAAAACTACAATTCTGTCGATATTTTCCTCAGTAAATACGTTAAAGGTGTGAACGTTTCGTTCAATGTGACTTATCTATAACAAAACAAGTGTTTTATACTAAATAGATCTAGTGATATCTAAAAATATCAAAGTCCAATGTGAGAGATATATTTTTTTGTTCTCGCGAGTGTTACTTTTGTTATGATCATATTTTTCGTGGTGGTGTAAGTGCGCGAGCGCTAAATCCGTCAAAATTGCGATCATAGTGCGGCTGCAGGATAACGCGGATCAGGATGTGGGCAAAGAGGCGACAGAGATCAAAGAGAAGGAAGGACATCAGGAGACTGTAGACACACCTTTGACTTCTCCTTCTGACGAATTACCTATACAGGTTTGTATTAAAATAATTTTAATGCACTGTGAACAAGATTTATAGACTTTATTTTTATGTAAAGTGTTACCGATATCGTGATATCATAACTTCATGAGTTGCTCTGTCTGATGTTCTTTTATTTTTCTCTTATCTTCTGTCATTCTTTCACATTCTGATAATATGGTCGAAGTATCGTATGGGGGATTTGCCTCTACCTCTTTTATCTTTACATTTCCCTGTATAGCAAGCTTCTCGAGACTACTTCTTCGAAAACCGTGACCAAAATATATCGCAATGGTGTCTAGCATACTTTTCTAAAGTCATCTTTTAACTCCCATTTTGGTCTTCCTATTCTAAATTACCGGGTGCAGTTTTCTAATTGCAACTGATTATAAAGCGATAATAGTAAAAAGAAAAGAGGACACGGTCAGCGCCACACGTTAGTGCGAAATTAATAAATATTTACTTTTTAATAACTACCCCAATGGAGCGGGTCCACTCGAGATCGATGGCTTAGTTTAGTTTTTGTCTGTTGTACACCATCAGTGTTGGCGGTAAAAATTTTAGTAAGTTAAGCAATTTATACAATGACGAAAATTGTAACACAACTTCGTTAGACCGCTCCATAGTAAAATTAGCACTCTAATGACAGTACCAGATCCTAACCGCATCGGAAGCTTCAGCTTCCAATCTTCCTTTGAACCGTATTGATTTAGCGACAAACGACGGGACAGCACGCGTCCACTATAAATAGACAGTTTTGCCCAGGGATTGTAAACCACAACTATTGAGGGGGAAAACGGTAGGCCACGTTGCGTTGGTTCTCGTCTTTACATTGTGTCTTTTTCTATTTTTCTTTGCCGATGAAGAATGCTGCTCCACGTTCTGTCAGATCCCGCCTTTACACTACAATGTAGATGAAGAACTTTGGTATATATGTATATTTCTTTCCAACCCCATTTATACATATTCGTAATTGTTTTTTTCGACATTTTAGATTTTTAAGGTTAACTTATGAACTGAACTTTGACTTCAAAAGAAAAAAACTTATTATGCCAGCGAACAATACAACAATATAACTTAGAAATGTGATATACATAACTCAACCCCGATTCTATTATTTTACAAAACGTGTCATGTAATAATAAACTCATGCTTTGTGTGTTTTCAAACCGAACCGACGATCCCTCAAGGGAAATTGGGAAATCGATCGTTCATCATTGCTAATGTAATTAATTAACCCTTAAATATCCCCTTACGGAGATTATAGCCCCACCTTCCCGAGGGATCGTATCAAAAAGTCAAACCTCGATGTTGTGACGGTGCTAGTTGAAATGTTTCGTTGGTAGTTTTATTATTAAATTCCAATTCATTAATAAAGCGACAATTTTCGCTGTGGAATTCGTGATTCGCTTTTGACAGGGGTTCGTTGGTTCGTTCTCGACGGTAGCGTTTAATTAAGAAGCGAATTTAACCACCAAGCTTAAAATTACAGACGCCTTATGCGAGGATTACAATTAGTAATTATTAAATAAGCCGGGAATTAGTTTATTTTCATAATGTAATCGAACTCATTCTGAAATATAGATAGCCAGCCTTTAAGGAAGGTTCCTTAAAAACACAGTGCACTGTGAAACTATCCATAAACGAGGATAGTATTGAAAAAAATGTGCAGACCAATATTATTTCAAATGATATGCAATATTACTATAGAATATATGGAACGAAAAACTAAAACTAGAAGAATCAAAACGAAAAATTGAAAGAACGCTTACAACGCAAATTGTAAGACATTATAAAAGGAAGTGGGGGCAAAGTAAAAAATGGTGACAATTCTTAACTTAGTACGTGGAATGATTGTGGACTGCTGGAAGCTGGAAAATTGGAAGCGGTGGAAAAAGAAATAAAATCGTATTTATAAGTAAAATTACAGGTTTATCAAATACTCACTAAATCGAATTTCATTTTGAATAAACCAAACGAGATTAATTTCTTGATACAGAACAACCAATTTAGAAACAGCGTAATATTAAATAAAGCCATTAAAGACAATGTAAAAGTAGTGACTGCATTATTGTTGTAAGAATGAATGCCAGTCCTGCTAATATGAATATCCTAGAAGTATATTTTCAAATATCCAAAAGCTCAAGATGAACACTAGGGCAACTCATTATCATCATTCTGGTTTTACAACCCTGTGTGGGTTCCCATATTTCTCATGTCTTCATCGATGTTGTCAAGGAACTTTGTTCTAGGTCTTCCTCTTCATCTCTGACCAACGAGTCTATCAAAGGGCGTTTTTCTAGCTGAGTCATTTTGTTTCATCCGCATTATATGCCCTATCCACCTCAAACGTTCTTAATATATTTTACGATATCTGGTTCCTGGTATATTATCGAGTCCAGGTCTCTGAACCATAAGCTAGGACTGACCGTATTTTTATTTTTGTATTTCTCGATATCATTGAGGGTTGAGCCCAAAATAGCATCTGCTGGCCGTGCAAATTCCCCGGTTTATCTCTGCGGTAGTATTATTGTCAGTGTAAAGGAGCGCTCCCAGGTATACAAATTCGTTCACTGTATTGATTACGTCGTTCTATAACAAGTGACTGTGGGTTTTGTGGTTGCGTGCTTATTTTCATGTACTTTTCGTTTCATTTGTGTTTATTTTTAAACCAATTTATGTAGACGATTCTTTTAGTGCTGCATACGGATCTCGCCAGCGTTTTCCGTTCTCAACAATATTGATATCATCAGCATAGGTAAGGATTTGCACTGACTTATTATATATTGAATCGGCGGTTGTGATTTGTGACGTACGGATTACTTTCTCCAGAGCTAGACCAAACAGTATACAGGAGAGAGGGTCTCCCTGGCGCAGCCCGCTATTTGTTTTAAAAGGTTCAGACAGTTCACCCTATATTTGCACTCTACATTCAACTTTTTCAAAAGTTAGTTTTGTTAAATTTCTTAACTGATTTTGTACTTCTAGCTCTTTCATTGCTTTGAACATTTCTCTTCCATTTACATAGTGGTAGGCTACTTTGTAGTCTATAAAAATGTGAGTATATATGCCATATTCCAGTGTTTTTTCTAAAATTTGTCTCAGGGTTGCAATCTAATGAATTGTCGATTTGCCACCTCTGAAACCAGTCTGGTATTTTCCAACTATTCGTTCTGCAACACTACGGCAACTACCAAATAGAAAAGTTACAAATTTTCTGGGAATTTCAATCCCAGATTGGTTTCCTAAAGAAGACCGAGACAGAGTTTCAGCTTAGATGGACTTACGAAGACACCAAAGAGGACAATGCTTCCCACAATTCTGCACAGAGAATAATATATTCATTAATAATACAGGATTTAAGCATCCTCCGGGATTATGTGAATATAAATAGCCGATGGATGTAGTAAAAGACTTCCATACGTATCCAGCAAAAGATTCTACTAGCTACCACCAGTTTGTATCCGCTGAATTCTGGGCAAAACTGAGAAAAATGCAGGAACCTTAAATAACTGTACAAAATGACACATAAAGTGCAATGACAAGTACAAAGTCGCCCAAGAGTCTCTGGATAAAAGCTAAACACATGTTAAATAAGACTGGGAAATACATCAAAAGTGATAAAAAATATAGAAGAAACAGCGTCTTTTACCTACGGTTTTTATCCTGTTATCCAAAACTACGGCATTAATCGAATTGATCATTTAAAAATCAGTTCTTTAAACTTTCCGTAAAATATCATTACGCCATAGTTCAATAAACTTATTACCGCGCTGTTCGAGTAGAGACATAAGAAACCGTCGTTTTTTCCACTTTTACTATTAACTTTTTCATGTATAGAATATTTTTGCTCTAGGCTAAAAAGTAAATAATTTATTTTTGACTTCTTGTACAGTTGCATGTATCTACATAATTACCGCCTCAGCGCTACCTGACTTGTTCAGCAAGTGTTTTTCTAGCGGTATTAATGAATATTGCCTAGTGCGAGTTAGAAACTCTTTTTTCGACACCCACATTAAGTATTTTGCTGAGTAATAGCGCAGTTAAATTTATCGATATAACAAGATTTCTAAATTTAACTACAAGCCGTAAAAAATCCCGTTATAAGTACCGAGCAGAAGGAATGAAACAAACTTTTATTAGATATAAAGTACAATTGGGCATAAATGTTTTAATGGGTGTACACAGGAAATATTTTTACTTTTTACTTGTATTGCTTACTGCTTTAACGATAAGAGATAATTGAGATTGTATGGTCAAATACGGAACAGTGCAATAATACGACCCATACAACTGCATTCAAATTGCGCTGTTCACAAAAATGTGTATTCCGTACATTAGACATTTTTACATGCGAACTCCGGTTTGCTTTTGTTATGTATCGTGTATCCCGAAGGTATGTTCTTTGCAGTATGTTTAGTAAAACTATTAGCAATTTTGTCGGATATTAATACTAAACAAAAGGGAAAGCTAATCTGGATGAAGAAATGTTTGAAGAAAAAATGTAGTTCACGAGACGATTGTAAAAGTTAATCAATAGTGAATCCTACTAATTTTGGTGAATTATTGGCTGTATAACACCGTTTATGTAAAGAAGAAACTATTGGGAAAACAATATTGATAGAGCTTACCATTTACTTTTTCCACTCTGGTCCAAAAATTGAGGTTCATGGCAAGCCAGTAACGGGCAACGTCTAGTAGAGCATAACTGACTAAGCATAGATAGCGGAGGTCCATATTTTGTTGTTTATATATGTTTTCTATGTATATTTCATAGTATATACTATCTTACTACTTGGTAATACAAACAAGTCTATCAAATTTCCAGGATATACTTTAATTTCTTGAGGATTTAATCATGTTTAAGCGTTTTTTTAGTGTTTTCGCCCCATTGTGCGCCAGTTTTCATAAGGTGTAAAGTACTCCAGGTATTCTAGTCGGGACTACTGTATAAGGATCTGGATAGTTTTCTGGCGGGTTAACTTGCACACAACGCGAAAACTTTTTCTGTATTTTAGCCTTAATTGGTTTGGTTTTGCGTTGTAGAATGGGTGGCGTTCATCTAAAATTTAATTAAACTTCTTATACATTCAGCAGCTGTTATATACGTTCTGTGAGTAGTAAGAAGCCTGCCGCAGTGTAATAGAGGTTGAGTGGGGTAGCTTTCAAACATCTGGTCATTACATAGACATAATAAGAATAGACTAGGTAAGGTATGGGCCGCTCTTTGAATAGAGCTGAAACGGCAATATTCACTTTGAGTGGTCTAGCTATCTTTGTTTGTCATACGCGCGTGTTCTACCAAACTAATGTAGGTGGAAGTAATGAAACTCTATAGGCGGGAGGTGTATTTATTATGCTAAAGGTGCTGAAGAGAGATATATAGACCACCCGTCGAGTGCTCCGCGTTTCACTATTTTGCTCACGATGCGATGCCTAGTCTATCTTATTATGTCTATGAGTTCGGTATTATGTCTATGAACCGATCGGTTTCAGACTGGACAGGTGTACGCAGTTGTCCATAGAGTGTCAAGGCATTCTTCTTCTTCCCATGCCGTCCCCATTAACGGAGGTTGGCGACCACAATTCTAAAAGTTTCTCTGTCTTTTGCAACGTGGAATAATTCGTCTACAGTCATGTTTGTCCAGTCTCGAATATTTTGCAGCCATAACTTCCTCTTTCTACCTATTCCCTTTTTGCCATCGACTCTACGCTGCATGATGACCTGCAGAAGACTATATTTATCATTCCTCAGTATGCGTCCAAGGTATGCAGTCTTGCGTACTTTTATTATTCTCAACAATTTTTTGTCTCGACCCATCCTTCTCAGCACTTCCTCAATGGTGACCCTGGCAGTCCATGGAATTCTCAACATTCTCCGGTATATCCAAAGTTCAAAGGCTTCAAGCTTCTTAACTATTTGCGCTTTTAATGTCCATGTTTCTACCCCGTACAATAGTTGCGACCAGACGTAACATTCAACAAACCTCAGTCTCATCGCAATATTTAGATTTTTGCCACAGAACAATTGCTTGAATTTTAAGAACGCTTCCCTTGCCATTTCTATTCGTACCCTGATCTCTTGGTCTGGATTTAATTCTTTGTTGATGTAAGCTCACAGATATTTATATTTTGTCACTATCTCTATTTGCTGTCCACCAATAGTTATTTGTTCATTATTTATTGGACTGCTTGATACTATCATAAATTTGGTCTTATCTGTGTTGATGTCAAGTCCCATTTGAATGTATTCACTTTTTATTGCATCTAGTAAAGTTTGTAGTTCTTCTATACTCTCAGCCATAATTACCGTGTCATCTGCAAATCTCATGGTGTTTATGATTTCTCCACCAATTCTTATTCCCTCTTTTCTTTTCCATAAGGCTTTTCTGAATATGACCTGTGAGTACACGGTGAAAAGCGTCGGAGACAAGACGCATCCTTGCCTAACCCCTCTTACAATCGGTATATCAAGGCATACACCCTAATTAAGTCTAGCCAATTTTCTTAGCAATGTGTTTCTGGTAGCCACTTTTTCTCTTGTATTCTGACAAGGGTGCTTATATATTAAGAAGCTACCCAAAGTTACTCCGAGATAAACAAATAATTAATAAAAAAAAGTGCGAAAAGTTGTAAATAATCAAATATTTATTTATAATCCCAATATTATAATATTTATTATAGTTCATATTTCAATACAGTGAGTAATATTGCTGAACATCGTAATGTAAGTCGCGACCGCGACATGAGTCAATTGTAAACACGTTGAAGTTTGTAATAAGTAGATAAGAACCATCTGTCTTTCTTTTGGGGGAATTGTCAACCCAAACCACAGTTGGCTAGTCAGTAGTGGAAGACCAACACCACAATAGAAAGCGGTTAGTTAGTGTTTTTTATTAGTCTTGGTATAGTTTTCCCTATAGAATTTGGATATATTGTCTGTAGCTTCGAGCTCTCTTTCAATATGAAAATCCTTTATTTGTACCCTATATACAGTTCGTCAGCATAGTATCTTGTGTTCTTTAATATTGGTTGGTAATTTGTGTAAATATTAAACAGAACTAGGGAAAGTATATTTTTTTGGAACAGTCGATTTTTTTATTCCTTCATATGTTATTCTTCCCTTGTAGTATACCGTAGAATTTCCTGCTATGTAGCCGAAACTACGACCTACGAAATGAACATGTTTTTCGAGAAACTTATTTAATTTCATTTAATATAGTCTCCTTTAAGCTTAAATTCCAGCGATTTTCCAAGTTCTTTATGTCGTCCGAATAGGAGTCAGAAAAAATGGTCGTTTGACCACGTCTCAACAGTATTTGGACCTTATGAAACGCAATTGGTCAGACCTTTGGCGTTGATTGGTAACCGTTATCCAACGTGCATCCACTGCTACAACCAGAGATCATAATGAACGCACGGTAGTGGACTGAAGCTGGCAAAAATTGTCCGAAACAACCAAGAGTGGCTCAATGGGTTTGCAAAGGCATAATTTTAATTGACTATCTTGAATTAGGTAAAAATATCAGAGCAAATATGATTGTGCATTATCGGGCAAATTGAAGTAGGAACTCAGTGAGAAACTGTCCCAAAAAAGTGTTCTTTCTCCAAAACGATGCTGCGGCTAACGAGAGCGTTATGACAATGGAAAACATTCATGAGTTGGGATTCGAATTGTTTTCTTATCCACCTTATTCTCCTGATTTGGCTCATAAATAAAAAATTCAGCTCGAAAGAAGAGGTAATTGGCGAAACAAACGCCTATTTTGCAGAACTTCCAAAATCGTATTATTCGGACGGCATAAAGAAATTGAAAATCATTGTATCGGGCTAAAATCAAACTATATCGAATAAAATAAATAAATTTTCTTGAAAAACCGTTTTTCATTTCAAATGAGGTTACTTATCAGACAACCTGATGTTTAATAAAAGCATCATTTGCGTTTTCTTTTGAATACTTCTGTAATTATTATTTATTTGTGTCTCTGACAAAGAACGCACCTTCCATGTTTTGAATTTCATGCATAAACGCATAATTTTGGCCATCCACTAGAAACTCATAAACAGCCTTAGGGTTTTAATTAGTTTTTTTATCACCGTTAATTACCTAGAACATACTTCCGTACGGATAATACGATCTATATGTTTATATGCCTCCATACGTACCTGACTTAACGATAATTGATTAGTGATTAGCTGTAATACACCTTCTACTATGTACATTTATCTAAAGTGGTTTCCACTTATCGAACGAAGCATCTGTCCGTTAATTAGTAGTTGATTAGCGTTGTTGGTTGCCGTTATTGCTGGCGCAGGTGTAAATTGTGGTGTGGTGTGGTGTGAGGTGGTGAATGTGAGTGCATTGAGGTGTGCGTAATGTTCGTAATAACACATAACGCCCAGCATTAGTAAATTCGATAATAAGGGTATGAAAAATAAAAATATGAGAGACTTTTTTCATACTCCGGTGCATCACTGCCTCTTCGCACGTAGAGTTGATATAATTATGTACTAAAAATCGTTTCTAGAACAATTTTTATCAAAACATGTTAATATATGAAGAGCTTAATGTGAAACAATAACAAGCCTCAGAAAGGTAAAAGTGAAATATTTGACTTTGAATATTAAAAATAATATAAAATCCAATAACTTTTGTTATTTTAGTTTAGATATGTCGATGCATCATGCCCTATGGAACTATAGTTACAACAATATTAATAAAATTACTCTCAACGTGAGAAAAAAACAGTCTTTATTTAAAAAAAATGTGGCTTGTTACATTATTAGATTATTAATAAATACCCAAAATCTTATTTAATCAACGGGCTCGACGACCTCATCAGCAACATCAGGGCTGACATCCTCTCGTAAACTATTGTAGAAGGAATGATACACTGAAGGTATGTAGGGTAATAATGATCTCATATTTTCGAGTTTCTTTTTTGCAATCCGATTGGGCTCAATATACTTCTGTTGAAAATCAGATACAGAAAGCACATTTGGACGTCACTTCTTGACAACAGTAACGGGGTTGTAGGTACCATTCACATGCTTTTCTGTTATCACTCTTGAATAAAAAGGAAAAAATATTGGAAAAATCCAAAGATTGCTGGTCATCAGTGCGAGTACTCTTTTTAATGACTGGACTCAATTTCAGTATTTTTCTTGCTAGAATCGCCAAAACTCACAGAAATATCCGAATCGTTTCCGCCCATGTTCGCCATTTTGATGTGGCTTGTCATTATGTCGAGTAGATTGTCGTACGGCCGTATTGTCCTCGTGGTTTTCATGGGTTTCTGGACGATCTACGACCGCCGCTCTCGAAGAGGATCTCAAGTTTCGGGAGTCCATCTTCGTTTCAAGGAGTTAATTGAGATACCGGCCTCTACGGGCAGGAAGTTCCGCCGAGCCTTTGTGGTAGGTGAGGGGCCACCGGCAATCAGAATTTTCTAACAGTTCGAACTTTCTTACAGACAAAATATTCTTACAATGACTTAATTTGTGTTAGAATTCTGATGCGTAGTGTATGCCTCAAATTCCACAGAGATGTCGGCCTTCTCACTTCGTGTAGCCGCGTTCCCTCTCCTCGAGAGAGGCACAAGAATGCCGGCAATGTCGACTCTTCCTGCTGCCAGTCGCTTCGTGTTGCTACCTTTCGCTAACAGTAATTCTTATAGTTACTATTTGCATAAGGTTTCTGGAGACGAAGTGTTATTGCAGCTCAACCTAATCGGAAAAGCAATTACAAGTCCCCGTCGGGACTTCCATTCGCTCTTTACCGTGACAGGCCCAAATAACGCTGTGGTCAGTTCGACACAATTTGAAATAGTTCTAAGACCAATGTCTTTTCTATCTCAGAAAGTCGTGTTCTACTGCCAGGAAGCGTTTTGTAGTCGACACGCCGGTTCTTGCACTTTTGATGATTTAACTTCTAAATTGGATAACTATTCTTGGATTTTTGACGTCTTCAACGATAGCAGGATATTGGTTAAATAATAAAACTCAAAGGTAGCGTGGTAGCACACCGAGCCAACAAGGTCTAACGGGGCTAGTAGTGTAAGGCGACTGGATCCCGATCGGAAGATGTGCTGCTCTTTTATACAGATCGTGTTTGAGCATTTGCAGCACACTTCCGCCGAGAGGCCAATGACGGCGCAGTTAATAACATGCGCTGTGGTTGGCCGGCCAAAGTAACAATCTTTGTCGTGATTGGTTACCTTGGCGACAAGATACTAAGACAAATTAGACCTATGTAATAGTGTTACCATAGGTTTATCGCGCCATCTATTAACGAAGGGCTGAAATAAAATTTTAATGGCTTGTTATACTATTACTTTAACCGAGCATAGCATTAACTCTTTTTAAACTCATGTGTGGCTTGTCATTGTTTCACATTAAGCCCTTCATATGTATGTTACATGTAGTAAGTTTATTATGAATACTTTGTTTAAAAATATTATTTATTAGTATGTATTGAAATCCCCTCGTATATGTATTAAAACACCGAAGAATTATCTTTCAATTCCTCTTTGCGTCGTCGAGTCGATAATAAACCATTTTAAAGTTGTTTATGTATTACAGATGGGTATTTCTTTGATATTTTCTTTTGATCGAAGCCGCTTAATATTGTGCGTTTCAAATAAACATCCATTTGGATCGCTGAGAAGGTTTTGCCGGAAAGATAATTGCGACACTCTCGCTGAGGTCGCTGTCGGTTGTACTTGCTTACTGTGTTAGTCAAAATTTTTCTTCAAATTTGTAATATTTTCGTTTTTTGTCCTTTGTCATGGATATGTGTATAGTAGCAGTTAATAGTTACAGTTAAAAGAATTTACTCCAAATTTACCAGCGTTGGTCCAAATTTCACGTCAAATTTGTAATCTTTTCTTGTTTTTCGTCCCGTTTCATGGAAAATATGTAGTGTATTGTGGCAGTTAATAGTTACGGTTAAAGTGAAGTTTTGAAAGATATCCACATGTTGTGAATTGTTTACAATGTACTAACACTTGTATTTTGAGAACGATTTCCGAAGTGGAAATTGAAACGACAATAACCGTACTTTAACCTTTAATTGTGGCTTATTTCCATTTAAATAGTAATTACTCTAACATGCCACAAGAAAATAGCTTCAGAACAATGTGGTGACCATAAGTGGGCCAAGCGCGCGGAACGTGGCCCGAACATAACACCCATTTTGAAAAAATAATTTTATCGGTTGCTATGTCAATATATGGAGATTTGACAAAACGGACTGAATAAATGACATACAACTTGACAATTAATTTGACAGCTTCAACAATATGTATGCTACCAACTGTTAAATTTCGGAACTTCCGTTATTTAAGAGGGCTATGGAACGACTGTTACATTTAAACAAAAAATAGACATTAATAACTCACTTACCCTTTTGGTTGCGTTAATCTCTAAAGAGATTAACACACAACAGATTACAGAACAAATTACAGTATACAAAAAACCAACACACATTAAATTACAATTCAAATTACAACATATATTAAAAAGGTGATTATTTATTATTTACAATAATTCTAAGGTTGTTAACGATAATAATAAATATATAATTTACCAAATAATCACCTGAATAATACAAACCTTGAATTTAAGCATTAAATAACAAAACATTGCACGTCATCCAAAGATTTTTTTGGTATCATTAGCACAGGAAACGACTATCATTATTAGTCGCTCGTGATGGCCTTTTACTATTTTTTTTTCACTTTGTCACCATTATCAATTTTCCACGGACAGGTGTTTGTGCCTGAAGAGTTTCATAATGGCGAACGAAATTTACCAGTATAACTTTTATTTAAGCGAATTTCACGCCGGTATCATGTTCAGAAACGTTGTGTATGGCGGTCACGTTGGTGGGCTTAATTGTTTGGAAATTTGTTAAAGCCAAGGCAGTTTTTTGCCGTTGTTTGTCCGAAGAATGTTAACCTACTTTTTTCCTTTCGTTTAAACTTTTACTCCCGGCTTTTTGTTGTAACCGCACCTATGTTGAGACATGGCACCGTGATGAATTTATTCTTAAAATATCATTCGTTAAGCAATTTATTAAATTAGTATAAAATTGTTTATTGGGCTTGTCAATAAAACGGTCAGCCGTACAAATTAGAAGTGACGATCGTTTATTAACAATTACGAGACTGCTAGAAGGCTCTATCGTGTATCGCCAGAGAAGCAATGGTAAATACATTGAGGAATTCATTTAAATTTCGGTAATAGATATCTAACATACAGGGTGTTATTCGACAATTCGACCGACAACGCTCTACTACAAAAGAGTTCTCGCTATTTCATGAATTTTGATATAGGAACGTTATTACGAAAGATATCAATTAATGGTTCGATTATACAGGGACCACCGAGCAAGAGATAACCAGCAGATTAGCACAGACAAGAACATGTATTAAACAAATGAACGGGGTACTGTGGGATAGACAGATTACCAGAAATACAAAGAAGAGAATTTATAACACCTTGGTACGTAGTATAATGACCTATGGAGCAGAGAATTGGGTAATAAATAAACGAAACAGGTCCAAAATCACAGCAACTGAAATGGAGTTCATGAGAAGAAGTTCCAGAGTGACCAAAATGGATCGCATCAGAAATGAGGAGATAAAACGAAGAATGGCAAGGGAAGTAGAACAAGACATACTCAGCTACATCGAAGAAAAACGTTTAATTTGGTATGGACATGTGAGAAGAACAGATCATACAAGGTGGATAGCAAAGATTTCGGATTGGAGCCCAATAGGAAGGAGGAAAAGAGGTAGACCCCGAAGATCATGGAGGGATGAAGTGGATGAGGCCATGGAAAGACGAGAGCTTAGAGATGGAGAATGGCAGAACAGAAAGGACTGGAGACGTTGATTGAAAGAAGGAAGGCGGCGACAGCTGTAAAAATCCTTGTATAGATAGATAGATTATACAGGGATTAAACATTTTAAATTAAAATCGAAAATTTCGTCAGGTAGCAAGTAAAACTCACTAAGTAGCATATTGAAAGAACAGAGATATTGAAGTTTTAAAGCATATTTTGAATCAATGTTAGAACAGAAGGTAATTATTTTGAGAAACCATTTAAGCTAACTTTTATTAAAATATTGTGTATTTTTGAAGTTTTTGAAACTGCCGAAATATTGTCTAAAACCCTATAACAGAAGATGACTTTTACCTGCCGGGATTTTATCAAAATTTGCAAATAATGAAATATTTTAAATTGAAAGTCTGTTTAAACGATATTTGTAGCTAGTGACTTTTTCCGAGCAAAGATCTTAAACCATTAATGCATTTGGTGATAAAATGTCAATTTCGATCATTTTTGTACTTAGTGAGTTTTACTTATCAACTGACGATTTATAGATCCAATTTATTCAATACTTCTTCTAAAAAATTGTAAAGCTCCACTTATATCCACTAATGTAGCTGGTAAAAGGTATTAATCAAATTAAACAATTTCAACTATAATCACCTACATTATCATCATTAGCCGTTTTGCGTCCACTGTTGAACATAGGCCTCCCGTAAATAATTCCATTGTTAGTTCAAATAGTTCCATGTTCTGCCCAGTTCCATTTCAGCGTTTAAATTCTTTTAACTTCATCCCTAACACCAGTTTTTTTCCTTACTATTTGATTTGAAACTCTCTGTCTGAGGGATATATTCAACATTGACCTCTTGATTGCTCTCTGTGCCACTTGTATCTTATTGATGACTTTTCTGGTAAGGGTCAATATAACGTATACTAGATACGTTAGAACTGGAAGTACACATTGATCAAAGACCTTTCTTTTCAAGCACATGGGAATATCTGATCTAAAAACTTCCCTCAGTTTTTGTAAGCTGCCCATGTAAGTCCTATTCTCCTGTTTAATACTGTTGTTTGATTGTCTCTTCCTAATTTAATCTCGTGCCCAAATACTTATAGGTATAAACTTGATCAATTTGCGTGCCATTAGTTGAAATGTTTTTGGCGGCCAGTACAAGGTTGGTCGTGTATTGTGATTTGGAAAAGTTAATTTTGAAGCCAACTCGTGTACAAGAGCTCTGAAGGTCTTGAAGAAGTTGACAGGCATAATCTACCCGGTCTGCACTAAGGACCATGTCGTCTGCAAACCTCAAGTTATTCAGAAACTCCTCATTTATGTTGACTCCAATATTTTCTAGTTATTGTTTCTCATAGTACTCTGTAATAAAGTGGTAAATAGTTTAGGAGAGATGGTGGCTCCTTGCCTAATACTCTTAACCAAGAAAAATGTGTTTGTGTCGCCATAGTACATTCTCACTGCAGCTGTTGCGCTTTCATATATATTTCGAAGAAGAGTTGTGTACCTATGATTAATACTGCACTCGAGCTCTTAACTAAGGTTGTACTGAGTCAAATGCTTTCTCAAAGTCTACAAATATTAATACCAATGGTTTTTTGTATTGTATAACTTTCTCTATCAAGGATTTTATTACTTGTAGGTGGTCATTCGTTCCAAAGACACTCCTAAATCTGGTTTGCACTAGTGGTTGGTGAAAATCTAGCTTGGGTCCCAGTCTGTTAGTAATTATTTTCGTTAGTTTCGTTAGTTAGTATTTATTTTTATTTTAAGAGCTTATATAAATGAAATAACACGCTAGGGGTCTCTACCGTGTTATTTCATTTCAAATGCTCAGGTAGAGCATTTTTTTTTTATTTATGTGATCATTTTGAAGAATGCATTCTAACTCACACATCAATCCGATATACTTAGTCATATTTTACACTTTTACTAACAATATTTGTTAGTTAATATTGTCATAAGCAGCAATTAAGCGATGCCAGTAATTTCCGTTCGTTCTAACTCATTTTCTATATGTTGTATAAGGTTTAATATTTGTCCACAGTACGATTTTCTAGCTCTAAATATAGGTTGTTGAGGTACCAGTTTCTCGTCAATGGTGATACGAGATTCAATTGAACATCATTTGTTTAAACACTTTGAAAAGGTAGCAAAGTAAAAAACCGGTCGAAAGTTTTTTGCTTCGGTTGACCCTTTATCTCACATCAATACACTGAATTTGCGTCACAGCTTAGATACCTTTTTTCAGTTGAGTTTATCTTGAGCAATGGCCAATCATAGTCTAGGTCCAGGGGGTATAATATTCACTCGGTACCTTGACGTTTTTTTATTTTTTTTTTTTGTTCGTAGATTCGATTTTTCGAGGGTACTAAGCTGAAAGTGCATTAGATAATTTGTTATTAACAATTTAATTGTTTAAATGATTGTATCTCCCAAACTAGTAGAGATATTTACTTTTAACAAAATGAAAATGGATTTTGGTAAACTTTAATCCCATTTTTAGAACCGGTGTGATAAGAAATTTCGTGAAAAAGACTTTCCAAGTATAACTTGTTTTAAAAAAACTTTGCAAAATTACTTTATCTTTATTAATAAAAAAGTTATAACAATTAAACATTAAAAATTTCACTAAAATGTTGGGAATTAATTTGCTTATAAGAGATTTAAACGATACCTGTATTAACGATTACTAATCTCCTGGTGAAACCACAAATGAAGTGAAAAAAGTAATGGCGCGTTTCGGCATAATTGTCATCATCAGCTTTATAGACAAACCACATTAGAGAGATACTTTTCATTAAAAACTATAAAATTACTTTGAAGTCCACTTTACTTGGTAACAAGGCATTTAATCAACGCTCACTACACAAAAATAATTGTGCCGGTAATAAGATTAGTAATTGATGTTGTTCGTTATCATCATTATCATTCAGTTTGTCCCGTGGTTGACGTAAACTTCCCATAGCTGTTACTATGTTTACTATATGTGTATGTGTCGCAAATCGTCGGCCCATCTTAGATCCTTGTAGCTATCCCAGATATCTACGGTGTTATAGTATTGAGCTCTGGTGGGACTTCTTCCATGTTATCGAGCCCTGGGTGGCAACCTCGAGCACTAGGATGTTGAGATCAGTACCACTTTCTGCATGGTTTTAATGAGATGTTAATTAAGACCCAGCTGTTTTATGTTCTCAGCTATTACTGGAGTAATGACTCCAGTAGTAGAGAGGATAATAGGTATCGTCTGGATAACCTCCATTCTCCATTGTCTACTTATTTGTATTTCCAGATCTCTGTACTCAATGATCTTTTCGTTGTATATAACACGCAGCTTATTGTTGTTCGGTATCGCTATTCTGTCAGGGAAGTGTTGATAATAAGGGAGATGGTCGGTTTGGAGAAGTCCCAGTTTGTTAGCTAGTTCTTGGTGAATAATTTTTCCTACTGAGTCATGGCGTTCTTTATAATCAGTTTTTACAAACGCCTGACAGCCCCCGGTAAGATGTTGGATGGTTTCTTGTCTTTGACATCCATATCGGCATTTGTCGTTTTGGACATGAGGGTCTTTAACAATATATTTTAGGTAATTTTTAGTTGGAATTACCTGATCATGAATGGCTGATCTCATCTCTTAGGTTTACTCATCTAGGTGCGCATTTTTTCTTGCTTAGACAGATGGTTCGTGCGCATTTCTTGTTCCCTCAGTTTAAACGGCGTTGTGTCTTCTACTGCGCAAATTGCGCAATGTAAAGGAGATGACTTAGCCTGCGTTTGAAAATTGGTTTTTAAATTAGCAACCTCTTTATCCTGTTGCTCTCCTATGTCTATTAGTCCTCTTACCCCTAGATACCCCCCTAATGTTGTTCTCTATACGGGATGATGTTTTTGTCCCTTTATGTTCGTACTTTCCGCTGAAGACTTTCTATATCCGTTTTTGACAATTTTGTAATACCATTATACCAATACCATACATTATTATAATAAAACAAATAAAGACAGATGAGCGAGCTCCTATTATGTCCAAAAACAAAGAAAAATACCATTGTAAAACTATTAACAATAAGTATAGAGTTACAATTACGTACCCAAAACAAACACAATGCAGCCCTAAAAATGAAATATAGTACTCTCAAGTAATTAGTAAGAAGAAATGAAACAACACAACATCAAAAACATTCTGAAACAATTACAAGAATCGATTCTAATAGAAAAATATGTCTTACAGAAAAGGTTATTAGAAAAACTCAAAAGAATAGAAAATAAGTGTAATATTACATTTAAAACAATCAACACACAGATCTATGTTTTTCAAAATTAAACCTGACGATACAAAAATCAGATCAAAGAACTGAAGTTATAAAATACCATGCGAATGCAACAATTTTTATCTGGGAGAAACTTCAAAGACACTACTGTTTTAATATTTAGTGATTTAATAGATCTTAGATATGCAAACATGCTTGCGATAATGAGCAAATATGCCAACACTAATGGGGTAACATATATATCAAGGACATAAATATAGTTAAGAATAATGTTACAACTAACAATAAGAAAAAGAATATCAGGATTTGATGTTAATTGTTGTCATAATAACACCATTCAACACGTTTAGTTTTAGATCGATCGTTGTAGATTATTCCCAAAATATAAAATATTCAGTGTAAAGTATAATAGTAATTTTAGGTTGTCAAACATAACTAAAAAATATGTTACGATGTGTGAGTGATATTTTCCCGACAAACTAGAGAGTATCGTAGAAATATTTTTTTATTTTGCATACAACAAAATTTTTATGCTTCTCACAAGAATCTCTGCTCATATGTAACAGGATTACAGTATTTTAAGTAAAATTATATATAATTTAATAGTATTCTTGTATCTATATCATGCGACCTATAAATTTAAAATAAAATGACATGATTGCTGTTAATTACTTTAATAACAGCTAGCTTTAATTAGTGTACCAACAATTTATAATTATAACATACAATACCACACGTTAATAATTTCCATTGTTCAGTTTATTAACAAATCTTTTTTGTTTCAGGTGAGTTGCGTTCTGACATTAACAATGGCATTGGTAAGAGATCTATATTTAATTTATTCATGTTTTTTAATTACCCGCTCACGTAAACAAGATCTACAGTAATAAAATAATTTATTGTTTCCATTTTAACTCGGAATCTACGATAGCTTCAGTCCGACTGAACAATGACCACTCAGATGAATTGGAAATGAATTAAATTTTCCACAAGAATCCAACTTAAAATCGTTTCTGTATAACGTATATTCTTAAAGCTTTTTATAAAGACGAATAGGAAATACGCAATAAAAATCAACAACAAAAAAAGATGATACAGTAGGCGGTACAGTAGACTAGCGCGAAGATTCATCCTAAAAAGAAAAAATGTTCGTAGTTTTGAACTTATTCTTTTATGATTATATTATTTTTATTTAATTACATGTATAAGGCTTTTCGCTATAAATATAGCAAAATTTTTGTTACTCAACCGTAATTTTCTTGTGAAAAAAAAAAAAAAAATAAAAAGTGGTAAGTGTGAAAAATTTGTTTTATTTTTTTAATAACAGCGTTGCTAAAAATAATTTTAAAATAAAGCATGCTTTAAATCACATTTCGAATAGTTTCTTGATCTAGATGTTATTCCCATTCTTCTACGAGAACTTCCTCGACATGTTGTAGGTTTCTTAGTGGCTGACGATCCTTCAAGCGCTTCCCGAGTGTATCCCAAATGCGTTCATTGAGATTTAAATCTGGACTCCTCGCTGGCCACTCCATAACCTGAATATTGTGGGTAGTCAAATAATTTTGCACTATCCTGGCTACGTGCGGTCTCGTATTATTTTCCGTAATTTTCTTGTGGAAAAAAAATAAAAAGTGGTAAGTGTGAAAAAATTTGTTTTATTTTTTTAATAACAGCCGTGCTAAAAATTATTTTAAAATAAAGCATACTTTAAATCACATTGCGAATAGTTTCTTGATCTAGATGTTGTTCCCATTCTTCCACGATAATTTCCTCGACATGTTGTAGGTTTCTTAGTGGCTGACGATCCTTCAAGCGCTTCCCGAGTGTATCCCAAATGTGTTTATTGAGATTTAAATCTGGACTCCTCGCTTACCACTCCATAACCTGAATATTGTGGGTAGTCAAATAACTTGGCACTATCCTGGCTACGTGCGGTCCCGTATTATTTTGCTGAAGGATAAATTCTGGACCCATATTTTCACCAAATGGGACAACATATGTGGTTCAAGAACTTCATTAATGTACCGCTCTGCCGTCATCGTCCCCCGCCGAATAGCTACTAGGTCAGAGCGACTATTTAAAATTATCCCATCCCAAACCATAATTGAAACTCCGTCAAAACCTGGGTTTCTTGAATTTTGGTATCCAAAAAGCGCTCGCCTGCAGACTCTAATATGTCCATAAACACGAGAAATCTAGACTCGTCGGTAAACATCACGTTACTCCATTGTGCCATGGTGCAATTCTTGTGTTCTTCTGCAAACAATCATCTGGCTCTACGGTGTGCAGGGGTCAAAGGAGTTACTGTAGCTGGCAGCAGGGCAGGCGCTTATTTGTACAATAAGAATTCAAACCGGCAAAAATTTGTGACGTATATCTTGTTTTTTTCTCTTTTACACACCGCAGCCGGAGCGCTCGTCCTATCATAAGCGCTTCATTAACGATTTTGAAACAATGTTTTAAAATTAAATAAGACCAAAATAATTATAGGGAAATAATAGAACAAGGTTTGAACTTGAATTTAGGTCCTTGGTGAATTCAAAATTAATATTTTTTAGTTTTGTTTATTGAGCCTTGAAAATCGTAATTTTGCGTTTTTTTTCAGTTTTAAATTGTTTATAACACGAAAACCATCAAGTTTACAGAAAAATTACAAGAGACCTATTTTGTTCCGAATGGCCCACAGAATTCAAAAAAAAAATATTTTAACAACTTTTCGCCTCGGCGATCTCTTGGAACATTTTTTGGGATGAAAGAGAATATGCAAAAAAATCTCATGGGAATATTTTTCCGAACGAACCCGAGCTTTTCGTCTTGTCTATATAGGGTCTTTAATTAAGCATTTTCTATCTTTAAATAAAAAAAGTGTGTGATGTATCGTCGCCATTTTTTGTTCGTTTGAAAGTCTTCTCGATATGAATAGGTAGCAGAATTTGTCTCTTATTAGTATATACATACAAATTTAGTGTTGTAAAAAAACAATGGTTATTAAAACTTTAAAGGATATACCCCATTTAAAAAATACTGTACACTGCACTGACACTAAGTCATGAAATGTTGAACAAAAATAACAATGATAACAAGTTTTTCTTTCTGCATTGATCACTATCAGGAAATATTCAGCATAGTTATTGAATCTGCTGATGTAGGACACATAAAAAAAAATCTTGCAGTGATTGATGTTTGCACCCAAAACGAAAATTGAACTAATACGAACGTAAACTTTATTTCTTGTTTCGTTTTTCTTGCTGGGTTGCTGTACTTTGATTTAGCTCGTACTATTTTGTTGACTGCATACTGTTTTTATCACTACTGTCAGATGTTTCTGGCAAATGGTCTCCAGTCGAACCATTCCGAAGGCCTAACAACCGGCCTTTTCGCTGTTCAGACGAAAAGTGACTTTCGAAGAAAATTCGATCTCACCCCAAGGGGATTCTCGAGAGTTTTATTTATTTTACGCGTAGTATCTGCCAATCACTGGTCTATATTGATTTAAAACTCATTAATTATTTTAAAATTACTATGGGCGAAACAGAGAAAAAACGAATTGAAAAGAAACACAATAAATAATCATCTTGGGTTTTCCAATGCAAATAATTGATTCGATTTTGTTTATTTCTATTGACGATTTTGAGACGCAATTCTAGAAGCCTTAAATAGGAACTTAGAGAGATGACTATTTACCCAAAGATGTTTTAACTGAGTAAATAAATATTTAAATTTTGTTTTTTTTTGTTTTAAACAATGATAGGTGAAAAAACTTTTAGGGACAAGAAAAAAAACCAAAAAATAATGGAGTGTACAGGATATAGATGGGAGAGGTTTAAATATACGTTTAAAGCCATGCTTTAAAATAGAAAAGGAGCATATATCATATATAAAAGAAAAAGAACTAGAACTTTAAAAGTAGAACACAGTTTCTTAATTCTTTAACATTCTGACCAAATTTATTTTAAAGTTGCTGCTACCTTACAAAAATAACTTGATGATAGCATTTTATTAACGTTTCCCATATTGGTCTTCCTCGCCATCCTTATCTCCTTTTTATAGATCGACAGTAGTAATATCAATAAAAGCGATTTAAAGTATATGGTCTTTTTGGTCTGGAAAGAGCTTAACGTCGTCTGTAATATTTTCCGCTTCAATAAAAACAACCATTTAAGGTTATGTCCTAATATCATTCTCGGAAAGGCATTTTCAAGTGATAAAACTTAACAGCTACATGTTATATCTGTCATTTATTAGATAAGGCGAACTGCATATAACCATTCATATTAGACAATAAAGTGCATGTTAACATTTTACGACAGTACTTACGTTCGATGCAGATGGACTTGGGATGTTTTATTTAATTCCACTGAAAATTTAATTTTATTTAAGTACGTTATCCTTATGTTTACAATCGTCGTAAACCAAAGGGTTATTGTTAGTTTTAGTAGGACGTTAGTTTAAAGGTTCTATTATCGGAATCATTAGCTGATTCAAAAACAAAACGGTTTCCTAATAATCTTCTCACTTACTTGTAACATTTCGTTTCGTAATATAATATAAAGTACAATATTTTTTTTTTAATTTTCAACGAATATAATAAATTTGATTTGTAAATACATCCCACTATGATAAGGTGCTTTATATCGATGCATCCCGAAACGAAGATGGAGTTGGCTATTCTGTCACTACAGTTGATACAGTATTAGGACAATACTGAATATCCAACGAATGTAGCGTGTTTTCAGGAGAACTCTTCAGTATTTCAAAAGTCCTCTAGTTCCGTTTTGACAATCATCAAAGTGTGTGCACCGATTCCTTATCCGCAATTTATTCATTAGAAAATATTTTCAATCAACATCACCTAGTGCAAAAAATACTAGAATCGATCCATGTCCACACTTCCCGAGGGACTTCAATAATAATAATATGGGTGCCTTATCATATCGGCATCCAAGGAAATGAGATGGCTGACAGTGCTGTAAAAAAAAGCATCTACATCCCACTTACCCATCTACAATATACAGTTCAAAGAAGATATAAAATCAAAATTCAAAAGGAATATCCAAGTGGCAGGAACTTTGGATCACCAAAGACACAAAGCAGAAAAAACAACCTAATGTTAACAGCTATTTATCCCTAGCATCTCTGAACAGAAAAGAGAAGATAGCAATACGAAGATTGAGGGTATGATACACACGTTTGACACACGGTCATCTTATGTCCTCTACAGACCAACAGTTAGGTTAAACACAGACAGGTCGGCTTGCGCCGCGTCTGCGCTTCGTCGGCAGCCGCGCGGCTTAAAAGATATGAGGCGGTTTAACAGTGGCAGTAGTTTTGCCATTGTATTCGTTGTTGTCAAATTTAGTCGAGTTTTGGACGTAGATGGATGTCTCTAGAATCATCTAGTGAAAGTGACGACGATTTGTTTTTCCTAATAAGTGCAAGTTTACTTCATATTAGATCAAAGAAGAAGAAGAGACGCAGGTCTGGATACATCCTATAGTAAATGAATAAAAAAAATAAAGGAATGTTTTACATGTTAGTTAACGAAATTAAAGATGGCCCAGAAAAGCATCTTCCGAAATAAAACTGTGGGCAACCTCTTCCCAAGCATGTTTTTTCTTTATTTTATTCGAATATTCATTTGAGCGCATATCCCAAATTGCTGGCCGTGTGTGAATTTCGGTAATTAATTTATCGATGTCTATAGCTTCCATAATATATACACAATTTGGCAAACACTCGCAAAAGTAATCAAATAAAACCAAAAACTTTCAAAACAGTCACACGTCTGTGTTGAAGCACGAGATATCTATTATTGATGTGCCGCCAGAAGTCATAAAACCGCCGACGGCACATGGTACTCAGCGGCCGACGCGGCGAGTTGACAAACGACGGCTCGTCTGTGTTGCACAACATAAGTACCATAGATGAGAGACCGCTTTCAACGCCGCCGCGGCCGCCGACGCGGCGCACGCCGCCCTGTCTCTGTTTAACCTTATGCTCCCACTTCAACGATATTCCTATTACCGTCAAGCACATCCTCACAGAATGTCAATACTACCAGGCCACTCGTATTGCCAAGCCAACAATATAACCCACATTTTGAAAGAACTTCTGAACTGTTCAAGCCGACTCAAGAGCCTAATAGACTTCTTAAATGTAATGTAATGTTAAACTACAATAACTATTTTTTTGTGCTAACCATCCTTACTCTATTATCTTTACCTGGTCTAGATTTTCCAGTACCATGTTTCTCATTTACATATGGAGCAAGAGCAGTTACAGAGTGCAGTATTGATCATTTGGCCATCTGGTGCTAGCAATGCAAGTCTCGTCTGGTCTGTAAACAGGACGCACTTTCAATCCATGTTCATTCCATCTAACGTATTGTCTGACAAATCTAAAACGACTAAGGCGGTGTTAATTGGCGAGAAGAGGTCCGGTAACGGGCCTCCTATTGATCAAATTTGCTTCGTTGAGACGTCTTCGAACTGTACGATCAGAAATATCTAAATGGTGTACATCTCCAATCAAATCATTTATGCTACAGCTGGTAGAAGTTCTGTTTGAAAGAACATTGATGCACAAATAATTATCACCTCTTTGAAAGTTGCTCTATATCGTCTTGTCCTAATCTTTATGTGTTCCAGTCGCCCGAAAACTTTGCAATGCTTTGCCGATTGTTGTGTGATAAACGCCCAAGACACGGGTCACATACTGGTAACTACTAACTCTCTACAGTTGAAATCATTGTCCGGACAGTTTTATTTTCAGTCAGATCTATTCCTGTTCAATATAAAAAAAGGCTTACGTGTTGAAAAAGCGAAAAAGTTAACCTTACGTTGTACGAAGTACTGGCGAAACTGTTTGCTCAAGGTACAATCAACGGAAAATGAAAATTAAGGAATTTCAAAAAATGTACAGTTGTATTTAGTTCTGCTTATCTTTCTAGTAAAGCTAAACAAAATAGGCACTGTTAAGATAATTTTTTCCAGGAGTATATATTAATGATGAGTCATCATGTCCATGTAGTAATTACTGTACATCTGAAATGGCATAATAATAAATAAGTAAATAACAGGAGTATTTCTAGTACATAACCTTATTTTAAAGACTCTTTATGAGTGTTTAGGTGAAGTCTTTTTTATACTTACTGGGCGCTTCGGTTGATAGATCATGTCGTATATAAATGATAAATGTCACCAAAGTTGATGAATGCAATCTAGACTGTCATGTTTTTATTTCCATAATGTCGTTTGGGATTCATACATTATTCGAGTTAAATACTCCAAATTAAAATTGCTGGTATTTTTGTTAACCCTTCGGAATGCCATTTGGCTTGTTGGCAAGTAGTTCGAATAAAAAAAAGTAGGAATTTTCCATTCTTATCTGTCAGAATCAACATGTCTGCATTCTCATGGTAAGTATCAAGATCGTGATTATCTTACACAGCAGGAATACCAAGTAGCGGTATTGAATCAGTCTAAAAGTGACAGTCAAAGTCAGAGGCGCCCGTTTTAAAGAAAATTAAAAAAATAATTTAATCAAGTAAATTTATTTTTCTAATGGCGTATGAATAGTTTTAATCGATTTCGTAGCATATCAACCGTGATGCTGCTAAAGTCTGCAGCTAACTCAGTTTTCAACTTAGGTTCGTTTTACGATTTGCAAAATCTATAGTACAAAATATGTAGATCTTTCAAATACAAAACGAGTGTCTATAGTACATTTATTACCAAAACTTGTACCTAGTCGGTCTGATAGCTCAGGTGGCTTGCGGGTTCTTTTGTATAAGTACTTTGAACTTAATGGCAACGTCGAGGAGTAACTACGAATTTATTTATTATTAGTTGTCAAAGTACAGTGCGAGTCATTATTTGTCAGAGTGCTATTAAGTTTTTTATAAACCACTTAAGATAAAGGTAAAATGCCACGTTATAGTGAATTTTCTAATGTAGAAATGCGCGATATGATCTGTTTGTATGCCCAGGAAAATTTTTGTTCTCGTAAAGCAGCTCAACGCTATTTGGAACTTTATACCAATAGAAGGCAACCAAACCATAAAACTATTAGATCATTGCTCGACAGATTAGGTGAAACAGGGTCATTTCATCCCAAAAACAGGAATGCTGGAAGACCGAGAGTAATTGATGCGGATATGGAGGATTGAATTGTTGTGCGTGTTGCAGAAGATCCAGAAACCAGTACAAGGCTTGTTTCTACGGCGTCAAGAATAATACGGACAGAAAATCTGTATCCGTATCGTTTTACTCCAGTACAGAATCTTTTACCACAGGATTTTCCAGCAAGGATCCGATTTAGTCAGTTTATGATAGGGCGGCATTTAGACGATCCAATGTTTTATAATAAAATTTTATTTACCGATGAAGCCACATTTACTAGAAGAGGTGTGTTTAACTGGCGCAATAGCCATAAATATGCGACAGAAAATCCTCATGCATTTTAAGAACATCATTGTCAACATGAGTTTTCCATAAATATCTGGTGTGGCATATGTGGGGAATGTATTGTAGGACCATTCGAATTACCAACTAGGCTTGACGGAGTAACGTATCTTAATTTTTTGAGAGAAGATTTACCAACTCTTTTAGAAGACATACCTCTAAATTTTAGACGTAACTTTTGGTACATGCATGATGGTGCACCACCACATTATAGCCTAGAAGTTAGAAATTATCTAGATGAAATTTATCCTCAAAGGTGGATTGGTAGAGGTAGTGTATACCCATGGCCATCAAGCAGTCCCGAACTAAATCCCCTAGACTTTCACTTGTGAGGCTACCTGAAGTCAATTGTTAAAAAACAAGTATAAAAAAAATAAATAACAGTCAAGAGTTATTGTAGAGGGAGGAACGTAATTAGGGCCCAAAGAAACTCATTATTTAAAATAAGACAAAACTTACACAAAAGATTTAGATTATGTAGTTTATCTAATGGTGAAGATTTTGAACACTTATTGTAATTTTTTTTCATTTCGTTTTTAATTATCCAATTTAATACCAAATATAATAATATAATATCCAAAATAAAAAATCATAAGGGTAATGTTTTTAATAAATATTAATAAATGCCATATTAATTAGTATGGGAACTTATAAAAACATTCAGAGTATAATTTGTTTATGGTAATCGACTTAAACTGCAAATTCTATAGGTGGGCCAACTGATATGGGAAGGTGCTCGTAGTCGCTGTGGGGGTAATTTGACAAAAGTGTTTGTTTTAACTAAATTTTTTGGTTTGACAAAACTGAAGTACATCTTCACTTTCATTTCTATACCTAATCCATATTCACCAACATGGTTACCAACTTTACCCTGTACTACTAAATAAGATTAGTCTTATCCATCAGTTATATTAATATCATGCGCTCTGAAAAAGGAGTAACGATTAGTACAGCATCTTTCCATTAAATAAAGTTAATCAAAAAGCAATTAAAAGAACGTAGTAAATAAATATGAAGACAAAGTATATTTGGAAAATATGTAACATTGAACCGTTCTCGTAGCTCTGTTCTCTCACTTATCACGTACTAACTAAATATTTTATAAATATCTTCTAAAAGTTATAGCTACTAAAAATCTATTCTCATTTGTAATTTCGTATTAGATGTAATCGTGGTGTTTCCTCCCTTTGATGTTACTTCTACGCCATTGGTGCAAAAGGAATAACAACATACCCGACATTAAAGTTACACTCATTAGTCGATAGAGTTGGCATTTTATGCGTGATACTGGACATAAATTGCCATTTACCGAGTTGTGCCGTTTTATTATCGTCAGTTGTAAACATTTTGAAGGTTTAATTAACGGCCGCATAAATTGTGGTCGCAGGTTCTGGCGGCCGGATAGAAGTTATGTATGTGCTCTATGTGTAGCTGTTTCGGCAGTATGCTTCTATTTTAACTCTCATTTGTGAACTCTTTAAAATTGTGAGTTTAGAGCTTTTATTACCATTGGTTTTTATTTTTATTTCAATGAATTTATGAAAACGAATATATAAAGGGTAAGAGACATCGAATTAGACAGGACAACTATGGCCTATGCAGATAATAATCTGGAAATATTTACTACTGTTAAAGGGCTTTCAAATAAATGAAGAGAAAACGAAATTCCTGAT
This sequence comes from Diabrotica undecimpunctata, assembly GCF_040954645.1. NCBI lineage: Eukaryota > Metazoa > Arthropoda > Insecta > Coleoptera > Chrysomelidae > Diabrotica > Diabrotica undecimpunctata. The sequence continues at coordinate 130,938,979 of NC_092809.1, read as the reverse complement.
ATTGACATCCAAAAAGAGCCAGAAATATTAATAATAACTTTTCCGTCACCAATTTTAACTGACATAGTAGAGACAACTTATCGTGCTTAATCTGTCTTGTTACCAATTATAATTCTTAGCACAAAAGAAGTCAACCGAAGGATAATTCTACAAAATAAGTGCTACTTTGAGCTTAGTAGACAGTAAAATGAGAAACTTAACCCTGCGGTGGTAGCTCTAACCACTTTTGAATACAAATTTGATAGCGCCGTTTTCACCAGACCCAATATATAAATCTAATATAAATATATATATTTTTGTATATTTTCAAATATTTTCTTTACCTTTATTAATTAACTATCTTCTTATAAATATGTATATGTGAATATGATATTGAATAATATATTATTTTAATATTTTTTGACATTTACAACCCTACATTTTGATACAAAAAACGTTTATTAATAACAAACTTATTATTTAACCACTAATGAAACATGAGATATTTATCTTAAAGAAGCATAAAAAGTAATGCTGAAACAAACTAAAAATGATAAAATAAACGATTAATTTGAACATTCGTCACAATAAATATTGACATGTTTGGGGCATAAAAATGCATGGCACTTTTTACAATAGTATTTTGACTTATTGAGTCATATAAAATGGATTATCTGAGACGAAGCTGCGGTAGATCGAAACTGGAGAGAGTTAGAACCGAGCAAATAAGAAACGAAATGAAAATGGAGCGAAATATCAATGATGACATAGAAAGAAAACAGTTAATCGGGTTCGGACATGTTAAAATAATGCCCGAGTACAGATGGCCTAGAAGAGTACTGGAATGGATCCCTCCTGAAAGAAGAAAGAGAGGACGACCACGGGGAAGTTGGCGCAACAATCTTGATGAAGCAATGGCGGCAAGAGAGTTAGAAGAGGCAATTGGGGGCGGAGAAGCGGCGACAGCCGTAATCAATCCGTTATTATTATTATTTATTTTGACTTATTGTCATTTTTACACTTAATGTACCTTTTCTTTATCCCAGTAGGCAAATCTGAAAAAATTTCTGCAATTCTAGTATTTGCAACTTCTTACTAATATCTTACTTGCGGTGGTACATTTTGAGCTAATGATATTCTTTTTAAGTGCTCGTCTAATAATGGCAGAGCAAGAGTTTTTAAAAAGTGTCAACGTTTCATGCTGGTATCAGGGTTGTTGCAATTGTATACAATTTGTGCATTTACACCTGCTATGTTCATAGATGAATAAAATATTACCATGGGCCACATATTCGTATTACGTGCCACGTTGTACAATGAACAAAGTTGGTGCAGTGTATCAACTCCACCTTTGGTCTTATTATAAAATGTGACAATTTCTGGTTTATATTGATTCCCGGAATCTTCATCAATAATGTCGTTGTGATTTAGACTAGAGACTAACAAAACATTTTTATTTTATTTTGACTGAAGTTGTCGGTCTCCGAACAATCATCTTCTGAATCAATCTCTATTTCACTGTCAGATTATACTTCTTCTAGTAGACGAAGAAGTCTGGCTTGCTGGACCTCTAAATCCATTATCTGCAAATAATTATTGTCATAAGTTATAAAATACAATGTAAAAAATTATTTAAGTATATAGCATACTATTCACTTAATCAAGTTGTAACAGTAAATAAACAAATAAAAGTTAAAATATTCACCAAAAAATTACTAACTGATTTGGTCTCCTGAACCCGACGTATCCACTTTACAAAAAATAAAAGATCGTAGTACACTGTTCGAACGCCTGAGTTGTACTACAGAAGAAGATAGAAACATAGCTGGATGGTTTTGTTCACAGCGCTGTTGCCAACGGAGTTCTGTGCAGTTATAAACTGCAACCTAAACCTGCTAAACTTATACCATCGCTAAACCAGATAGAAACGTCTTTGAACGAATAAGATTTGGGTAAATCTGTAAAAAAGGTATCTCAAGAAGGAGATATTTAATGCTGTCTAAACAATCACAAAAATTAAAAACTATTCATCATATTATCATCTAAACAATATAAGCGCATTACTTACGAATTCTCCATTCGGCATGAAGTATACCTACTAATAGTAAAATACAACTTTTCTTTTATTGTTTTTATTACTTTTGACTTCCGTAATTACACAGTGCTTTACAAATAACTTGCTCTATTCATGTAATACAACATACCTGTCCAAAATGAAGACTTGACACGAAACATTATTATTAGTTATTTAGGAAAACAGGGGGAGCGTTTTCCCATAAAAGTAAGGCACACGCTCGGATAATGAATGTGTAATAGCGTCAGTGACTACATGCGTGTGCGGTGGATGAATATGCGTCTCTTTAATGCTTTCCTTGCTTTGTCACTTCTGAATAATCTGTGGGACAGAACTGAGCTCGCCAGTACTTATAACATCTACGAATTTATAATTATATCTAACGAATTTGTTGAAATCATTAAATATAGTTATTATATCAATATCGCGTATACATCGCATAGTAGAAGTTTTACAAAAATATTTAATTTCCTTCTTTTTGTTACAACTTCAGTAGTATCCAAAGCACGTACACACTTTTCTTGTCGCATTCAAGATACAGTTACTAATAAATCAATATAACAAAAGCAGGCCGTTAGTGGTTTTTCTGCCCACCTAATATCCTCTTATCTCCCCCGACAAGCGTGTCGAAATAAACGATCTACAATCTACGAGCGCCGCTTTTATTCATGGAGACACGAAAAAAATTGAAAGATCATACGTTTTCCTGTCTGAGTCGAACTTATTCCCATTCGGCATTGCGGGGAAGAGATGAGTCAGTTTAGAAAAAATCGTTCGCAAGGAACGATACCGCAATGGGAACCGAATGGATCCATTCCGATTGGAACGATACATCAATTCATAGCGTCGAATTTAGTAAATAATTTCGTTAATCGTTCAGTACATTTTACATCAACAAAGGAATCATAAGTAGGGATTTAAGTGATAGGTTTTTTTCAGTAACAGTTTAAAACAGGACAGCACTAAAAAGTAATAAATTTATTACGAATAATCCAAAATTGGAAGCAAAATATTGCTATAAATAATTTATTTTATTTTACGTATAGTTCACACCATTGCTAGTTCTCCAATCGAAACTGTTATATTTGTTCTAATTCTAATCCTCTTTTGGTATTTTCACTTACACGACCTTCTCAGAGTAGGGTAAATATCAAGCAATAACAACTTCCCCGTCTTCTAGGAAATATAAAATAAAACACACAACAAAAGCACTAATATCAGTCTGGTATGAGTACTTGTTTTTTCATTATTTAGTTCTTCTTTACAGCTCGGCAGCCTTTGATGAGCCTTGGCTTTGCATTATCGAGTTATGCCTCCTAAAGTGGACCATTTGAACACCAGATAGGAAAAGAGTACATTGGACAGCAAGAAGAACAAATACATCTGTTCTCGCGAAGATTAACATTCTTCGGACATATAACAGGTGCTGATAATATGTAGAATCTGTTGGTGGAAGGAAAACCGAAAGGAGGAATTCGAGGGCGATCAGATGAACTGATACAGTTGAGCAATTATGAAACACAAACTTCGTCAATGCAGTACCTTCATCTCAAAATAGAGAAAGATGGAAAAACAGCTTAAAAAGATCAACAAGATCCCTGGAAAGACCTTAACGTTGATTATCTGTACGCATTGGATAAGGAAAGTTGCAAGTGTTTGCAACGACTGCAGAAAAAATGATTCCCTAATATGAGAATTCTTTATTCTTGAACTGAAAAAATCTCTATACATACAATACTAGAAGAAGAGGAAATGAGCAAAGTTTTAGTCTTTAGCCGTAACCCCCATCCGGATGCAGAGTTTCAATTAAATGGAGTCCGAGTTGAAAAAGTTTACAAAATTACATATTTAGGCACAGTCATAACGGACCAACTAGATCCAGACATAGAAATAAAACACAAAATAGCAAAGATACCTTGGACAACAAAGAAAACTAACAAGGACGTACTAAGGAGGGTCAACAAAGGTAAAGAATTACTAAAGACTGTTAAATACTTGAAATATCTTATCTGGGACATATATTGAGGGGAAATAGATATGGAATACTTAGATGTAGACATAGAAGATAGGGAGAGGTGTAGGAAGAAAGCTGGTTTCTTGACTGAAAAACATTCGTGAATAGACTCGATAGGTCTGATAATTCTGATATGGAACGTGAAGAGGAAGATACTCCTATACATTAGGATCGTACATCCCAAGTAGATTGTTCAAAATTAAGCAAAAATTGGCATATTCCGATGCAAAACAATTCAAGACCACAAGGAAGTATACGTATAAAGTTCATTCGTTTAGCAAATTCCCATCTATCAACATAAGCACGTGTTGATATTCGCCGTCTCATTCGTCAAGAGGCTATTAATAATTTATTGCCTTAAGCCAGATAGATTCTCATGTACAGATCCAAACTTGCCAGCATGTTTAAATTCAAATTGTATCGTGTTGATTTTTAAGTTAATATATTGTGTTATATTTATGTTATAGTTATTGTTAAGTTATTTACTGGTCGTGTTATTTTTTAGTTTAGTTAATTTGTGATTTCTTGATTAAATTTCAAGAAATTCTTACACTAATAGTTTCAAAAGTAAATATTTTTAAAAATCATATGATACACATCAGTACGACCCTGTTTGGCTTTCACGTGCTTCTATTGACAATTGGGAATATGTAAAATTAATGTAGTTTAGTTTTTTACGTTTTACCTACACATATACATATATATTCTAGATTACAGAAATGTTTCCTAACTTGAAGATAACACGCAAGCAGCATTTAAAAATGAAAAATATCTTCTATTAATCGAGAAAGACTAAAAGGATGCTACAAGAAAATGGACCTAAGTAAAAGTAAAATCCAGATTAAAATATAATGAAAGTACTCGATTTAAAATACAGGAAAATGCGTTGGATGCCTCGTACAAATTCCATATTTTCCGAGAATAACGAATTATTTATTTATAGGAAATGCTGACAGCACTAAACAGCACGCAGCTTTACCGAATTTGCGCAGCTTTTGAATACTTTCTTAAGAACACTTTAAAGATTATTCAGGGAACCCAATATATAATACCGAGAAACAGTGAAATTGAGAAAGTTGATTCCGAGTGTTTCGAACAAAGACTCAATACCAAGAAATCGAATCACGACGAGGAACGATCCGTTCCGCCTCGATTACGACAAGAGTCGCGGGGATGTTTTTTTTTTGTAGGGGATGCACCCAGGAAACGAGTTTAGCTCCGGCCAATTGCACGTGGCTGTGTATTTGTGCGGAACTTGTTTATGTCATTTGGTATCTGTTTCATCCCCGACATTTTCGTTACGATTTATGGATGAAGGGTGGGGTATTTTGTCGAGAAAACAGGTTTTCATGAGATTTTTTGTTGGGATCTGGCAGTGAAATTTATGTTACGTATTGAAAACCAAATACAATAGCTACTGAAGATTGAGATAGATTTGTATCCAGTTCGTTGAAAGATGTCTGTAGCTATAAATATGCTTTTCAATTTTATTTATTATATGTTAACATAGTATTCTTGAGACTGACGTTGTTATACTGTGGCAAAAGTACCTTTGTTTTATGCATTTGCAATTAGTTGGGAACCAGTTAAGTAAAGTTGTAAGTAATGTTTCTATTTTTTTTATTAATGTTTCTCGTCTTTTTTCGTTATACTTTTGACGTAGTATTCTTCGGGTAGGTTTCACCTACCATTTTTCTACTAACATTTTCACTTATTCCTGTGTTTTCAAAAACTTTTTTGATTCTCTGCTACTGTGTTGTCAATTGAAAGTTTGGTAAATATTGTAAGATTACAGTCACAGTATGGACAAACTGCATTTATCTTGAGGTCATCTTGTATATTCAAAGAAGGATACAGTCACTATCGCCAAAGAAGTGTCTTCAATTAATGTATTTATTTCAGCTGTTGTAATTCACTTATTAGAAAAACAAATCATAACCCGCAAAAAGGATGAAAAGGAGTCAAAGATGTAGGAAAATCTTAAATGCCTATTTCTGACTTTATTGTATTTATCCATACAGCGCAACAGAGGAAGCTACAGCTATCCGAAAAAAAGGGAGTTCGTCAAAAATGTTTAAAACGTATAGAATAAAATGAAAGGTTAATGCGACAAACCGGCACTTTAGTTTATCAAATTAAATTCGCACTTAGTTTATCAAATGACTCTAGTAAAGTTAAGTTTGTGTAACCGTCTTTAATTTGGTACTTAATATTAATTCACAAGGTGACAAAGATATGATCTTGAATTTGCCAAAGATCCAGAAACTCTGAAGCTTTTGTAGGTAATATACAGGTGATCACTATATAACTTACAGTTGTTGATGGTCTGTATCTTCTTGAAAATCAAAACATTAATTCTAACTGATAAACAATTTAACAAATAAAGTCTACCAATAACTCTCGGGAGATTTATTGTATTACTAAGAATAAATCGGTATTCATCTAAGCGATTGACATAATATTATAACTATTTATTTCTGAATAGAGAGATTCTAAATACTGTAATGAGATTACTGTACTTAACAAAATCGAAAAAGATCACAAGAGTATGATACGTCTGCTTCCCAAAAGTACCCACACGGAAGTGGTTAGAATTTTTTAGAATTGTAAAAGTAGAGGACCCAATATTGAACCTTGTGGTACTCCACATACAATGCTTTTGTGACTAGAGTCAGTATCATTTGCTCTAACTAGTTGTTTCCTATTCCTCAAGTAAGATTGGAACCAATTCAAAGAAATACCTCGAATTCCGTAGAAATTTAGTTTTTTTATCAAAATGTCGTGATTTACACAAACAAAAGCTTTGGCATAGTCACAAAAAATAGTGGCAGTGTAAAGATTATTGTTCAGTGGTTGATAGATCTCATGTAGTACAGAAAACATAGCATCACTGGTACCGTCCGCGTCATAAAAAACTGGTACAACTCTTATAACCAAAAATCGTGTTTTTTAAGTTGTGTACGTTGATCTTGTCACATGTGTCATTCTAATTTCTAGGGCACTGTTGCCAGTTCAACGAAAATATTATATGAAACCAACTAAAAGCAGGGCTGTGCGACAGACCGCCAGTTTTGAGTATACTAAAAACTAAAACATTATCGAGCATTCTCTATCAGTCAATCACATTTATTTAAACATGCATCCTAAAAAATTCTCCTATTACTATTGTAATTTTCCATTATCTCAATTAAGTACCCACACATTGATTTGTGTTTTATTATAATTTATGAAAATATTTCAATTCAAAAATAATGATAGATAATAAATTTAGACATAACTTAATTATTTTAATAAAACATTACAGTGAGATATTGGATTGTAACTGTCACGTTTTTTCGTTCCGGATATTTTATAGTTGTTTATAATACGTAGGATAAAGTATAATGTTAGTTTTTCACATTTATTGTTCTTGTAATAAATAATAATTTAATCTTGGTAGTTTGCCTGTTACCACAGATCACCTACCTCCCTGTTACTAAACTTATTGACAGTTCGTGTTCGGTAGGTAATTGAAGTATAAAACTACAGTATATATGCATTCCAATGTTCCCTGTGCCAATACCCTAGGTTTAAAGATCCTTCAAACATTTTGGATATTAGCTCAACCCTATCTCTGGTTATTAAATTTGTCAGATACGGTTTTTTGTTGTTAATGATAAAAATAATACCTATCTAAAAACTTTGTACATTTTTGAACGTTATTTTTTATATATTTAGATTTTGTGCAATTCCGTTATCTGTGATGGCAACAACGAATTGATTTACGGACCATTGTATCCAGTCTGAACACAGGTTTACATTGGAAAAAAAAAAGTGTACCAGTTTTATATGACGGGAAGTGTACATTCATTAGATAAAAAGCCGAACTGAATTTGTGATAAAATGTTATTTTCAACGAGAAAGGACTTACGTCGGGCTTTTATAAGTATCTCAATAATTTTGGGTAGGACCGGTAGGCAATAGGTCTATAGTTGCCGGCATTCGATTTTTCACCACCCTTATGAAGAGGAATAATAATGGCTGTCTTTAGGCACTCTGGAAATATACCATTTTAAAAGGAATTGTTAATTAGTGAGACCAGGACTTCCAACATATTTTTTGGGAGATTTAAGAAAATTTTTATGGATAGTCCATCAGTACTACAAGAAGATTTGCTTTTGATACTACTGATTGTTTGGATCGGTTCAGATTTATCAACTAGTCTTATAAAGAATGAATTCGAGACCTTTTTTGAATTGGGAAAATAGGAAATAGGATCTTGTTGTGGCAAAATGGTTAATGTTATATTTTTACTCACATGAACGAAGTATTCATTTAGATTTTCAGCGTTTGGAAGAGAAAATGTTTGAGCTGTGTTAGTTTTATTTCGATTAATAGACTACATCGAACAGAAGAGGTTAACCTGGTACGGACATGTCAGAAGAGCAGACCAAAATCGGTGGAAAAATAGAATAACAGAGTGGAGCCCGATAGGAAGAAGAAAGAGAGGCAGACCCCGAAGATCTTACAGAGATGAGGTGGACGAAGCAATGAGTAGAAGAAACCTACAGGAAGGGGACTGGCTAAACAGGAAAAATTGGAGAAAACGGTTGAGTGAAGGAATACAGTGAAAACTGTGGAAATCCTTGTATATATATAGTTTTATTTCGAAGGTCGTTTATTATGGACCAAGTTTCTCTTGCAACATTTTTAGAGCTTCCCAGATGATTCTGATAGTACATTTTTTTAGCTGTTTTGATAAGTTTTAGATAGGTTCCTCTGTAATTGAAGATATATTCAGTGATAAAAACGTTGGTAGTAAATTTCTGTACAGTAGTGAACGCATATTCTTGTCTGCTATTGCGGATACCTTTGGTAGTCCAGAGTTTGTGATGTTAAGACTTCATTGTAATTAAAGGAAATGCCTTATTGAAAATACCGATAAGCCTATCTAAAAAACCACTGAAATTAGATTCCACGTCCACAGAGGGAAAGTGCCACCCAGAAGTCAAGCACAAATTTTGAAATTTATAGTTTCGTTTTTCCTTCAGATAATTACCGATTCATACTCAAGGCCAAACTTTCCAACCCATTAATTAAAAAAAGAGGACTAAAATTTATTGGTCAAAGTATGTGTGCCAAATTGGACGTTTTCGAATTTACCCCCGCGGTTTTAAGAGATGCAATTTCTATAAGAATTTCTATTTCTTAATCTGCGACAGAAATCATGTTGAGCTTTTGAAAATTAGCAAAAAGGAGTAAAAAAAAGATTTCAAAGCGGATGGACACTCAGTAGCGTATCAGTAGTACGTTGAATAAAAATAAGGAATACAAAAAATTTAAAAAAAAACGTTACAAAATTATTATTAACCTAATTTACATCTCTACGTACCATCTTCTACAGAAGATTGGCGACCACCACACGACGAGACGTTTCTGTTTTGTCTCGCATGTACTATGTTTGCAACTTAAAGGCGGGTACACATTTGCGAGCAGAACTGTTCGCGAACCGTTTGTGAACGCTATATTCGTTAATGTGTACGGCAGAAAAAACCGCTTGCGTACTGTTTCATCGTGACTCGTCGCGAACCAAATTGTTGCGGTTTATTTCACGACTTCAAAGGAAGCTCGGCTTTCAGTTTGGACGGCGCTTACTAGACGCAGCGAACATTTTTATTGTGTCATCAAATCGACATTGTGTGAATGACGTGTTCCTTCCTAGAGAGACGTGAGAAAACAGTAAACTGATTATTGTCATGGACATAAATAAAGATAAAATCTTTATTTATACGTCGATGATTACTGTACATAATTTTATTTTTGTTAAACAAGCAAAAACAGGAACATAAATCAGTACCCAAATTATAAATAAAATGAATCATTTCACACATGTGTGTTCGTTGTTGGTTTGTCGCTTTCCATGGATCGAGATAAGTATGCGATTAGTACGATGTAGAATATTTTTCAAGGATCTGTACGCGTACTGTACGTATACCGTTCGGCTCGCATATGTGTACCCACCTTAATGTATTTAGAACCATTCCCTAAGTTGCTCAGCTAGGATTTTTTCTTTCTGTTTTTGAAAACTTAAAAAAACTTGAAAATATAGTTAATGTTTTAGTGGTTTATGGAGATATGATGGACATCGTATAAAAGATGTTCTTGTTTGACATATAAAAACAGTGGTAGTACATAAATATACATTTATGACTTTTATATTTCTACGCCCCTGTACACCTGATCTTTTTCCACACCCTTACGTATAATATATATCTTGAAAGAATCGCTTCTTATCCGACAGCAGGGATGTAATGCGGCATTCCGGGATAATACAATAATATCATCCAGAGCAGAAACCCGGAGGGTGAAATCTCATTCAGAGACAGATTTATTTTCGTAGTCACATTCTAACTTACGAAAGATATTCTTTAAATGCAAAGCAGCGAAACAATAAAAATATCTTTTAACGAGTCCAAGGACTGTTATTCTAGAAATGTGATGGTTATTATACATTTGTCTCTAAAACGAATTATGTAATCGGAATGTCAATCGTTGAAGTCGCAGATAACAATGTGGATGGCTATAATACGTTGAGACAGTATCAGTAAAGTCACCAAAATTATAAACGAGGAAGTTGTTCGAGCACTTCAAAAGATAAAGAAAGCAGTTGGACCAGATTATATTCCTGGGGAAGTGTGGAGAGCTTTAGGAGAAACATTAACAAGTTGGCTCTATTTAGAAACAGGTTTATTCAATATAATTATGGACTTGGGACAAATTCCAGACGAACGGAGAAGTAGTATATTAGTACCCATGGGACAATGAACACAAGGTATGATATTGCGCATGACATTTGACAGCTGAGCCAGGCGTGTGACGTAGCCAAGAACCCTCGGACCCATTATTTGTAATGATAGTTAACGAGTTTTTTTGATATTGTAGCAATTTACCGCGTTTTTTCTTCAGTTAAAGCATTTTAGTGTCTTAAAAAGTACCTGTGGTGTTTAATTGCTGTTTAGTTTATTATATTGTATAGTAATTTTTTTGTAAAACTTGTAGTTCACTTGTTTTTAGTGCTTTGATGTTCGACATCAAATCATATGGATTGTATACGTTTTTTCGTTCGTGTTTCCTGCACATAATTTTATTATTTTTTTTGTATAGAGACTGATTTACGAACATTTACTCTTCAGTATCTAGTTTTTATTTGCCATTGTGTATCTGGTTTTGTATCCGTTTCAAAATGCGTTATGCAATTGCTTGTTGCAATAGTTACGATGGAGCTAAATTTCAGTAAATTTTAAGTGTTATTTTCTGGCTTTTTGTAAGTTTTGTCCATAAAATTGTACAGTTTTCTGTTACAACAAAGCATATTTCTATTTTATTCTATTCTATATCCATACAGTATAAACAGTAATATTTTAAGACTTTTATTGACTTGATTTATCACAGATTTTATTGTATTAATGAGTATCTGTCTCATGTAACCACCTGTACATGCGAAGAATTGAGTTGTAATTCTGTATGACTGTTAGAGGAATGTGTGACTTGAATAATAATTGGCAATTTCACTATGTTGTATTTTTTATGTCTGGCAAATATAATAATGTAGAAATTTACATCAATAAATCTATTTATCTATCTACTTTTTAAATTTCCCACTTTTTTCTTATTAACATATTAGAACACCATTAACTCTCCAAAGGACACCGAATAAAGTATAAACAATAGTATAACAGAAATCATCTAAAATGTTTAGCATACTATTCGAAAAGGTTATACAGGAAGCACATTACAACACGCACAAGCACAACATTAATAGAACAGGTCTGCTCTACCACAAAAAAGCATCCCTGCTTAGCATTTGCGGACGACTTGGTAATCTTGGTTAGACCAAAAATCGAGCTAACGGAGAGCTATCTATCAAGAACCCAACATATTAGCGGTAATTAAGGTTCAAAGGCTTAGATGGTTGGGACATGTTCAGAGAATGATTCCATCTAGAATTCTCAGAATGGTACTACCTAATGCACTGGCAGACAAAAGACGAAGAGGAAGACCGAGGTCAAGATGGAGCAACGAAGTTAAAGAATATATGAGAAGACTTAATGTAACGAACTGGGAAAGAAAAGGGAGTGTTTAAAACATTGTGCAATATTGTGTGACCTCGCTACACTCATATTCGATGGCCAGCTAGCTCGTTCGATCTAAATACAGTTGACTTTATCATTATTTATTTTGATTTTGTGTTTAGTTCAGTATATACGTATAAATGTTGTGTACCTAAATTACAAAGCGATCATTAACAAATTAAGAAGTTCGAATACCTTGTATATTTGAAAATAATTTTAAAATTTTTAGCTGTACTCGACCCATTTTTATGTAGATACTACTTTTTTGTATCTTTTTAAACAACTGATATATCGAACTCTGGAGTATAAGTTGATCAACATGTACCTATGTGTAATAAAAGATAATTAAAACATGTTTTATACAGGATATCTATGTTAACAAAATAACTCTACCAAAAATCAATAAAATTAAATTAACTACAAAATATTTTTTATGATTATATATTATAATGACACAATTTTATCATCTCTTTATAATTACTTCAATTAAATTAGTCAAATTATATATAAAAATAACTTAAAATTAAAAGTCTCTCCTATACAACTACATTCAAATGTTGCGTGAAGAAGGGTTCGTGACTACATCATGCGGAAAGTGAACCGATTTTGGAACATTATGTATCATACCTTGTGTTCATTGTACCATGATTAGTACCTATAAACAAAAATAACGAATATATATAACAATGCACTGGACGTAGACGTATATTCTGGCTGGCCAATCTTAGGAAGTGGACTGGTCTAACGTCAACTGATCTATTTCGAGCTGCTGTGAATAGAATAAGATGGGTCAATGTGGTCGCCAACATCTCTAGAAGATGGGCACATTTAGAAGATAACAATGCACAAACTGCAGGGCTATGAAACTACTTACACCATGAAAATATGGGAGAGTAATTGGTAAACGGATACGTAAGGAAATCGAAATATCCGATAATCAGGTTTTTATTTAAGGCAGATCAGAAAAAAGATGCAATTTTCATTATACCCAAGGCAGCTGATGGTAAAATACAAGAATAATGAAATAGATGCTTAAACATAGAAGAACAACAAACATACGATAGACTTCCTTGAACGAGTCTGTGGTGGGCGCTAAATAAGAAAGTAGTTCCCGACGTCGGGGGAGTAACAACTAGTGTTAGGACATGTGTGGAAGAGACTGAAAAATTTCTTGTGAAAGTAGGATTGCACCAGGACTTGGTGCTTACCCCTTATTTAGGAAAAACTACCTGGTAACATTCCCTATTGTTTAATGCATTGGTATTCTAGTAATGCAGAAAATCCCGAAAGGGATGTAGAACAAAAACAGGACTAGTGCTTTGAGTAAAAAGTTTAAAGCTTAGTAGAACAGAAACAAAGTATTTGGAATGTTTATTTAAAGATGGATTGTAAAAAGTAGTAGTTTTAAGTACTTAGGATTTATATTACAGAGTAATAAGAAAATAGATGGAAATCCGTAATATAGAATTAGGGGGATGGATGAAGTAGAAGGAAGCGAGTGTGGTGTATTGTGTGACAAAAAGATTGCAATGAAACTAAAAAGAAAATTCAAAATGAGAGAGAATAGGTTATAAGTTCGTATGGTTCGTATCTAGGTAAAGATTCGATAAAGTACCATAAAACTACCGCAAACTTCAGTGTTTGTATCGCAATGGAGACAAATTAAAGACAGAAAGTATATTATTATTATTCTGTATGTATACCGTCATATAATATTATTTGTTCTAAACTCTTAGCAAATCAAAAACTAATGACCATTGTAATGATTCTAATGTTGAATTAATGATGATTCCAAAGACTAAATATAATAAAAAGTCGACAGATATTCCTTTTATAAACCTCGTAAAACAAACCCGAAACAACGATAAAACTTTCAATCTTTTCTTTTCAATCTGGTCGATTCTATTTTCTTTAAAATAAAACTATCCCATCGTTTTTCGAATAGAAGTATTTTCGACAAATTGTCGTCTGACTTTTCTCTTGTTCTTTCATTTTACGTCGATGCTCCGTGATGCCTCGGCTAGTCTGAAAATCAATGTTGTCGCCAAATTGATGTTGTCAGCCTAAAAAAGTTTTAAGGATTTATAAGAGGTTGGAGAAAAATCGAGTAGAGGTAAAAAACGGGAGGGATTGATGTTTATTATGTGCTCGGGGATTTTATAATGAAAATATATACATACGAGGTGGTTTTTATTCTTTGCACTATAAAATTAAGGATTTCATAGGTAGATTAGGTCCATATGAGCACATGAGGATATTATTGTCCTTTGTGTAATGTGAATATCCTTTAGGGATTTAGGGAAATTTAACAAAACTAACTCTTGAAAAAGTTGAATGTAGAGTATGAATTCAGGGGGAACTGTCTGAACCTTTTAAAACAAATAACGGGCTGCGCCAGGGAGACCCTCTCTCCTGTATATTGTTCAATCTGGCTCTGCAAAAAGTTATACGTATGTCACAAATCACAAACATTGGTTCAATATATAATAAATCAGTGCAAATCATGGCCTATGCTGATGATATCAATATTGTTGGGAGAACGGAAAACGATGTACGAGAGGCGTATGTAGCATTAAAAGAATCAGCTACAAAAATGGGTTTAATAATAAACACCAACAAAACGAAGTATATGAAAATAAGCACGCAATCACAGATCCTACGACCACTCGTTATAGAAAACGACGTCATCGAAGCAGTGAACGAATTTGTATACCTGGGAGCGCCCCTTAACACTGAAAATAATACTACCGCAGAGATAAACCGCAGAATTTGCACGGCCAACAGATGCTGTTTTGGGCTCAATTTCCTCCTTAAATCCACAATTATATCGAGAAATACAAAAATAAAATTCTACAAAACAATAATCCGCCCAGTCCTAACATATGGTTCAGAGACCTGGACTCTAACAAAAAATAATGAAAACATGTTAGGATGTTTCAAAAGAAAATTACTAAGGCGAATTTATGAAGCAGTGAATGACAATGGAGTGTGGAGAGGACGATACCACTTCCATTTTTTATAGAATATACCAGGAACGTGATATCGCAGAACATATTAAGATAGGACGTCTGAGGTGGATAGAGCATGTAGTGCAGATGGAACAAAATGACCCAGCTAGAAAAACGCTCCTTGATAGAACCATTGGTCAGAGAAGAAGAGGAAGACCTAGAACAAGGTTCCTTGATAACATCGATGAAGACATGAGAAATATGGCAATACGTGCTTGGCGGAGAAAGCGATGGATATTGACGACTGGAGAGAAATTCTTGAGGAGGCTAGGACCCACGTAGGCTTGTGGAGCCAGAATGATGATGATGAACGATGAAGTAGAGCCACGAGACGACGCGGCGTCACGAAATAGCGATCTCCACATCGATTCACTACTCTTTCGTTTCTAGTCATCATAATATTTATTCTTAACAGGTTTTATTAAAAACAACATGAAAAATAACTAACAATACAGACATTAAATGAAAATTTTAAAAAATTTAAAGAAAATCTGTCAATAAAAAATGTAGTAAAACAAACACAAAAACGGAATAATATATCATATAAAAAAGTCGGATTTTTACAATTATCAGTTCGACTAATGTATTAAATAGCGACAAAAAGAGTTATTACTAAAACATTTTAAGTTAAATTTTCATATCTATACTTTGGAAGAGATTTCTAATGCACATATAGCACATATTATTAAATATGTCTTTTTACGAAATAGCCGCCGGAGTAAACAGTTGGAAAAGTCCATTTACGAGACGAGGCGAGTCCGTTATACAACATGTAAACTTTATCAATTTTGTTAAAATCTATAAAAATATATAAAATTAATAAACAAATAATAAAATGACTATTCAATTTAGAAATACGAAAATTGATGAAATTGCGTCCTTTTTGGGCTAAGTTTTTGATTGCTAGTACTTAACTGTCTTTATTTTATTATATGTTAACCCTACTATAAATAATATACATTTTTATACACAAATAAAATTTAATGTGAAAACTTTTGGATACACCCACGTAAAAGCGACACTGCAAAAGAGTAGCATCGCGTCTTCTTTGTTGCGTATCTGTAAAGAAATCCATCAAAGTTGCCTGAAGGGTTGAGGAAACAGTAAACAAGAAACACAAGAAAATAATGGTCTAGTAAATCAATTTTACGTTAGCGTGATTTATTACTTATCGCTCCATTTATTTTATTAAATTTTCTTCTGTGCGGATCCTGCCTTCGATCTTCAAAAATTATTTTGATCGGTTAAACAAGCTGTGGGAAGGAAATTTTAGCCGTTGATGTTTTTCAGATGGAATTACGAGCAGAACCGTATTTTTATTGTAAGAACTTTTTTGATATACATCAACAGATAAGGCAGAATTGGTTTTCGGTAAAATATCCTGTAAATTATATTTTATTGAATTTCAATTTGGTTTAAATAAGATCAACAAACAATTTTTGTGAACTATAACTTGGTTAAAAAATGTAACTAAAAACTATATAGTCCCTACATTAGTTAACCGTGCAAGTATGTGAAAGAAATACTACGGAATCGTGTTGAAATGCTGGGACTGCGGTCTGCGGCTTACATTGAAACTACATTTGTTTTAGAAATTCGATATTTCGTTGATTATTTATTTTTTTCACTTCATCAGGAACGTACTACAAAATTAACTAGCATATGGAAACATTCACTCTGTTCTAACTTACGAAATGCTGTAAAACGGCACTGATCTAGGCCTTTTTTCACATTTGTTATTAGGGCCAACGAGTTTTATTATCGAACCAGATGTTAAATATTTTTAATTTATCAAAATGTTAAAATATTACACTACATATCGTTTTCCTTGTCTAATAATTCATTGACATTTTGTTTTTTTTTATGTGGTACCTTTCGAGAAATAGTCTTGTTTATAGTTGTTATAGTTGTTTTAGTTGTTTTATCTGTTTTAGTGTTTAGATCTTGACATCTGATAAATTAAATGTGTGGCCTATTGTGTTGGAATGGTGTGCTAGTGCACAAGAAATTTTTCTGTTTTGCAATCACTGTTGTGCTGCGTCATTCTTTGTTTTAACCACTGCGATGTTTGCCCTATATACTGTCCATCACATTCGAGACAAGAAAGTTTTTAAATGAGGTGATTCTGATTTAAAGGCGGTGTCTGGTATTCCAGATTCAAGAATAAGCTGTAATTGGATATGCTGTTATATTTAGCTATTTTGATTTTGGTAATTCCACTCAGCAGCTTTATTAAATTGTTAGTTATGCCATTTACGTATAATAACTTTTTCTAGATAACTGGATATGTTGGTCTGTTATCACATTGCCCATCATATAAGTCTGAGTTTGATTGATGTAGATTGGTGTTTGAGAATTTTACTAGGATAGGCTTTATTCAATGTTTTTAAATTCCTTTGTAAGAAAATATCATTGCTAATATGCAAAATTTGCACATCAGCGATAATATTTTCTGCATTGCTCTCTTGCAGGACTTTATTCTGTCACCATTTTTATGGATGTTTGATACGAATGCAATTTTCTATTCAGATGAAGTTCTTTGCCTCTCAGAAAGCAAATAAACACAAAAGCGAGTAGTTGTAGTAGCCATACTTTAAAAGTTCAATAGAGAGATCTGTTGGTCCAGCAGCTCCTCCATTTTTATTGCAATTAGGATTTTTCTCACTTTAGTTGGTGTTATTCTTCTATAAAAGATGTCTCTGACTGGAAATACTGGCCATTATTTAGAGAAAGAAATTAGGGCCTATCTTCGGTCAATGGATTTTGATAATAATCTTTTTGTAAGAACTTTTTTGATATACATCACCAGATAAGGCAGAATTGGTTTTCGATAAAATATCCTATAAATTATATTTTATTGAATTTCAATTTGGTTTAAATAAGATCAATAAGTAATTTTTGTGTACTATAACTTAGTTAAAAAACGTAACCAAAAACCATATAGTCACTACATTAGTTAACCGTGCAGGTATGTTGTATACGGAATCGTGTTGAAATTCTGGGACTGCGGTCTGCGGCTTACATTGAAACTACATTAACTAGCATAAAAAAACATTCACTCTGTTCTAACTTACGAAATGCTGTAAAACGGCACTGATCTAGGCCTTTTTCCACATGTGTTTAGAGCCAACGAGTTTTATTATCCAACCAGATGTTAAATATTTTTAGTTTATCAAAATGTTAAAATATTACAATACATATCACTTAACTTGCAAGGGTCTGGCTTATAATTAATTGACTTTTTGTTTTTGTTTACGTGGTACCTTTCGAGAAATAGTCTTGTTTATAGTTGTTATAGTTGTTTTTTTCTTTTTTGCAATCACTGTTGTGCTGCGTCATTCTTTGTTTTAACCACTGCGATGTTTGCCCTATATACTGTCCATCACATTGGAGACAAGGAAGTTGGTAAATGAGGTGACTTTGATTTAGAAGCGGTGTCTGGTCTTCAAGCTTCAAGAATAAGCTGTAATTGAATATGCTGCTATATTTAGCTATTTTGATTTTGGGAATTCCACTAAGCAGCTTGATTATATTGTTAGTTAAGCTTTTTACGTAGGGTAACTTTTTCTAGATAACTGGATATGTTGGTCTGTTATCACATTGCTGAGTTGTAGATTGGTTGTTTGAGAATTTTAATAGGGGAGTTTTTTCAATGTTTTTAAATTATTTTGTAAAAAAATTTCATTGCTTATATCCAAAATTTGCACATCAGTGATATTATTTTCTGCATTGCTCTCTTGTAGGACTTTATTCTGTCACCATTTTTATGGATGTTTGATACGAAGGCTGTTTTCCATTAGGGTGAAATTCTTTGCTTCTGAAAGCAAATAAATACAAAAGCGAGTAGTTGTAGTAGCCTGTCTGGTCTATACTTTAATAGTTCAATGGGGAGATCTGTAGGTACAGCAGCTCCTCCATTTTTCATTGCGATTCTGATTTTTCTCACTTTAGTTGATAATGTATATCTATAAAAAATGTCTGACTGGAAATACTGGTCATTATTCGGAGAAAGAAATTGTGGACGATCTTCGGTCAATGGATTTTGATAATAATCTTTCCAATATGTTAGCGGTATTAGGCTCATGTGAACTTTTTCTTTCTATCCGTTCTTACTGATTTTATTTTTCTCCATGCTTCGCTTGCTCTGCTAAAGCTTATGTTCTGGTATATGTGCTCCCATTATAAAGTGTTGTTGCTTGACCATTATCAATGCTCCCAGCAATTTGTTCTGGAATTATTGTATGTCTTATGTTTTGCTGACACAACCCCACAGTTGAGTGAACACCACAGTTTTTCAGACGGCTTGAGAATGTCTCTGGATTCTACTTGTCCCGATGGGTTTGTAATTTTTGTATAAAGAAATATTTATTACATCTCGATAGAATTGACTATATTCCTAATAATAATTAAATTGTCTCATACATGATGCCAAGGAGTTTGTAGTCTCTACTTTTATTATGTATATGGGTATTATCTTTAATAATGATCTTATCGTGAACAAATCACAATTTTAGACGACCTTCAAGAAATTTCTTACTAATAGCCACAAAATCAATACAACACTTTTTATCATCCATGGTATTTAACGTATATTTAAATGTGACCCCTAAACACCAATAACGTAAATGTACGTTGTGTTTATAACCACAAATGATCAAAAGATTTGAGTAAGATGAGTGTCAACTAATAAAAAGGCTATATTTTAGTTTTAGTAACATTAGACAAATACTTAAGCAGATTTAAAAAAAAAACCAATGCATTCCAGTGGGTGTACTTAGACAATGAATTAGAACAAGTTGTCAAAGCAACTTTTATAGGATTGGAATCCTTTTACGAAATTAGTAACAGGGTGATGTTGTGTATAATAAAATGTTTGATTTTGTATCAGCTACGAGAATTAATTATATCGCTTTGATATACATATCTACCATATCACCCAAAACACTTCTGATATGTCATTAGGTTGTTTCCTATCACTTTTTCCATTTGGTCCTGATGTTCTAGTAGTAGCAACTTCGACTTCTTCTTC
Organism: Diabrotica undecimpunctata; assembly: GCF_040954645.1. NCBI lineage: Eukaryota > Metazoa > Arthropoda > Insecta > Coleoptera > Chrysomelidae > Diabrotica > Diabrotica undecimpunctata. Next base: position 130,918,764 of record NC_092809.1, on the reverse strand, counting down.
TTCAAGTGCCCTGTCCGTTGCGAACGTTGGCTATCAACATGGCAATTCTGATCTTGTTTGCGGCGCTTCTGAATAGTTCGACCGATGTGAGCCCGAACCACTTCCGCAGATTTTGGAGCCACGAGTGTCTTCCCCTGCCTGGCCCTCGCTTACTGTCTATTTTCCCTTGGACAATCAATTGCAGTAGACGGTACTTATCGTGTCTCAATATATGGCCTAGATATTCAAGCTTTCTTTGTTTGATTGTGCTCACGATTTCTTTCTCCTTTCCGATTCTTTGGAGTACCTCTATATTGGTGACATGTTCGGTCCAGGATATACGAAGAATTTGTCGGTACACCCAAATTTCGAATGCTTCTAGTTTTCTCGTGGGCGTCTCTGTCAGCGTCCAGGCCTCCATACCATATTATAGTAAGATCGGAAAAATGTAGCATTTAACTAGACGTAGTTTTAACCCTTGCTTATGAGGAACTTTTTCATATTGTTAAATTCTGCTCTAGCTCGTTCTATTCTCGCCTTAATTTCTGTGGCCTGTTCCCATTTTGCATTTACGTTGGTGCCAAGGTACACATAAGATTTCGACTACTTCGACTTAAGTGTGCTAAAAATCAATTTGTGTAAAGCTGAATTATGATAAAAACGTTCACCATCCTGTTTTACATTTTTTACTTATCTATATTATTATCATTTTTGTTCCCCCTACGAATTTCTATTCTGTCTGTGGCACTGGAATTGGCGGCAGCGCCATCCTAGAACCCCGGATAATGCGATGAGAGACACCGTCGACGACTACGACCAAATAAAACAATAGAAGTTAAGATTAGATCACTTTTATCTCGGATCATTTACTCTGAACAATGCGATTTTATTACGACTTTTTATATTGAAAGAGAAGATTGAACTAGGAAATTCATGAAATTTAATTAGGTAGAACAACAATACGGATGTTTTATTCTATCGACTCCCGAGTTTACCGTTACAAAGGGATAAATGTTTATCAGTAGTTTTGATTGGTTTTTGGGGGAAATTAAACTCGGTGGAAATTTTGTACATTGCAAATTATCATTTAGAAAGGTTTTGTCTACTATTCGATTTCACATAAAAACTTTAATTAAAATCATCTATTATCTTTCATTTCAAACTCGAAATTGTAAGGAAAGTTTTGAATCATTTGATCCCTATAATGGGCTCTGATACGATTCTGAAAACGTACATACTTTGTAAGTTTATCTTGACTAATCTATAGAAACGCAATAGTCAGTGTTCTCTGGCTTCCTTTGTACGAACAGTGTACAGTTTATACATCAGTCGCTGTCGTTTTTACTCTCATTCTTTTTTTATCTATCTCCCTCTTTTGGTCTCTTTTTGGATCTTCCAAACAGTATTCACTCAGTACTTTTATATTGAATAAATCCTCTAATTTTACTACTGGAAGTTTTCCTCAATTCTGCAAGGCGTATGCTAGGCATTGTAGCTGCTGGTTATGGAATCAACATCCTAGACCTAAGAGGCCTCAGAAAAAGTCACAGACCAGTACCTAGTCAGATCAAAAGTCAAATCCATAAAATATATACACCGATACAATAAATCAAAAGAAAGAATGGAATAAGGTTGAACTGCGTTCCTATGGTGGACATGCCGGTCAAAGAACTCTGATTTAAAAAAATAGAGGCTCTTAAACAATCTAAAACAAATGCAGATGGCACAAGCAGCTTTGAAATAAATATCGGACTGACCTACTAACGGCTCAAGGACTCATGCCGATGTTAGCATACTCGCGGGCTCCATCTTATCCGTAAAAAAACACCTACAATTTCGAAAGGGTTGAACGTTTCAAACATCTTGGAGCAATAATTACGGCTGATAATGATATTACTGAAGAAATAAACAAAACAGGAGTCCAGGCTGCGTACTTTCTGTACGTCCTGGATCAGTTTATAAAATTAAAACACCTAATAAGGATAAAAATTAAAATCTATAAATCCATCTCGATTGCTCTACTGGTCTGATACTGGATAGTCACAGCTGCCAACCAAATTATGATTTAACCGACTGTAATACTGCGGTAAAGAAAGCAACGGAAAACTACTTGACTAGACTTTTTCAGGAAAATATCAGTATGGCTGAAGAGTTCAACAATGTATACTATATTTGTTATGCTTCCAAAAAAAGGATTTGCTAAAAAGTGCTTCCGCTAAAAAAGTTACGTTTTAAAAATCTTTCTTCGGATAATTCACTCCAGAATTTCTACTGGAATTCAAGGAGAAATTAATGATACGCAATTTGGTTTCCTTAATAATCTTGGAACAGGAGAGGCACTATTCAGCGTGCAAGTAATGGTTCAGAGATGTAGAGATGTCAGTCATCCTATGTACATATGCTTTATAGACTTTGAGAAAGCATTAGATAAAGTTATACGTGGAAAACTAATGGCAATTCTTAGACGAGTTGGAATAGATGACACAGACTTAAGAATTATACAAAATCTATACTATTATCTTCAGAAGTGTCCAGGCCAATCATGAATTGGTCTGGACACTTCTGAATCAATTGAAATTCTCAATGGGGTTAAGTAGGGGTGCATCACCACTGCTTTTTAATCCGTACTCCGTGCATATTCCCACAAAGGCACTTGCCAAGGTTGATATTATAGTCTCACGGTCAATAGAATTAAGATCAGTGATCTGAGATATGCGAATGAGACTGTGTTGCTTGCGAGAACTTAATATCTCTGTTCAAATATAAAAGATAATTGAGATATGAGCAAATAGATAAAAATCCGCATTGAAAAGATCAGATCAGTGTTCTTCCGAATGAAAAAGTATTATGTGGACGGAGTATTAATAATAACCTGAAATGAAGACTCGTCAGATGTTACAACTTCTTGATATTATTGTATGGAGTTTACAGCTGGAGGCTCACTAAATCGCTATTAAATAAACTTCAAGCTTTCGAAATGTGGGTGTATCGAAGGCTGCTACGCATAAGCTGCGGTGAATAAAATTATGATAGTCAATATGATAAACAACGTTCAGTAATGGGCATGATACGGAGAGAAGAAGAAGAAGGGTGGATGCAAAACACGGGCAATGACCAAAGCAAATGAACAATAACTCGATGTGACGATTTGAAAGAAAAATCTTTCGAACTGTAAAGATTTTTGGAAAATAAAATGGAATTTCATTCCATTCTATTTCATATATATTTCACTGGACACCTTCTTCACACTATTTTAGTATCTCGCGTCGTATTGGTTTAAGCCAAGAGACAAGTTGGTCGATAAAATTGTAAGCCACCACCGACTTTTTCTTTCCAACTACGGAAATAGATATATTATAACGACTGAATGAAAACTGCCATAAATATCGCATCAGAATGAACTTAAAGAAGACAAAATTCATGCTTACGACAAAACATCCACGAGACAACGAAACTATGTCACCAATATTCAAATAGAAAGAGTACAAGTACTTGGGAATATGGATAACTTATAATGTAGAGCAAATTCAACAGATTAAAAGTCGTACTGAAATTGCTATAGCCAAATTTGTAAGTATGAAAAAGTATTATGGAATAAAAATTTAAAGATGGACCCTAAGGATAAGGCTACTGCCCTGCGATATTTTTACAACCCTACTCTGCAGTTGTGAGGCCTGGACGCTGAAACAACCAGAGATTAAAAAATTAGAGTCATTTGAACGCTAGTGCCATCGTAGAATGCTGGTGCTATCGTGGATCGACAGGATTACCAATATTGAAGTCCTACGCAGATTTAATAAAAATGAGGAAGTCATTTAAACTTTTATTAAAAAGCGAATATTTTAGACATACCATTAGGGGATCAAGATACAGGAGGTAAAATTGAAGGTTAAAGAGATAGAGAAAGAGATAGCCTTGGTTACGAAATCTGAGGAAATAGTTTAACTTGAGATCCATCCGAATTTCTAGATCTGCCATAAATAAAGTAGAAATGTTGATGTCTAACTTTTGAAGACGGAATTTGTAGATCTTTTTTCTTTATTGGATTAAGTAGTACAACTATTACAGCTCTTAGATCAGAACCCACTTATTTTTTATCGCTTATGCTTAATGGAATCAGAAGCTTTTATTAAAAAAAAAAAAGAAGTAAGTATATGACATCTTTTTTTCGGCGTATCTTTTCTAGGCATACTTGTCTTGTTTCCCTTTTTTGCTGAATTAAATTGTTAAGTTAATTACTTTACTTCTGAATTAAATTGTCAAGTTAGTTACCCTACTTCTACTTCATATTTAGGTACCATTTTCTCTACGACGGTTGGTTTCATCATAGCAATTTTGACCCTTGAAAACATTGCTCTAAAGAGTACTTCAACTGCATCTAAACCACTCCCTCAAATTTCTGAACCCTGTTCAGAAACACGTCTTCTTCTGATACTTCTTTTGCCTACTATTTTTTTCTGAATGCGTCGTTATCATTCAACTCAGTATAAAGGACTAAAATCAAAACGCTGACAAAATCAAAATGCTAACTAAATCTTAAAAAAATCTGTCAATATTTTAAGTATTAAGTTTAATATAAATACTGAGTTAATCTCGGCGTTAAATATATTTTTTTTTTAAAGTAAATACGTTAAATAAAGTATTCTTCGCGATATCATGATCGTAAAATTATTTATCTAATTACATCTCTAATTAAAAGAACCACAATTCTTTAATTAAGAGAAAAGCTTTCGTTTTAACACTCGAGCTTTTCACAGAAAAGTAAATAATATTTAACTTTACATCAGACAATCTGTAAAAGCTTCGCAAGCTCTTGTTGTTCAAATACTACTCAGCTAAAAAAGCGACTCCCTTTCTTTGCCCGTTTCCAAGCAAAACGATAATGTTTTCTTAAGACGTCTCGCTTCCAGCTAAAATACCCTCGCCGGGCGTTGTAGTAACTCTGGACAAACTTTTATTTCGCTACCATGGGCGTTACGGATCCGGTTTTCTCTACGGGAGAGTTATTTTTTCGTTTATTTGATGTTTAATCTTCTGCTACCATAGTTTCTATACTCTATTTCTTAATAGTTGACAGCACGCTAAATGGTCAGAGGTTGTAAAACAGAAACGTGCAGTGTTCAAATTGACAGAAGGAATTTATTCACTATAATATAAATACTCAGTCGATCTTAAATACACTTAAAGTATATCACGACGAGTTTAAAAATCTAATTATTTTTTAATTTTGCAAATTTATTGACTGAATATAAAGGGGCTGATAGACGACTTGTAGTTTGTCGAGTCTGCTTAAGTCTCGTGCTACCTTGACCTGGCCGGTGGTGGTTAATTCGTCAGAAGAGCATATTTATAAACCATTTACTATACATTGTCCGATAATTTAGTTTGCTTTGAACCGTTAACTCGCCATAACTCATCACCATTTTCTTTGCCTTTATCCATATGCGGGGTCGGCTTCCTTAATTACATTTCTCCATAAGTCTGTATCTTGGGTCATACCAATATCAACCACTTTTATCTACATGTTCTGCCCAAGCGTCTCCCCTAGGTTGTCTTTGATCTTCCTCCCTGCTCCTACCAGGAACTCGCAAATCACCAATTCTTCGTACTGGGTGAATAACTTCTCGACGTTGAACCTGACCAAACTATCTTAACTTAAGCTCTCTCATTTTAACATCATTTGGTACCGGTCCTAGACTTTTTTTGCCACTCCACTTATCCATCTAAGCAACATTCAGGTCCGTACTTCATAGTTGGTCTTATGGCTGTTTTATAGAATGTTTACTTGAGCCGTGTTGAAATTTTTCTGTCACACAACACAGCACTCGCTTCCTTCCACTTCATCCATCCAACTCTAATTCTACTGCATGCATCTCTATTTCCATATTACTATGTAATAACGATCCTAGGTACATGAAACTATTACTTTTCACAATCATTTACCATCCGAAGATATTATTTTATTTGTAGTAACTCAATATTTAAATAAACATTCTAAATACTCTGTTTTTGTCCTACTTTTAAGTTTTAATCGTTTTTCCTCAGTAGCTTGTATTCACTGTTCCAGTTTTTGTTCTAAATCGCTTTCACTATTTCCTACGAATACTACATAATCAGATACATTAAGCACCAGGTAAAGTTACCCTGTAGTTTCGCTGTTATCTGGGCCAATACTAATAAGAATACATTAATAAGGACTAACCACGGAGCCTTGGTGCAATCCTACTTTCACATGAAATTTATCAGTCTCTCCCATACCTGGGAATATCACCTAGCCGATTGCTTTACTTTTTTTTTATTTTTTGTTTTTTGTTTTTTATAGTTCACTAAACTGGTTTTCTGGAAAATTATTTATCTAATACACGGCCAAAGTACTGTTTCCATCTCTTTTTCAGTCTTTTGTTGAAATAGTATTTTAGTATTAAACATCTAATCTGTTTAAAATCTTTTGCTTTCTTTACCCTATTTTTGGCTATTTTATATATCTTTGTTTCTCCTTCCCTGGTATCAAGTTGATTATATGGATTTGTATAGGCTGCTGTTTTAGCTTTTGGTACTGTACTTTCGCTTCCTTTTTGGCGAGCGCATAGTTTTGAAGATCTGTGTCAGATCTATTTTCTTTCCACTGTTTATACCAGTCTCTCTTTTTTTTTTCTTGAACCTCGTTTGACCACCACCATATCGGTTTATTTATTCTCAAACTTCTTTTCTGACGTTTTTCTAAGTATATAATAGCAGTATCTTTAATGATACTGGCCGTCTTCTCATGTTCCAACACATTTTTTTTATACTATTTTTGGTCTGAATAGACTTTCTTTTTTATCTTCTGATCTTTTAACATCCACAATTTGTTTTTTGTAGTCCTCTTCGATATTTTGGTTTAGTTTCGCTTTTTTACCGTACCATTATCGTTAGTAGCTGGTTAATCAATAAACATATACCATTTGAAAATGACATGCTGAAAAAGGAAGTTTTAAAAGTAGCTTCAGAAAGAAGAATCGTAGTTTCAGTTAATATATATAACAACCTAACAAAAGAATTACGCTTTGGGGAAGGCTACTTGAAAATTATAAAAACCTCAACACTATGTATATATAAGAAAAAAAGAAGGTGGATAGTCAAAGAGTAATTTGTAAACTATTTTTAAGAACTAAATCAACATCTACAATAAAATTCAATATCAGCCCCGATCCAAAAAGCTCCAGTTAACGACCTTAACAAAAGTTATATATTACAAGAGGTACCCTTGATTTTCAAAATAATAAGTACAAATTTTGCTATGAAAATATATATATTCGGATGGAAAAGCTAGGATCGGAGGATGTTGATTGGTATTTTTTGGCTTTTGTGCTCGCAAAGTTCTTCGAAGACCAGCCCGGTCCATTTTCTGATGTTTCTTATCCAGAACAGTTTTTTTACTCCATTGCCTCATCTTTCTTCTATTTTAACTTTTATAATTAATTCGGGGGTGTAGTACTTTGCATGTCTCAACAGATGTCTTTGAACTTCTTCATTCGATATTCTAGCAGTCCAAGACATTTTCAAGAATTGACGATAAACCCATATCTGGAACGTCTAGTTTATTTTAAGCTCAGTCTTTAGCACCCATGTCTCGACTCAATACAGTAATATTGACCAGTAATAGGTGTCTATCACTGCTGTGGCGTCAGGATTCAAAGTTCAAAGAGTGCTCAAGTGGCTTACTTTCTATTTTAGAACGTTAATTTTCTTCGTTAAATTGTCGGAAGAAAATAGAATCAAAAAAAAATAGTGAAATGACGATAGAAGAGAAAGGTTTGTATTCTTTTATTACCATCAGTGCAAAGGTCTTCTGTCTTGAAATTTGTTTTTCAACCTACATCAAACTGATGACACCAAAATGTAATCAGTCTGCCTCATAGAATTGTAATAGACAATTCTAGAAATCGCGTCTGAAAATTTAAATCACGTAAAGTTTAAGAAGTCTATTAAAAAATTAGTAAAATTAAATTCTATAAAGATATATGAATAAAATAAGTTGTTCCCATTGGTTAAAACTAATAATGTAATATCTACGAGAAGTGGTTTCTAAATTACACCGAATTTGTGAGTCCTAACATATCCGAATCCTCATGAATTGCTAATGCTCGGCAAGAAGATAGATACTTAACGGTCCCGTTTATGCCTCCCCGGTGGACGTCCATGTCCCCGGCCATTTCAAGGATTGCGTATTCCGGAATGAGAATTGTCCCGGGGACTATCATTACGCGTAGCACTTTTCCCAAAACAACTGCCTGTCGGCTGTCCTAACGAGAATGGTCCAATTAACATCAGTCTCAGTGTCGCTAATGTCTATCGTAATCGTAAACGAGATGCTGGAGTGTTTTTCACTTTACGCTTGATTTGACTTCGGGAGTATATGAGGGGACTTAAATGGCTCGTTTAGGATAATATTTCGCGGTTATTTCGTCGTCGTTTTCCGGAGTTAGCATTATCTGATGCTCATGTTTGCCTTCTTCCCTTTTGCATAGTGTTACCTAAAATATTTTTGAAATATCTCGAAATTACTTTTTTTGTGTGTTTCTTATTTGGTGCTTGCCTGATATATTGTATAAGTTATGACAATATTTTTTGGGTTTACGATTCGTATTATTATGCCTTCTATTATTTTATGAATGATCATTTTATTCAGGCTTTTGCTGTTTTAAACAGTTTTTTAAATTTCTTTGAGCTTTGAGCAATCTTGCATTGCACAAGAGACATCAATCGGAGGAATTTTGCACTTAAGCGGATCAATATAGTATAGATAGTCAAGCGGCTATGGAGGCTCTTAGGAACTCCAAGGTATTGTCTAAACTAGTGTGTCAATGCCGGGAAGAAAGGAATACTTATTTACTTTACTTTCCGTGTCGTCTTCATTTCTACTAAAATTACGAGTTTTCAGTGGTTTACGACATCCAGGACCCTTTCATTGGCTTGGTTTCGATCGTCTTGGGTAGTATAACTTTGTTGTAGCTGTTCGCAAACCAGCAAACGATCATTGGTTTGTACATCGCCACAGTTACACAGACCGTCTTCTGCCTAGCTCCACTTTTTCTTTGTACTTGGAGCGGGTCACTCTACTCCGCTGTCGGTTTAGACATTTCCACATGGAGAAAGGTAAGTTTGATCTGGCAAGTATTGATTCTTTATGGTCAAATAGAGCGTGTTGGTAGTGCTGGCTCCATAGTTCTCTCTTCACTTCGCTTTGTGAGGTCTCCAACTGTTGTGTGTTGCGGCGTGACTTCAGTCGAGTGGGTTGTTCGACATGATAATGCAAGGGGTGACTAGAGGTTAACAGACTGGCGAAGTGTAACATTCTCACACTGGTTTGGGTACCCGATTATCGTGGAAATCACAGCAACGGAAGATATTGTGAATTCTGCGTTTAAAAACATTGAAAATGGAAGCGGCTCCCGATGTGTTAAATCCAGCTCTGAAATAATACTGGTAGATGTTTAGCTGTAGCAAACTTGTTTTAATAACTGGGTACATATCAAAATTTGGCTAATAAAAAAATGTTTCCGTAAATTTTTTTATCTGAACATCAATTTTTTCACTTTCCCTTTCAGTATGCACTTTAAACAAGTTCGACATCTAAATATCGTCCTAAAATTTATGGCTTAGTTGGAATCTAATGCTTTTGCGGTAGAAATATTTTATTAGACGTTTTCCTTTTAATTCATGTTTTTTTTTTTGAAACCATATGCAATCTTCACTATTAGGGCTGCATATATTTAATATTTATTATGTTTATACATCGTATCGTATCTTCATTAGTTACTGTATATGAACTATTATTTTTTTGTTTCAGGTGAGTTTACTTCTGACTTCAACAATAGCGTTGGTAAGAATTACAATAACATTAAAAAAAAAACAATTTTTATATCGTATTAAAGGCCACAAAATATCGATATCTTTAGTTCTGGTCCACCTCTAGTAACACCTAGATCTGCTCACTGCATTTGGTCGTCGCTGTACAACTGTCAAATTTACTAGATTGTAATACATTCGGTAATGTCTTTCACTTCGGTTTGTCTAAGAACATCCTCGTTACTTAGTCTATTTCTCGAGTTTATTCCAAACATTGATCTCTCCATTTTATGTTGTGTACAATTTTTCCGTTGATGTAGCATTTTTATTTTCTCATAATGTATAAGGTTTTTTAATTTACGTCTTTCACTTAAATACTCGAAGAGAGTTTTTTATGAACATTCGAATAGCATCTCAAAATCTTCGAATAAAATAAACTTTAGTGTCTTTTCGATTAAAAATACATAATCCAATTGTTTGGTTACATTTTCAGATGCCTCCACTGAGATAGTTATTTATTGCCCTTCTCTTAATAAAAACTGAGTTTTTAATCAATATATGCCAGCAATTGACAGATCCTTTTCTACGCATTAAAAAAATGAAATTCTCGAGACCCCCTCCCCTTCACTTGGTACCGCGGAGGAAGAATTTTTTCGGGAGACACTTTTCGTTTGGGCAGCGAGAAGGCCGGTTGGCCAAATAGTAGGTAGCAAATATCTTGTAAAAACACCTTCTTACTTTAACAAGATCAGTAAGGCACTGGATTTTTACATTTTGTGCCTTGTATGTACTGCTACACCATTTTTTTTTATTTAGTCGAACACCAAGATGCTGGTTCCTATTTATTTTCCTTACTTAAATTGCTTATTTCTTTAGCTACCAATACCATCTATACCCACTCTATACCTCTAGTTTATTATCTTTTCGGATGCCATATATTTCAGTCTTTAGAAGCTATAAAACTTTCTCTTTTGGGGAAGTGGCTGAGTTGGTGGCTCCACAGTTTGAGGATACAAATCCAATTCATACATAATTTTGCTTTTTTGATAACTTTTTAGTCCACTTATCTTTATACATTTTTCTTTGTTTTCAACATGCATTGATTACAGATTTAAATCAACTGGTTTCCTTTGAGTATTGTTGATATTTGTGCATACAATACATAGTATGGTATAAAAAATATTAAAACCCGTACTCCCACTCTTTTTTTTTCAATTATTTAATATCTGGCTCCTTGCACATCACTTCTAATTAAATTAATTCTTACAACCATGTATTTTATGTATCAACTTCCAAGATTCGTCTTGTAAACCGATTTTTTATTGCTACCCTGTTGTACTTAAAGCTACTGCCGATTATAATCACGGAGCTTGTTCAATGATTGAGTGTGTAAAGTCAAACGAGAAGCCTTGTTCGTCGAATAATACAATTTTTTTCGACATATCGTGCGTGTTAACATGATGTGCGTGCGTGTTATGAAAGATGCTCCAACTGGTCTCGACCTCTACACCACGACCACAGCAAGACACCTGCTGAGTTGTTTCCCCACGATCATAAACCACTCGAGCAGCTGCTTCATCATTATCGAATAAATTACTGCCGTTAAGTGTTTCGGTATCATTGCTTCTTCGATTTATTACTTTTCACGGGGAGTGGTCAAGTACTTAAATTTACAGATGATTATATACATGTCAGTTTTGTTATGGTACTGACAATTCATATGGTATGCGTAACGTAAGACAAGTAACTGTATTTATACAGAATATGTTTCCATTTCGCACAAGATATTTGACTACTCCCGCATCCATAAGGAAGTTTGTGGACAATTATGAACAATGGGGATCGAGGGACAGGATACGTTTTGATTGCTATAAAAATTGGAAAGGAAAGTACTTAGTCTATAAATCACTAGTTACACTCTTTTAGTCTTGCGTTTCAACATTAGTTAAAAAACAGTTCCAAAATTAAAATCGGAGTGGACATCGTACTAACATTCTCGATAGTTTTGACTATAAAGAAAATTATGTACTTTATTTAATCAGAATAAACCACACTATTATTTAAAATTTAAATTAAACGACAAATAAAATTGTAGGATGCCACATTTGATGTATCCAAAAATCTCTCTATGAGTGTGTCAATTAAAATTAAATTGTTAGAAGAATTTGATTTTCAAGTAATAAAAAAAGAAAGTGAAATGAAATTTTGAAAACGATTTTCGGTCTGGAAAAAAACTAAAATGCCACAGGAAAATAGCTCGAGAACAATATTTCTGTGGGGCTTTAAATATAGCAGGAACTATTATTCTCGTATACAAAAACATTTTTTCTCAACCCAACTTAATTACCAATCTATAAAGGGCGCTGAAAATGCCATAAAACGTTTCGCTCCATTTGACACTCATCGAACTGAAGTGAACTCGGTGGAACTGTTTATGATGTACGAGAAGGCAATTTGTTCAGGTCGTTGGAAAGTGAGTAGAGCCAAAGATGTACATTAAAAAGTTATTGTTTTGGGTTTAATAATCGCTACTAGGCCAATCCCTTACGCATATATAATGCCAGTATTTCATTGCCATTATTTGGTATAAAAACGACACATGGCAAAATTTTCTACACTTTTATACAATTTTAATTTTACATTTTTAAATAATGTAATAATGTTAAATACTTTTAATTTTCTATTTTTATCCTATTTTGCATCATAATCCGATCTTGGTTATGTATTTTTCTTTGATAACGTTTCATTTTTAATTTTATTCCCGAAATTCTTACACAAAACATTACTATTCTCTTAAAGTTTTTATTTTTTATAATTTTTATTAGAAAAAAAATTTAGATCTATTATATCTAAACCATTTTGGTTAAATAAATCACTTCTTTTCTGCTACTTAGATTATAGATCTCAAAGGGATCGATTGGTCTCGTAGACTTTTCATACTACGACCTGAAATATGCTCTGTGTATATCCTACATCCTTATTGTAATTCAAGACCTGGTTTCGCCAGTTATTAACAGACAAGCTATTACAGGAGTCGTTAGTTGTAGATTTCAGTGTCATCTTAGCTGATTGTGTTTGTTTATAATAGGTTGTGATACCATTTAGTAATGTTGTTAGTTGTTTTGTAGCCATAATTTCTTATTCGTGGATTGCGTCGTTTCAACCCTTAGACTCTCTAGGTGTTTGTTGCATTTTTGGTTTGCTGTTTGTTTAAATCTCGGATCTTTCACATACCAAATCTCATTAATTTTCTCGCCAAGGGCAGAGTACCCTTGTTGCTTTAGAGGTGATATTATCGAGATACGCAACCTCTTCCGAGAATACAGTGTTAGGAATGAATAAAAGTCTTCATGTGTACTTTTTTAGCTTTCTTCAATTAATTTTCCTGAATTTAGATTCTCTCTATCCATCTCGTTTATGAGTCTATCGTCCTGCAGATCTTCCAGCCCATTTTCACTTTAATGTTCTCTTCATCGGCATCTTTTTACATTTTTGTTAAATTCCCAATTTCGGCGTTACTTTGTAATCTGTGAGCTATCCGGCATCTATATTTATATTACCTGGCATCTATCTTTCTATGACTCTCTACCTTTCTTAGTACCATGTTTGTGTTAATATATTTCCAAGGCCGAGTTTCACATATGAGAACAGAAAGAACACGTGTTGAACAAGTGTTTGTAAAATTGTCTTCTTGAATTGCGACTCCATTTATTTTTATTGGTTTTATTTATTTTATTTTTATATATTGTTTAGTTGCTACCTAGGGCCCATATAGAGACTACGTCTCAGGGTCACCAACTCGAATTGAGAGTCTTGCGTTGCCGAGCAATAAATCTGTTTAAAACGTTAACATCATACGAATTAATCAGAAATGATGTATAAATAACAAATTTAATTTGATTCAAAGAGTTTTTACCCACACATTTAATTGCATGTCTTATGTATACCAGGTAACTGCACTGATGATGGACTTTTTAGTCTGAAAACGTTTTATAGCCCGAAAGATTTTTTTAAATATATATACATTACGTTATCTATTGACACCAACATTTCAGCCTTATTAATATATTAAGTATTCATATCCAGTACCTAGAGTATATTCGACTGTTGGCAAATCCCTCGTCAATGACCTTAATCTCTACACCATCAAAAGCTTTTTCGCAAACAATACAAAACAGGCAAAATGGAACATTGCATTGCAAGCTAAAGCTTTTCTGTTAGGATTTTTAGATTATATAGATTCAGCTTTCCGAAATATTATGTAGATTGACGCAAAATATCGAGACGCGTGCAGTAACCTTGCGGTATACAGTACTATACGTAATATAGATACATATATACTTATTATAAAAATAAAATGTCATTTTTACTTTTTATAACTTTTTTATAACAACTTGAGAACGACTGGATCAGTAGCGCACCTAGAATTTTCCTGTGGGGGGGTTTTGGTTGGGCAACCAGTTTTTTTTTATATTGCTACTTCTATTTTGCGTCCTTAATTTGTGAGTAACAGTGTCGGAATAGGGTCCTGGGTGGGAGGGGTTTAAACCCCCAATCCTACCTGAGTGCGCCACTGGACTGGATGGATTTGTCTAATTTTGATATTGAAATATTTTTAAACGTGCAAGGAAGGTTTAAAAGGTGAGAAAATATGATGAAATTGTAAAGAGAACAATTTTATTTTCACATACAAACAGTTATATATACTTTATATTTGGATTGACGTCACTAAAACCGTGGCTAAAAAAAATATTGACAGTTCAATAAGTAGACATAAAATTTCAATAATCCACAACGCACTAATAACGCGCTATAAGAAGTATTCACTTCCGTCGGCACTCCACAAGTGCTACTCGTTGTTTTTTAAATATGTTATATATTTTAGTCTTCTATGTGTACCCCCTTTTATTGCATTTATGTCCTGTTGACAGTATTCTTTTTATGCATCTAATTCCCACATTTCCGGCTTCATATTATTGATTTGGGACTGTTCTTGTTGTAGTTTCAATTTTAATTTTTTTCATACTATTTTAATCACACTTTCTATAAAAACATAGTTGCTCTTTGACAAATCAGAAATTCACGTTCAGAAAATTGTTCATTCTCATTTTATAATTTAATCCCTGAAAACGTTTTATTGTCGGGAGTGACCTCCACCCTACACTTACGACATAAGTGCCCCTTTGTGTATTATCGTCCCCTTTACCCTATCGCCCTTTTATTAATTCACTCTACTGGCCTATACAGAAACACTGTCAGCTAATCCGGCGGTGGTGTATATGCTACCCGACCGTGACAATACATTACTAATTAGGTTGACGTCGTTATCGCTGTCGTCGGCGTCGTGTTGACAAGAAATACCACAAAGTAGAGAATCAAAATAACCGCGTTGTATGTCACATTTAGTTTGTCGTATTACTGCGAACGCCCACGGAGCTTTCTTGTGTAATAACCATAAACGAGATTATTACAGAATTAAATTTGATATACGTAAGTATTTGCAGAAAGGTTATGTTCCCTATAATTTTAGATGGCATCATTTCAAACATTTATGACGAATAGTAAATGCAAGTTTAGATATACGTAGGTAAAACAATACTGTATGTACTTGTAAGATTCATTCAGAACAAACAGTACTTTGTAAATGTAATTACTCAGTACACGGTACTAGACAAGTACTGATATTTACTAGGGGTAGTGTTGGACTCCCAGAGGTTTATTTTAAAAATTTAATTTCGTTATTATTTTTCAAAGAGTTGCAGAATATAAACAGGTATTAATCACAATACCTAACATTTATGACACAAAAATGTAAATTTTGGATTTATAGCTCAGCATATTCAAATAAGATTCAGCTTTTATTATCCGAATGAGAGTAATCCTAATATTAAAATAGATCTGCCAACAGACGGGCTTTATTAAAATTTATGTTTTAATAACTGAACGCCTTTTTAAAACAGTAATTTTCGGTTTATATATGTCGTTTTGCCGTTTTAAAATCCCGCGACTTTTTGTTCTTCGTCGTTTTTTACTGCCATCTCGGAAAAGTTATTGCCGCTAGCGGCGGAGTTACATCATTTGTAACTTTGTTACATTGAAGGGTCTGTTAATTTTTTTCTTCCATGGTCTGGAAAGAGGAATTTTTAGTCGTTTAAAATTGCGAGAGAATAAGGAAGTCTCTCTCCTCCCTCTTGAACTCGACTCGAATGGGGAAATTGTTGCCATAATTTCTGAGATGAATAGCAAAGTTTTACTAACTTGAATTAGTCAAAGTTTGTCGTCGAGGGAAGTGCATTAAAGTAAGTGCCAAGTTAGGGAATAAATCATACTCTGTAGAACATGCGATTGGAGATTGAATTTGGGATGTAAGTGAGGGAGATTATCTCCCTAATTAGTTAATTGCATTATCGTAATAAATGTAGTCACTGATATAGTACAAAGTTGTTTCCAGACAAGTAAATAGCGATTAGTAATGTGTAATATATAATTTTATTCTCAATTAAGTGGGTCGACTTGGTTAATTACATTTTTCACTGTCTTCTAACCAGAGCCTTTTTGATTTTCCTTTTTTAGAGTGAGTCCAAGTACCCAACACTCACCCATCTCCTGTATTAAGTAATATTGAACATCATCATCATTACTTTCTCGAAAACCCTTTTTGGATGCTGCTCTGTTCCAAGATTCTTCTTCATTCTCATCAGCTTTTTTTTGCATTTTTTTAAAGGTTATATAATTTTCTAATTGTTCAATGTATCTCAACTTGGGTCTTCCTCTTGTTCTTTTTCCTGCTTGTTTAAAAAAGGTAAAAACTTACACTGACTTGTGGGGTTGTTTAACGATACCCACTGCAATTAGAGATGACTCATTCTGTACTAAATTAATCTTTAATTTTGATTTACCTCGTACTTTTTTATTAACTGGATAATGTCACTAACACTACTGTCCAAAGATACAATTGATCTCCAAACATAAAGATTTTTTCAAACACTAAAACAATAAACAATCTCCCCAATACGGCGAAAAGCCGGTAAAGGCGATAAACCGTTGAATTCAACCTGATGTCTCATGATCTCATTGCGGAATATCTGGTAATGGTGCCACTGAAGTGGCGAAACCCCGGACCCAGTTTTGCCAAAGGCTCGATCACCAATGATTTTCTTCTCTAACTCTTCAATCATTTTTTCCCGGCAAAACAAAACTCCCCGCCCGGGATCTGATTTAATTTCATTAAATTCAATAACTCAGCAATTCTTATTGCAAAAAAAGTATGTTTTTGCGTTTAGTATATAAATAGGAACTCATGAGATATACAGAGAAACGATTACCCAAGACAATTTGGACTGAGTATAATTAACATTGGCTGTATATTCTATACTCCAGTCGTCAGAGACGAAAATGCCACTGAACCTCTAAAAATCATACCAATAAGCTGAATTTTGCCGAGAATGTCAATTTTAGGACGCCAAAAAAGATGCAAAATAGTTTGCCACTTTTACTCCAGGGGTTTCACCTAAAAGCGGAAAAAATCGATTTACCAAGAATCTGTACGTAATAGCAAAAAATGTTATAAATAAAAAATGTAGCTAAGATACTTTTGAATAAAAATCGTTATTAGCATTTTTTGTGTAGAATCAACCATTCTCTCAGAAACAACGATTGAAGCGATCGGCGATTTTAAATGTCAGTTACACGCGCGAAATCAATGTTCAATAAAATTTGTATCGACTCGACGGTAAAAATTGGATATCTTTTGATCCAAGTGTCCTGTTGACAAAAATCAAAATGCGTTTTAAAGATAAATAGTGTAGCTTTGGTATGCAGTTTTTGTATTTTGCCGCAAATAAAGTCAGTTTATAAAAATGTTAAATAAATAAACAACATTTTTATTCAAAATTATCTCAGCTACATTTTTTATTTGAAAAATGTTTTTCTATGGCGTACATATTCTTGGTAAATCGATTATTTTTTTGCGTTTTTACCCCCTACGAGGGGAGTTTTAGGGGGAAGGCCGGGGGTAAAAGTGGTAAACTTTTTTGTATCGTTTTTGGGGTTTTAAAATTGATATTCTCGGTAAAATTCAGTTTTGTTCGTATATTTTTTGGGGGTCAAATCTCCGACGACTGGACTATATATTCCAAGATACACTTAAAGTATGTTTTCTCGTTTGAAATTTTAAAACGCAATACGTTAAGTGCTTATCAGGAACTGTATAGATTTTTAAGATATACAGGGTAAAGTTACAAATGAATATTCTAGAGATTCTGTATTTTGTCTTTGGTAAATAAAACTAAACATATTTACCAAATATTCTCTTACGTTTATTGCTTGACATAATATATTCTCTAGATTTTATATAAGTACACCTTAAATAAAATGCATGAATACGGTTCATTGTATATAAGTACACCTTACCGTTGATGGCGATATCGTTTGAACTGAATCTACGTACCTAATCACAACTCACAAGACGTCTGTTAGGACAAGTTACTATTTATTTCAATAATTATTAGAAAAATATACAACTATCTCCAAAATAAGTAACTAGGTAAATTATCACGTTGCAGAGAAAATTTTTTATGAAAGGGTTCTTGAAAACTCACCGTTCGTTAGTACATTGAACAGACTCTCATTATTATAAGTAGTATATTTACAAATGTTTTAAAGAGTCATAATAGAATCTTGTGTACCAATTAAAATTTAGCTCAAAAATACCATCTACATAATAATAATTCCTATAAAGAGAACGCCTACAGCTTCTATAAAATTTTCCATAGTAGGAAATTCAGGAAAAATCTTGCCATCCAAAATTTCTCCGAAAAATAAATGAAAGCCATCGACGTTGCCATTTAATCGGGTTTTAATGAATCATTAAGGTGCGGATAGGGCTTTATTAATTGCAAACTCCGGCGCAAACACCTTAACAAGCTTTGTAATTGCACCCCGGAGGGCATGACCGTCGCTGACATTACGCGACGGTGCCGCCGCCGCCGGTAGCATGCTTCGGATAAAGCTACAGCTCCTCAATTCCTATTAGAGACAGACTTGGATAAACTTTTGTATAGAGATACCGCTTTACTAACTATAATTATTACTGCTATCAACAGTAACGTACTTACTTCGAACGGTGTGTTTGTCTATTATTGAAAGTCCAATAATCCTGGGAAGTTATGCGCAAAGGGATTAATTGCGGTTAAGAGAAATATAATCTATAATATTAGATACGTCTCCGATAATATTGGCTGTAACATAAAACATCTGCAAATTCGATTTAATAAAACTATTAGCGTCATAAAGGTATTAGCATAATGAAAAAAGTACTGTATAAAAACATCTTAATATTTCTCGGAGACTAAAGGTCATGTGTCAATTATTCAAGCGCACTTTTGTAGTAGTTACTCTCCTACAAGAGATGAGAGAATACAGTGGTGTCGTACTTTTTACTATAAAGTTTGACAGCAACTTCAACGTGAACTTAAATAGTTTCCACACAGCCAAAAGTCATCATTATTTTTCTCTGTACGGGATTGGCTTCCTTAGTTAGACTTCCTGGTAAGTTTCTACCTTAGTTCATACCATAATCAATCTCCTTCAGTAACATGTGCTTCTTAAACGTCACTCACCAAGTTTTCTTTATTTTTCCTATACAGAAACTTACATCCCAGAAATTCTTCCTATTGGATGCCTTCCTATTCCTAATATGTCCATTTATAATGTTATCTCTTCTTGTCGGTCCACTCATCCATCTAAGCTTTCTCATTTCCGTGAACATACCTACTTAGAGGTTCTTTTAAACTACCCAATATTCAGTTCTGTAGATAATAGCTGGTCGCTGATTGTAAAATTTCGTTACAATTGTATTGAAGTCTTTCTGTTACACCACTCACCTCTTTCTATTTCGTCCATTCCATTCTTAATCTGCTACATGCATCTTCATTTATATCCCGATTACTCATTAATGCCGATCTTAGATACTTAAAACTATATTTCAGAATAATTTAATTCCATCTTTAAATGAACAACCAAGTATTGGACCAGGAAATATCGTTATAGTCCCTTTAAAAAAATTTCTGGCTTTCATCAAGAGAACAAGACTTCTTAGTAAAGTTTAACGAAAGATATTGGTTTCGTGAAAACGTCTCATGGTAAAGTACCAGAAACAAAAAGTGTCCCTCTTAAAACAAAAAGTGCAAATCTAAAGAGACTAGACGTCTTATGAATACTATACGTGGAGGGCAGTTATGGTTGTTACATACAGGTAACATTGCATAATTGTACAGGTACAATTGTGCAATATGACAGGTAAACTACAAAAAACCAATTCCTTACCGTCGGTGAGCTAATCTCGAAGTAAGGAGTGATGGTAAAAGAGTGAAGTTTCCGCCAGGATGTCCACGTCTTCATGAGAGTTTCAGAGTTTGTCACTGGCAGAGGTCAGCAATTTGGTAGAGAGGTCAGGGAGTTTCGGTTTCGGGTTATTGAAGAATACATTGCTGAATGATGAGCAGGGAATTTTTAGGATGTTTTGAGCTCGAATATTTTGGGTATAGAAAATATCTGATATATCAATAGAAAGTTTCTGGCCCAGACACTGA
This sequence comes from Diabrotica undecimpunctata, assembly GCF_040954645.1. NCBI lineage: Eukaryota > Metazoa > Arthropoda > Insecta > Coleoptera > Chrysomelidae > Diabrotica > Diabrotica undecimpunctata. The sequence continues at coordinate 130,898,362 of NC_092809.1, read as the reverse complement.
AAGAGTTTAATGTTCCAATACAGCTCATTGCGATGATAAATTAAAGTACAGAGCAAAATTTGACGTTGATGTCAGCTAAAAGCAAAAGAGATATAATAGAAGCATGTGATTCGATAAAAAGAACGGCAGAGTGGATTAAAAATTAATGAAATCAAAGCGAAATGCATTGATATCATCAAATCAATAGGAATGAGACAGTTACAGAGTCTAAACATAAAAGATTACAACATTCATTGAAGACATTAACAGTTTTACATATCTAGGCTCATTAGTTACCGTAAATAGCAATGCCAGCGAAGAGGTAAAAAGAAGGATACATGTTCAACTATTTAAACATCTAACATCCGATAATATTACAAGAAAAACATGGAACATGGAAATACATATGGAACAGATATGCAGATTAGAATGACGAAAAATCATACAACAAGCTATATCTCACAAAGGTTAGTCAAGCTAATGATGATTATTATGGTGGTTTTTGGGTGTACATCCTGCTCAGACAATAAAACTTCTCAACTATGGTTGGGATGTTCGATAGTTGTTGATGATTCCACCCCCTTTTGTTTTCAATTTGCTTTACGTACTGCAAGGTCTTGACTGAGTAGAGAGTAGATATTTACTCTACTCAATCAGAGGACGGCTGTAGTTACGACGTATTGGTATTTTAGGTGGTGTCTGAATTAGCCCCCACAGAGCGATGAGGCGGTTGACTCTTCTTCCCATTCTATGTAGGGTACCTCTCACCACAGGTGCCCTGTACAGTGTCCTGCTGAACATGGAGTGGAGGTACTTGATCTGTTCGCAGAAGTAGATTTCTCCCCAGAGTTTGAGTCCAATTCTTTCTTCTGTTTGTTGTGTGTGGTAGACGCTAAGTTTGGATGCCTAAAGACTATTAGTTAAGCTTTGTTAGCCTTAGGTGTCACTCTCCATATCCTGTACCACCAATCGACATGGTTTAGGTGAGATTGAGCGGTATTTTAACTGACATCTATGTCATGTGATGTTACGTGTATTGTAGTGTCAGTCGCAAGAGTACCCCAAGAATGGAATCTTGGGGTACTCCTGCGATAAGAAAGAAATGTGCTGAGGGATAATTTCACCTTGACCTTTACGCTCCTATCTGGAAGATATGAACATCAAGAAAGATGCCTAAAGGGAATTTTTATCATTTATGTTTTGTGTGATATGATTAAGGTATTTACTAAATAGAAATCTCACACAACCATTCGACATAAATAGGATACCGTATTTTGAAAATGTTCCTGCCTCGCGATGTAGAAAAAGGGTATTTAACTGCACCCTGTATATCGACGCTTTTGAGATTGTATTTTTTATTAGTTTATCGTGAAAAAACGAGTTTATAAAACGTCTCATAATAAATAACTTGTTCGCACCAGTGTTCCTGGCCCTTCACGGTCCCCTGTCCGCCCCCGCTTACGAGAGGCATCCACAGCCGCCTCCGGTTTAACTTTGCGGCAATTTGCTTTATTGTAATTTATATTTACAGACGAGGCGAGTTTTCAAAACAGTAATTTTTGTTATATATGATCCCTTGGCGTTTTAAAGCCGCGAGTTTTCGCTTTTTTTTGCCTCCAACCGCAACCCGAAGAGTTATGGCCGTTGGTGAACTTTACATCATTTCTAAATTGAAAGGTCTGTTAATTTTTTGTTCGTTTCGTCTGATTCGAGTAAAACGAGGGATTTTTTGAGATTCAAGAGAAGGACGTATGAATGCTGATATAAAAAAAAATAAATGGCAATTTGCGCGTTTTTAACATTTACGAAGATTTCATATCGATTCTTTAATATAAAATTAAGATTTGTGGGCATCAATTGAAGCAAAAACATCTTTTTCAACTTGACTACTACTAATATATTTGAAATTCCGAAGCCAAATAACTAGCATATCTTTAAAAAAAGATGGAAGGCTGTGTTAGGGTTTTAACCCCTAAGTATTAAAACGAAAAATATCCTTAAATTATTATAGAAATGATTCATAATTGAAGACCTGAAAAGCTAATAGATCTAAGTGCCAAAAGTAAAATTGTTGGGAAAAGTAAAAAAACTGGACAGTTTTCAACAGAATACAATTTTATTTACAAAAAGTGGTTTTAATCAAACAAGTTAATGTAAATAGATGGTTTTGTAATTTTTGTACAGTTTTACAAAAACCAAACAGAGGAAGCGCATGTTAACCATATACTTTTTCAAACAGATCCAGTCCATTGATAGGTTTCACTTCTAAGAGATCTAAGTCCATTGGTATGTTTTACTTTCTAAAGATCTAAGTACTATCACAGAGTATTTCATAGCAGAAATCTCTGTTTTCTTCATCAATGAAACCTAACATGCTTCCTAAGTCCTTTTTTTTGTTTTCTGCTAGTGGAACCTTTGTTGGTAGAGTAGTAAGCTCCATGGAAGCTATGTATTCAATAGAAATATTTTTCTTGAGAACGTAGCATTTTTTGTCAAACCCATACAGTTCGCTGAAGTTTTTCTTGGTAAGTACGTAGCCAGGTTCTTTTTTATCAATCTTAAAATACGACACTTTGGATATCATTAAATTTTTAGTGTTGATACCCATTGCAGATGCTTCGTCAAAGTTAAAAAATCTATCGATGCTTAGCACTCGGAATGGTCTTGATGGTCTGGCTGATCTAATTACGTTTTCCTCATCTTTAACAGTTTGCATTTTTGCTACCTTAGATCTCTTTTCTAGTGACTCTAGCGACCAGGTACCAAGAACTTATGCTCCACAGACTCAAATAGGCTCAAAGATACTATGTAAATGTACAAGAAAACCAACATACGGTTTTGACTTGACCACCGCAGTTGTCACTCCATACAACAAGTTTTTTCTTGTAAGCCGGCAACATACCTGTATTTAAGGCTTGCAATATACAGGAAGCCATCTGACTCCCACCTCTCCCTGATTGGCCCTCATGCCATACAGTCATAAAATACCGTCATTGGTATCGGTAATATCAATATTAAAATTGTAGCAAGATAATTGTCTTAAATAATAAATATCGCTATGTGTAAGTTTCGGAAGAGAAAATACCTTTTGAAGGTCAATCACCACACAACACACTCCACTATTTTGTTGCTCCATATTGTTATTTTGAACGATAAATTTGGGAAGTCTTTTAAAAATACTTTTCGATAGAATTTAGCATTTACAATGTAACGATTTATTTTGCCTACCTCAGGGTAAGAACATAGGGGTAGACAATCAAATGAAATGAAAAATAATCCATAACTTTTTTTAATTAAATAATAATGGAAAATCTTTTATATAATTGACAGTATAATAAGGAGAATTACTTCATTAATGGAGTCTAATGTGGCTAATATAAACCTAATAATAATTTTATATTACACTTCACACAGAAAATATGGTCTATGTATATTTGTTCCATGGAGAGAATTTCTAATGAAAAATAAAAAAATTTAACTTGCCAACAAAAATGAAAATCAGTCATTATCATCAAAAATATCATAATCGTCATCATCATCACTGTCATCACCATTAATTGTTATTATGATTGGACTTATTTCGTTTATTTTATTTTCACGAGTCCACCAATCTTCTATTAGTTTCTCGCACTTGAATATACAGTTGCACCACACTTCTGGAGTTACAATTAAAAGTGCCTTTCGCCAAGTTTCCTGAACTGCATCGTCGCTATAACCGTTAGGCCCAATATGGTTGTCATAATATTGTTTTGCTATTCCCCATATATATTCGATGGGATTAAACTGGCAATGATACGGTGGCAGACGTAAAACTTGATGACCGTAACTTTCAATAATCTGATCCACAACAAAGGTTTTTGGTTTTGCGTGGATATTTGCCAAGCGTAATAATTCTGATTTTAAAATATGTTGTGTAAATGGTATATGTTCCTTTGTCAACCATTCTTTAATTTTATTAACAGTCCAAGAATTCGTTGGACTTTTGTTTAATACTTCAGAATGGTAAGGTGCATTGTCTAAAATAATTACGCTGGGCTCACTTAAACCTGGGAGAAGTTTTTCATGTAACCATTTTACAAACATTTCTGTGTTCATATTATCGTGATAGTCACTTGATTTTGATTTAGATGAAAATATTAAATCAGCACCTTCTATAAAACCCGATTTCCCTCCTGCATGTAAAATTATGTGTCGCTTCCCTTCTCCATTAGTATGTTTGATAGACTTTACGTTATCATCTTGCCATATTCTCTTGGTTGCACCCCTAGAAAATATCCATGTTTCGTCTAAATATATAAAATTTGCCCTGTCTTCTTTTAATTTAGAATATTTTCTTAGAAAGTTAATTCTTTTATGCACAACAGAACTTCTTTCACAAAGGGCTTTTCTGTTATCCTCCTTTTGAAATTTGAAACCCAAATTATGTATCACTTGCCATAGACTTGTTCTGCCAATTTCGTCAAATTTTCTATCTTTTAATTCCGAGAGAATTGTATTTAAGGTCACATGTTCCTTGTTGGCTCGCATTCGATAAATGGTATCACGAAATTAAAATTTTTTTCCATCTGGAATATCTTTCGTTTTCAACAATAGGCGAGTTTTTCGGTGATCTTCTTTCGGCCGTTTATTATTGCGATTTTGTAATACTCCTCTTAGTTTGGTTTCACTAATTCCTAGAGCATCACATACGCGTTGTTGAACAGACATTACCGATTTTAAAGGACCGCCATTTTCTTTTTCATCCGTAAAATACTTATGTACACTACAAATTAAACTATCTACATCTAACACACGTCTAGGCATTTTTAAATATTTCCACCAAACATACAATGTCAACACTGGCAAAGAATCAATTCAACTGCAATATTGTAACAAATTTATACCTATCCTAATCTTATTTTAATGTATTTTAAAATATGACCATTAATGCAGTTTTTACCTAATTTTCTGGGAAGTCGTTTACTGCAACTGGTTATCAATGAGTCATTAGCATAATTTTGTTAATCAGAAACCCGCGTAAATATAGCGAACCGACTATAGTTTGGAAGTCGTTTGTATCACAATGCCAAGTAGTTCAAAATTGAAGTATTTTAAACCACATTTTGTGATAGTCATTGTTCACGCCTCTATCCAATTCAAGTTTATTTCATGCATTTTTACAATCCGGCAACATAGTGGCGTAGGGAGATATATTATGCCATATGTGAAGATAAGGCGAGTCCCTTAAGGCACCCCAAAGAAGACAGCACTCAAGTACGAGACGGGATCGGTGAAAGAGCATTCAGAGCGAGCGGACATAATACTTAATAAGCGTTTATATATTGTATTGTGTAATTCAAAATAAAATCAGTTTTGTTTTCGCACGGAGTTTGATTATTAACCAGCGGCACAAGCGAAGTGCATATCAAGCAAAACCATGGTCTATTCGAGCCGAATCATCAAATTTTTGTGTTAAAACAGTGTAAATTCACCGAATTCCGAACTCATATTTGTGTCATCATATTAGCGGGCGAAATAGTGCATTCATAGTGGCCCGAGCGCGTTATAGACTGTCGAACGTTAATCTTAAGACAGTTACATAATTGGACAACTGTGGGTTTAAAATCTGTGAAGACCTATTATACGAGTTTAGGCGGAGATCCTTGGCGCCAGCTGTTAGAATAAACATACAATATTTTGGTGAGCATTATCCATTTCACATTCCCTTATTTATCAGTCTTTGTACCTTTATTCTGCACATGTGATAATTCTGAGAACGTTAGGGTCGAATATCAAGCGATTTATATTCTGTTTCTGTTTACTGTTTAATTCATTATAAAATTATGGAGAATTTAAAGCGAAAAAGGGGCGGTTTTAAATGCAAACTCACAATATTTTCGAAATTTATATTAGCGTTAAATGATAAAATAACTAAGGGTGAAACGATTTCAGATTTAGAAGTATTACAGGCTATTGAAATGGTAAATAATATAGAACATTTACAGGGCGAATTCGATGAAGTTCAGGGGCAAATAGAAAATACGGTTCAATTTGAATTATTAGAGGATGAATATACGGAACGCGAAGAATTCTATAACAAATATTATTCACAATTAGCGGTAGCGCGAAAAATCATTCGCGATAATCAACAAGTAGCTTGTATAGAAAGCGATAAAGCAAGTGAGCGCTCTAAGAATTCATATACAGGGCATTGTATTGAACTTAAACCTATCGAGTTACCAAAATTTGATGGTAATTATAATAATTGGTTAGATTTTGCAGATCTTTTTGAATCTTTAGTTAACAGAAATGAGTACTTAGACAATATAAGGCGTTTTCATTATTTACGAAGTTCATTACAGGGCGGTGCGGCGCAGGTCATACGAACATTAGAGTTTACCGCCGAAAATTATGCAGTTGCGTGGAAATTAATTAGGGAAAGGTACGATAATAAGAGATTATTAATTTCCAATCATATTAATGCCTTATTTAATATAGAGCCAATACATAAAGAGTCATCTAATAGATTGCGGCAATTAGTTGACATTTTTTCGAAGCATTTATACGCGTTAAAGCAGCTAGGGCTACCTACTGATTCGTGGGACATACTCCTTATTCATATTATTTCTTGTAAGTTCGATACATCGACTTTACGCGCATGGGAGAATAGCAAAACACATAATGAAATTCCTAGTTTTGATGATTTTAAAACGTTTTTAAAATCAAGGGCGGACCTCTTAGAATCCCTTGAGGTAAATCAAGCTGAAAGGCAAAATACACGAAATATTTCTCAGGCGGGCGCATATTCACGGAATACGAAATATTCACATAACATTCGCGGTCTATATTCATCACAGGGAACTTTAAATAAATCGGATAATACACAGTGTTGCCCTATTTGCAAAAGGGAACACAACATTTATCAATGCGGCGAATTTTCAAAACTTTCATCTAGGGACAGGTTTGATAAAGTAAGACAGGTCAATCTTTGCACGAATTGTCTTAAACCTGGACATTTCTATAAGCGGTGTAGACAATCAACATGCAAGAAATGTGCGTCAAAACACCATACGTTATTGCATCCAGATAGGTCAAGCGAACAGAACGCAGCTTTAGTTCATCAACCGGTAGAAAACACGAGCGATATACAATCTGCAGATAATATACAAGGTAGTTTAAACACTACCAATTTGTCAGTCTCGGCAGTTAGCGCTGCAGATCAAACTATACTGTCCACAGTATTAGTTAATATTTTTGACGGCCAAGGTAAGGCATACATAGTGCGAGCTTTGTTAGATTGCGGTTCACAAAGCTCATTCATAACCGAAAATTTATGCGATAAACTTAGATTAAAAACGACAAGCGCGAACATATCAGTCATGGGCATAAATAATACTGCATCTCCCGTTCGATTCAAATGCGAAATAAATATACAGTCGCGTAGCGATATAACTTTTCATAAAACTTTAAATTGTTTCGTAATACCAGAAATTACGGGGTGCGTGCCGGCATCTGAAATAAACATTAGCGATTTGCAGATACCTAAACATTTAAAATTAGCGGATAATTATTTTCATAAACCACAAAGGGTCGAATTGTTGATAGGAAGTGATTTATTTTGGCAAATACTGGACACAAACAGAATTAGTTTAGGTAAAAATAAACCATTCATGCAAGAAACAATGTTTGGCTGGATCATAGCAGGGCCGTATATCAGCCAAAACAAAGCATCAGAAAAGCGAATAACTAAGTGTAATTTCACAAACACAATCGAAGTTACAGAACAGCTAAGTAAGTTCTGGGAACTTGAAGAGATTTTCAATGGAAAACCTGCACTCTCGGGCGAAGAAATTGCATGCGAAAAACATTTCGAAGATACGGTGAAACGCGACGCGACAGGCAAATTCATAGTATCATTGCCATTTAAGGAACCGATAAGTTCACTCGGTGATTCATTTCGTCAAGCAAAAAATAGATTTTTAAATCTCGAGCGTAAGTTGAATAAAGATGCCAATCTTAAAACTCTTTATAGCGAATTCATCCAGGAATATAAAGAGTTAGGACATATGAAAGGTTTATGCAGAATTACGGAAGCGGCAACAGACTTTAGGGTAAATACTACATTTTATTTTATGCCACATCATCCAGTATTAAAAGAAAATTCTTTGACGACACGTTTGCGCGTTGTGTTCGATTGTAGTGCGCCAACTACAAACGGCATTTCATTAAATAGTATTCAAATGGCCGGACCAACCTTACAAAATGATTTACTCTCCATTTTATTGCGTTTTAGAACACACTTATATGTAGTTAGTGCGGATATAGAAAAAATGTACCGTCAGGTATTGGTTGCAGATGATCAAAAATCCTTACAATGTATCTTATGGCGAAATAATCCGGAAGAACCGATTGAAATATTTCAGTTACAAACAGTTACATACGGTATGAAATGCTCTTCTTACTTAGCGATTAAATGTCTAATGACATTGGCAGAGGAGCAAGAAGCTAAAAATCCTAACATTGCTAGCATTATTAAATCCGATTTTTATGTGGACGACCTTTTGACAGGTTTTGATTCAAAACAGAAAGCGCGCGAAGCATGTAAACAACTTTTTGAGGTCCTCAAAGGCGGAGGATTTACACTGCGTAAATTCTATTCAAATGATCCTGAAATATTAAGAGATATACCGGATAATTCAACTACGGGTTCCGTTATTCAATTCGGTGAAAACGAGAAGGCGAAAACTTTGGGATTATTGTACTCACCGCAATCAGATACTATGTTTTATAGTATAAGTTCATCTCTAGGCCATATAATCACAAAGCGAACTTTATTATCGGACATAGCTCAAATTTTTGATCCCTTGGGTCTATTAAGTGCGTGTACCATCATAGCGAAAATTATGTTACAACAACTATGGCTCGAGCGTCTTTCATGGGATGATCCCATACCGGAGCATTTAGCAAATAATTATTTACAGTTTAGGAATAAATTAGGAATCTTAAACAATTTAAAAATACCTCGGCATGTTATATGTTCTAGTAAGGTCAAACTAGAACTTCATGGATTTTGCGACTCCTCAGAAAAGGCGTACGGTGCTTGCATATTCATTAAATCTACCGATTCGTTAGGCAGGTCGTATTCATTCTTATTATGTGCAAAAAGCAAGGTTGCGCCCTTAAAGCCAGTTACCTTGCCGCGTTTAGAGCTCTGTGGAGCAGTAATTTTATCGCGTTTGACCAATAAGGTCAAAAATTCATTAAATGTGCAATTCGATACGTGTTACCTCTGGACAGATTCATCGATAGTACTTAGTTGGTTGAAAACAGCAGCCAATGCATTGAAGACGTTTGTTAGTAACCGCGTAGCAGAGATCCAGGAAACCACTTCGTTTGCGCAGTGGCGTCATGTGCCAGGCAAAGATAATCCTGCAGATCTAGTGTCCAGAGGCGTGGAACCAGATAAAATAATGGAGTGCAACTTATGGTGGCATGGACCGGAGTGGATCATGCAAGATTCAGATAAATGGCCAAATTTACAAGTTGTCCCTACTGAAACAAGCGAAACAAGGAAAAACATAAAGGTTTTTACGAATAAACTTGATGAAACACAGAATACGGAAGTATTTTCATTTGAGCGCTTCTCTAATATTTTACGTTTAAAAAGAACCGCTGCATATGTGTTCAGATTCATTCGCATGTGTAAAAATAAGGAAAGAACTTCTGAACCCCTTTCTTTGGATGAAATACATTCTGCATTTAATCGTATTCTAAAACTGTGTCAATCACAGTCATTTTCTAATGAAATAAAGCATTTGAACCAAAAGGGATCTTTAGATAAAAACAGCAAACTCATCAATTTATCTCCATTTCTTGATAATCAGGGCATCATGAGAGTAGGCGGGCGTTTAAAGCATTCCGAGTTTACGTATGACAAAAAACATCCCATCGTTTTAGCGGCAGATCATATAGTTACGTCGTTAATATTTAATCATTTTCACAAGGATCTTATGCATGCTGGTCCTCAGCTTTTACTTGCAACTATAAGAGAAACTTTCTGGCCGTTATCAGGAAGAAATTTAGCGCGACGTACCGTACACAAATGTGTAAAATGTTTTAGATTAAAATCTAAATCCATTCAGCCAATAATGGGTGACCTACCTGCCCAGCGTCTCGCAGGTGGCCCACCATTTATTGTAACAGGTGTAGATTATGCGGGCCCTTTCTTAATTCGCGATAGAAAGGGTCGAGGTTGTAAACTAATAAAGAGTTACATGTGTCTTTTTATTTGTTTTTGTACGAAGGCCATACATTTAGAATTAGTTACAGAACTGTCTAAGGAATCATTTCTGTTGGCCTTTAAAAGATTTATTGCGCGAAGAGGCAAGCCTCAAAAGATGGTTTCCGACAATGGAACCAATTTTATAGCAGCTAGTTCGGAGTTAAAATTGTTAAGAAAATTTTTAGAGCAGCACACTCTCGCGATAAGGGAATCCTTGCTAAAGAATAATATTTCGTGGTCCTTCATACCTCCCTATTCTCCACATTTTGGCGGACTGTGGGAAAGCGGAGTAAGAACAGTTAAGCATCATTTGCATAGGGTTTTGGGAAACGCGCACTTAACGTTCGAGGAATTTTATTCGTTGCTTGTGCAGATTGAAGCTATAATAAATTCCCGACCGATTCATCCTTTATCCTGTGATCCAAATGATCTCTCCCCATTAACTCCTGCACATTTTCTCATCGGAAGACCACTTATTACCAATCCAGATCCAGATTTGCGTCATGTTCCAGTTAATCGGCTCTCAAAATTCCAGCATATTCAGCAGCTTTCTCAGCATATATGGGAACGATGGAACAAAGAATACATCTCCGAACTACAAAAACGCACGAAATGGACTACTACTAACGGTGAAGTTGCGGAAAACACGTTAGTGCTCATAAAAGAGGACAATTTACCTCCATTAAGGTGGAAGTTAGGTCGCGTGATCGAACTTTTACGCGGCAGTGATGGTGTAGCCAGAGTTTTTAGGATAAAGACAGACAATGGTATCATAACTCGTTCTTTTTCCAAGGTGTGTCCGCTACCCGTTTCGGACTAAGTGTAGTTTAAACATTTGAACATTTAGCATTAGCAGACGATTTTGTTGGCAGTGTTTGCCAAGGCGGGGGCCATGTTCACGCCTCTATCCAATTCAAGTTTATTTCATGCATTTTTACAATCCGGCAACATAGTGGCGTAGGGAGATATATTATGCCATATGTGAAGATAAGGCGAGTCCCTTAAGGCACCCCAAAGAAGACAGCACTCAAGTACGAGACGGGATCGGTGAAAGAGCATTCAGAGCGAGCGGACATAATACTTAATAAGCGTTTATATATTGTATTGTGTAATTCAAAATAAAATCAGTTTTGTTTTCGCACGGAGTTTGATTATTAACCAGCGGCACAAGCGAAGTGCATATCAAGCAAAACCAGTCATGCAAATACATATTTTAAAATTCTGACGTTTTTATGGTTGTTCGTGTTGTTTTATGACTACCTAATTTATTCGCTGTGATTAACTAAATATACGCTCATATTTTTTAAACACTTCATGCTCGATCTATTTCGACGTATCATCGTCTTAATATTCCTTTGGCAGCCAACCAAAAAGCGATGCCGGTTTATATTTTATATCCCTCTAAAATCTTATTTAAGTTGCCGGTTCGTGTTTTACGTGGCGTCTCATTAAATGGACCACATCAGAGAAGAGCAAGCTGTGCCTTTCTACTAAGTTCGTCCGTCGCGTTGGTTGACAAATCACCTCGCCTTTATAGCTGACAGCTCTACCGGCTTTGGATGTCGCGTCGCGTGATGTGATGTATGACCGGTGTATAGCTAGGTAGTTTTGTTTTACATGCAAATACACGAAGTTGTATTTTCGGATGTTTTAGTTAAATAAAAGACGCTTGTTTTTTTATTTAAAGCAGTTAAACATCGGTCAGGTATGGCAAAAATAAGGGCAGGTGATATAGCAAACAAAGGGGATACAGTTAATGTAAACATGTGAAACATGTTTACATTAACTGTATCCCCTGTCACCTCTTTCAAAACATAAACTTAAATTGTTGTGAAATTGTTTGTACAATGGTTTTTATGACTTTTGGCATGAATTGATATAACAAGGGTACAGATAGAGGATTATAATTTAAAGTCGATATAAGATTAACAGTAATTTACGAAAATGAGTCCAGATAATTTTCCATTTATCCTGTTTTTCAAACTAAATTGAATTTATGTTTTTGATATATCCGGACTTTTTTTTTATTTTAATTTTCCCTTTTGCTGTCTTTTCTTAAAAAGTTTTTCTATATATTTCTTCCTTATTTGGATTTTTACTTTATCATAAACCGTTATTTATTATGCATCAACTAATATTACAAGGATCTAATGTCATTTTCATTTATACATTTAATTTTTCATTTCCGACATCAGTACTTAGTTGGCTAGTGTCTTATGACCAACCAAGGTGGGATGTAGTTTCGAGTAGATGCCAGAGTGTTCCCGGAAAGATAATTATTTAAACATCGGTAATATGTCGTTTCAAATTATAATTTTAAGCATTTAATATGTAATCTAAACACAGCAATACTTGGTGATAAGGTTATTTTGCAAGTACTTCTAGTGTACGTCTGTTTTCTGAAGTCACGTTTTTCTTCACTTAAGTTGTGGGATTACTTACTTTTTAGATTCACTGAAGATGGTCTGTTAATACCGAAACGTCCGTTCTAAAGAATCGTAATCCATCTGGGTTTTTAATTTTAATGTTTTATTAAACATAATACCAATTATGTACACTGGAAGTTTTTACTTCATTGTAAAGTTTCTTAACATTACAAGATCGTAGTGTGACAAATTGAGATTGAAACTTGATAATAGGCCTCCAAAGGCTCAGTTTACGCCTCGTTCTTTTCAATCTTGAACCTTCCATATACTTTTTTTACCTATTTAAAGAGAAGAAGGAAAATCTACATACAGACACCTGTGACTCACCCAGGTAGTGTTGGGTTCCTAATACCCTAACGAACCATCGAACCCTATACGAACCACCAAAGACTTTCAACCCCCTGCATTAGCGATGCTGCCATCTCTCTCGCGTCGTCTGTGTCTCATTCTCTCCTATTTTAGCCTGCAACACTCCGAACCCCACCGAGGTGCTACTCGCTCGTTTTAAAATTCTGTTGTGAGTTTCCTCCTTTCTCCTTATTTTGAAGAGAGCAGCTTCCTGATAAATTTGTGGATTCGTGTCACCACCATTTTTCTCACGGAATCAAACATTCCGCAGTTACACTCTCTTTCAAACTTCTCTCTTTCATCCGCCAAACGCTCACACTCCAACATCGTGTGTGTCACAGTATCCGAGAGACCACAGTAAAGGCTCTGATCTGACTATGCCCTCCTAAGCCTGAAAAGGTAGCTGCGGAAGCAGCCATGGCTTGTGAGCATTTGCCTCAGATAATAATCCAGCTGCCTTTGCCCACAGTCCACCCAGCTTCGAAGGTTCGGGATTAGTGACTTCGTCCACTCCGCCACATCCCGTGTTGCCTCCCACTCTTGCTGCCACTGACCGATTAAAACTAATCTCTCAGCCAGTCCCATCTCAGTTTCTCAGGCAGCTGACACAGTCCAACCTTCCATATACTAGTTCCTGCCAATTTTGCTATACCGAGATTTTGAGAAGACGCACGATACAAGAGTTACAGAGATGTATGAGAGAGAAATGGGTTCCTGAGAAGTACGTAAGGTTCGTGAAGAATATGTATAAGGAAGCCTACACGAAAGTAAGGACTTTTGTCGGATTGGCCGAAAAATTTCCAGTGACGATAGGTTTGCATCAAGGTTCTTCACCTGTTCAATCTTATTATGGATGTACTGACAGAAGGAAGAGAGTGGCTCATTGGTGAATGCTCTTTGCGGATGATATCGTATTAGTGGAGGAAAGCAAAGAAATGTTGGAGGGTCGGAGAGGGCTATCGAAAAGGAAGGACTTAAGGTTAGCATGTCGAAAATGGAGTATCTGTGGTTGAGAGGAACAGGAATGGTTGGGTACGTCGAATTGGTTGCGGAAAAACTAGGACGAGTAGGAGTATTTAAATAACTTGGCTCCTACATAACGGATATTAGATCGGGAAATTGCCAACCGCATACAGGCTGTTTGGTTTAACTGTAAGCGAATGAGTGGGGTACTTTGTAATCGAAGAATCTGTGAAGGGCTAAAAGGAAAGATATACAAGAGTATGGTGAGGCCTGAGTTGAAGGTGGTGAAGTGCGCATGTTGGGTAAGACTGGAAAGGACAAGATCAGGAACGACGGGATTAGGGAAAGAGCCGGGGGTGATACAGTCTCATAAAAGGTACAACGGCAAAGACTATACATTATACTTAAAAATGAGAACTATTTAGGACGTAGGATAGAGCTTTTAGGAGTTGAGGAGAAGAGAGCTTGAGGAAAATTTGGAGAAGATGGAAAGATGGAAAGAAAATACTAGGGTAGTTAGAAAACAATGACTAGGCTGGTAAAAATATAGTAAAAATCTAGCAGAGCACTTTTGTATTTCCAAAAAGATTTCGCATTTAGCTAGCGTGAATGCGTAACTTGTTGAATGTTTCCCATTAACTGTGGCTTAGCGGGTCAAAAATTATAAGGAGGGATAAAATTCAGTAAAAACCTTGAGGCAAGTAATTTATACTTTCAGTTACAAGAAGAGTACAGTAAAATTGTAAAAATAGATTTTTTATCACCTTAAATATTAACGCAAAATAATTATTGACTTCTCACAAGAAGTAGTTGAGGGGTGAATAATTACTAGTGTGGTAATAAATTCATAAAAACCTAGCAGAGAACTATATCATAAATATTATTTGTGGAAATCTACTAGTTTTAACCGCAAGCCAGCAAAATCGCTTCCCTAAGGTGGTTTGGTGGTGAAATATTATTAGGGTGGTAATAAATTAGTGAAAAATGGGTAAAAAAATATACCATCGGTAAATTTTGCTAGCTTGAACCTTAAGCCAGCAGAATCGCTCCCATTAAGGGTGGTTTGGTGGTGAAAAAATATTAGGGTGGTAATAAATTAGTGAAAAATGGGTGAAAAAATATGTCATCGGCAAAAAGTTTTTTTCCGAATTCTATTAGCTTGAACCTTATGCCAGCAGAATCGCTACCCTTAAGGTTGGTTTGGTGGTGAAAAATTATTAGGGTGGTAATAAATTAGTGAACAAGAGATGAAAAATATTACGTAGGTTAGCTAGCTTAAGGGTCCTTCACAATCGCGACGAAAAAAGTCATAAACAGGCTGAACAATTGAAGACAGAAAAGAGTTTGAAATTGTTGTAGCCAACTTCCATTGAGGAGAGGACACATTAAGAAGAAGAAGAATGTAACAAAATACCGATTTTATAAATGTTCGATTTGACTAGGCGGTTTTAAGAATTTAATCACTTATTTAAATAAATCCAACTGTTCTTCCCATAACTACGTGAGTATAATCAGAGGTGCTTGTTCAAACATTTCTAATCGACAAACTTGCTAGGAACAACTGCCGTGTGACACTGCATATTACGAGTATAATGTATTATTGGAGAGATTTGACGGGATTTTCTCTCGGATAATTCTTGTAGTTGGCAGGTTTCGGGATTATTCGGAAAGTTTTAAACAGCTTCTAAAGTTAGGCGTGGAAATCTGACAACTAACACCAAATACCGAAATGGAAAAATGATGGCTATCGCTATAGTTTAGTTTCTAGTTTAATACTAGATGAAATACACGTCCTTTGATACTAAAATCCAAATATCAAGTAAAGTAATAGTTTATAATTTTATTTTTCTTTCCCAACTGTGAGTAATCTATTATACTACATTGAATAATATTTAGAACAATATTAAGATGATAATTCATTAAAGTACAGCTTTTCAAATAAAATATAGGAACTGGTCTGAGAGTAAATTGCGTAGAACGAACGAGAAACCATTCGATGGAAAAAGATGTACTATATGTAGGGTAAATCAGAGTGATATGGCGAACAAAAAAGTTAATCCGTATAGAAGACAAGAAATTGTTTATTTAACACGTTCCCTGCCATGTTGGTCCGATGGGACCATCGCTGATGTTGCTTCAATAGGCCACGTTGGTCCAATGGGACCAACGCAAGTTTCACATTAACAGGCCATGTTGGCCCTATGGGACCAATATTTATTCCGATATGTACCGATTTTACCTTTTTGTTTTATCGTTTTCTGTTTCTTAGGTTGGTGATGTTTTCTCAAAATCTCAGCTAGAGCTCTAGAATTCTTCCTTGCAAATGTAACTATCTAGAATAGGTATCGACGAAATATGATCCAGGACTTTCCCAGGAGTTTGACATTTATAATGAAGTTTGCCTGCGTTCATGTTCCTAATGTTTATCTACTTCTGTTGTTGGTTTTTCTGAGGAATTTGTGGTTTTCCTGCCTGTGCGAACAACCTAGTTAAAGTGAAGTAGATCTATTTTCACGTCGCTCGTTGTTTTTCGGTTGTTGATCTGAATCTGATGTTAAAAGGCATATGCGGGGATAGCATCAGGATTAAACGGGATGATTCCTGTTCTTCTGAATCCAGATATTGCGTTGTCTGTCGTAGCCGTTTGTACCCAGAACTTGTAAACAGTTCAAAACACATGCTGGGGGTAAAAACATCCCCTTTCCATTGCAGCAAACAATTACAGATGTGGTTTCACCCTTTTCACCGGATGTTATTGCAGCTATGCTCTTAGATCCCTTTGCTGTCAACACATAAACTGGTTTATTATTTAGTTGAAGTCCGGATTCATCTAAAATATATTTTCCGGTTTATCAAGGAGGTTGTGCTCCATCAATATGTTTTGTAACAATGACAAGTAGTTTGCAACCTTTTTCTTGTTTAAACCTCTTGATCGTGCCTGTGAAACTCCGATTTGCGGATTGAGAGTTCTGGATTTCGTTTTAAGAATAAATGTAGCCAATCCATTCCGGTAATTTCCTTTTCACCGTTAAACTTGTAATGCAGATTTTATTTCTCGGCCAATTTATATGCCATGGTACGTATTTCTGTTCTAGTCTTTAAACATCCGAATTTTTGTAATCTTATGATATGTTTTACGATCTTCTCATATTCCTGTGTTAAGACAGGCAGCTCAACTAAAAGGTTTTTTGTAAAGCACGCCTTTGCTATTCTTCTCTTTTGTATTTTGTACTGCTTTTACGGCATATTTTATAAAATGTAGGCATATTTGCCTGAAACAATGATGATAGAAGTTTTACTTATGCCGAGAAATACGAGTACAGTTTGTTTTTTCAAACTGATATCACTGACAGACCAAAACAAATTGGACCAAACCAATCAAAAAAAAACTGAACTTTACCAAATTTGAAACAGCGGCGCTAGAAGTAGGTATACGCATTGGAAAAGGCCTCTACCATATTGCTGTTGCAGGAGTTCATCATTTCTCCCATTTACCATGGGTGAAATGGTGAATAGCATGACAAGAAGTTCACAATGTTAGAGGGATTGATTTTTAGGTTATGTTGTATATAAACAGTCTAAGAAGCCATAATATGTCGATATATACATAAATACCTCGCGGAATAAGGTACCTGAAGCAATGAATGCAAATGCATGCATTGTATAAAAATGATAGCACCGGAAATAGTTTTGCACAAATTACGTACGGTTTTTAAAACGGGGCTGGTTTTCACAACGTGCTCGCTGCATAAATGATAATAAACTGTCGGCATTTCGATTTACAGAGACATCTGTGTACCGGGAAAAGATATAGAGCATTTCACCCGATTCACCATATCACCCTGAATTACCTTATTACCAAGTAACTGTCTCTACGCGTAGCTATGGCTGGAGTTTAAATTCCCATTAAAGTTAAAACATGAAATAAACAGATTTAATGTTGATATTTCCAATAAACTTTTTGTTTAGAACTGCTTCAATATTTTACAATTATCGTGTTTTTTTTTCTTATGTATTCTTCTGTTACTTTTTTTCTCCTTAAAATCACATTAATGCGTTTGTTAAATTTTACCAACCCCATTATCAAAATCTGTACTTAAGCCAGCCTCTAGTAATAATTCCTACTCCTGAATTTAACTCCCACCCCTTTAGAAAGACATACATTTTTGGACAATGAAAAATAAAATCGTTCTCTCTTAATTTTGGTTCCTGTAGGTAGAAGATAGACGCACTTCTTAGTGAACGACTACTCAAACAGAAATAGTACCGTGTATGCACGTAATTTGAAGTACCGCGAATTCTTTACACTGTTAAACGTTGAATACCCCGAAAACTCTTACGGAAAGCCACCGCGTGTGACACCTGCTTAAGTGAAACCGGAGTGTATAATAACAGTAATATTGCTAAGCATTTTTATAAACTTAATTCAACTATTGTCTGTATAACATTTAATTACCTTTCCTAATTATTGTAAACTACAGTTATTGGTACAGTCCTAAAACTCTGAAATTACTTTAATGATCGCGCATATGTACATGAATTTTCAGATAATTATTGTATTCTCGCAGTTCTCGGGGATGCCAAGTTAGTTCTATTGTGACTGTCCGTCTTTTTCAATTTTTCTTCTTCATCTTCCTTTTTTCTTGCCTTTTCCACAGATTGTCCATCTTGTAATTTTGCTGCTTAAAATTACGCCAGTTGCTGTTGCAGCACTTTTCTGTATTTGTTTTCAGTCCTTTAGATGTTTATGCTCTCTAGGTTCTCGCGGAATGAAGAAAATTATATTATCTATTACTGCTTTCATAATAATGAAATATTAAGGGATTTTGTAAGTAAGCTCTTATAGCTTCTGCAGCTCTTGTAAATGTATTTGTTAAATATTGTCATAAATCTCAGTATTTTACTCCGTATTTATAGGTATTGTAACTTACCATGAAGATAATTTAAATTAGATATAAAAAATTTAAGGAAAGATTAATGTCAATGTTTTTTTCTTTTTTATTTTAGCAGCATAGGTGTTAAAGTTATAATTGTTGTGTCCTTTTTATCAAACATTTATCAATAATTAGTCAAGTCTAAAACAAGTTGTTTAAATATCTCAAAATTTATGAATAGAATTTTAAAGTGCATTAATTAGGAATTTTATATATATATATATATATATATATATATATATATATATATATATATATATATATATATATATATATATATATATATATATAATCTGCGTTTACTATGCAAAAATCAAATTCGTGTGATGAAGCTCGAGAGTGGGACTCCATTCACTGCTATCTACAGCGAAGAGCAGAAACGTTTCCAAATCGAGATTTTAAGACTTATTTATTTTATTATATATTTGACAAAGTATAGTTAGACAAATGATGCACTACTTCGATTAATTTCTTGCGGAAAACCCTTCACTTCGCATCCAGTTGTCTCCAAATATTATTCGTTATTGTATTTTGATCCAACATGTTATTCTTGTAGAAAATATCTACTTAAATCTTGGAAAATAATGTTCTTTACACTAAATATTTAAGACAACTTAGTTGTCACAACAGAGAGAAAACCTATTTTATCTATACAACCAATCCTCGGAATAAAAAGAGATAAATCTTGGCTCCAGCAGTGACATCTTACAAAAGATAGTTTTAGCTATAGAAATATATATACTTCTGAATGTAACAGGATCGCTACAACAAATCACCTACTAATACTATGTTGGCAGTCTACCAAGACTATGAGTTTAATATTTTATATTGCGGAAAAAAATTTCTGTGGTACAATAGCTCGAAAACTTTTTGAGTAGGTCAGGAAACGCTTTTATATTTTATTGCGGCAAAAAATATCGTTCAGAGTATAAAGAATGGATATAAATTTAAACGAAATGTATAAATAAGTCAGCACAGAAAAAAATATTAAGTAAGTACTAAATTTAAACGCACAGTAAGTATGTGCCAAATAGAACAAACATAACTTGAGGCTGTAGGACTAATTGTATTGTTTTTATCTATGTGACTGAATATATTTTCTTTTTGCATTTTTATATCGATTATTGTACAGCTGGTTTCAAATGAAGTGGCCAGAACTTCCACGAAATAATCTATCGCGTATAATACATAATAGAAACACTTATGCAGCGTTGCAATACTAAACAATTTAAGAAGACATTTTATATTTGAAAACGCAAAATCTTATATACTAAAACGCTAAGCCCTTTTCTTGTCCACCACTTTACTCAAAAACCATATTAGATAATTAAAATATTTTTTCGGAATATTATTAGTATTACGCATGAGATTGTCAAGATATACTTTTGGTATAAAAATTCACTTCCGGTTTTGAGATGACCGGAAGTTAAAATTTACTTTGAGATGACCGGAAGTTTTGGACCCCACAATGTATATATGGATCGAAAGGTCTCGTCGAGACGAATCTAAATATGTACTTCCGGTTGCGATCCGACACCGGAAGTGACCCGAAACGCGCATAAAACGTCAAGATAGAGCAAATCTGACACCGGATTCGTGATCAGCATGCAAAATTAACTGCTAAATGATATCCATGTCGACATTTGATGAACTAAAAATTGCATTCCGGTTTTGAGGTCGACTTCCATAATCACTTTTTTTTTACTTGCATTATTATTGATGAATGTTATGTATATTCTTGCTTATATTGTTTGTATTGATCTCTTAATTTTTCTCGCAAAATAAAAATTTCATTTAAAAAACTCGATGTCGAGTTGGTCCGCTAGTATTGTATTACTCACATAAACAAGAAATGAAATTTGTTTTAGCAAAGATTGTTTTATCTTTAAATGCGTAATTAGTAATTGGGGATATACAAAGCACCGATAAGCGGTATTTTCGATTATTTCTAACCATTGAATTTGAAACGAGTTTATAATTTGTGTTTTGTTTGTTTGCCAGTCTCATAAAGAAATATGCGAATACGCGTATTATAAACCATTTTATAGAATGTATGGTAGAATAAAATGGTTTGTAATACGCGTATGCAGCGTTTGAAATACAAACACTGCTTCCTTAAGATAATCGAATCAATATTAAATAATGTGTAAGTGAAGCACAGCAAGAAATACTAATTCAACAAGAGAATATGTCAACAAGCATATATTCAAATAATTCAAAAAAATTTTTAGCATCTGTTAAACGAAAGTAACTTTCACAGTATTTAGGGACTACGAATTTTATTTAAAATTCATAATTTATTCTAGAATGCTCTATATTATGATCATGATCATTTCAAAATAACTTGTGAATTTTGTCGCGTCCATTTCAGAGAAACTGGAGCTGGCTATACTGGAGCGGTCATTATCATCAGCCTGTTTTAAATTTAGTTGATAAGATTATTTATTTATTTATTTATCGTATGGCAATTATAAATTACACACATTTACACATTTAGAACAAATACACAAACACTAGTAATATAGGTATTTGACAAACTTTAAATAGTTACAAACAAACATCAAGTGTATTTATATAATTAATTGACTCTGAAGTTGCAAACAGGAAGTCTTCAGGGCTACCATTGTAGGATCTTGAGGGACACTCTTGAATAATGTGGTCGATGGTTTGGTTCTCCCCACAGTCACATTGAGGAGACGGGTTTTTTCCCCATTTATGTAGCATACATGCACATCTGCCATGTCTGGTTCGGATCCTATTTAGAGTGGACCATGATTTGCGTGAAAGATCAAAACCTGGTGGCTTGTGGGTAATGCAGGGCATGTTATTTTGCCATTCGTTCCATTCTTGGGACCATGCATTCGTGATGTTGAACTCCTCATGTATCATTCTTGTCGTTTTCATTGGTGGTTTTCTAGAACAGAGACGGGTATTTCGTGCATCCTCGGTATCTTGGTGGATCGGCAGGTTTATATTGTTCATGATCTTTTTGTATTCACGTGTAAGTGCGTCGACTCGTCGTAAATGTGGAGGTGGAATGTGACTTAATACTGGAAGCCATTGGGTGGGAGTTGATTTGATTGTACCAGCTATTATCCTCATAGTGCTGTGCAGCTGGTTGTCGACCTTTTTTACGTGTGGACTGTGTAGCCAGTCTGGAGCACAATATTCAGCGGTCGAGAAAACAAGGGCTAAGGCAGTAGAGCGGAGAGTGGAAACCGATGCTTCCCAGGTAGTACCGCAGAGCTTCTGTATAATGTTATTTCTTGTACTCAACTTTTGGGCAGTTTTTGTTAAATGCTCTTTAAATGATAGCGTTCTGTCTAGTGTTACGCCCAGGTACTTCGGTGTTTTGTTGTGGGTAAGTGTGGTATTTTCAAACCGTATGTTGAGTTCCTTTCCACCAAGTTTATTGTTCAGGTGAAAGCAACTAACTTCTGTTTTGGATGCATTTGGTTGAAGTCGCCACTTGCGAAAATATTTGCCCAATGTATATAAGTCTGCCGTCAGAACTTCTTCAGACGTTTCTAGTATTCTGCATCGTGTAGCGAGGGCCCAGTCATCGGCGTATCCGAACTTTCTTGACTGTGTTTCCGGCATATCTGCTAGGTATAAGCTAAATAGTAGTGGAGAGAACACTGACCCCTGTGGTAGGCCTGTGTAGCCTGTGGTAGGTATAGTTGATAAGATAATATCGTGCTATAAGCTTTAAATAAATTAGAACCGCTCGTTTTATTTTTAAACACGCTACAATGTGTTAAGCAGTTATTTATTTATTTTAAATCGTCATTCGTATGACAAAAATATTTTCAGCAAGAATATACCATTAAAACGAAAAACTGTGGAACGCATATGTTGATTTTCCTTAGTATTGTTGCAGTATCCCAGAAGTGATAAACAAACTCAGTATCACAAGTATAAATGCACGTCCCTCCTACGAGAGGAGAATTTACGTAAAGAGTAAATGTGTGGGTATCGAGACTCGTAAGAAAACCATTAAAGAGGGTCGTGATCAGATTCAATTTGCTAAGTAATTAGAGGATTTTGTTACCCAAAGTGGTAACCGTACTAATTACGGTAAAAGTTTCAATTTCGCAAATGGAAAAATCTCGACAAAATGGCTGTAGTAGCCGTTACAAAACTTTACATAAACATAAACATTTTTGTTTTATTTAAATATGTTTTTTCTGATGGTTTTAATGTCAAAGTATTGTAAGATTTACAATTATTAATTTTACTCTACTAAAGTACTGCATAGAAAATCTTTTATATTATTGTAAGCAGATTAAGGAAATCGTTAACTTATCCAAACAACGATTTTTCTGACGTTAATAACTAAACGATGAATCTAGACAAAACAAACAGAGATAACTTCTAAGTGCTTTTATTTCATCATTATCGTTGCTAAACATCGTTCAAAATCCCCTAATTGAACCGTTCAACACGAAAACGATTTGTAAAACCCTCTCTCTTCCAACATATCGCCAGGATTGTATCTAGGCAAATCTGATAAGACACGAGAACGTTCCGGTTGAAGTTTTCGTGATATTTTGCAAATCGGTTTTATATACAGAAGAAAACTGTTGGAATAAAATGTCCCAGCATCGGAAGTATTTTAACCCACGTATTACTGAAACTATTTTTTTAATTTTACCTTTACTTAAAGAAAATATAAGGAAATGTGTCTTATTTAACGACAAAATATACTAAAATAATAATTTTTGCATTAGCTGTCATGTCATGTTCTTTTAAAAGGACAGCAGTAAGAAGCAGTATATATTAGAAAGTAAAACTTTATTAATACAACAATAATTACAAAGTATGGAAATCCTTAAAACATTGTTTAGGGTGTAATGGTATTTTACATTTTTCGCACAAAAATTGAACCTTTTTCTTGCAAAGTCCGTAACGAGATTGTTTTTCTTGATAAACAATTAAATGGTTCATACTATTATATCTTGGATGTAAGACCGTGTTGGGATTCCGTCTTGTTGGGCCACGTTTGGTATCTTTTTTGTAGGTTTCCAAAAGGTTGCAAGCTATTTGCCTTCTAAATTCAAGCTGATCAAGGCTTCCTCCGTCTTTTCGGTCCAATTGCCACGCGTTTTGAATAGTCATGGTAATTCCATGTACTATTAGCGGAAAGTACCATTTTTTCCCTCATAGAGATCCGGTAAAGACTAATGTTTTGGTCACAGCGGTCTACGCCACCCATAAAAGAATTGTATTGCTTTATCATATTTGGTTGAGAAACAAAAATGTGTTAGATTCAATTGTAACGACACTATTGTCGTGCCAGCGACAAACCACAATTCCTGTGTTTTTATCTAATCTGTAATCGTATGTTCCCCTTTCCTTTTTTTAATAACTGTTGGACCGAATAGGGGGCATTTTAGTGTTCTATTGTCCCTTATTGTAGTAGATACATTGTCCCTGTATTGTAGTACTCATTTAGTAGATGCATTGATGAGAAGAAGTTATCAAAAAAAAGGTGGAATCTCGTTTTTGGCCAGCGTGATTGAAGCACATCTGCATAAGACAAAACAACCGACGAACCAAGAACCAAGTTTTTGTATGAGGCTGAGGTATTTGCACTGAGTTGCCTTGATACGGTGTAAACCATGCAATATAACCTAGACGGAGAGTACCCATCCAAAGCTTATAACCCCAACGAATGGATTTGTTTCGTATAAATAATTGTTTCGTAGGATGCCTTCCAAAATATGGTACCATAGCTTCATCTAGGTTATGTTCTTGTTCAAAAGGTGCGTGATTTAAAGTTTAGGTCCGATTTCTGGTCTCCAGTAAACATCTTTAGGATGCTGGTACATATCACCTATAAGCCATTGTGCAAATCCTAGTTTTTCGAGAATAATCGAAGGTTTTGTTTCTTCTTTGCGTAGTGTGGCAAGAGGTACGTCGTCGTCGTCGAAATCTGACTCTTCTGTACTCTGATCTTGATTGTCGAAAATATCCTCAGCTGGCTTCCTGGTAAATGGTCTATCAATGTGACATCCTCGTCTCCTGAATCGCAATCTGTTATATTATCATTTGCATTGTCTGGAGGAAAAATAATTATACCATCAGGAGGCGTTGGAATCTCATCTGTCTCAAGTTCTGCAATTAACTCATGCAATTTTAACGGTTTCCTAAAAAAATAACCATTTTGTAGTGTGTATTACTACTGTCCTTTTAAAAGAACAAGACAAAATTGGCCGTACACAAGAAAGTAACAAAAAACTCAAAGCAATATTTCCACTATAATTACACGTAAGTAAAACAATGACTAGCAAATCATGTAAAACGCCCACATTTCATTTGTAATTAAAAAAAAACTTACCTCCAATTAGCAACATCCATGTTTAATTAAAAAACAAAACTATGCTATGCCGGTACGTAAACAAACTTTTAAAGCGAACAACTGATGCAATATCTTGATCGAGATATTTGACAGTAAACCCCACAGGCGCCATCTATCAACGGCAAGTTTAAATAATTAATTTAAGGGAAATAGATCGATTTCCTTTTAAAAGGACAGTATTAGTATGTGGGTTAAACTCTCCGGTTTAATTCTTACCTATAGGAAGAAGAGGCAGAGGCCGACCGCGAATTAGAGGATTAGAGTGAGTTGAGACCGACTTAGGGATACTAGAGAATAGAAGACGGCGACACGTTGCCAGAAACCGAACATACTGGCGACGAATCTTAGAGCAGGCCAGGAGCCACAGAGGATTGTCGAGCCAAAGATGATAATGGTAATCGTCAATTTAAACCCAACCACTGTTTGGTTTTGCGGTTAGTTACGAAAGTACCCCAAAAGTTCACTGAAGATGGATTGATTAGTTCCAAAACGTTCTGAACTTTATTATAATCCATTTGGATTTTTTAATTAAAAATTATACCACTTACAACAGATTTTACTTCGATGTTCTAGTTATTTATAATTTAATTGTATGTTTTGTTTTATTCTGAACACAGTTAATCCATTGCAAAGAGGAACTTAGGTTAGTTATCCTGTTTCGTATGATATATAACTTTAATATGATATAAAATTTAATTACTCTGTTTGATTACTTTATCTGATGATTTTGTTTGATGGTACTTATGATATTTGATATTTTTGAATATATTTTGATATAGTGAATTTTACCATCTCTTATTTTTATATTTGCATTTTTTTCTCCTTGTTTTGTGAATACCCCATTTTTATTTTTTTGGGATTTAAACATTTAAAGGCACTGGCGCCCTTTTTTTTTGAAGAATTATTCTCTTCCATGTTTCTTTTTTGTTGTTTTGTATCTATTCTTTCTTGTGTGTCTCACCTCTAGACACGACCCCGTCCATAATCTACCAGGACTGAGCAACGGTGCCTTCGAGCATAGTGTATTAATTTTTCATTATCAGTGGCACAACTTTTATGTTACATTTTCTTATCAAGGATTTGACTTATTGAAGCCTGCCCTGGCTTATCTCTCTATATCTTTCTCTTTCGGTTTCCAACTTAATGAAGAGATAAAACGGTGATTAGCGAACGATTGTAATCCCTTAATGATAAGTGGATTGGATTATTAGTAGTATTATTATGTTAACGATTATATTTTTTCTCTTGTAGCGAAGGTATTCAACTGCTATTATTGCTTTAGCTCGTTTATGTTTCTCCTTTTAGTTAGTTGCCCAAATTTAACTGAAACGCTTTTATCGAAGTAATAATATTCTTAATTGTTCCGATTGGGTTTTGATTTAATAATTATTACTCAAGTATGTTATGCTTTAAATTTAATTTTTGAAAGTGAAAACGGGCAAGGGAAAAATATACTAATATTCTAGATTTCAACGTCATGTATGCTAGACAATATGTACAGCTGGTTTCAAATGCAGTGCCGAGAATTTCACGGAACAGTAATACAGTGGCGTTCCAAAAAATCTTATGATTTGCAATAAATCAAATTATTGAACATAGGTACAAATTAGAGATAATTTATTGAAAAATAATATTAGATTATATTTGGCAATATTTTTGTGTATTTGAAACAACACGAATTACAATATTATTACTCATTGATAAATATTAATAGTAGATAAAAGAAACATTTATGAGTTCATCATATCATAATGTTATGTTATTTACTTTCATAATGAATGTAACAATATGGAGAAATAAAAATATTGGGAAAGAAAGGAAAGGCAGAATTTACAAAACAGTCATCAGACCAATAATGACGTACGCGGCAGAAACACGAGCTGACACAAACAGGACAAAAAAGATGTTAAAAATAGCAGAGATGAAAACACTTAAGAATGGAATGATCATATAAGCCGAATGACAACAAATAGAGTAGTAAAGACGGCAAGAGATGGTTCTCTAATAGGAAGACGATCAGTAGGAAGACCACGAAAACGATGGAACGATAACTTACTGAAGGCATATTGAAAAACAGACAGAGTAATGTATACATAAAAAGAAGAAGAAGACCAACACTTTTGCAGCTCCTAAATTGAAATTATTTTATTTTGCAATTCGATTTTTTATTGGCGCCCAAATCATTTCTATAGGGTTTAAGTCTGGATAATATGGTGGAAACTTTAAGGAAATATGACCAGATTCTTGTATTAACTTGCCTAATTTATATTGAATATAATCTTGATTGTGTGGTTTGATGATTTTATACAGTTGCGGTTTTAAAATTGATGTTACAATTGATATTTTTTTTGTGGACCAAGGTACATATCCGCTTTTTTAGAATTACTGGTAAGTGCTCTATTAATTTGTATATTATGGTATGGAGCATTGTCAGGGAAAACAACAGATCCTACGGAAAAATTGGTGATCTATCTCCAGCAGATGTAAAAATATATGATCTATATCGATATGAAATCGATTTGCTTACCACCGTGCATGATAACCAACCTACTTCCTTTTGAAATGTTTTTGAACAATACTTTACTACACTCATATCCTGCATGTACATAGGTTTCATAATCTACAATTGACTTACCTTCACTTCTGTAGTATTTAATATTGTCTAAACACTTAAGACGTAGACATTAATGTTTCTCCGTTCAATTAATAAATGTCGATTATCTTTCATTTTATTCTATTTAAATCCCAAATCGTTTAAGATCCTGTCGAGAGAACTCACGCTTATAGCACTCGTACGCCTCTTTAAGACTTTTCTGCAAAAACTTGTACACGACAACCTTCAGTCTGATGAAAATGGTAAATTGTAATTCTAATGAACTGTTTGTCCTACTCCTAAAGTCTTCATAAATGCTTTCCGTTAAGCAGGTGTCCGTTAACATATTCTCCTGTTAAATTATCCTTTCTACTGTTCATACAGATACTCAATCTGATCTACTCCTTAACCGTCTCCATTCTATAAAAAAGTTTTCAACAGCCTGTTCTGACAACATGTACGATACGATCATTTATTCGAAACGATATTTTAATCTAATTTCCGACTGCGATATACGATAGAATGGTCCGGACGCGCCTATTTAAACTATGTGACTTTCTTTATGAGACTGGAAAACAATGGGACTGAATTACAAACTCCTTTTAACTCCACTGTCGAGAAATTCTCGAAAATGACTCTTATAAATTATTTTTATGTCCCCAATGGCTATAATTATGGTTTTAAAGATGAAACAATATTTGTAAAAGCAAATTTCATTGCTTGTTTAAGAGTAATACAATATTCTTCGGTTTCATATATAAAATATTCCTCTCAAATTATTTCATATTTCAACACGCCACTGAATAGTTGTTACTACTGTCTACGCGATAAAATATATAGTGAAACTGCTCGCCACTGCATTGGAAATCAGTTATATTTAATATTTATTGTTATATGCATTTACATTCATTAGTTACTGTATATTAACCATGTTTTTTCTTGTTTCAGGTGAGTTCACATCTGACTTCAACAATAGCGTTGGTAAGAGTTACAGTAACAATAAAAAAACAATTTTTATTTTGTATTGAATGTTTTAAAAACATTGTAAATTTTGTAGTGGTTTGTTCAAAATATGGGTAGCTTTAGTTCTGCTCTACCTCTAGTAAGTTTGCCCATTGCATTTGGTCGTCGCTTATTCGCTCCGTGCGTGACTGACGCGACACCTACCGCCTACATCTGACAGTTTTGGACCTACCAATTTTCAGGTTAAACATATGACATATGTTTGACATTGTTAAATACATGCGAAATTGACAATTATTAATAATTAACTTATTTATTATATTTTTTCAGTTTATGTATAAAATAAATGTAGTATTAAAAACTGGGTTTCTCAAAATTCATCATAATGTATCTTTTCAATCACAAACGGACAAGAAAGGAAAAATCTAGTATTGGCAAATCAAGTTTTTCACGTGAAAGAGCAGATATTTAAAAACAGTAATAGTAAAAGTTATGATATAAAAGCTAAAGTCATCAGGCACTCTGCAGTTAGCTTGAAGCCTTATAAAATATCATTTAAAGTAAATTATTTAAATTTTTCCCATTTCAGTTGCATAAAAATGAAGTTAGGTGATATTTACTTTTTCATATTAATAGCACGGATCCATCTTTTTCTTTTCTCTAATTTATATGTAATCTTTGGGAACCTGTAAAAACTACACTTACTATTTTTGCTATTATTAGCACAATTAAATACTCAATATGTATTTGCACACATTTTTGATAAAATTTATGCGTAAAAAGGTAGGTCCAATTTTGTCATATTTCGCCGCTACGCACGCTGGCATCGTTTCAAAGTACCCCTACCATGGTCACACACGGAGCGAATAGCGATTCTACACAACTGTCAAGTTTACTAGATGTGGAACAGAACTGTAAGTACATACTGATATTTTGGAGCTGTCCGTTACGATCTCATTGAATTATTAATTAAAAAAAAATGTTTGTTATTCTTGGTTTTTTACCTAACCAACACTTAACACATTATTACGTAATATTCACCTTTTTTATCCTGTTTGTGTGTGTGATTGTGTCTTTTTCATCTGCAATAAAATGTATTATTTATTATTTTACGCTTCCTTTATATTTACCAAAGGGATGAGAGCAAAACAGGACACAATAAAGTCTTGTAAGTCTATAAAACAGCCAAAATCGAATACCTCGGTCCCATCATGAGGAACAGGGAAAGATATGGGTTGCTGCAATTAATTCTACAAGAAAAAGTAGAAGGAAAGCGAGGACCAGGAAGGCGAAGAATTTCCTGGCTGAAAACACAACAATCACAAATCTTTTGAGAGAAGCAGTTTGCAAAATACAGATTGCCATGATGGTATCCAACATCCGAAACGGATATGCACTATAAGAAGAAGAAGTCTATAAAGTTACTTACGTAGGAGAGAAAGACAAAAAATTTGAGAAGATATGTCTATGAGGAGGGTTGATATTTTAGTGTTCTTGATTGAGAAATAAATTGTAAAGTAGAAGACATTTTAGCTGCGAGCGTAAAATATCATTGCGTTAAAGGTTAGAGGCTACAGTAAAACGAAAAATAGAAACCAGTTAATCTGACTGATAGCCAACGTCAATTCAATTTAACAATGCACTTTAATGATAAAAAAGAAGTTTTAACTTAATTACAAAAGTTAATCCGTTTCAAAAATGAATTATTTATGAAACATACTCCGTATTTTATCTAGAAACATAACTAACAACCATCAACATGCCTTTTCGACGTAATATACTCGCATTACTTCCCACAATACATTCAAATACCAATAAATCGATTTGCAGTCTACCAGCTCAACCACTGCTGCCGTGTGTGCATGTAAAAGACAAACAACTAATAACATTTTGGAGCATCTGAAATCGTATCGACTGAACTTATCCGAGCATAAATTTATTCCCCATCTTCTTCGGAACCGTTGAATAATTCATATGCAGCCGATATTCCGGCCATTTTCCCCCTTTCTTTATTCCTACTTCGATCCTTTTCTATGCCCTCCTGCAAAAGTCTGCCACTGGTGCTAGGAAACACGTTCACTTCCGCGATGCTGCTCCTCCGGACTCCGCAGTTTTACAAAAGGGAAAATGATGGTGTCTAATATCACGCAACCGTACTTAAGTTAACCGAGAATGGATGTAAAGTAGAGATTTACAAAACACTTGAGGATGTTTTTGAATATAATACGTCCTTACGTTAGTTATTTGATATTTACATATTTTAAAGTAGAGGACTCCTTTAGAAGTATTTTTTGTGCTACTATATTTTAATTATCCGAAATTTCACTGATTATTTAGAAAATTTCTGATAAAATGGAATGAGTATTTGTAAAACACTGGTTCTTTCAATCTCTTCAGCTATATTCTCGATTGACTGACTTGTAATCAGTTTCTCTCTGATATTTTTATACAATTGGTGGATGGTTCTTTGCAAGAGTTTCTTTTTTAGATTTAGGGTCTCTATTTAATAAAGTTCTAACCCAAAGTAGGTTTTGTGCACCCATGAAATATCTTCTTCTACTTTTTGTGTAGACATGACTTTTGTCTGTTCTTCTTCTAAAATATCTGTGTCTTCTTCTTCCACTTTTTGTGTATCTTAGTTTGTTCATCTCTTTCCTTCGTCCTCTGATACTTCTCCATATTTCTTTTTGTGTTCCGTAGAAGTCGTGTTCCATCTGTTTTGGGAAGCTCTGCCAGTGGTCTCTTTTTATTTGTCTGGCTAAAGTATTCGTTTCATTTCTTATTTTTTTTATAGTGGTTGTATGCCTGTTGTGTCTGTTGGGTTCTGTATCGTAAAAAGACTTTCTTCCTTTCTTGACTTTTTCTTTCCATAAAATATGATTCAACTCACTTTGTTTGTCTACTTCTGTATTCTTCTTCTTGACCTTTAAGTTCCTCTTCTACAAGATCTCTTGATATTCTCGGTAATGATTCTACTTACTAGGGTAGTGCTGTGAAATTTTTTCGTCCATTTTTTTCTTTCACTTTTTATATAGGCAGTTTTGGATTCTTCTAGAATGGAATATCCAATAAAACGCTTGAATGTAAAGTTGAATACGTTCCTTTTTTCAGAAATTTAGCGTATATACCCTCAGGTCCACAAACTTTTTCATTTTTAGGCTTTTTATGGCTGTTTAGAACATATCCCGGGTGATTTTAATATTTTCGCTTTGTATGTCCATGTATATCCTTAGTAATTGGTTAATTTGAATATCCCTGTTTGTCTTCGGCAAGTAATTCTGTAGTGATAAATCCATGATTTAGTTTCTATTAACTATATACATGTGTATGTATACATCTGTATACACTGTGTGATGTTGGAAATCTCTAACCTAACGTGGACAAAAATGGAGATGGGTTGGTCATGTTATAAGAATGAAGGATGGCAGATGGGCAAAAAATTGCTTGAGTAAAGACAACGGCAGAAAAACAAAGCCGGGGAAGATTCAACACGATGGACTGACGAACTTAAGAGAATTGCGGCCATCTGAATAGCAGAGGCGCCAAACATAAATAGATAAAATATCTAGAGGAATCCTTCAACAGTTAACAAGCGTGAGCATCTTTTCGAGTGGAGCTTTTCTTATCCCTGACTTTGTAATTTCAGGGATATTCTTTGATTATTTATTAATATCTTGGCATATCGTGATGTTTGTTATGTTTCTTGTTATTACTGATACATGTAAGAAACTTCGTTTTAAGGGGTTTTCTCAATACGTTCGGTATTGCGTTTTATTCCGGTTTGTCTAAGTATTTCCTCGTGTCTTACTATATTTATTAAGATTATTTGAAGCATTGATCTCTCCATTTTATGCTGTGTTCGCCTCAATTTTTCCGTTTTGCGTGAGTTAAGGTTTCTCAGATGTGTGGACTGATAAAAGACACTGGCGGAAAGCTTTTTTTTTCATGTTCACCTATGAAAGCTTCAATAAATGGATTGGAACATTTGTTTTGAATATATCTCTCATTTTACCAAATGCTGCCCAACGTAAGCCCATTCGTCTGAGCAGCTCAATCTTATTTATATCAAAACATTTTTAAAGTCACAGTGAAATTAATTATGGAAATTATATTACTTTCCATTGCTTCTATGTTTCAGCATAGGTAGTAAGGGACTTCCTCCTTAATTGAATAATTCTGCATTTCAACACTCTTCGGAAGTTTTACGAAACGGAAAACATTTAACCTTGGACATATATTCAGACCTTCCTTCCTTCCTTCAACTAATAATGGAAGTTAAAATAGTTAACTAACTTCAACTAATAATGGAAGTTAAAATAAAAAAGGAAAACGTGGTCCTGGCACACGACAAATGACCTGGCTGCGGAACATCAAGGATTGGTAGAGACGACACTTAAAGAAGAAGAAGTGGCTCTACGGTTATTGGTCATATTAACGAGTCAGTCTTGTTCTTGAAGTGCTATGCAACAAACAAACTGCTTCTGGAATTTCCTCTTACACGTCTTTGATACTTTTCTTTCCATTTGTAACGATAATATATTTTATCGTCTAGAGTACGCCTATATGTTAAACAAAACATGTTTTTGTTCCGTCTCGAATAGTATAAAAGTCGAAACTGAAAGACAGCTAACCATTCTCGACGCGTTGAGTTGAGAATATCTGACCTTGGGGACAGGTGAGTTGAACGTGTCCCAAATCCTTCCGAACCCAGTCGATCTGGCGCGTTGAGCGAGATTGACAATCCTTCCTCTGGCTGCGTCAATCTGGTGCGTTGAACGATATTGGCGTATTCTTTCTATCTGGTGCGTTAAACTAGATAGACATCCTTATCCCTGTCCAAGTACTCGTTCTGCGTTGAGGTACGAGTACGACCTCAATTCCTCGATCGTCGTATTTAGTTTGCCATATCGAATATCGTCACACCCATCTATCGAAATAAATAAACAGTACGTCTTTGTATTCAAACATTGTATTCAGTAGACACTTAACGATAATTACTTTTTCATTTGTATATGTAAATTCGAAATAAATGCCTATACGAACGAATCCTGTTTTCTCTGGCTGAATTATACTATCCGACCTTAAAAATGGCGCCCGAGCAGGGACCTGAACCCTGGACACTTGTTTTATATCGTTTAGCTGCCCATATTTTTATTTTTCTGGTAAGAAGTCTTATATATAATGGATTATGTTGTTTGCGATTTCACTGATAATTTACTTTATTCCAGCATTTGTTACCTCTTACTTTTTCTTCTTATTGTACCGTCTTCTAACGAAGTTTGGCGATCACTTCTTTAAATGCTTTCCTATCTTTTGCAACGTGAAATCTCTGTTCAACACTGAGGTGCGCCCAATCTCTGATATTCCTCAGCCAAGATTTCTTCTTTCTACCTAAGCCTTTTCTGCCCTCTACTCTTCCTTGCAATGACGTGTAGAAGAGAGTATTTATTGTTTCACTTAACACTTCTTCGTTTGAGTCCTTTGAGACCTTTGCATCCTTTTCGAGCTATTTCAATCTTGACCTTTATCTTCTCATCTTGATCTAACTGAATTTATAATTGCTCCGAGGTATTTATATTTGTCGACCCTCTCCAACGGTTTACAGATGTATGTTGTCAACAAGGGTTTTCGAGATCACCATGTATTTGGTTTTTCTATATTCATTGTTATATGATATTATATATGTATATGATAGTATCAAGGAGTCCAATAAATAATGAACAACTAACTCTTGGTGGACAGCAAATAGAGAGAGTGACAAAATATAAATATCTGGGAGCTTACATCAACACAGAATTAGATCCAGACCAAGAGATCCGGGTACGAATAGAAATGGCAAGGGCAGCGTTCTTAAAATTCAAACAATTGTTCTGTGACAAAAATCTGAATATTGCGCTGAGACTGAGGTTTGTTGAATGTTACGTCTGGTCGCAACTATTGTACGGGGTAGAAACATAGACACTAAAAGCGCAAATAGTTAAAAATATTGAAGCCTTTGAACTTTGGATATACCGGAGAATGTTGAGAATCCCATGGACTGCCAGGGTCACCAATGAGGAAGTGCTGAGAAGAATTGGTCGAGACAAAAAATTGTTGAGAACGATAAAAGTACGTAAGACTGCATACCTTTTACACATACTAAGAAATAATAAATATAGTCTTCTGCAGGTCATCATGCAGGGTAGAGTCGATGGCAAAAAGGGAATAGGTAGACAGAGGAAGTCATGGCTGCGAAATATTCGAGACTGGACAAACATGACTGTAGACGAATTATTCCACGTTGCAAAAGACAGAGAAGCTTTTAAAAATGTGGTCGCCAACCTCCGTTAATGGGGACGGCATAGGAAGAAGAAGAATATTCATTGTTAGTCCCATCTTTTTTTTCTCTGATAATGATTTCTATAAGAATTTGTATATCTTCTAATTTTCTGCCATGATTACGGTATCGTCTGCAAATTTTTTGTTATTAATGAAGCTCCCTACAATCCTTGCACGTTCAGTTCTTTCCCGTAGTACCTCCTGAAATATTAGTTTTTAGTACACATTAAATAATTGTGGCGACAGCACACATTACTGTCTGACTACATTTGTTACTAGTGATTCTTATTATTTCTGTCTGGATTTCTTTATTGTAGATCTCTAATAGTTTTATTAAAATTATCACAGTTTGAAATAAATACTTTGTTTTACTAATATAGACTTTAATTCATTTTATATTGCACATGATATATTTAAAAAAATTAACTTCCTTATTTTGACTTTCTACAATAATATATTTTGCCCATTTTTTGCCATCGTGTTTACATACAATGGTTTTATTACAGCTGTTACTAATGCGATCTGTATTTAACAGAGCCCGAAATCTCGTTAAATGATGATCAAAGTGGCAGGCGACGGATTCATCGGTGTGTTCTATATTTACCGATGCTTCGCGACGCGACGCCTGTAACTCCAGTGTATGGAGCGTCGGGCATGGCACGGGCAATATAGTGCGGTCAACCGTACATCCTACAGTACATTTTTTTACGAAACAACTTAAGCACACAACATATAGCGTCTATATTTTATCATATAGAGTAGATAAGCAGACCTTTTATAAGTATAAAAAGAGAAGCAACATATAAAAGCATTCAGCAACAATGTAATTAATATACATTCTTATACTTATATTTAAACTTATACTTTAACATTTTGTCGCAAATATTGTGAAGAATCACTCTGTGTACGACAAAGAGTGTAACAAATGTTACAGGCAATATAATAGCCCCACACTTCAACAAAAAAAGCAAAACTAAATAATGTAAGCCATATCATAATACAGCTGCCACAAAAGGCAAATAAAATTAATAGAAACTTGGTTGCGAGTGACAGGCCATAAAAAAATATAGAAGAAGAATAATCTTACTCTTCTACTTCTTACAAGAAGTCTTTCTCTTCGAGAAATTAGTCGATTTACAAAAAACTGGGAAATTTAAAAAATTTGAAATGTTTCATGAATCAGTCCCTTGACTGACGTCCAATAAGGAAGCCTGTATGACTGAGCTGATTCCTGCTTGTTTTCCGCAGTACTTTAGCCTTATCAACTCATGTCCGTCCAATATACATTTTGCCATGTGTTTGTCCGGGTATTTTTCCCAATGTGAGTTATGTTGCCTTCGCATCCTGACTTTTTTCTGATCGCGAACGATGCGTTTTGGTACTACCACTGCCGGATCTCGACCGAAGTATTTTGTAGTTGATGTTCTTGTGGCAAGTTCAGCAGCTCTCCATGTCCTGTTTATGATTTTGTATATCCATTCATTTAACGATTTTACACTATACTTCAACATTTCTACTGTTGTGTTATCACTTCTAGGACTTTTACACTTTTTCCTCGATTTGTTTTTTGCTGAGTGAATTTTTTTCTACGTATGATAAGTATTCATTTTCTGTTTCTACTTCTTTGAGTTCTATTTGTTTTAGCTTTTCATTGGCATTTAGTCATTCGTCAAAATATTCCTTCCATTTCTCTAGGATTTCTGCTTCTCTGTATTTGACTTTGCTCTAGATATCAATTATTTATTTTATCTTTGTTGTTCTGTAGTTGTCATTTCTATCCTTAATGTACTTCTTTTTTGCTATTTCTTTTTGACTGTCGAGAGCTTTTTTCTTTTCTATGTCAAGTTTATTTCTTTTTCCTCCTTTATATTCTTATGTTTGTTACCTTCTCTTGCTACTTTATTCGCGACTTATTTTAGTGTTTTATATTTCTTCTGTTTGTCCTATTTATTCTTCTTCTTTACGTGCCGTCTTAGAATTATCCGTTGGCGATCACCATTGCGAAGGCTTCTCGATCTTCTGCCATATGGAATGATTGTCTGCATTTGATAACTGAATCCATTCACGAATTTTTTTTACCCAAGAAACCTGTTTTCTTCACACACCTCTACGGCTTTTTATTTTGCCTTTAAGGATCAGTTGTAGTATCATATATCGATTTTCTCTCGCTATATGTCGCAGATAAGACATTTTCCGGTATTTAACAGTCTTTAGCAATACTATATCTTTGTTGACCCTCCTTAGTACTTCCTCATTAGTTTTTCTTGTTGTCCAAGATATCTTCCGCAGCTGTCTATGAATCCACATTTCCAATACTTTAATTCTGTTCATACTTGATACTTTTAGTGTCCACACTTCTGCTCCATACAAAAGTACAGACCAAATATAGCACTTAACCATTTTTTGTCTTAGTTCTAAACTGAGATGATTATTGCAAAGAAATGTGTTCATTTT
This sequence comes from Diabrotica undecimpunctata, assembly GCF_040954645.1. Taxonomy (NCBI): domain Eukaryota; kingdom Metazoa; phylum Arthropoda; class Insecta; order Coleoptera; family Chrysomelidae; genus Diabrotica; species Diabrotica undecimpunctata. The sequence continues at coordinate 130,860,762 of NC_092809.1, read as the reverse complement.
CATAAAAGTAGTTTATGTCGTTGTTATTCTGCGTTTTATTTCTATATCTGGAACTAGTTGACCAGTTATGACAGTTCCAAATTACGTAATTTTGTGAATTTTTTCAACTTTGTTAATTGAAGCTCTGCATCTAGATGTTGGTTACAACTAAAGACTAAACATTTGGTTTTGTATGAGTTTGTTTTAATGCCCGTTTCCTCTCCTACTTCGTTAATACGATTAAGCAGAATTTGGAGACCTTCAATATTTTCTGACAGAATTACTGTATCTCCCGCGTCTCTAATTACATAAAATAGTTCCCCTTTGATTTTTATTTCATAAGTAAACATTGAACAATGTTGATGATACAATGCAACCTTGTCTGACTCCTCGTTGTATGGAGATTTCGTCTGTGTAATTGTCTCCAATTTTACGATAGCAGTTTGATTCCACTACAGATTTTTAAATGTCACGAATATCTTTATTATCTGTTCCTATATTTTTTAGCATCTTCGTTCATTTTATATGCTGTACTTTATCGAATGCCTTTTTGAAGTCCACAAAATATGCAAATATATATTTTCTTTGATCACGGCATTTTTGTAATAGGATATTTAGCGCAGAATGTGCCTCTCTAGTTTTCATAGCGTTTCTAAAACCAAATTGGGTATCTTCGAGATCTTCTTTAAATTTGCGTCTAATTTTGTTGTGGAGTATTCTTAGCAACATTTTAAGAGTGTTGCTCATTAGGCTAATAAATCGATATTCTTAGCATTGTGTTTTTGAGTATTGCGACAAAGATAGACTTGAGCCAACCTGTGGGAATCACTCCAGTGATACCTATTGCATCAAAATCTATTATATCTTGTTCTATTTATATCTTCTTTAATTCTTTTTATATCATTTTCCTCCGTATTCTTCCAATTCTTCCTATTTCCCCTTATTTTGCTTTTGTTTTCTGGTATCAGTCATTTTATTTTGATGCCAATCGTCTGTATGTTCTTATCCTTGCCTTTCCAGGGTTTTTAGTCTTTCCATCTGGCGATCTCCATGTAGCTTGTGTATTTCTTTCCTTTCGAAATATTTGCTTAAAGTCTACTACCTATTGTTTTTTTTTAGCCCTTTCCTGTTCATAAAACCCCTGCATCTTCTATTTGTAATATATCATTTCCCACCTTGAAACATACAGTATGAAAATATCTACATCTAAGACGAAATAATTAGTGATGGTAGGAGAACTGAAATGTTGTAAATTTACGACGAAATAATGGAACAAGTCTTGAGATTCAGTAATCTCAAAGTAAAATTTTCTAGCTACGCAAACCTGTAAGAGAGTGTAAGAAAACGTGCAAATAAAGCAGCTTGTATGTCAAGATGTCTAAGAGAAGAAGACTAATGTTATGAGATTAGATAATCACCAGACCACCAAGAAAACCTTATAAAATATAGCGAGACAGTTAGCAGACATGATTACAAATATGATTACAATCTTATGATCGTACAAAAACAGGCGTTCGGCCTAATATAAAAAGAAGAAGAAAGAAGGAAAGCTTAAATAGACAAAACGGTCGTGAGTTTTTGTTATATTTGATCAGTAAATCGAAAATTAAATTTCTAGTGGTGTAGGGCATAAGGATATGCACCCTAATACCTAAAAGAAGTAAATAAACTGTTTTACTAAAAAGTAAATTAACTGAAGAGAATAGAAGTTAGTTTATGTCAGAAACTCAAGATATAACATCACTTTCGACAAGTTTATAAGATGAAAACAAAAAAAAAACACTTTAAGATATCGGATTGACTGCACTAATAGCAATAGAGAGCATCATGATGATAGCATCGCAGACGCGCAATTAAAAACGCGCCGCAAATCGATAACAAACGGTAGCTGCAGCTCTCGCTCGCTCCTCTCTTTCCAAACTCAAGCTCCTCTAACTCTCAACATAATACAAAACACACCTTTTTCCGCTTTTCCTAAATCATTGTGCGCCACGCCACACCGACGGAAATATTATTTTCTATAATAAGTACGTTAATATTTTGAAGTAAAAGATAGATATATTATGAAGATATAATATTTTAATTTTAAAATAACGAACGATCATTCAATCCTTGGTAATTTTCATGAGAATACATTCGAGTCAGAGAAACACGTTTCCCTACAAAAATCAGTGTGTGTGACTTTAAAGTTTGTTACAATATTCGTGCCTCATTTTATTGACTCTGTGTATTCTGTATAAATTGATTCTTAATATCTTCAGCTTCTTTTTATGATTTTTTTGAAGCGAATCTTCTATACTGATGTTGTATTACTTTTTCTATACAGTAAAATGCTGAGACGAGCCACACGAAAGTAGCGCTACGAAATAGCGGTTCATGGTTCGCAGTCACAGTAAATACTTGGAAGAGTCCATTTCCGCGACGAGGGGATTCCATTATCATGGAAACTTTTTCATTTTTCTTAAAATCTGTAAAACAAATATAAAAATCATAAATGAATAATAAAATTACTTTATTTAAAATCCGCAAACTAATTTTCGAAACCAAATTCCGATTTTTGCTTTAATCTGTGCCTTCTAAGAATTGCAAGACAAAACAGACGTTGATAAAGATGTTATTATCATCATATTTACTCAACTAAGCAAAAATCCTTAGCGAATTGGTTTCTAGTACTCGTACAGAGTAATATCGGAATAAAAAGGAAAAGACAGTTACGATTTGATTTCACGTACAGTGCGTCTTTGTATCCGCTTATACGTATTTTGCCCTAATAGGGCTCTTCAGAGACGGATATTCACAGTCGCTCTGAACGTGAAAATAAATATTTTCTGTCTTAGAAAGCAACTCTAACATGGCTTCGTATAGACGCAACTACTGACTAAGAACAAAAAAGACAGAAATTCCTAAGACAGAAAAGATTTATTTTTACGTTCAGAGCGACTGTGAATAGCCGTCTCTAAAGAGCCCTATTAGGGCGAAATATGTATAAGCGGATACACAGACGCACTGTACGTGAAATCAAATCTTAACTGTCTTTTCCTTTTTACTTTATTTAATTTAAAAAATACAGAAAACATAGTATATACTGTACCACTTTTTTTGTAAATTTTGGTTTTGGTTACTCGGGACCAGTCTGGTTTCAAAGGCTTTGGGGATGAATTTGCCAAAATTGTTGTCGATCTTCAAAAGAAGTTACCTGAAAAATAGAAATAGAAAAATATGTTCATATATTCTATCTAATTTACTTACCGTTGTACGTCATCCGCGTCATAGCCCGTGAGGTCACAGGATACCAACACAAAATATTTAGGCGGTAGGTGTGTTCTTTTTTAGAGTCACTTTGCCGAGTACACTGGCATTACAGCCACTAGATATATTTTATTATATACGCGTAGAAATAATATATAAAGATTTCTATTATTGTTAACTTAAAGAAATACACAATAATATGTTTCATTTAATTTGTATAAATGCATTATAAAGCGTTTTTATGAAGAACATTTGTTCGGAACACACTGTAACTGTAATCGAACGAAGGTGATATTTTAGCATACAATGGTAACACTTATTTGACAGTTGCGGTGTTGACTAATGTTAATAAGTAATGAAAAAAGTGTTTAAGTATTCCATTTTACATCTTTATACGACGCATACAAGCGGCTCAAATTGTTTTTAACCAGATTATTTTTTAACTCTTGTTTTGTTTCTATTTATTTACATTAAATATTAATTTGTTTTGTTGTATAATCCACTTTTGCAATAATTATGTGACCTATTTGATTTAAAATGGATTCAGGATTTTTTATACTTTGGCAGCTATGTCAACTTCGATCTCTATCAATGATAATGACGTGCAACGGTAAGTAAATTAGATGGACTGTATATATTCTTGATCGATTAAGCTAATACACCATTTGCATATCCATGTAATTAATTCAGATTGGGTAGAGATCCAAGTTATTCAGTAGACAACTATAAATTTTTTATTTAACAGATTATTTTCCCATTCACATTTTTCTGGTGTCATATAACGTTAGGGAGATAAATCTTTCCAATCCCTTCACACACAATTTAATTCTATATAACGCTTAAACATGTCTTGTATCATTTAATACAAAAGATTAAGACGATAAGAGATCTTTTTTATATGGAATTACCATTACTATCGAAGTGTTGAATAAGTTGCATCTATTAGTCCCTAGAGAGAATACCAGTTTTGAGCCCTCTTGAAACAACTTCAGCGGCATGAACAGTTAAAAGGGATGTTGTAGCACGAGTAGGGCGATTTTGTTCCCATTCATCCACCGCCCTGTCTCACTTTAGTGAATCCTTCAAACTTTTTCAGCGTTTGTCCATTGACAGAAACGGATCAGGAGATTTTTGTCCTTTTTTGTTAAAATTCTATTTAATTTTAATTAAATTTTGGCAGATTTATGGGAATTAAACATTGAGTACCGTAGTTTAATGCTTAACCTGATTAAACGTTTTAAAACACTTTTGGTTTAGAGCTAAAAAGATTAGTGAAAACAAAAAAACCAACATTTTCAAGATATCACCCCAAATAAGGTCAACAATTATTTTCTTTTCTTTTCTTACTTATTCAGAAATAGACTCACATATGCAAACAATTGATCACTTGAAGAACAATTATTAAAATCCTTTAAAACAGATGAGAAAAAACATTGACTTGAAATACACGATTTCAGGAATATTAAGAACATAACAATGTATCTTGTAGACTTTAAAGAGTACGTTGGACGTTGGACCTCTTAAAATATCTAGACTTCTAAGAAACTAATTATCTGTTACGGACTACGTTTATATCCGAACGTATCAGGTTTGAAAGAAAGAAAGAAATAAAGAAATAAGTCCTTTATCATCAAAAAGAATATGTCTATTTTGGTTATTATACACTCGCTCGACACCCTGTTTATTTTATTAGACCCCCAAATCTATTGACTATGCAGAAAATGTTTGTATAACAATGACCATCATAATAGATTATAAAATCGGAATAGCCTGACAAATAAGGTCAATAATTATAATTGCATCATTATCAAAAGTTAATAGTAAACGTATTTCATCGAATCGATGTGTTGTTTCTCAATACGAAAAATAGTGAGATCTCTCGTCCTACCTACTGCACGATGGCTATATCACTATAGCGCAATTATCACACTGTTCCAAATATTGGTGGCGTTGGCGAACAATTAGCCACTATCGGCAGACAATATGTTCGGTCGTTTCTCATGCATTTTCGCGGAGTCTGCATATTGCTCTCTCTACTTTGCCCATTTTACACAGGTAATATCTGAACGGGAAATGTTCACTAAGAATATTTGTGATAATTATAAGTTCACTTTTCTGAAGTTTTGATAAACGGATCTTTAATTCTTTGTTTAATAAGACTATCAGCAATCTAAATCTGGATTTGTCCAAAGTACTTATTTTTCGGTAGAGTCAACCTTCAAAAGCATACTGTCAAAATTTCATGTCATTCGGATAATTAATTATGGAGTTACAGTGCGAACTAAAAAACTAAACTATGCCTTTTTGATTTTTATAAAAAAAATGGATTCAAAGCAATTGTGTGTGTTGATTTATCACTGGGAATTGATGGGAAAATGCCTTCTCAACTGAGCAATGGCTTAACAAGTGGTAGCGGAACTCTGATCCATTGATTACAACCATTAAACGATGGTTTGCTGAATGTACACGCCAATAATGCTGAGCGCTTTAAAAGGCCAAATGAGTCAGTTATTCCCGAAAACATCGAAAAACGCTGGAAATATTTATGGAAAACGGCAAAGTGAAGATGAAAAAGATTGCTGACACTTTAAAGTTATCAAATGGTAGCGTTTTTACCATTATACACGAACAAGTGAGTATGAGAAGCTTTTTTAAAATGGGTTCCCCGTTTAATCACGCTAAAACAGAAACAACAACAAATTGATGAGCCTAGACGCTGTTTGGATGTCACAATGAATGAAACATGGATCCATCACTGCACTCCGGAATCAAATCGGCAGTCGGCATATGAGTGGCACAACACGGAGAAAGCCGTCCAAAGCAACTAAAGACGCAACAATTCTCCGGAAAGGCTACAGCTTCTGTATTTTGAGACCTCTCAGGAATTACTTTCATTGACGCTGTTGATTTCAAACATGGAGAAACAATCAACAGCAACTACTACATTGATTTATTAAAGCGTTTGAAGACCGAAATCGCAAAGAAAAGGCCTTATTTGTTGAATAAAAATTGTTGTTTTACCAAGATAATGCACCTTGCTTCGATGTCGCTTCGGTTAGGAAGTAACCGCCAAAAATGAATTCTATTTTAAAGACAAAGATAAATCGATTTGTAAGGGAGGTGTCGAAAAATTAGAGAAACCTTGGAATGATTGTATGGCCGCTAAAGAAGATTTGACGAATAAAGAATAATTTTTGCAAAAAAATGTTGTTTTACTAGTTTTGCCCGCCACTTATTGACCGATGTATTAACACACGACTCAATTATTTTTACTCGATAGCAAGACTCATTAATTTGAGCATTTCATTTTTTTGTTGAATGTTTTCCACATTTTTGACCCTAAGTAGAAAGCGTATTTTGTAGACGGATTCCAATTTGGAAACCGAAACGTCTGATAAAAAAATTGTTACAAACTTTTTATATACAACTGTACATAAAAAGCGAGTGGTAATCTCCAAATTCGTTTATTTGTTTCGTGTCCGTCCCTGGTAAAACTCACACAATGACTCATCAATGTCCATATTGGACAAAAAGGCCACGCGCCTGTTCTCTACCTGTCTGTTTTGTTATTATAATAAAACGATACAAATTCATTCATTGGTAGAATGGTTTTTTTGTTCGTTTTGTTCCCCTTGGGGGATCTTGTTACAATTGTCTCGGAGTATTCAGTAGCTGTTGTGCCGTTGAGGTCGATATGTTGTGATTGACAGGTGAGAATACATAAACAGTAATTACAAAATCTTTTTGGGGTTGTACGGTTCCTGGTATGGATGGTATTGATTTCTTTTGATACTGTTATGATGATTTTAACGTTTTAAAATGGATTTTGCATCTTAAATTTTTACCTTTTTACAATATTGCTAGTTCATCAATTATTTGCCGCATTCTCTGGCAAATAATTATTATTCAACAATATTCACAAAATAAATGAATTCTTGTTCGTCGTTTATGCAGTATTCGCCAAAATAAATACTACCTAAAGTGAACATTGTGTTTAATGATTATTTTTTATAACCGACATGTTTGAAATAGTTCTGAACCTATTTTCTTGTGGCATGTTGATATTTTCAAATTGGGAATTAATTGAAAAATGTTTTTTTTTTAAATCCTTTATAAAAGGTATATAATTAAATAGACCCTTTCGGGCTAAATCACAGGACTAAACGTTTTCGGACTAAAAAGTCGATTATCAGTGCATTTACCAGGTGTACATGAGTGAAGCCACTATATATATATATATATATATATATATATATATATATATATATATATATATATATATATATGGGTAAAAACTCTTTAAATAATAATTAAATGATAATAAATTTGATGAAAAGATTGCCGATGTGAGCACATATTCATGAACGTTAGGGAAATAAGTCTTCTACTCACAATCCGTTATAGGTTTTTTGTTAAAGTTGGAAAAAGAGAATGTACTACCGGTTTCGCTATTTACAACCCTCAAGAAACTAAGGCTAAAATACATAGTGTATATAAACAAATGTGTATATGACAAAACAAACAAACAATTATTTGAATAGCGCAGAGGACTTCAATAGTCAGCCAATTATGACGAGTGGATAAAATAAAATAGTGTGCTTTAAATTTAAATTAGATATTAAGATTCTATAGACAAGCTTGATTCTTATCTCTGATGATTAACATCAGCGTTCGCCTTATTACGTCTATTTTAGTGGTTTCTTTCTTTCTTTGGTTTCTCTCTGTTAATCGCCACGTTTCACATCCTAATAATAGTACACTTTTTACCACAGTTTTTTAACTTAGATATTAAACTTTCTCTTCTTTGTCATATTCTTATTACAGAGAATTCCGTTAAGGCATCATATTACAGCTTTTCTGGCTTGTATTATTCTGGTGTTAATTTCTTAGTCATCTGTTCCTGTTCCATTGAGTATTATTCTATATTGGTATTCATCATAAGCCTCTATCTTATTATTGTCATGTAGTACAATATTTGCTGTGTCTGTTTCAAATGCAATTTTTCATTTCTTCATGATCTCATTGTTCGCAAAATGTCCTGATGCTCTCACGAATGGCATGCAGCAAACTGCATCTCAATCAGTCTTACTGAACCGATTTTCGAAGGTTCATTGCTTCATTTCCTCGACTATAGTCCCCCTATTATTATCTGTTTAATAGTTTATTTGTTATTCGGAGTAATATGTTAATTTCCGCGATTCTAATAGTATGTTGTCTTAGTATTCGCTCAGATTCTGCTTTTTTATATTTTAGGCTATTTTCTAGTAATAGGTGGTTAAATTATATAGTGAATGATTAAGATATTTCTCTATTATCTGTTTTATTAATTTAATGTTGGTGTTTCTTCTTCTTCGCATAGCATCTTATTATAGAGAAGTAACACCAGTTGAATGTATCTCGTTATCTTGTAACAGATCCATTAATTAATCCAGTAATGAGTTATCACCGTGCCTTGGGATGAATTAATGGATTTAGAAGAAAAACGGCAGTTAATTTGCCTACGCTTCGTTATCGTTAACATATGGGTTTATTGGCTAGTCGATAGTTGTAGACCGGGAAATAAAAGCAAAATATTTGTCGTATATACACGTGCACATGTGTCAATTGTTTAAAACCTATATTGAAATAATAGACAATGAACGAAAAAATATTTAAACATACATGTGTCAAGTATATCGTTGAGATAAAATAATCATTGTAGCTATAACTTGAGATTAATATCATTTGAATATAATCATACAGGTCAACAGAAAAAAAACCGAAAACTTTTTAAAATATGCAGGCACCCTTTAAATATTTTTGAGTGTTAAAAATGGGTATTAGTGTCAGTTTTTTGTATCGCCCTCAATTCCGTACTGGTCTGAAGCTGTGTCTTTAAATATTTTTGATTGTTAAAAATGGGTATTAGTGTCAGTTTTTTGTATCGCCCTCAATTCCGTACTGGTCTGAAGCTGTGAGTCAGAGTTTATCACCATTTTACGCAGTACAGACTGGATGATACGGTGATTGTCATCCCCGACATGGCGCGTCCCAATGGCTAGTAGGGACTGTGCTGCGGGTAAGTAGAAGCATAGGATAGGTGTGGATAAGGTGTAATCAAACAAACACCCGCGGAACAACTGAGAACATGACATAGGAACTGCAGCTGTATACACCGTGCACAATCTGCAAATCATCAGCATCACAACTGATTCATCATATGTTGAGAATTATTCTGCGGCGACTACGCTTCTTAATGCCAAGGTGTAACACTATCATGTTAGGCAATGCATAGCACTGGGGAAAAGTGCTAACTAAGCGATGCCTCGGAGAACTGGCGAACTCTGGAGGATTATAGCCTTGATAAGACTCGTAGGAATAAAATTGACACGACACAAAACGAGATGGAACAGAAGTGTACTCAAAAATTAGTGACTCCTCTGAATCCATAAATAAAAATCTAGAGGGAATAGGTAGAATAGCAAACCATGATCGAGGACTCTTCATGCTCCAAATACATATCAATATTTTCAAATCAGGGTCCTACTTCTTTTTTAAGTGCCATCTCCGAAGCTTGGCAACCATCATGGCTAGTCTAATCTTAAATACGGGTGCTCTGAAAAGTTCGATCTTTCGCCACGCCTAACATGTCCCAAGTTCTGCAGCTTTCCGCTTTTGATAGTTTCTATTATTTCCTTACTCTTATGCATTCTTCTCATGATTTCACTATTTGTTACATGATCAGTTTCTTAATTGTCGCCACATTCAGAGTGCATGCCTCCATTCCATATAGTAGTGTCGAGAAAATGTAACACTTTGCTAGCCTAACTCTTAAATCCAGCTTCAAATTTCTTGTTCAAATCCATCTTCCTCAGTTTGTGAAAATTTGTATGTGAGCTCTGTGTAAATGTGCGCACTGTGCAAATGTGTATTCAATGCGCACTCCAATTTCTTTGGAGTAATCGTTCCTGTGATTGATTATGGTGCCAAGATAGTTGTAATTCTCTACTTGTTCACGAGTTTTCCAGTTAACTGTTAACCTTTCAGCATTTTGTCATGATTTTGAAATCTTCACAAATTTTGTTTTCTTGATATTTATTAATCTTCGAGATTTTATTCCAGAATAACAGTATCATCTGCATATCTAATAATTAATTGGTGTTCCACAGACCTTTATTCCAGTAGTTTCTTCTTTAAGAGTTCTCAAAATTTCTGCAGAATATGCATTGAAGCGAAGTGGTGACAGGTGACAGCACAAAGCCCTGTTTCAGCCCTCTTTTAGTTTAAATTTCTTCTGATTTTGATTTCTTCGTTTTTATTAATGCATAGGTACTAAACGCCTTATTATAATCTATGAAACAGACGTATATATCTTGGTTAAAATCCAAGATTAATGCATTGACTATATAGGGAACCTTTCTTGTACCGTCGCGTTTACGTATTCCAAACTGCGCACGCAAGCAATTTGATTAATTCAGTCTGAGAGACCTGCACACCCCTTAGAATGACATTCGGGTGTTACAATTCATAGCAATGTTAGAAATGGAAATACCAAGAAAATTAGTTGAATTACTTAACGCAAATATGCGTAACAGACTCATATGCGCAAATAAAGATCAGAAGTAGAAGATCACTAGGCCGACCGAGAAAAAGATCTAAGGATGATGTTGAAGCCGATTTATCTAGAATTGGGGTACAACAATGAGAAATAGAAGCGCAAGATAGTAGAGGATGGAGGGCGACAGTGGATGCGGCGAAGACTCACCCCGAGTTGTAACACCAGTGAAGAAGAAGAATTCATTGGAGCGAGGTGTATTGATTGGTGTTATCAGGAAACACTCCACCGCGCTCCAATGCTCCAGGCCATCCCTTTCCCCCCTATAGCACTCTGATGCGCGATAGGGGCACAACTATCAGCCAAATGCTTTTCGTGTGGAAGTCCTGGGTACAAGAACTCCAACACGATATTCTAACCCGATCAATGTAGGCTAGCCTGAGGCGTTTTTTCTCTATTGACGTATCTTCGAACTGAAATTGCTGCTCGGGCCTCGAGTCTCCGCTCCGGGCTGCGTCCAGTTGGGCGACTCGGTGCCCGAGGGTGTGGGCCCTTCGTGCCCAGGTTTTGGGATTTTGTTAATTTTTTTGGATGGCTGTCGCCTTTTTGTTAGTATTTTTTCATTTTTTGGTGGCCAAAGACTTTATTTATTTATTATTATTATTATTATTTTGAAGGTTGTCCTGAAAATAAACATCAAATATTAAAATTTCCAGTGCTGCGTGCTGGGGTTTCTTCTGTTGGTAGAACTACGACTTATCTAGACTTTACGTGTTTGTCATGATTTGCTGTTTTGGTCTTTTGTGCTTCCATCGATGGAACGGATCATATCTTATTATCTCTCGCAGATTTTTGCCACTTTATCTATCACCCTTACTTGTTGCAGTTCTCTAAACAAAGCGTTCAGCGACGTATCTGGGTACGTTTGCAGCTTCTATGAGGATGTTATTGTGGACTGCTTGTATTTTCTTTTTATTTGAATTGCTTATGTGTCCCCATGCGAGGGATGCATATGTGATTATTGGAATTATGATGCTGTTTATCAGTCTCATTTTCATCTTTATGCTCAGTTTGCTTTTTCTACCTGTGAGTCCTCTTATTGCTGCTCCGACTGTTTTTGGATGGTTCTGTCCACGTCTTGCATGAAGGTTAGGCCTTGGTCGATAGTGACTCCTAGGTCTGTGTTTGGCCGCAATCGCTGTGTCGTCTGCATAAAGTCTGAGTAGTGTTTCTGGGGTTCCTGGAACATCTGCGGTGTATATTGTGTACTGTAGGGATGACAAGACTGCTCCCTGTGGCACTCTAGCCTCCGGAGCTCCGTGCTCGGATAGTACTTGTCCCATTCGTACCCTGAAGCTTCGGTTGCTCAAATACGAAGAGATCAGTCTCGTCATGGCCTTACTGTATCCGTAGCCTCTCATTTTGTATATTAGGCCTTTATGCCAGACTCTGTCGAAGGCTTTACTTACATCCAGGAACGCTGCTCCTGTGTACTGTTGTTCGTTAAATCCAGCTGTTATGTATTCTGTCAGTCTAAGTACTTGTAATTCTCTAGAGTGTTCTGCTCTAATTTCGAACTGAGCTTTTGGGATGTTTCAGCTTGTAGTCTGCTTAGTATTACTCTTTCTACGATCTTGCTGACGCTGGGGGGGGGGGGGGGGCTTTAGCGGTGTATAGGGAAGCCTGGGGGTAGGAGTGGTAAACTTTTTTGCATATTTTTTGGGGTTCCAAAATTGCCATTCCCAGCAAAATAGAGCTTGTTCGTATGATTGTTAGAGGTTCAGTGGTATTTTCGTCTCTGACGGCTGGAGTATTGTGTAATATCTAGGAACATTTTTAGTGTATGGGGCATCAGACTAATATTATGGCGGTCGCTGCATTCTTTAGCTAGTAAGGTCCTGCAGGCGAACTTTTTGCAATTTATGCCTGACTGGTTTGCCGAACTCCCCAGAACATGTTTAACAGTTGATGACATTAGTATAATAAGCCGTATATATAATATAATAATATGCTACAGTACCGATGTAGGATACAGGCCGATGTAGAGCAGACGGCTTTAAAAAAAATATCACCCTAATTTTTTACAATATGACTCGTTTATAAACTAATAACTCTAATCTAGGTAGAGAGATCCAGAAATGAATGAATCCTCAGACCTCAGACGGATGAACCAAAAAACACAGCTGGTCAATATAATACGTAGACACAAGCTGGAGTGGTTTGGTCACATTATGTGATACTAATATGGTATTTTGTAATTGATCGTACAAGGAAAGATCCTTGCAGAAGAAGAATGGCTTAAAAACTTAAGAAGTTTGTCCATTTCCCAAATATATAGAAAATTATATAAAAATGTTTGTGAAAGTAGAATCGAAATCAGAAGCAGAAATGAAATATAAAGAGATATATTATGATAGCACAAATTGGATACACTTTCTCACAGTAGCTACCTTACTAAATGGGATGAATACATATACATTCTATAACACAACTTCCCGATCCATGTCAAGTCCTCGTCTTGCATTTGTATGGTACACTAATTCCATAATAGCATAATTGTACCTAATGAACTGCCTTAATGAATGTAATTTACGCACCAGTTGTCGGAAATTAAACTTAAGAGTCTCTTTCAGCATATACTCGATATACCATACTTAGACATCTGATGTTTTAATAGTTATATGTCGATCGCTATTCGAACCTACTTTTTCTTTAACAATCCTTCCAGGTACATCGTATTTGCGAGAACGAACGATTTATGAGATTGACAAGTGACACTTTACGCTAGTAGAACTAAAGTTAACAGTATCTAGCACGGGAAATTAACCATTAGAGAATCTAATTAGTACGTTAAGTGAGTTATTCTGTTTATTTTTACTGGGCGTTATTAGTTTATTACACACCGGGTAGTAATTGACAGCATTAGACAAATAATTTGATCAATATCTGTTGCGGTCTTTATTATTAAGCGGAAACGAAGTGCTTTATATAAATACATAATAAATACGATATTTCGAATATCTAATCATTATTGAAATGCTTTTAAGGTAGTAAGTAACCTTTGTAAAAGAATTTAATATTTTATGTAAAGTTCACATTCTGTCAGTTACTGATTAGATAGGAATTATTACAAAATAAATGCAATAAAATAATTGGTTTATGATAATGCTTGAAATGAGTAATTATTATTTAATAGAATGAACTTAATAGAGGTATACAGGGTGATTAATTTTTGTGTCGAAGTCTGTTATATCTATTAATACAGTAGAAACCAAAAAAATTGTTTACAAAATAGGAATATTATTAGATGTACAGAGCATTAATTAGCAAAATCAATTATTTTTATGAATTTTGACAATTAAAACTATTAGACAAGGAGAAAAGCTCGGGTTCATAACAATTTTTTTTAAGTTATACTTCTATACGCGCGCTCCACGTTGGAAATTTGTACGGGAGTGAATCGGTGAAATCATTACATATGTAAGATAATGAGTAAGAGAGGGACAGAAGATATATATATATATATATATATTCTCTCTCTTCCTCTCTGGAGAATAAAAATGTTTCTTTTGTATATATATTTAATATTATATATTATATATATATATATATATATATATATATAATATAATAATAATAATATAATATATATATAATATTTATTAATATTATTATTTATGTGATATGTTTTGTATTATTTATTAAATGTTCATAATTATTTTAGACCTTTGTATTTCAAAATAACTACTACTACTAAGGATTTCCACAGTTTTCACTGTCTTCCTTCACTCAACCGTTTTCTCCGGGTTTGTAAAAATTCATCAAATTTATCTTTTTAACTTCAAACGGAAAAGAAAGGGAATAATCTAGTACTGACAAATCAAGTTTTTCATGTAGAAGAGCATATAATTAAAAACAATAATAGTAACAGTTATGATATAAAGGCTTAAGTCATCAGGCAGGCTGCACTTAACTTGAAACCTTATGAAATGTCATTTAAGGTAAATTATTTAAATTATTTCTATTTCAATTGCATAAAAATGAAATTATGTGATATTTACTTTTTCATGTTAATAGCACGAATCCATCTTTTTCTTTTCTGTAATTTATATGTACTTTTTGGAAACCTATAAAAACTAGACTCACTATTTTTGCTATTATTAGCACAGTTAAATGCAACATGTATTTGCACCCATTTTTGATAACATTATGCGTAAAAAGATAGGTCCAATTTTGTCATATTTCGCCGCTACGTACGCTGGCATCGTTTCAAAGAACCCCTACCATGGTTACGCACGGAGCGAATATTAAAACTCGTTTTCGTGTTTTAAATAAATAATTTAAAACTGACAAAAACGCAAAATTACGATTTTCAAAGCTCAAAAACACAAGTAAAAAACATTATTTTTGAATTCACCAAGAACCTTAATTCAAGTTCAAACCTTGTGTTATCATTTCCCGATAAGTATTTTGGGCCTATTTTATTTTAAAACATTGTTTTTTAATCTTTAATGAAGCGCTTATGACATGACGGGCGCTCGGGTTGCGGCGTGTATAAAAGAGAGAATCAAGTATTAGCGCACCATTTTTTGCTTTTTACTTGTGTTTTTAAGTCTTAAAAATCGCAATTTTGCGTTTTTCTTAAGTTTAAAATAATTTATAACTAAATAAAACGATCAAGTTTACAGAAAAACTACGAGAGACCTATTTTGTTCAAAATAATCCAAAAAAGTCAAAAAAATTGTCCGGTAGAAGTCATTAAAAATTGATACTCTTGTATCCTGGTTAATCCTAGTTGAACATTTTAATCGACACTTCTCATTACAAATAATATTATCCTCAATAATGCGCTTGGCAGGAATCACTACACCTTTACGAGATAAGTAACTTTCTCCACATTCTATTTCTTTAGCAGCCACATTTCTTTTCCATTGTTGTTTGTTTTTCTGTCGTTTCCTGGACAATTTGTTTTTTTACTTGTGGTTCTACATCTAAATGAGCCTGGTCACTATTAATAAGGCTACTCACCACTCTATCCTCAATACACCTGAGGTTTGTAATTGAAATGGGAATTTGTAGGTTTACCACATCACTTTCCGTATCAGACTGTGGATGTATTTTTGCTGTAGAATGTGTACTTGTTGAAGGCGATGCTAGAAAATTAGTTTTATCTCGACAATAAAGAAACCTTCTAGAAGAGGAAATGCGAGCACATCTTGTATAATCATATCACCATTATCCTCACTATTACTAACGATATCTGAGTCCGGTACATATTCATCACTTGATGAATCGTCGACAACTGACATCTTCATTTTCACCTGAAACCAAACAAATATAGTAGTCTATATCATTCTTCTATAAGATTATAATTATAACATTGCGTTTATTTTGTTATTTGATAAAATATTGTCTACTTTAACTTTTAACATAACCTCAAAATCTTTGATGTGAGAAAAACAATATTTTAATTTATTTGTAATGGTAATTTACTGTAGTATATTATTTTAGGTTAGTTATTTCATCAAGCTTACCTTCATAACTGTGTTCTTTTGCCTGTTTAAGAGCCAATTCTAATATTTGTTTACTTCTTCTCATCTTGCACTTTATTTAACAACGTCAACAAAGTACAGTGACTAAGTGGATGAAGGTGTTATGTGCATGCTGAAGACACATGACACCTTCTTCCTCCAAACATTCTGCATATTAGTGTATCATAACCCCTTCACCAGCTGAATAAACACTAAGTTATGGCTAGAAGTGAGTGGGAGATAGTGCTATGAGAAGTAATAACACATAACGCCTTCATCCACATAGATATCCCAATTTTCAAGCAAATGTAACATAACACCTTCACCTTCCAAGCCCTTCAATTGTGTCTTACAATGCTAAGAATTCATGTAATGTTTGCAAGATTTGTAATAACTGTAGAGTTAATGTTTGTAAAGAATGTGCAAAGTAACTTTTTATCTGAATTCCAATATTATTTCCAACGTTTGTATGTTTTTCATATTTTGTGTATTTTATCTTTAATTTTCCATATATATTTTATAAACATTTTAAACAATAAAAAGATTACGATATGTTTGGTAAACCGTTTTATTGTTTAGGATCTTTTGACATGTGATTGGTAATATGTTTGATAACTAACAATTTAGAAAAATATTATTAAAAAAATTGCATAAGTTGTCATATTTTTAAAAAAATTTTGGCAATACCAAATAGAAATTACCAGGGGTCTACCTGGCACCACATCAGTAGTTATGTTAGAGAAAGTACACGTCAGTGGTAAAAGGTTAATGGCAATAATAGTTTTCGTGGATACAGAAACATAAATGATTTGTTTTGGCGTCAATTATGTAGCCGCTTTCACCATGCCAAATATTCCAAAGAGACATCATCCTAATGTATATTTGATAAGAAACCATTTACTAATCAATATTGGAAGATTCCTGATTACTTTCTAGACTAATTTGTTTATTGTATACTCATATAAAAGCTGTAATAATCATAACACATTATCAGTCTATATTTTAACATTAACTACGTTAGTTCTTATATTACTTGTAATTTTAAGTTATTGTAAAAGTGTACCATATAATCTGTGAAATAAAGTTTTTAAAAAGTATATTTCCAAAAAGAAATATATAATTGGCGCAGTCAGTAGGATACCTGAAGGTTGCAGAAGAAAACAGAGCTGAACCGTTGGTTTCCACCATTTGTCAGAAGAACCTCTAAAACACACGTAAGTTACTGAGAATTCTTTTATTCCTGTCTTACTTTCCTTTTACTGGTTACTTTTATTTTATTGTGAGTTTATTGATATTTATTATATTTTAAATAATTTTGCATTCGCATATATACTAAGGCTGATCATTTACAATTTGAAGTATTTCTTATTTTCCATATTACTCGCTAGAGATTTCTATTGTAGTAGTCTTTTTCAAAGAGTATTTTTCATTAAATTAACAAAAGAGTACACTAAAATAACAAAATTCTTACCTATATGCAAAGTGAAATTGACAAACTAGCTTCCGATTTAAACAAAATGGCATTATCTCAAAACGGTACACCCACAGTCTACGCAGCAAAAACTCTTGCAGATGTTTTACCAAGTTTTAATGGAGATCCATTAAAATTAGAAACTTTCATCCAAACATGCGATAATTTTTACCGCACTTATGGTCAAACAACGGACAACACGTTGAATGACTACACTTTTAGTGTCATACGTTCCAAATTACAAGACAACGTCCTCAATTTTATTATGTGTAGACCAGATCTAAACACATGGCCACTAATTCGCGAAACACTAAAACAAAACTTTGGAGATAGGATAGATAGACAAACTTTAACTAAAGAATTTCTGCAATCCACAAAAGGAAGAAACGAAAATATATTAGATTTTCTGGCAAGGATTTCACAAATTAAATCTAGACTAGAAGTAAAAATAAATGCAGAACAAGGACTAAGTGCCGAACGAAAAGCAGTACTTATAGAACAAAACGAAGGAAATTCCGTTGATATTTTATTGTGCAACGTAGATGAAAAAACAAGAACCATTCTTGAAATTCATAATCCGGGAACATTTATACAAGCTTCGGATATTTTAACAAGGCAATTTTATAACGACCAAAGAATTCAATCTCTTAATCCTCTTAATAAATATAAAGGAAAAGAACCCAACTTTCAAAAACATCACGTCACGCCACAATCTTCAAATCACCAAAGTCATAATTATCAAAGGCAAAACCATCATAATTATCCCAAGGTCCGATAGGTAACGACTTACCTGTAGCTTTTGCATCCAGAACTCTTAATCCCGCCGAATGTCATTACAGTACGATAGAAAAGGAACTTTTAGCTGTAGTATATGCTGTAAAATACTTTAGACCTTATTTGTATGGTACAAAATTTCATATTATTTGTGACCACAAACCTCTACAATGGCTTTTTTCTCTAAAGGAACCAAATTCCAAATTAGTCCGTTGGAAATTAAAATTAGAAGAATACGATTATCAAATTATCTACAAAAAAGGCAAACTAAATACTAATGCAGACGCACTTTCCCGTATCGAAATCAATCCCGTAGAAGTTGAAAATAACGATAATATTTCTGTCATAATGAACGTCGACCCTAGTGAATTTAATGTAGATAGAGAATTTACGTCTAATCTGTCAAGACTAAGAGATTTAGATTCAGACGAAATTATATTTCGTTCACCTCCTAATCATGATGAAACCTTATCAGACGTTATAAGTATAAACCAAAACCAAGTCATAACTCAAGAATTTATCAACGAAATAATTGATAAAGAAATACCGATACCAGAAGATGACACAATCCCAGATTGTACTCCTGAACTAATTAATAAAAAAGAATTAGAGAAACCGTCTAAGACAACAAAGAAATCAGACAAATCCAGAATATAGCAGAAAATATAGAATTACCAAAACTACAAGAAGTTCCAACACGCCACAACTGGACCAATACATCCTTAATTATCATCATTATGTTAATTATCCTTGTTATAGTATATTTTAAGGTTCAACATCCCAAATCAATGGAATACTGCAAAAGAAAGAAAGATTCCAAACCCAGACAGACGGAAGAAGGCTCAGAAAGACCAAGTCCCTTGTTTTCCGAGCTTAAGGAGGGAGGAATTATGTAGCCGCTTTCACCATGCCAAATATTCCAAAGAGACATCATCCTAATGTATATTTGATAAGAAACCATTTACTAATCAATATTGGAAGATTCCTGATTACTTTCTAGACTAATTTGTTTATTGTATACTCATATAAAAGCTGTAATAATCATAACACATTATCAGTCTATATTTTAACATTAACTACGTTAGTTCTTATATTACTTGTAATTTTAAGTTATTGTAAAAGTGTACCATATAATCTGTGAAATAAAGTTTTTAAAAAGTATATTTCCAAAAAGAAATATATAATTCGTCACTCATTTAGAGCTATTTTACTCGTCTAAAAGTAATTCTTTTATTAATTAAACATTTAGTGGCTTTCCCTAGTTTAGAAAACTAAATAGTTGTGTAAATGTGTTGTATTGTAATCGTTAAAGGTCTTAAGAAACAGTTTAATTAGAAGCCAATGCAATCGTTCTGTTCGGATTGACTTGGAATGTGAGCGTTCACTTCATTACTTATTCAAAACGGTTTTATACGACCCCACCTAATATCAGACCACTGTCAAGTCATCGATTACCTTCATTTTTCATCATTTTAAACGGTCTACAAATTAACTGATCTTTATCTCTATAAACACGTCGCTGGTATTATAATCGATCCCGCCTATCTTTACCTCTCTTGCAACAATAAACAAATCAATGTCCGACCACTCATTAAAATTTTATCTCTCTCGACTATCAGATGTGATCCGATTAAAAAATGATGTTAATCACTCCGACTACTACAACACTCTCACTTAACATACAAACATCCGGACTATCGTATCGTAATGTATCAGATGATTAATGTTTTAGCAAGTTTTGTGGCGTTCTATTCCTGCTGAACGGAAACAGTGGCGGAACCGGTTAGTGAGTTAGTGAGTGAAAATATCGACGATTTAGACTGGTAATTGTTATACAATGTATTTGATTTTAGATTTAGATTTAGCGGCTTGTTTGTTAGTGGAGTATTATATACAGTTCTCTTTTTGTTTATCCGATGTACAATGTTCTCAATTAATTTTATCTTCTGCAATGTCTGCTTCTTAATGACTTTATCGTTATAGGTATAGAAATTGAATCCAATTGTGTCTCTTGTTTATAAAACAATCATGCATGGTGGTCGTTCTCTTATTATTTTTCACCGATTTGTTATGGTCATTCTTTCTATGTGTTGATTCCTTTCTGTTTTTCTGTTTTTTTTATATCCAGTGGTTTCTTTCTTCCAGTTTTACCAAATAAATTTAGCAGTTCATTCGTTTTTTATTTAAACTGGCTTAGTGCTTTATTGGCTTCCTCATTGTTACCATTTCCAATTTCATCTAATTAGATAACCATGTTTAACACTTGAGGTTTACATTGATCCCCTCAAATAAGTCTGTTAGGTGTTCTATCCACTAATGATGTAAATCTTAACTAAGTTTCTCGTTTTTATTTGCATTTTAGTTTCACTTCCTGTCTAAAACATGGTTTTTATTGGCTTTACCTTTTTACTGGTCGTTTTCCTAGTACTTGCTTAACTCAAGTAACCATAGCGTTTTCTAAATTGATTCAGTTTTTATCTACAATGTTTATTTTTGATGTTGCTTATTTCTTCACCCAATATTTTTTAGTACAGGGCTTTTATCGATTCATTAGATAGCGACCCCACGCCACGTTACCTTTTTAATCCATCTGATTTTTTAGTTCATCTTTGATCTGATTGTCTTCATTCTAATTTTGCATAATTGTAAATTGTGATCACTTCCTGGGTTTAATGCCAATTTATTATTCGTTATTCTTTGTATATTGATGGGATCCGGTGTCAAGCAAAATATTTCTCCACCCGTTAAATCCAATCTAATCCCATCCAATCTAACTCGTCTTTATGGCAAGCCCTAAGGCAATCGTAAATACAATATTTGATTGTCCAAGATGCCCATTCCAAGATTCAGTACATTCTTATTACCTGTATGTGCTGTGTATTTCACCGTTTCCTATTACTTTCATTATGTATTCTACAATCAAGTGCTTTTTAAACTCGATACACAGAAATATATCGTAAACTGATAACCAATAAATATTTTGCCAAAGTCGTCATAGAAGGTGATGATCTCATGATGAATCTATTTCAAGAGTTCATTTGTTCATGCCTGTGATTACTAATTGTTCAACCAACTTGTTTTCAAGTGTTTGATTTTGATTGTCATCAGTTGTTTTTACATTTGAGATAATATGTTTTTAAAAGTAGTTAATCTAAGTACTTTAAATCTTGTAGGTAAGTAGAATAATCTCATACTTTGTCCCATTTATAAGTCAATTAAAATATACGTAGAAAAAAAAGTTTTTTTTTTCTGTTCTCTATGGATCAGCCAAAACACACCATTAAAAGATGTCACTAACAAAATTTTAACTATCCAACTAAATTTTAAAATGTATTTTGTCCATTATTTTACATGTTATATTTTATATGTGTGTTTTTAATGTTGAGTGTCATAGCTTTACACAAATAATCTCAACGACTATGTCTTGAAGAAGGAATAAAAGAATTCCGAAAACTCGACCAAAAGTCAAAAGAGTGTTTCTATAATATCCCGGCCAAACCTACTGACTGCAGCCCTAATAAACTGTGTTGTTTGTATATATATATATATATATATATATATATATATATATATATATATATATATATATATATATATGTATATATAATGAATGATTCTTTATGTCCCTAAGTAGTGGGATGTACAGATCATTGTGAAATGTTTGGTTGGATACATACCATAGAGCTTTACTTTTATCATACGGACTATTTTGAACTGGAATGTTTGAAGTATCTTCGTATTTGAAGGTTTACTGCAGCCGCATAGTTCTATTTCATTTGCCCAAACTAGTATGAGTATACCCTTGTACAGAAGCAGTTTATTTTCAAGACATAATTGAGGCCTTTTGTTAAATATATTAACAACTCAGCAATATTATTTTAAAGTCATCTACTTTCAAATGTATAATATATGTCTGAATTGTTAATATAAGTGACTCAGACAAAATTAAATTATTAGAAGTTTTCACAAGTAACAAAAAACAAAATTTGTTTAATTTAATAATGTTTGTATTTTGAGAACGATTTCCGAAGTGGAAATTTGAAACAACAATAAACTTATTTTAAACTTCAATTATGGCTTATTCCCATTAAAATGATGTCGCAAGAAAATACCTTCAGAACAGTATTGATCAGAATAATAGATGAAACAGGTGAATGCTATTCAGTGACATACGAATGCTATTTAGTGAAAAGTCTCCTTTTTTAATAAAGCGTTTCTACTACCGATCAAAACAGTAATCGATATCAACTCAGCAATTTACTTTATCCCATAATATTATTTACGACGTAACGATGTTATCAAAACGGCCAATCCGTTTAATTAGCTACCAGAGGGCGATCAACAGAAACGAAATGGGCGTACGCTAGATCGTGCACATCGGTTATTAGCCTTCTACTACTAAATCCTCTTCTCTGTCGACAGTCGGAATAAACAAGTTGAAACTGTAAATTGGAATATTATTGGATGTTCAGTAGAATTTGCGTTTCGGTTTATGGTTACGATTTGTTATCAACCGACCGACGCACGGTTGGTTGCCGAGGAATGGACAGCCGAAACTGTTAAACGGTCAATAAGCATTTAATAAATCAATCGCCCTGCAGTGTAATTTTGCAGAAGTGATGTCACTGATGTCAGTGTTCATAATAGATAACGAATAGTACTTCAACTAGAGTATATATAATTACAAGGTCTATAAGGAATTAAATAATATTTAGCTAATACATAATATTAATATATTTCCTTTTTTTGACACGTTTCCGCATAATTTCGATCACAATCCAAACTTGAATGTTAATAGTTTACAACTTAAAAATTATTTTTTTGTAAGATACACTTTTTTGTAAGGTACAATTTTTGCATAATAAAAATCTTTCTTTTACTCGCGAAGACAACGAAAATCATTTGCAATCTCAGAAAAAACTTTACCTGTATAAGTGCGGCACAACATTGTTATAATAACAAGTTAAAACAAGTCTGTATCGTATGTAGAATAATCAGTAATTGTAACCTAGTACTTACTTACCTGCGTATTGTTAAATAAAATTAATAGTTATTTAACCAACAAGTGTATTAATAAGGGCGATTAACAATTGAGATATTTTAACGCTTGAGCGGAGCGAGCGCGTTAATGTTCGAGATTATAATCGCCATTTTAATTCACGAGTTCCTTACAAAACTTTTCCGTCGACCGTACTTTTCAGAAATAAAGACATCTTAGTTTAAATTTTTATTTACTTAACGATAAACAACAATTTTTTCAGCTTTCATTATCTTTATTCAAAGTTTAATTTTCCTTAGTGGTAGTTATGTTTTTTCGTACAACACTCTGCTTTTTTCAGGCAGTAAACTTGAAAGATATTTCATTTGCAGTTTCTGCCACTTCTGATGGAGTTAAATTAAACTCTTCGTCAATATCCATCTTTTGATTTTTCAAATACCCAGAATTTTAAACAATAAAGTAAATAATGACATACAATGACAGATAGTACTAACAGCGGCTACTTCATTTTAAATTTTTTAGTGGGAATATAAATAGGTATATGTTTGGTTGCCTACACCACAGGTCACTGTCAATCACAGAGTGTTGAATTAATTTATGCAAGTAATGTATGTTGTATTGCCTATAATAAAATCGTTCATTAATCGAAAATCATTCGTTAATAGGGGTCATTAATTAATGATTTTGAGGGTGTTAAAATTGATTATAAATGGACGGTCGACGGAAAAATTCTATTTAATCCAATTATCAGATATTATATATATAATATATATATTATATATATTATATATATTATATATATTATATATATATATATATATATATATATATATATATATATATATATATATATATATATATATATATATATATATATATATATATATATATATATATATATATATATTTATATTAAATTAATAAAAAAGTTAAAAGATTCGAGCGCCTATAGCGCCGCAACCGCTATACACGCTTAGCGGTAGACTGGTCGAAAGGCATATCGAAATAATTGGGTCCATGATTTCAGCAAGATAGAATTCTTATCAAAATATTTTTACTTATAATTGAAAGGTTGAAAGATTATAAAGCTTCATTTAGTAATTTTTTAGAAAAAAGATCCAAAAAATCGCCAAATAAGGCATTTTGCAACAAAAAATTACAAATGATTCGAAAAGGTAGCATTTTTCGAAAAATTACCAAAAAAGAAAAAATGTTTATTTCGATGAGATTCGCCTAAAAAAATTGATTCCGAAGCGATTCAGTGAAATTGTTTTTTATGTTATTTGTTGAACTTTGAAAAACATCATCGTATAAAGGTTTTGTGCATTAAAAAAAATAGTCGGTTTTTGCTCTGCTTGTGAGGGTAAACTCGTTGACTATTCCAACATACGATCTCAAACAATAACATCATAGAAGAGAAAAACTGTGAGTGCTCTGATGAGGTAAGATTTGAGCACACCAAAAATTTTGAAGATATATTAACAATATAGCAGATAACAGATATACCGAAAGCAGCTAATGCAAAAGAATATTCCTGCTCATCGAACAATCTCGTTAATTAGTCATTCGCTTAAGGTGTTTCTAAAAATCATTCGTGACCGTGTCTACAGGAAGCTGGAATTTGATATTAGCATGACTCAGTTGGGATTCAAAAAGCGCTAGGCACTAGAGAATCTCTGTTTGCTCTTTATGTTCTCACAAAGCTATGCTTGGACTTCAATCAAGAGATACACGTCTGGTTTATAGATTTTTTTAGAAAAGGCAAGCCTTTTGGTTTGCATTATTTACTTAAAGATATTCATGGGGCAAAGACATGGTTGATAAAGATCTGAGAATAATCCTGAATTTATATTGAAAACAGAGAGCAAATATAAGAATAGAAGATCAAATTTCAGACGTAATAGGGGTAACACGGGGAGTGAGACAGGGATTTATATTTACGTCACTACTATTTAACGTGTATAGTGAATACAGTTGCCAGGAAGTTTTATCAAGCGCAAATGAAGGAATAATAGTCAATAGGGGAATGATAAATAACTTTAGATATGCAGATAATACGTGCTGTTAGCAAGAACATCGTAAATGCAGATTAATACCCAAGAAACTCAAGTATATGGTCTTTAGTAAAAATCCAGTTCAACATCACAGAAAGGAGTCAGAAGAAGGTATATAAACAGTACTGATTGAATAGAGCCTAGTCTTATTAAATTAAAATGAACCCAAACAGAGAAAAAAAGATAGAATTGAACGTATCAAATTATCATGCCGAAGAAGATTTTCTGGATCCTTTATGAAGCCAAATTAAACTATCAAGGCTTATTTTTTGTATTAGTTGGTTGTAATAGAAGAGTGGAAGACGACAATTCAGATACTCAGTTAACCTTAAACAGCGTACTGAATGAAAGAAGATATGGAACATACTTGTTTGTAGATGATTTCCCAGATAACTATCCCTTTCCATACGGGTTTCTTTTTTCTTGATTACAGTTAAATGTTTTACTCACTTTTCACAATGACTAGTTCATATTTTTAGGATATGGAACAAGGGAAATAGGGAAATAGGAACAGAAATGTAGCTCTTCGCACCCAAATCTATTTCTGGAAATAGTATCTGCAAAATGATGAAAAAAAGCGAAAATATTACTGAGACCTGTTAAAAACTTTCAATATCTATCTCTCGATGCATACATCTAACTTCAGTTGTCTGTGATTTGGAATATTTGCAGTTCCTCCTTCGTCGTCGACCGAAGAATCCTTGGCTGTCAAAACATCAGGTTCAGGAGTAGCAATAAAAACATCCTCAATATCAGTAATATCGTTTACCAAATCTAATGCTTCCTTTGGTGTAAAACCATTAGCATGTATTGCTACCAATACCCTAAAATATAAGTCACGTACTATTACACATATACGGACAAATGTTCAGAGTTACCATAAGGTAACATAAATTTTGAATGATATTTTCTAAATTTTGGCTAAGCATTTTTGCTTCAATTGTTTAAAAACAGTTTAAATATAAGTATTGTCTCACGTAATGTATAATAAAAAAAGGATCCACGGACACTACAAAATAAATATAAATTATACGTACTGTCCGTCAACGTCCATTGATGATTTTCTAAATTTCTAAAACTTCCACACATATTATTAGTAAACGTGCGTCTCACTTGGGGATTAAATAAGAACTAAAGTGATTTGCCAGGTGACACAACGTGAATCAAATAAATCCACTGCACTTTACTGCAGTCAACATGAAATGTTTCTTCACTAATCGATTAAGGAATCGGTTCTGTAATTTGAAACTCGTGCAATAGCTCTTTTTCAACTGGATTTTCTTAACTGTGTTCTCTTAATTTAGCCACATAGAGTTGTAAAGCCAGAATGATGATGATCTCATATGTAACCCTACTTTCACTTAAAGTGTTTCATTGTGTATAACAGTTTGTTCATACATATTCAAAATTTCATCATCATAATAATTAGTTGTCTTCATTATCAACGTAATCATGATAATGGCGATGATCTGCCTTATGTAATGAAAATTGCATGTGTTGTTGATCTGCTGTGCATAATTCCAAACAAATGCTCAATCATTGTTTTTTTTTAATGGTCAAGAATTAAAAGTACGTCCTCCCATTATTTTTCGTAATCCTAGTAGTGCCTATCAATATTTTTTTTTGTAATAAAAGTTTCCCACAACTAATGACAGTCTTCAAGTATTTTTTAAATCTCTTGATGACTGCCGCGATCCTGGTCATTATGTTCAACACGGGTAATTTCGAGCGTTTTCAAAACATGCGTGTACATCAACATAATACCTATATGTATCTGTAATAAGCCGAAGATAATATACAAGTGAAACGTATAATCAAACGCCATAATGGCTATATGCAAATAACTATGAAAGCGAATAATAAAATAATAAATCGTTTTAGTCAAATTAGTCGGATATATCGTTTGTAATTTATTTTAATCCAACGTTGAATGACTTGTAATAATAGCATATCGACGACAGGCAGTCGCGGCCTGTTACATTCGGATTTTTACGGTAATTGTCTGGCCCCTCTTGTTATACAGGTTGTCCAAACGTTAAAATAACTCTTTGATTTTATATACATATCTTATTTTCACCAATAACACTGGCAAGATCATTTCTGTACAATAACCCCAATTCCTACCCCTTTCTGTGTTTTGGACCCATCAGTTTAATACTGAGGGCATCTCTTGTGATACACTCGTTACTTTGTTTCTACTGTGAATTCGAAATCTTGTTTTGCAGATATGTCTGTGGGCATATCCATGAACTGCGTTTCTTTTTATTTATAACCCTTTCTTCCAGTATCGAAGAAGTTCTAACTACAGGAAACACTTAACTAACAATTTTAGAAAGTCGTTTGAGTGTCTTTTTAATTATGTATGTGTGATCCGATCAAATGATCATACTTATCTACTTCAATGAAAAGAACTAAAACCCAAGTCATACAAATGTCAATTCCCTTTAGCGACATGTTGTGCCTAACCGTTTCCCTCAGGTCTTCTTTTATCTTCATTTTCTACGCCTCCCAGGAAGCAAGTCAGCATTTCTTCGTTTTGGGTAATTAGCGTCTCGACGTTAAACATGCTCGAATCATTTTAACATATTATACTCTCCCATTTTGGCATCAATAAATTGATGCCTCCCATAGACTTCCCCTAATATTCAACACTCTTAAGTTTATCTTTTTTTCATCCACTCGTCACTCCACTCATCCATCTAAGTATTCTCATTTCTGACATATGCATTCGTTGTTCCACTTTCTTTTTTACTGTCCCACATTCAGTTTCGTACATCACAGCTGGTCTTACGAAAGATTTAGAGAATTCTCTCTTCAGTTTCATTGGAATCTTTCTGTCATACAGCTAACCACTTACTTCTTTCCACTTCATCCATTTCACTCTAATTGCTCAATACCCAAAAACCGTGGGATCGGCCGATCACTAATCAGCCTAGGCGAGAGGTGGGATGAAATCGGTCGATCAATACTCGACGCAGCTGAGGAACGAAAGCGATAGATCAATACTCGATCGCTGGTACGGGAAAGGACGGTAGGCTCTGATCAGATCTCAAAGAACCGAGGTAGGAGCTTTTACCAGATCAATACTTCGAATCGAACTCGGTTTTCTGTCGTGGTTCGCGGCGTTTTATATTTTTGTCAGTGTTCCATATCCAGCGCGCATTGATGGTAGTAGTAGGTTATTGGTGGGGGTACAGGTATGCAAAGAGAGGACCAGCCGGCGGTAAGTGCTGACAGTGCCATCTGCCATCGTTACTAGTTTCAGTATCTGTAAGTATGTATCTTAAATTGTTGCTTCACCTTCCTACATTTTACGAAATATCCTAACATCACAGAAAAGACTTTATGACATCGTACGTATATTTTGTAAACCTTACTATAATTGCATACGTAATATTTTATGGACAATCTGAGTAATATCTTTTTATTCAAAAAACTGCTACCTATGAATTAGCGGACAATAAATTTGTATAATATAGAAATGATATTAATATTTGTATATTTAATACTGATACAGCTTTTTGGTTTTCGATAGAATACCGTTATAACAAAAAGCAATATATATTGTTGCGTTTAGCTTTGAGGATTATAACGAGCCATACCAATAATATGTTTTGTTGACGAGATCACTGATGCTTTTTGAGTTAAAACCAATTATACAAAATGCACCGGTTATGAATTTAATATGCTTTATTTAATCACCGGGAGATATGAATGTCACAAACGCATACATTTAAATTTAGTTAATTTAAACGAATTGTTAGTGTATATAATATTAAATATATTAACTATAATAACAAGCATTTCGTATAATATATTATCGACGTTTTTTCTTAGCACTTTTTGGAAAAGATTGGGACATTATGATATTTGAAGTTGATTGAAAAAAAAAACATTTAAATAATGTACATTTGGAGTGTCTATCCGATTGGCAACTGGCTGTAACTTGACCCTGCAGACACTACTACACTGATCACGAACCAACGCAATATAGTAACGCATTGGTTCATGACCAGTCTAGTAGTATCTGGGGGCCAGGGAGACTGACACATCGAAAGCCCTGAAGAAGACATCAAAGAGGATGTCGAAAGCTCAGCGCAATGATAATCGACGCGGTTCAACTCGAAAGACTGTTAAGTTTAATAATAATAATTCTTGTAATAGTATTCATTTTAGCTCTAGCTTTAATTGTACTAACCACCACTATATATATTATGTTTTGACAATTTACTTTTCGTACAAATAGTTAATATATTTTTTGTTGCAGGGTTCGGACGCCAGTTCGGTGATATTTGCGTCCACTCCGGCGTCGAGAAAGCACGAATTCCCAGGCGCCCTGCCTCCAAGTCTACCCAGTCTGAGCCATGGTACTAGCAATTCGCCAGTACCGGCTCCGACGCCTCCGAATCTTCCGGTGCCGTCGCCCGCTCCCGCCCAGCAGCCGCCGCAGCACCCACTGCAAGCCATTCCGTCGGCATCGGTTTCATCGGCTGCCAGCGTCGTAACGCCTTCGCCTACGCCGGCCGTCGCCATTAAACCAATCACGCAAGGTAAGTTTCAAGAGGAAGTACCGTGAATGAATAGTGACTAAAATATGTAGATCATTTTTATTACTTACTTAAGAATATTATACTATAGTTTTAAAAATAAATCGATTGTTAACTGTTAACAAAAACGAAATTCGCCGATGACATAATCCTAATCACCGAAAAATAATAGGGAAACACTACATGTCGCAGCTATTGACAAACTTAGTGCTCAGAAAAAATATTTTCATCGTTGGAACTCAAATAGAGGAGACTTTCCCTGCATATCAGCGAAATTGGTCGCTGCATCAAAACCCAAACTTAAGAGCATTAGGAGTGCAATAGATTTGATCTTTTGTCCCCTTCTGTAGTGACAGAATACTACTAAGAATCTGGACAGTTCATGTTGTTTGAAAGCCCCATATTCTTTAAAAAAAGCATTACGTCTATTCTAGAAAAAATTGTGAAGCTTAGAATTCCAAAGGCGTTTAAAAAGATCCAATACAGACTCAATGCACGGTATTAGCAATCCTCACCAGCTGAAGGAACACCACAATGGTCGACGACTCTACTGACCAGTTACCAAGGACTATTGTAGTTAAAGAGTGTCCTTAACATATTTACGTTGTACTTCTGTGTATCCTGAGTAACTTTAGTTATTGGGCGTGAATACTTCCGGCCGTTTTGAGTCTCTGGATACGTTGAATTGAATGATCAAAATAGAAACTAGAATCAATGTTGAATACAATAATATCGAGTAAAAATAAAGAGGAAGGACATAAAAATAGTCAAACAAATAACGAGTTTGAAGAAATGGAACGCTTAGACAGTGAACACGAACACAGAAAGTTTTACAAACGAGTTAGCATCAAAAGAAAAGCTGAAGTCACAAGCAAACCATGTTAATCGACAGAATGGAGCTAATCTGTTCAACTAAAGAGAACATGTACCAAAAAAGTGGCAGTAACACTTTAATAGAGATACGTCATGAAACTATCGAAATTGTTAAAGGATTTCAAAAATAATACATCCAAAGAAATAAGAAAGGGAATATGCATGGCTAACCGCTGTTGCTTTGGCCCATGCTATCATTCAAGATAGGAAACATGGGCAATTACGACAAGAGATGAGTTGCTTATTAATTTTGACAGAAAATATGGAAGATCGGATATGGCGCAGTTAACGAATAGGATCAATGAAAAAGACGAGTAGGATGCTTTGAGACATTTCAAAACCCACGGAGGGCTGTGCGCCATCTAATAATTACGTTGAATAATTGAGTTACCGTGGCCAAACAATCCATCCTTCTCCAAAACTTTTCAAATCCAAACAAATATGTAGTCCAAACAAGAGAATCCGGCCCGTTTGTGGCTTGAACCATGTCTGATATTCAAATATTCGGGATTATTAAAATACCGGATAAAACTAAATTTTCTCAGTCGTAAGATAAAATTGATATCAGGAAAAATTCATAGAAGTGAAGATTATAAATTACAACGAAATATTATTCAATCTTTAAAACTATAATTGTTTACGAAATTCATAAATTATTTTACATATATATTAAGTTTATGTACTGATAAGTTATTTTGCATTTTGCCGAAGCTTCAAGTGCCTATAAATTAAAAAATTCGATAATTACTGGTGACTGTTGATTCACGCTATCTCGCTCGTATCTCAGTAGTTACGTATTTTGCAGTACAGTAAATAAAACTGCCAAGAGCAAAGGCATAGATGATAAAGATCGCAGCGAGCAAATATAAGAATAAAAGATGAAGTTTCAGACATAAGATTTACACGAGGAGTGAGACAGGGATGTATATTGTCGCCACTAATGTTTAACTTCTATAGAGCACACATTGGCCAGGAAGTGCTATGGACGAATATTAAGAATACGTTGGGTTGACCGAGTCACGAATGAAGAAGTATCATGTCGAATGGCCACAAGCTCTAGAAAAGTAAGTAATATTTACTATAAAAAAGAGAAAATGGGAATATTTTGGGTCATCTAATGCGGGGATAAAAATACACATTCCTACAAAATATGCTGCAGGGAAAGATTGAAGGGTTAAGGTATCCGAGCCTAAGAAGAATGTCCTGGATGAGAAATTTAATGCAGCTGTAAACAAAGTTGGAATACCCTTGATGATATCCAATCATCGAGAGGAGAGAAACAGAAAGAAGAAATAAAACTGTGAGAATCGAAGTTTGTAGTGTGAGAATGTCTCAAACTAAATTTAAATCGAACAAATCGAACGTGTAAAATGAGTTTTACATTTTTATTACAGACATCTTAGAAATTTGAATTTCTAAGATTTCTATGCGTTCTTATGTCACAGTACTAAACCATAGGATGCTGTATTAGAGAAAGTTTATTGCAATTTATGAAGTATTTTAAAAACAACATATATTTTGCATGATGTGTCTATACTTGTCTGTCCCAAAATTTAAGTCACAATCCTTGTATTCAGAAAAATAAAGGCAATCTATATTAGTCAAAAGCGACGGACAAATTTCTACTAGCAGAAAGGCATAGAAGGAATAAGAATTTATCACTGATCACTATATGTCTTGCTGTAGTTTGTCTTTAATCGGAATCAAATCCAATGGAGCGTTTGTACGTCTATGTTTTATTCACATAAATTCCATCTAAACAATAAAAACAATCGTTAGTTTTTTTGTCAAGACATAATTAAGAATCTCAGTACTTTTAACCAAGTATGATTCCATAATAAAGATCTATAAAAACACGGACAGGTGTTTTGCTCGGTTGTCTCTGAATATGGAAAGAAAATCTGTCTTGATGACATGAGATATAAAAACAAAGAATGCCGGCTGGTACTTTTATCGTTAAATATCTAATGCAATAAAAGGATTAACAAGTGGGATTTGTTGCCATGTACAGATTGGAGCATAGATCGACGTAAATAGACATACAGATAAATATCATATACGTAAAGAGAATTGACATCGTTTGATTGTAAAAAGTCGATACGTCGAACTCTACGAATACCGATATGCTATTAGAAAATATTTCCGAATCGACGATAGATGTTTTTATTTTGTAACAAGTGTATGATCGGAGATAATCCTATTAAGCCGTCTGAAATAAAAAGAAGATATGTTTTAGTTATACCGAACAAACGTTTGATAATGCGAAAATTGTTCGATAACAGAGAGATGACGCAAATTCGGGGAAATATTTTCCAGCGTTCTGTTAAATAGAAAATGTCGACATATTATACAAGAGCTTCGGAATCTTGGAAAAGATTGAGAGGATTCAAAAGAAAAAAGTTCGCTAAGAAATATCCTAGAAAGTGGAAGACCTGCTATAAAAACTTTTAAATATATAACCTTCCTTTTATCTGGGAGGTGTTGAAAGCTAGAACTATGAACGGTAGGCTATGTGAACGGTACTTTGTTTTTTGTAGTATATTTTGGATGTAATCCGTGCACCAAAACGAATAAACTGGACTGTATGCACTGGAAGGGATGCTAGATCATACCACTTGGCTGATATAAACTTATAACTGCTATCAGATGACGGAAAAACTTATTGTCCCAGGATTTGGATATATTAGCACTTCCGAATCACACCAACGAAGTTTGAACATATCAGCTCCGACCCAAAAAATTAACAAATTAACAAATTTGGAGCCGTTTGGAAGTACAACAATTTTCCGGCAACTAAGAGTCGATGCTGTGGAACAAATGATCACCTACAAGCACTAAAAACAGTGATTGAAAGTGTGTTGAGTATATTATAGCACTCACGTTGATATTCGGACTTAGAAAGATTTTGATACCGTGGAATTGCTGGAAGTATAACTATAGATACGCCCATATCCGTTAAACTCCATGACTTTACGGAAAAAATATAGGATTGAGTAAGAAATTAGACAGTTCGACACCATCTCCCTTCAACTATTCACGACAGCTCTGGAATATACGTTTAAGGAACTAGATGGACTCAAAAGGAAATAAATATTGATGTTGAATACTTAAGTCACTTGCGTTTTGTAATTGATATTGTTATTATAGCCGAGAATTTAAATGAATCTTACAAAATGATGAAAGAACTAAAACAGGCAATGGAACAAGTTGGCCTGAACATAAACTATAAAAAAAATACATGACCAATTTAGTTTAAAGGGATTTTAGGAGAATAGGTGGCAAAAATAGTACATCAGGATTTTAGCTGTATTTACTTGGGACATGAAATTAGAATAGGAAAAGACACTCAAACCTGTGAGATTCGGCGCCGTATAGGTTTGGGATGGACAGCATTTGGTAAAATAAGACATATTCTAAAAGGAACGCAACCGATTTGCTTAAAGAAAAAAGTTTACAAACAATGTATTTTGCCATTAACTTAAGAATAACCCAACAGATGTCATGGAAAAGATTGCACAAGCTAAATGTAGATTGGCTGGACATATAGCACGTTTAAATGATAATAGGTGGACCGGAATACTCAGAATGGAGACCTAGAGAAAAAACGGCAAGAATCACGATATAATGTTGTCGGAACATGGATTATAATAAAAAGAAACTACATCATATGCACAATTTACTTAATTTGAACACCACATAATGCCTTACACGGTGGAAATTTCATGTTTCACCACATTATCAGCATACATTATATCTCAATTGAAATAGACCTGTTATTTCTTACAGTTCCGATGAGAATGGAAAGTACTTAGCACTGAGCTCTGACAATCCTACTTTGACATGAAACTTTATCAATGTATCACTCTTTTCCACACATTTTCGTACACTAGTTGTTACTGAATGGTGAATGAATCCCGTATGCTTACAATCTTTATAAATTTCCTGATTTCTGATTGACATCGATCTTTCCAAGCGATTTAAATTATTTTAATTCGGATTATAATTACTATTTAGAGCAACTATTGTCTAATGAACTTGCTTGTCTTTGGTTCAACTTATCTTCACTGTACTTACCCGCTATTTACGTATTTATTTTATTTATTCAATACCACATTTAACTGATTAAGCTAAACCGTTTTACTGCTCTCTGTCTCGTAGTATCATCTCTACTTGCCCTCTGTATATTATTATATTGGTTAGTTTATCATTTTTCACAACAGTTTTCCAAGCTAGTAATCTTGCTAGAGCAGTTGTTCGTTTTTATATACCACGTGTATACATTTCAATAATCAATCTTAAATTTTTTTATTATTTTACAGAAACTCTACCGCCGCCACCAACGACGTCGATAGCCAGCGTCATGCCGCAACCGCCTCCGGTAACGATGCCTAGCGTTCCGACGGCAGTATCGATGCCGCAACCCGCAGCTGCTCCAATTGCTCATCATCCACCAGCACTCGATTCTTCAAGCATTATTCCTGGTGGACATGCGATGAGAACCGAAAGTCCAGCGGTTGCTACCTCTGCTAATGTCGCCGTTGCCCCGTCTCCGAGTCAGTACCATCATCCCGCGTCGTATCAGCACCAGGTAAGTTCATAGATCTTTGAGTGTTTGATAATTTGTCATCTTCGTTTATCATTGATATGTTTTTATCATTTTCATAATTAAGCCATCCGGCTCTCAATCCCTTTAAGTTGTAATAATGTAGGACGAAATGCATTATTGGGGAGTAGGTGCAGATTATTTTCAATTTGAAGTAGTCAAGAGAGAATAACAATACATCTTTATGATAAAATCTTCCTTAAATAACAATTTTTTGTTTTTTTTATTTTACTTACAAAATTTATTATATCCTGATTTAAGACTAATTCTAGATAACCACGGGATCAAAAGGATTGAGCTCTGGTGGTACTTTTTCCGTGTTATCGAGCCCCAGGTGACTTGGTATGCTGGAGTGTCACCCAAAAATTTTCGTACACATCTGGACGTCAAGAGTAGTACAGCTTTCTTCATGTTATTATAGAGATGTTCACTCAGACCCAGTTTTTTATGTTTTCTCCAGGAAGTTCTTCGGAATGGCTTCAGCAGTACTGAGACTAATAGAAATTGTATGTGTACTACCTTCCGTTGTCTCGGCATTTGAATTTCCAGATTTCTGTACTTGGCGATCTTTTCGTTGTACTTAACACGCAGATTATTGTTGTTAGCTTTCGCCACATGAATGTTAGTTTGTTAACTAGTGTGAGATCTAGTGTATTATGGGCACTTGTTGATCTGTGAGCAGAGTGCGGTCCCAGTATTTTACCGTGTAGTTGTTATGCTCAAGCATCCTGTCAGGGACATATTGATAATAAAAGAAATGGTTGGTTTGTAGAGGTTCTAGTTCGTAAGCTATCTCTTTATGAATGATCATTCCTACTGACTCATGCCATTCCTTATATTCAGTTGCATCAAATAACTGACAGCCTCCGATAAAATGTTGGATGGATTCCTGAACTTGACATTCTTATCAGCATTTGTCGTTTTGGACCTGAGGGTCTTTGACGATATATTTCAGGTAATTTTTGGTTAGTATAACCTGATCCTGAACGACGAGTAAGGAACCTCCTATTGACATTCTTATCAGCATTTGTCGTTTTGGACCTGAGGGTCTTTGACGATATATTTCAGGTAATTTTTGGTTAGTATAACCTGATCCTGAACGACGAGTAAGGAACCTCCTATTTTAGGGAACATATTTCCTATTATCAATTAATAGTTCGACGCTGTATTGTCGATACAGTCTTGGCTGACGTCATTGAGATGTCGCCCATGTAGATGTTTACCCATTCGGTGTGCATTTTTTCTTCCTCAGAAAGGTGGTTACTGCGTGTTTCTAGTTCCGTCAGTTTAAGCGGGGTTATGTGATATGTGATCTAATCCGAAAATCGCGCGATGTAAAGTAGGTGTCTCATCTTGCATCTGAAAATAAGTTCTTAAATTAGCAAATTGTTTTTCTAATTGTCCACTATAGCTGCAAGCATTTTACTCTAGATGCTGCGGTAATGACATTCTTTCAAATTATAGTTTGGTTTGTTTTTTTTTATTTGACCTTAACATTTTTTTAGATTATTGTACGGTACGATTTTTTCGAACTCTTTATAATCTCTAAAGTTAGCGTTTTACTATATTTCGGTAACTTCTTTTCCATACAACGTGTTTTCCTGAAAATCTTTTTTTATTATACACAACAGTATGTTATTAGCATTCTAAAGGATCTCCTATTATTGATTTCGTATTAATATTTCATTTCTTTTACAGCCAACTCCATTGTACACTCCCTATGCAACAACCGCCACAACAGCACCTCCGCCTCACACTGCTTCTCCATACATGTCGACTCCAACACCTATGACAGCAACGGCAGTAGCGCCGACTGCTATGAACGCAGCCACCGCACCACCTGGACCACCGCAGGCAGTACCACCACAGGTGGCGGTTGTTCCGCCACAAGTGGCAGTCGCCAAAGTGTCGTTGCCTCCACCTCACATAGAAAGGGAAAAGATGTTGCCGCCTTCACAGCAAAGAGGGCCTAGCCCCATTAGAGAAAATCGGGAGAGGGAAAGCTACAGGTAAGCATTTTGCATATTCCCATAAACTATAAATACTACTTGTTTACGTCCTTCAATATCCGTGAATTGCGTATCGACAGAACAAAAAATAAAGCATTATGAAAATATATGGTTAGCTGAATATAACGTGAAGTTCGTGAAGTTCTGCAAAATATTGACAGATTAACCTATTAATTCTTGTTTTTATTTTATAATACTTCAATGACTCTTGGTTCAATGGCTCCAAATAATTTTTATACCAAATATCTTTTTGATCCTTTGGTTTCTTCATATTTTGATAATTAGTAGTAGGTACTTGGATAAATTTTTTTTACATTTTTATTTACTTTTTTCTGACCTCATAAATGTCTTTTCTACCACTCATCTTCCTTTCATAGTGTTCATGCTTCACTAATATAACCATGGTTTTACAGATAATTTCGAAAACTATTACAATTTCGTAGTGGGTATTTGGTTCGCTAATGGTATGACGTTTAAAAAGAATTCCCAAATTGACAAGATTTGTCAATTGTCCTTCGGTGGTTTTAAATTTCAAGTACCCATATTGTGCTTCCTATTATGTATCTCCCAGTATGATACAAGGATGTATTGATATCTATTTAGCCTAGACCGGTTCCATGGATAAAGAAAATATTGAGTTACCATAGCAATGAAGAATAACATGTTAAGTTGCGAAATTAAGTTTAAAAAATTGATGTCAACCGTAATTACGAAAACAATTGGAATATCAAGTTTTCATCAAGTACCTGTATTTGAAGGCATTAAGAAGTAAGCAGATTTAAGAAGATCTGCTTAATACCCTTAGCGATGAATGTCCTTCGTATGCGGCCGTTAAAGTCGTATTGCAAGCTTCAAAAGAGATAAATCTTCATTAAAGATCGGACTAGTTTCTATATCCCGTCCGTTAAATATCGATGCAGATCATTATATGATTTTATCAGACCGTCGAACTGGGCTGAAACGAATTTCTGAGGCACTGAATATTTTACATGAGAGTTCACGTCCATTTGAATATGAAAAAAATTCTTTAAGCCTTGTTACTATGGATAAAACTCGGGTACATTTCTTCAAGAAAGAAACAAAACAGCAATTAATGGAATGGAGACATTCTAGATTTTCATGACCAAGACGTTTCAGAAATCTGCTGGAAAAGTTCTGGAAAAAAATATAGAGAGGGGACGTAGAAAGGTGTACAGATGTATTTTATTTTTGCAAGACAATGTTCCTGTACATCTGTTGTGCAATCAGTTCGTCGTGCAAAGAATTGCAAACAAGTATAAAAGCTGTTAAATTTTCTTCAAACGTAAAGATGCTAGAACCTAAGATAAACATTTTTTTTAAGGCTGGAGGCGATGCAAGTTCGTTCTAATAAATGTAAATAGGATGGCAGCTAGTGTAAGACCAATAATGACATGCATCAGAAACAAGACCCGACACAGCCACAAGACAAAGGCTACTGGAAACGGCAGAGATGAGAGTACTGAGAAGAATTACAGGAAATACGCTGAGAGATCGAAAGAGGAGTGAAGACATTAGAAGAAAATGTAACTTACATGGAATGGAATAACCACATAAGGAGAATGAGGGAGACCCGCGTGGTCAAAATGGAAAGAGAATAATCACCAATCGGTAGAAGAAGTGTCGGACGACCGCGCAAAAGATGGAGTGGCAACTTTCAATAAAGGTATCAATCCACCAATGAACATGCAGAATTGCTTATAAAGGGGAAGAAGAAGAAGACTTTTAAGTTTTGTTTTTTAATAGTTTTTCAATATATACGTATTTTGTTCGTTTCCATTGATTTCAAGAACAAAACGCTGCACCTTGGTGATCATTCTTTTGTTGTCTCCTTTGATGAAAAATTGTCCTTTTGGATCTCTGCTTTGGCTAGATAAATGAGATTTGTTCCTAAAACAACAACACATTGCAGGAGAAATGAAGGGAATAATAGATCCCAAGCAAAGATCTACAAAGACCTTCTCTGCCTGTAAATCCAATGACAATATAGTTTTAAGCAGTAAAAAGTTGTTCAAAAACATTAGTTATGTTAGATATTTAGGTTTGATGTTTTTATTCTTTTGGTGTGATCGAAACATCTCAAATAAAGATAAGAAATATGCAGTAGAAACAATAGTGGACTCGATTTTCTCTTATGGAATCCAGCTCTTCATTGAGAGTATTAAAATAGACTGAGATGCGAAGGATTGAAAACTTATAATAAACAAAGATAATAAACTGCGAAAGAGAGCAACAGAAATAATTTTGGATAGAATATAGATCATAGGTCTAAGGTCGTTTGGCCACCTATTACGAATGCTGGAAAGGTATGTGACAGTCTAGAGACATTGGAAAGACATCTAGCTGTTTATTTTTTATCTGTTTATTTTTTATTTTATTGGTATTACTACATTTATAAGAGAAGGTAACAATGTGAGTCCAAGATAACAATATTAGTGGTTGAATTACATCGATGGAAATAATGTAAACTGAGTAGTACATGTTCTTCTTAGTTTGTTGTGCCGTATCAAACGTTGGCAATCGTGAGTGCTATTTGAACTCTGTCCAGCGCTTTTCTGAACAATCTTATAGTGTGTTCTGTTGCTTAAAATTCTGCCAAGAAATTCTGCAATGACCTTGGACTCTTTTTACGTTATTTTTAGTAGGCACTTCTTTGTTTGTGACTGTCAATCTACGTAATTCGCAACATAATCCGTTAGGTACACACTTCAACGGCTCCCAGTTTCTTAAATGGCATCTGTAATAATACCTGAACATACGAATCCTGCGAAGGATGAACACAACTGCGGATTTGGTCAACATCGTGAAGAGCCGTAAGCTGTAGTACTTGGGACGTATAATGAGAAATCAACGTAGATACGAGCTACTTCAATGCATTTTGCAAGGTAAAATTGAAGGAAAAAGGGCCCCAGGATGAAGAAGAATATCCTGGCTTGCTAACCTGAGAGCATGGTATAGAAAGACCTCAACACAGCTATTTCGTGTAGCAACCAACAGAGTCATCATTGCCAGAATGATCGCTAACGTTCGGAATGGACAGGCATCCTAAGAAGAAGATACGAATCCTTAACAGTAGAGCTTATTTTATTCGGTCTCATGTTTTATTAAGTGCGTATCCCAAATATTTGTGCTACTGAGAGGACTGCACTGATATTTTAGCGTGGGTTTCTCGTTTCTCGCTTTTAGCGTTTCTATTTGTTGCTCATAATTTCATTAAAAATCCCGAGATAAACTACTGTTGAAAAATGGTTATTGATAAACCACCAAATGTTTCTGAGTGTGTAGGTGTCAACTAGCAGACAGCTTAACATCAGTTACTAGATTATCATAAAATAAATTTATTTTTCACCGTGCTAATGTTTTATTAATTTATTATCGAAATCACGAAATACTCCTAAAATTTGGACTGTGGCAATAAAACGTCTAAATAATTATTATTTATGAATGTTTTTACACAGTCACAATTTTTACATGCTATAAAATTGTGTAAACAGAATAAAAAAAATATTAACGGCTATACCGATGGCTTCCACTTAAAATTCGATGGAAATAATCTTATGCATATTTTAACATTCAATAAGTAGTTGCATAAATTATAAAGACATAATAAAT
The DNA here is from genome assembly GCF_040954645.1 of Diabrotica undecimpunctata. Lineage (NCBI taxonomy): Eukaryota > Metazoa > Arthropoda > Insecta > Coleoptera > Chrysomelidae > Diabrotica > Diabrotica undecimpunctata. The sequence continues at coordinate 130,819,509 of NC_092809.1, read as the reverse complement.
AATAAAGATATATGACAAGAGGTTGTTAATTCTTTTATAGTGTGGCCCAAGAAATAGTCATATATGAGACCAATATTCTTTGATTTGTAATCGATTTATATCAAATTATCCATGTGTAATGTTAACATATACTCCAGTCGTCAGAGATGAAAATACCACTGAACCTCAAAAAATAATACGAACAAGCTGAATTTTTCTAAAAATGTCTGAACTTCTATCTATCTATATAAGGATTTTTACAGCTGTCGCCGCCTTACTTCTTTCAGCCAACGTCTCCAGTCCTTTCTGTTCTGCCATTCTCCATTGCTAAGGTCTCGTCTTTCCATGGCCTCGTCCACTTCATCCCTCCATGATCTTCGGAGTCTACCTCTTTTCCTCCTTCCTATTGGACTCCAATCCGAAATCTTTGCTATCCACCTTGTATGATCTGTTCTTCTCACATGTCCATACCAAATTAAACGTTTTTTTCGATGTAGCTGAGTATGTCTTGTTCTACTGCCATTCTTCGTTTTATCTCCTCATTTCTGATGCGATCCATTTTTGTCACTCTGCAGCTTCTTCTCATGCACTCCATTTCAGTTGCTGTGATTTTGGACCTGTTTCGTTTATTTATTACCCAATTCTCTGCTCCATAGGTCATTATACTGCGTACCAAGGTGCTATAAGTTCTCTTCTTTGTATTTCTGGTAATCTGTCTATCCCACAGTACCCCGTTCATTTGTTTAATACATGTTCTTGTCTGTGCTAATCTGCTGGTTATCTCTTGCTCGGTGGTTTCCATTTTTTGAGAGTGTGAATCCTAAATATTTGAATTTGTCAGTGCCGTTAATTTCCCTATTATCGTCCATTTCCAAGTTTCTCACTGGTTCTTGCTCTGTTGTTAAATATTCGGTCTTTTCTAGATTTATTTCCAGTCCATTTTTTGTGTATTCCTTTTCTAATTTTTGGAGCATATAGCACATCTTCTTCATCTTGAGCCGTTACCAGCTGGTCATCTGCAAAGCTTAATGTGTACAAGAAGTTATCCCGGATTGGTATTCCCATTTCCTTTTCCATGGTTTGAATATTTGTTCGAGGAATATCTTGAACAGTGTCGGAGATGTAGAGCATCCCTGCAATAAACCTTTTGTGGTCTTAAATTCGTTGGAGTATTTATTGCCGGTTTTAACTCTTACCTTGTTGTTATTGTAAAGGTTTTTTTTTACGGCTTCTATTAACCTCTGGGTTATTCCGATTTCCTTCATCGTGTTCCATAGTTGTTTTCTGGGGACCGTGTCATATGACTTTTTTAAATCTATGAATGCCATGTGTACTGGTATATTTTTTACCATTTTTTTTTTTTCAATTAATTGTTGGAGTGTATAAATATGGTCTATGCAAGATCTTCCTGCCGTGAACCCCGCCTGCTCTTCTCCGATTTTATTTGAGGTCTCTTTTGATCAGAGTGTCCTATCGACAAAAATCAAAATGCGTTTTAAAGGTGAAGAGTGCATATTTCGTATGCAATTTTTGTATGTTGTTGGAAATGAAGTCAGTTTCTATAAAGCTGTTAAATAAATAAACGTTGCGCAATTTTTGCTATTTTTCACGATTCTCATGGGATCAATACAATGTATCACTTCAATATGGAATTTCATTTGTTAGAGCCTAATCTTCAAAACCTATACCATGAAGTTGTAACGAAATATTTTGTTTAGGCTTTGGAGCCTCTTCAAGGGTAGGGTTTTTTATTGGGGAAAGGTCAATTTGCATATTGCCGCTCTCCGGAACTAAGTGGTGGCTGTAAAGCAGTAGTGTCAGGAGGATTTCCTGCCTTTGGGTGCCGGTTGGACCTAAGTACTAGTTCTGGTGGAAACGGTCCTTTTCAGATTGTTGAAATTTTTGTTTTGTTCGGTTCAAACGCGTGGAGTATCTGACGGTTATTTTGCCTACCACATAGGGTATTACTATAAGGGGTTGAAAATTGGGGACAGAAATTGCTAGGTTGGGGATAGGGTAAGCATAACAAACCGAAACGTTTGCGAACGGCTGCTCTTGGTTTGTTTGGAGAGCTGGGTCGTGAGAAAGTGAATGAAACAAGGGGACTGGAATGGGGTAACTAAAAAAATCAATCAAAAGGGGTACTTACATGGATCTCCTGGGCAAAACCACACAAGAAGGTTCCTAAGCTATTTAAAATAGACTCCGCTTACAAAAATCTTCCTGTTGGATGAAAAGATAGGCTTTTCTTTCCTAAAAATACAAAAAGGGGTTAGAAACTTTTCAAAGGAACTTGGTTTAGGTAAAAAAATTACATATTTATTGTTATCTCGCCACAAACAGTTACAAATATAAACAATATTAATAAAATACAAAAACGACTTACAATGTTGCTATCGGTTTACAAATCTAGATGTTGGGGACATTATAAGGAACTTTAATTATTAATTGGCGACCTTTTGTAGCGGAAATAAATTATTACAAATGAAAAATATCTTTTTAAATGGAACTATGCATAGGGGTTAACCTTTTTAAAAACAAATCAAAACGAATTTTAAATTTATGGTTAGGCATGTACCAAATGTCAAGAAAATAAAGCTAGCTGTCATATGCCAATATTAAATTTTAAAACTTTGAGAATAATTAATATGACAGTTAGCCACTCCCTAACATTTATAATTTTACTTATTACAATTTTTTAACTTGTTATAAAAGCAATTATTATTGATGGAAAATGTCTATTTTTACTTTAAAAAAAATTAACAAAGAAAAGTACCTGTTTTTCACTAAATGTTATATCTCCTTTAAAAGTTCCGGGGTTGGAACTGGACTCAAAACTCACTGCAACACAAACAAATGCGTCTCACAAACTGCAAAAATAGTCTGGAATGACCTGGGACAAACAAAATGTGGATGGAAGCTGGGCACTGGATTATCTCGACGCAATCTTTGAAACTTGGCTTTTTAAAAACTCAATCTTTTGTTTGGAACCATGGGGTATCTTTTAAACTTGTTTGGAAGGCCCCTCAGATGAGACACAGCACGAAAACACAACAGTGATTACTCTGACAAAAATTGACACATTACATTCGAAAATGATTAACTTTTTTACAAACAAAGTGTGTTGGTTGTTTGCTTGTGTAGATGTTGTTTGTTGTAGTATGGTGTATGGTGTATAGTGTATGGGTGATAGTGTTGGTTGAGCGTGTTTTGGTGAGAGTGTATTTTGTGCTTGTAGGTTTGTGTAGGTGTGGGGGTTTTGCGGTGGAGGATCGTGGTAAGGAGTGGATGCTTTGGATGTGGACGGGATAGGAGTGTGTTGTTCTGTGTGCGTGTTTCTTCGTGTTTTCTTTGGTGTGGTGAGTATTTTTGGTGTTGTGTTGTTTGTGTCTGTGTATTCTGTGGATTTGCGCTTGGATATGGTTATGTGACTGTGGTCTGTGATGGCTTGCAGATCCTCCTCCCATCCTCTTATGGGAATAGGACCTGTTGTGTAGAGGATGGCTTGATTTTCAGATGGTTCCATTTCTAGGTTGAAGGGGATGTCTCCAAGGAGGTTGTGCTTTTTGAGGGTGCGGTGAAATTTTCTTGGACTGGAAATTTTTTTTGGGATTAATGTGATGAAGTATTTTACGAAAGCTGCACTATTCACCCTTAAAATGCACTTCGATTTTTGTCTATAAAACACTCTGATCAAAAGATATCGAAGTTTTACCGTCGAGTTAATAAAAACTTTATTTAAAAAATTGATTTCGCGCCCGTAACTGACATTCAAAATCGTCGGTCGCTTCAAAAGTTGTTTCTTACAGAACGTTAATTGTACACAAAAAGTGCTAATAGCGTTTTTGTTCAAAATCATCTCAGCTAAATTTCTTGTTTGAAATATTTTTTTTCTACGGCGTATATATTCTTTGGTAAATCAATTTCTTCTGTTTCTCCTCTACGGAGGGGGTTTTAGGGGAGAAGGAAGCCCGGGGTTAGAGCGGCAAACTTTTTGCATCTTTTGGTGTCCCAAAATTGACTTTCTAGGCAAAATTCAGCTTTTTAGAGATCAAATATCTGACGACTGGACTAATACTTAAGTAACAATAAATTCTTCTTTGATATTAACATATATTTCAATTAAGGATATGAAGGCAACAATTCAAACGATGTAGAGATAATGAAATACCGCTACTATTAGACGAATTATCGATCGTAAAATAAATTAAGAGAGAATCCAGCTGATTTAAATCATCTGGGTATAAATATGAAATGGTGTTGAACCGTGACTCAGAGGTCATTTAAACAATTTCTCAATATAATTAATTACGATAAGATAATGGGATTTTTTTACAAATAAGTAAAATCATATATTTATAAAGAAGATTTATATATGTTTACCAAGAGTAAATTTCCATAAACGTGAACCTTGTTTCATTTGAGCTATTAGTAATGTCATATTTTTTAATCGTTTGTTTTTGTGTCTTTTGCTGCTATTTTGTTATATAAAATGATTTTTAAGTCGGTTTAGTCTCTTTTATAATTCAAAATTTTCTATTTTCAATGAAGCTCTTATTTGCGGATCTTCCTGATATTTCCATCGGCCCCATTTTTATGAATCCGTAATATTGTAACTAACAACACAATGAACCGAATTACTAAGAGGTAGGCCCATGACACTGATATATTTTGTGTCTCGAAGGCGCCGTTGCTCAGTTATTATAGATGATGGACGCGGTCGCTTAGGAGAGTGGGGAACAAGCGAAAGATGTAAACGAAACAAAAAATGGCGCTACTTTATTTAAATATTTGAATTCCAAAAAGCAGAATTGGGATGCTCATAATTCAAAAAGAAAACCTAAATGGAAGGACCGATATGAATCTCAAAAAGAGAAACGAAAATATATTTAATATATAGTAAGATTTAAGTAAATCTTTGAAACAGGTTTAAAAAGAGCACAAATAATAAAATAAAAAATATATAATTCACTACATAAAAAAGTAATAATAAGTACATTTATTGAATATTAACATTAAATGTGATGCAAATCTATTGTATATTCAAATTAAGTTTGAAGTAGTTGTGCCTGGTTTCGTAGTCAGCAATAAAAACGCTTTAAACTCCTCAAATAAAAAAGAAAAAAATGTGGAGAATACTGCATAAATATTATTCAGCCTTAAATCCAAGTAATGTCCACAAATGGCTATTACTGTTCATCGGATTAGATAATTGGCTTAGCATTGCCGAAATCTAATGGAGATTTGGCAGGTTACCAGTCGAAATTAAGAATATTAGCGGAGAAAATTTGTAGAGCACCGGTCGAAATTAAAAATAATATTGGTGGCGAAACTTTGCGGAGGCCCTGCCGAAATTAAAACCCCGAAGAAACAAGAAATAGAAAAATAAAACATGTATTTAATTATAGAATATCTTACCCAATTAAAAAGTGACAATAAAAGAAAGAAAAGTTCGATATTTCGGATAATGCTTGAAAAAAAATATGGCCTCTTATGGCTCATTCGAGGCATAGTAGATAGCAGAAGGATTGTTTGAAGAAGAAGAAGAAGAAGAAGAAGAAGAAGAGTATCTTAGCTGAAGAATCTAATAGAATCGTATGGTTTCAGCTTAAAACAACTCTTTAAATCAGTGGCTTCGAAAATTAGAGTGGCTATGTTGATAGCTAACCTCCGTAGCGAAGATGAAATTTAAAAAAGAAAAAGAAGTGGTTGAGTTTACCGAAAGTACAAGCTGATTATAGCCGCAAATGTCAAACATGGAACAAAAAATTTCGGCTTAGCAGTGTTGGCATGTTTTTATAATGTATATGCTGTATGCTTCAAATATAAACGGATAAAGCTTAAGAAAAGTACATTTTGTCATTATATTATGTTATGAATTCTGCAATTTTTGATTTATATAAAGCAAGAATGAGTAAATATTTGGGTCTTTGAAGATTAATTACAGTTAATTATTAGAATTTTTTTAGCAATTACACTTTGATAGATTAGGGGATAGATTTGGCAATCGTTAAATCAGCAGATGCCAGATTGCAACTGATCTTTGGAATTTATCTCGAAAGAGACAAATATTTACTCGTTATTGTTTCATATAAACTAAAAATTGCAGAATTCATAAAATAGTATTATCAAAATTTACTTTTTCAAAGCTTTCTCTCTTTATATTTGAAGCATACAACATATGCATCATAAAAACATCCCAACATTGCCAAACCGAAATATTTTATCTAACATCATTGTGGTTTATTCCCGTACTATAAAACATTCCGTGTATCTTTTAGTATTATGTTTTTGCTAGTAAAGAGTTGATGCTTTATGGATAATTGATGACTAATGATCACTTTTCGTGTCGTTTTATATATAATTTAAATGTCAATATGTTTATGTTTATGGTATTATTGCTTTTGCTGTTTCGAGATAAGTGCTAGGTTAAACATTTTACGATATATAAGTAAATATAGTCGGTAATCTCGATTTAAATACACAAATTTGGTACACATTTTTTAATGCATATTTCTTTTAACCTTCCAGTAATGTCGGAAGCCTGAGTCGAACCAGCATCGCGACGACAACGCTCAGCTGTCCCCCGCCCACCACCACAGTGTCTTCTAGTCTAGCACCAAGCAATTTAAGCAAGCCATGGACGTCGAGTGCACCTTCCGTCGCCCCAACGGCAGTATCAGCCGCTGTGCCTCCAACCCAACTAAGTCCAGCCCCTCCGAGACCAACGCCACCTTTGCATTCCAGTTTTCCTGCTACTCCAATGTTCGCCACTCCACTACCGCCGCCAGTATCGAGAGCTAGTCCCATGACGGTACCATCGGCGATGCCCCCCTCGAATCCTAATCCCTTTTCGGCGGAAAGTTTGTTCCAGTCTAATAAGTATCCAACAAGTGAGTATTACAATTTGAGTATTATTTGATTTGAATGAAAATTTATTAGTTCTTATATAAGTAAACAACTGTTTTAAAATAAATCTTAAACACTTCGTTTGATGGAAGTACAAGATACAATTATTTAGTTTCCTAATGTAGTATAATTTAGTGGCACTTACCCAGTTCTTAGGTAAATACCCATGAAATCTAGACATAAAGGAAGTTATCAAAACGACAGTGTACCAGAAAAAAAGTGCAAGAGCAGGAATTATTACCAAACCACAAAACCTAAGTAATAAAGTAGTCTGTCTAATTATCAAGGGAACCAGAGAAATAAAAAGAGATAAGATACATGGCAATCAGAATCGGAAAGAAAGAATGGGAAAGAATATGAGCAAAAATATGAAACTAAATAATGGCTTTTCGCAGGATTATGTGCTTGCCCTTTTACTTTTTATAGTCTATATTGCTGACATGGCTACAACCGAATCTCGCAAGGTTAGATATCCAAGCACCTTGCAACAAGCCACCAATCCTTAGAAGCTGCCGATCCATCTTCAGCGAATACTTAATATAGATTACAACCAACTACTACATAAAATGAAGTCTCGACAATAGGCTAGCAAACAGAGAAATACAAGTGCATCTTAATAACTATTGAACTAATAAATACCCGAAATACCTTGGCATTACACTAAACAGAATAAGAACACCTGACGAAAACATCAGCAAAACTAAAAACACGTAACAACATAATACACAAACTCTGCGGCACTATCGTCCTCTGCGTCCACAGTATCAAAATCCTTCGCTCTTGGCCCGATATATCCGGTGACAGAGTACTGTGCACATCGATGTGGCTGAACAGCACACGTACCCACCTGGTCGACACTCAGCTTAACCGTGCTATGCGTATGATAACAGGCACAATTATACCCACCCCACAATGTGGCTACCCACCCTTAGTAATATAGCTCCTCCCAACCTACACCGCGAACATGCATTGGCAACAAGACAATACAACAACATTATGGATAATCGTCAACTTCTAGTCCACAACGACATTTCCGATATTCTTGGAAACCGTGTCTGATCCAGTTTATCCAACTTTGACTTAAATATCCGATGAAAGTAAAACAGATCTGTACTATCATAGTTTACTGGACATCACAGACAAACCTGACGAATTTTAACGTCCCCTTTTCTAAGGAAGATTTGGGAAGCATTTAATCGAATCAGAACAAACTGGGAAGATGCGTTGACTCACTCTACAAATGGGATAAGCTTCCCTCGCCTTCCGTTGATTGCGGCGCTACGAGATAGCTTGATAGATCAAGCATATAGTAGAAGATGCCCACACAGAGCATACACAGGCGACCCTAAGGACTTCGTAATGGCAAGAATAAAACATCGGAATCTACAAAGATGTAATATTTACCATAAGACCTGGAGCATATTAAAGCCAGCCGAGTCCCAACACACGCCAAGGCGACGGGCGACCCTTGCATTTATTTTTCTAGAGCAGCGCATATTGAACCCATCCGTGGACTGTCGCCGTGGCCAGTTACTAAAATGACTTCAATCGAGATGCATGAAGACGTTATGATTATGTGTAATCGTCCTCATATAGTCCTCGTGCCTGGTATCATATACTCTCCGTTCGGCTCGCGGAGATAAGAATACGGCCGAGGTCAGAAGGCCTTACCTCTCGTAAGAGGCGACTAATGGGTAGGAATTGAGAGGTGGAGAGCCGTCGCTTGAGGTGTCGGGTTTGTAGAAACGCACACGGTCGCTTAGGCGACACGGTCACCGGTCTACATTCCTAGTATCCGAGACGAGACTCTCGTGGGACCACTCTACTCTCATTCCAAGAGAACCTGGCGAGGTTAAACGAGCTGGGCCCGTACATACCTCTCTTGGTCTTGTGTCAAGCGTGGTGTGGGTGCCCCGGCACGTACCCGTCAGGAAGTGCCAGAGTGGTAGAGGAGAGATCCTCGTCGGCGACCTGTCTACATGCGAGGTGGAAATTTCTCTGCCTGCTTCGCCTATCCGCCCGTGGGTGGGATAACGGATAGGTGCGGTAATCGTAACACAGGTACTACGGGGATGGTGAAGCCCCACGAAACGTTTCTGGTATACTTGGCGTGGCACCTTCATTTTGGTGTCGGACTCGTAGGGGCAGTGGATTCGTTAACGGTCGTATAGCCGAAAGGCCAGGTAGACCAGGGTCCTGCCAGTTCTTTAATTGGAGGGCACAAACGCTTTGCAGTGGTATCATATACTACGGAATGATCCCGAACGAGTTCAATCAGCTTCTCTATGTCCATCTCGGGAACAAAAATAAGTAAAAGTAAACAACAGGGAGTAGTGTGAGTGGAACACGCACGCTATGACCCACGAAAACTGTATGCTTTACAAAACTATCCACGCATTTCGCCGGCGTGTGCTGGGCCTTGGCTGGGTTCAATAAGTGCCGGACCTAAGAAAGGTTAACATTACCGTGGCAATGAAAATAGTTACGAAGTCAGAGAACTGGCAAGAGGAAGTAACCATATTTAAAAGTGTAAAAGAGATGAAGTCTTTAAACGAGAAAACAGGAAAAGAAAAGCGTAGATATTTAGGCAGATTTCCAAAAGTAAACTTGAGAAAGCAGAAGAGATTGAGAAAAGAAAACCATGAACGTATGTTGTACAACTTGGCAAATTTCAATTTGAAGTGAGCAAACAAAGAACGGCGACCATGCTATAAGTGCGTTAGATATTAGAATCGCAGCGTAGATTTATTTATTCAAATGTTTTCATGAGAGCTTGGTTACAGATTTTGTTTAAAGAATTCCGTAATAGATATGTATTTAAAGAATTTTTCATATAAAAATGATTGCACGTCATTCAAGATTTACGACGTCAGAACACCACAGCGTTGCCAAAACATCAGAATAGTTAGTAAGTGAAGAATTTTTACAATGTCAACTATTTGTCAAACTGTTATATTAACAGTAAATACACTTAGTTTTAAGACTACTGCAACACACTAAAATACATAAGAAAATATTTTAATACAAAATTATATATTCTAAATTTTAAACTTACCTCTTTTAGAGCATAAAAACGTCCCGCCATTATTTAGCTAGAAATCACTATTTAGTTGTTTTGGCATATCACAATCACAATACACAACAATAATTAGTTTTTAAAGCTATTAATCTAAATTTAATATGTATTTATAAATAGAATTTATTAATATATAATATATTATGATCAAATTGTGTAAGAAACCAAAACATAAACAAAATTCTTACTCTAAAAAAGCGGAGCGAACACTTTAAATAATTTTACCACACGCTAAACTGTCAAAAATTTTGAAGTATTCCCATATCAGTTGCGTACAATTGTCTAATATATTTAATTCAAATTATTATTTTGTGGAATATTAGACTATTTCATACAATTTATATTTTTAATAATAACAAATGTTTTTGGTTACTTAATCAATATAATTCTAAAATTCCCAATATAATGATGCTTACATTTTTCTGATTATTATACCATGTTGACGCCTATGAAAGATCGAGCAGTTCCGTATGGATTTCGTATTATTAGCTTTGTTATGAAATTTAACTCTTAATGTTGACGTTCTGGAAATTTTAAATATAAGTGACGTCACTTTATATAAATTGTGACGTGCAACGTTTTTACTTTGAAAAATGGTATACATCTTGTTAATACAAAGTAAATTTATTTAACAAATTTTATATATGGATATCAAATCATCAACCAGGAGTGACCACAGGCGAGAGAAAACACTCCCCCTATGTGCTGTTTTGACCAAAATCTCCTCTCCTTGCAGGTCTGTTACAATCAGCCTATTTTCTTGTGCGCCTGCTATACCTAGAAAGGCGGTTAATGCAATATCTTCATTATTAATGGAGTTACTGATTTTCTGAACTATTTCGTCCAATGCTGTTTCTGTTGATTTTCCTTCTTGATATGCATGCTGGTTTTCATTAAGAGGATGATCCCCAATGGCTCCTCCATATGTCTATCAAGAATTTTTTCTATTGCCTTGCAACACAAATGATGTAAGAGTGATCGGCCTCCAGGATGTAGATAAGACGTTTTATTGTCGCCCTATTTTGTGTAGGTATACCACCCTTACAGTCCTTTTTGTATTAGGGTAGGAAATATTCCATCTTTCCGTGGAGATTTAAATGAAGCAAAGTGATTTTTGGCCAACTTTACATTCTTCGGTTCGATGTTTATTGCAGAGAATTCCCAATCTTCTTTCCTAGGAGAGACTGATACTACTTTCTTATGATGTTGTCCACATATATTAAAGCGTTGCTGACGTACTACTATTTTGTTTTAGTCATTGGCTTGTTTTTATTGGTTTTGTTTTATTTAACCGCATTTTTATCGTGAAATTTGTACTTATCGTGGATTTATTATGTAAGTAGATTCTATAAAGTTTTGAGTTTTCCGTATCCTAGAATTTGCAACACACCAAGCTTACATATCTTTCTCTTTTACGTTTATTGATAAAATTAACCTATTTTTACGGAAATATTCATTTATAATTATTTAGTCTTTATACTAATTACAACGTAAGTTTATAACAATGATGTAAGACTGACAAGAATTATATGCCCCACGTGTTTATTAATATTAAAAAGTGGATACATACATTACATTTTCTGCATGTGTTTCAGTAATAATTCGATAATAATGAGCGGTTGTTGCGTTGACGTTACCACAAATAGTTTTTTTATGGAAAATAATTGAGATAAGACTCAAGTGCTATTTTAAATCATAATTATTTAAATGTTAATGCTAAAGCAAATCGTCAAGTCCATACAGAACATGTAATTATTACCTTTTAAGCACCCATAAAAAATGTTTTATTTATCATATGATAAACTAAGTGTGGGAAAAGCGACCAGCTGATTAAAACGGAATATTATTGCGATGTTCACGAAAGATTTTTACCTTTATGGACTAAATTGACACTTTTTAATATAACAGAATATTATAAATGGTTTCTTGGGAATTTTTTCTTCTTGCGGTGTGTATCTGTTACGAATGTTGGCTACCATCATGGCTATTCTATCTTTATTGACTGCTGCTCTAAAAAGTTCTATACTCGTTAAGGTGCACCAATGACCTGCAGAATGATTTGGAGCAGGTTGTATCGATGTTCGTAAAGCATTACGTGGCCCTTAATATTCCAGTTTGCGCCGTTTTATAACAATGCTTGTTATTAGTAATTCTGTCCATCCAAGAGATTCTCAGTATGCGTCTATAGTACCACGTTTCAGATGCTTCAAGGAGCTTTATGGAATCAGGGCAAGGTCCATGAATCAATTCCGTACAAATTGGAGAAAACATCTCAGCAAGTGGACCTTAATTGGAAGTTGTAGATCGTGAAAGATAAATGGAGAAATAATTAATAACATAAGGTATGCTGATGACACTGTGATTCTAGCAAGTAGCATGGAGGAACTGAGTTGCCTAATGAGTAAGATACAAAAAACAAGTGCACAATACGGACTCAGACTAAATATCACAAAAACCAAATGGATGTTAGTAAGCAAAACCCAACAACCACCACAGCAACTGATATTAGACAATGAAAGAATTGAACACGTGGATTCGTACATCTACTTGGGAACAACAGTTAACTCAAATTGGGATGAAGCGAAGGAAATACGTATAAGAGTAGAAAAGGCAAGAGCATCGTTCAGTAGCATGAAGCAAATTTTCACCTCTAAAAGCCTCACCCTACCTCTCAAAATTCGACTTCTGAAATGTTATGTATTCCCGGTTTTGTTATATAAAATGGAGGCGTGGACAATGACCGCAACATTGATGAAAAAAGTAGAGGCCTTCGAAATGTGGGCTTACCGACGTATATTACGTATATCCTGGACTGAGCACGTGACCAACGAAGAGGTACTACGCCGGATAGGTAAAGAGAGAGAGGTAGGAATAAGTATAAAGAAAAGAAAGTTGGAATACTTGGGTCACGTTATGAGACATAATAAATATAGAGTACTACAACTGATCGTTCAAGGGAAAATAGACAGCAGAAGGGGTCCAGGGAGGAGAAGATACTCGTGGCTCCAAAACTTGCGGCAATGGTTCGGATTGTCATCTGCTGAACTATTCAGATCTGCCGTAAACAAAGTCAGAATAGCCATATTGATTGCCAACGTTCGGAACGGACAAGGCATATGAAGAAGAGATCGTGACTACTGAAAATATTTTTATTGCTTCTCAATCTTTACTTGTATCTCCGTCGAGTATGAACCCTGATCATTCAAATTTGTGCCCAGTTAGAAGTAATTGGTGACTCCTTCTATTGGTTTGTTGGTTGACTAACAGTTGTACAAGTGTAATTTCGTTTTTAATGATGACCATATACTTAGTCTTTTTAATATTTAAATAAACCAAATCTTCCACTTTCCTCTGCTGTGCTTGTAATAAGTGTCTGCAGACCTTCTAGACTATCTGTGAAGATGACGGTATCGTCTCGTAACGTATGTTGTTCAGTTGTTCACCGTTTAACAGTATTCCTTCGTCTACATCTGCTAGGGCCAGGTTCATTATGTGTTCTGCATATACGTTATGAAATATTGGGGAGAGTACGCGTCCCTACCGTATTCTCTCTTTATTTCTATAGCATCCGTCAGTTGATCTTCCACCCTGATTTTTGCAAATTGTTCATAATGGATATTGTTGATTATTCATAGGTCTTTACTGTCTAATCCAATTGATTCCATTTCTTTGAAAGAGAACTTGGACTGCGAATAGAGAATGCGTCTGCTATAACGGCGTCACTGCTAGCCGAGCGTTTCCTCCTTCCCCACAGTCTGACTATCTTGTTCACCTCTTATCAACACGTATTCCCTACACCTTCAAATTACAACATCTTTCCCTCTTACCTTTGCCGTTGGTCCGGCTGTATTTCTTCCTCTTTTTGATCACATTCTCTTACTCACTGTCACAAAATTCATACCTGTATCTCTTTCTATTCTGCTATTTTTTACTATTCATCTCCACCATCGTATATTACACCGTATATTGCATCGATTGCACTCCAACATCGTATATGTCCGGATGTCGGCAGTATAGGTATTCATCAGTGTCAGCCTTTCGGAATCCAGAGAGGTCGGCCCTAAAACGCCCGTGTTCTGTAGTAATCCAGTCACCTGAGACTAAAGTCCACTCAATCTCTTAGGTTCGCGATCAGCATACTTTTCCACTTTACCGCATCTTCCGTGCTGGTTCATTCTTCTTGGCATCTTTAATTGACCTTTCCCTTTCTTGCCTTATATCGGTCGTAGTAAGGTCTAGGTCTCTTCTCTAATATAGTTGCTTTCTTTCCACTAATCAAGGCATGTAGAGGAACACATCCATTGTGTGTCCACAAGGCTGCCGCAGACACAGTTCTGTTGGCGCATTCCACTCGCAGCAGTCTTCTCCTTTTTTTTTACATTTACATTCGCGTTTAATATAGATTTTTTGGGCTTTCCTTAATAAATGCGTGGAGCTAACTGAATATAGATACTTAAAAGACTACCCATACCCAGTGAAAAGTTATTTCCACTATATATTTTTTAATAATCCCACGATCTCGATGAAATTTTCACAGCCCATAGAAAATAGTTCATACAATAATTTGCTTGTATAAAAATAAAATTTGTAATACCAACTTTTGAACAAAGAAGTGTTATTTGGATATAAAACAACATGCTAAACCGACATAGAAGCTAGTGACTCATGATAGAAGACGATAGATATGGGGATGTCTTATCCAAAGATCAGTTATTCTTTACTCGTTATAGGGGGAGTTTTTAATATTGTGTACTATTTTAAACTGATAACACCACATTATTCGTGTTTCATTCAGTTTTATTTATTATTTTTCCATAATTAATAATTATAATTAATTTGTTAAATAATGATGTTTTCTCTTACAGATCAAGCTGACATGTTACGGCGGGAATTGGACAGCAGATTTTTAGCATCTCAAGACCGAAGTTTAGGTGTGGCACCGCCGCCATATTTGAGGACGGAAATGCATCAACACCAACATCATCACACGCACGTTCATCAGCACACAACGTCATTGCTACCCCCTCCAGCGGCTTCCAGTTTGTATCCATCACAATTGGTAAGTTGAAAATTTACCGACAATACTGAATAATTGTTAATTTTCATTAATCAATATAGACATTTAAGATGCTATGAATGTTCTAATATTAAATTTGATGTTTGTACATAGTCGAACATCTTATTCTCCTCCATCATAATCTTATTTCTTAGTGATTGTTTAAGATTTTTTTGTTTTATATTAATTTATTCGTAAACCAGTCTTCCATATTCCTCTATATAATTTCAGTGTCTTCTAACGGACATACGGTCAACCTGCCATTCTATTATACGTATTTCATGACGTGTGAATATTCCTATTCTTATATTATTTACAAATTATTTTATACTTTGTTTAAAGTAGAGAACTGCAAATTATTTCTACATGATGGGCGTGTTTAGATATTTAATGAAAAATGTCAGGCGCCATCTAGTGAACTTTATAGAAAAAGGACAGAAAATGTCATAGTAGTAGGTTTGCTTCTGCATAATCCAGATTGCACTAGTTATTTACTTACTGAAAAGTTTGAACACCAATATACCATGGGAGGCGTTCTTCATCTATACCAGCAAATTCTGTCTGACGAGCTAAGAAGAGCGAAATACGTATAGGTAGTAGAATGGTAGGTTGACCATTATATGGGGAGGGGGGGGGGGTTTGGAAGTACGGAGAATTCCGGCGACATCTTGTCTGGCAACTTCGGCTTGGTCGAAAGGAAGATGAGCTTCTTCAGTCAAATAAATTTCTCAGTTGGAATTGAAAGAGGAGTGACAGAAAAATTGAAACCTTTTGACAGAGCTTTGGTAGCTGAATCGGATATGTCAATATCTGAGAAATTGTGAACAACAGTAGAAGGTTGTTGATTCGAAGTGGGCTTTGGATTTTGCTGAGAGATAAGTTGGTCCAGTTTGCGTTTCTGGGTTTGGGTTTGGTTGTAAGAAATGTGTTAGGCTTTTTGATGAGAAAGACGATCGAGAGTGTCCCATAATAATGGATGGGTATTAAAAGAGTGGATGTCATTGTAAATTTTGAAAAGTTGGAAATTTGTTGTATCTAAGATGCGTCGTGTGGAATGAATTGAATTTCGAAGAAGCGAAAATCCAGTTGCTCTAAGAATTTTGGAAATTGATGAAGATTTAGTGTGATGTTTAATTTGAAGAGATTTTGGAATGACTTCATGGTCACGACATGATTTAAAAAAAGCAAGGTCGCAGAGAAGACGGTATTTTCGTGTTAGAAGATTAGAAAAAGATTTAGTAAGAATGAAAAATTCCTCCCCGTAGAGGCGAATAAAACGTTCGGATAAATTTCCGCGGTAAATATATATATATATATATATATATATATATATATATATATATATATATATATATATATATATATATATATATATATATATATGTATTACACTATATCTACATTTGTATTACATATGTATTATAGATAATGGTAATACTCTCTCATCAACGTTAAAAGTTCTCAGAATGCAATAATTATTGTTCGTAAACAATTTAATTTAAATATAATGCACTTTTTATGCACTTAAGTCTAGTAATTAATAATAATTAATTGTTTTATTCTCAGACATTAATGTGTCCGTCTCATGTAAAGTCATTAATTAATTAATTAAACGGAGTCGTAATTTTTAATAATGTCATTTAAATGTTAATTAAAAAAAGAAAAATTCCGAGTTATTTATTGTTTTGTTTTATGTTAGAAAATGTACATAATCAATCGTTAAAATGGTTAAAATTATTCATAATATGAATAATTGCATATTTTATTTTTAATGTAAATTTTTATAAATTAACTTAGATGAATAATTTACTGTGGAAAAAAATCTCAAATAAATATTAAAAATATTTTTGTAGCAAATTTATTCTAGTAATAAAACTTTGTAAAATTGCTAGCAATTTTCAAGTCTTTGGTGTTTTATTTTTAACGTAATTTCTTTTTTAAATAGTCTCTAACACCGGTGGAGCCCCTAGCGAGACGACGAGAAAGTAGTGTGAGTATAAAACAAATTTTTAATTAATAGTTTGAGTCAAACAAGAAAATATGTATTTATAAATCGAAGAGATGCATGCAGAGTAGGGAAATTTGGGATGGTCATCCTTCTGTTTTAGATATCAGCAGTGGCGGCTGGTGATAATTTTGTTCAGGGGGCGTTGATTCGAGAATACAAAAAAAAGTAAATAGATACTTACCAAGAGTCTACTTCTTAAAATGAAGCTCAATTTGGACAACCTTTTCGATGGACAACATGGCAAGCAGCTTTAGTCTTTCTTCCGAGATTGTATTCCTTAGAAGTGTCTTTGGCATCAATTGTCATTACCATCATCATTAAAATAATCAAAACTACTTATTTCACAAAATGTTGAATCCAAACCATATGATTATATTATATATATACATATATACATATATATATATATATATATATATATATATATATCCTTATATATATCCCTTGTTTTTCTTAGATACGTCTCAATAAGATTCAATAATACATGAACAATATAATATAATTAAATAAAGAAAATCACAATTATATTTCCCTTTACTGGGATTTAAATTTATTCGTTTTTTACCAATGAACCTTAACGACATAAAGATTCATACCAATTATAATGAAGTTGTCAGCGCTTGCGTTCTGGCTTAAACAGAACCTCACTTTTAACTATTTAAAATCAAAATTTAGTTATTGCCGACATTTCAAAGAATTACCTCCTTTTAAATGTAGTTGCATTGGGTTTTTCGATTAACCTTGGGTAAGCCTTTACGTGTCAAGTTCGAAGCTACCATACATTTCAATTCTTATAAAAAACTTTTTTTGCACATAGTAACAAAAAACACCACTATGTTACTAGCAAAGTTTTTTAATATTCTAACTCTACAATTCTAAGTTACGGTAAGATCAATAATGTTTTAATAGATAATATATGGTAGCTAATTATAATTTATTCTCTTTCAGCCCTGAAGAAGCCAAATTAATTCTCTTTGGCGAAAACGTTCGGCGAAACAATTGATACACATTAGAGTATTTCTTGCAGATTTCCCCAATATTTAAGAGTTTACTATTTAACTAATCTGCAAAGATTAAATTTCTTTTCTTTTCTATATATATATATATATATATATATATATATATATATATATATATATATATATATATATATATATATATATATAGATACCTATTCAATTTAAAATACAATACATTAGCCTCGATTACATTTTCGTTTTCCTGTGTTGTAAAATATTGTCAATTCCAATTTCAAGGCACATTTTTTAACCATTGGAAATGCATTGCAGAAGATATCAATGTCTTCTAAAGGTAGTTCCTTTCTATAAGGTTCATAATTTTCTTTTTAAAACAACTTTGCACCAGATAAATGATTTTTAAAAGCTAAACGATCATACTGTGAAATATAATATTGGCTTATTGCAATTTCACAGAGTCCGTTTCAATTATCTGCAGTTGGCTAAATAATTGTCAACATGTGTAGGATCGTAGGATGAATGTAGGAATTCTACGAAACCGATTGCTTGAACTGTGTTCTCCGTGTTATATGTTGTTGGATTTCCGGACACAATATTTTCAAACTGGAATGTTTTAACGTCTGTCTCGATTTTCAAATCGACTCTATTTGCTAGACTGAAAATCCTATAAATAGTATAGAAAATATTGTTAGTTTTTTGTTTTTATAGTCCTCCAGATGAAAAACTTTCATATCCAGTTTAAAAGAAGTTTTGTTATAAACAATATTTATATTCAAAGTTATCTTTTGTATTGAAAAAAAAAATGTTAGTTTAAGGACATTCCGAAACTGGGAAGCGTGGATTCTCCGTTCTACCGACAGAATATCGGTTTACCAGGAACCTATCCGGGATATACTCCGAGTCTAATGCATCCAGGATTGACTACAGGTCCAACGCCTTTTGTGCCACCGAACCATCTGCCTACGTTTCAACCTAAGGTAAGACTTTCCGTTTCTAGTATTGGGAGGGATTCTTCAAAATGCTACTCATTTATTCGTAGTCTGTTCAATGTGACTGTATTGCAAAATTCGCTAAATATTAAGAGATTGAAAACTATTGTTTTTGTAATTAATATAAAATGAATAAACGTCGTAGCAAAAAATATATGTAACTGTATATGTATAACTGTATGCGCCTCATTTCTTACTCGACGACAGAGACAAACTTATAAGTGACGAGCAAGAAATCCTCAGCACTTCCATTAAGGAATAGTTTTTAAAGATAGACTTTTTTTTCGTCTTTATAGAGGGGAGTCTGGAATCTTCAAAAAATATCTCAGTCTGACTGATCTTAGTGCAGGATCGTGCCCTTTCGCCACTATAATCCTTCTCTCAGACAGATACTCCACCACCACATTCATCAGGTAACCAGGACATTCTCTCTTCTCCATTGCCTTTATTACCTCGTTCCACTGCAGCGTATTGAATGCATTCCTAACGTCGAACAACAGCAGAGTTGCCCAGGGGTGTTCATCCCCTCTGTTGCGCAGTACGTCGAGTAAACTCACGATTGCATTAATCGTGCTTTTCGCAGCATCCTTTCATACAGCTTACCGATGCACGGAAGGAGGCAGATGGGGCGATACTTTCTCCAGCTTTGGAGAGCAGTACTAATCTCGATGTCCTCCAAGACTCAGGAAAGGTCTGTGCTTCCAGCAGTGCATTCCTGTGTTCTAGAAGTCACATAGGCTCCGCTCGTCCTAGACCCTTCACCGCCTCAGGTGGTACCTGATACAGTCCGGGCGACCTACGCGTCTTGAGTGAACCTAATACCGTGACAAGTTCATCCATGCTAGAGGGTACGGCCCGTTCAGCTCTCTCTTCCCTCCATACACCTTGCCATCTGCCGACCGAAAAGAGCTCTCGTGTGACCTCGAACTTCTTTTCTATAGCCAATTCGAAAAGAGGATACGTATGGAACCCTCATCCAGTTTTTTACACAGCTCTTTCAGTGCCTTCTTTTTTCTGTACGAATTTTTCTGTAAAATTCCCTCTTTCGTGCACGTTACTCTTCCTCGATCTCCTCGATGACATCATCATTAATCCCTGCTCTGCCCCTTGCTCTCGTTAATCGTCTGATCATTGCATTCATTTCTCAGTGCATTTATGTCCGCATTCCACCAGTATGGCTCCTGTTGACATCCCGGTGACCTGCTTCCTTCGATCGCTTCTTTAATGACTCTCTCCAGGTTTTCAGCTCCTCGTATACTTTCCAGTCATTCCTACCACCGCATCTGCCCCACGACGTCTCGGACGCACGGACTGCGTTAGTGGTTCCCGTTCCGCTTATCGAGAATGATCCTAGACTAGATCACATAACTAAGGCAGTTAGAAGAAGGTCCAGAAATCATATCGTCAGAAGCAAGAAATGTCAGCGATAAGTACTGCAGTGATTACAAACTCATCAGTCTTATCAGCAATACTCTTAATAAAGTCTTTCTCCGAATTATAAAAATGAAATTAGAAAGAAATGCGAAGATCTTGACGAAAAAACACATCCTCCTAGTTAGTTGCGTTTATTGTTTAAAATTATATAAAAACAATAGTTTTTTTAGTTTTATTCAAACATTAATTATCATCGTACATCTACCTATACCATAAATTATATTAATATACATTAAATTAACAAAAAAAGTTAATTTTTTCATGTTATATTTTCAATAGAACCCATTATGCTTTTATGTGACCACTATGCTAAAATCATCGCTGCATATTTATAATTGAAATTGGGATTTTATTACGGGGGTCGTTCTGGAATTTGTTAATTATAGATTGTGCGTTAGAACGAAAACGAAAAATCATGATTATCCAGACAGAGTATGATGGCAGTTTTCAAAGTTTGTTAACAAACAATCTATCACGTAGGAATCTTTATAAAGGTTCTCAAACTGTTTTCTTATGGGATGTCATAAGTTAAATATTATGTTTATATGAGATTAAGCCACAACTGATTGTAATGAAAATTACACTTTTCATTACTGTTTGACGTTTTGATTTCCACTCCGGAAACCGTTTTCAAACAAGTTTATTTTAAAGAAATTCCGAGGAAAGTGTATAACCAACAAGTTGTTAGCGGGTTATGTTTTCTCTAAACTAACGCGGTGACTTACTTGTCTTCGATTTTGTAGGCAGTAGCCATGCTTTCAGCCGAAAAAATCTGAGGGTGGTGTTTGTACTCTCGGGAAATTAAATTCTGACTATTTTGTGTGGTTCTGCATTATTTGTTTGTGTATTGTGTCTTTATGTATTATTGTGTATTGCGTGTTGCATATGTATTCCGTATAATTGTAGATAAAAATATGTCACACATTTTCTATTAATCCACCATTGTGGGTATATTCTTGTTGATGACTTCTGTTATTATTTGCAACCAAAACTTGCTACATTGTGCTGATGGGTTTGCTACAAATTTTTTATCAGTAAGGAGGATGACAGCTGATTCTTTGATTTTTCTCTTTTTCGTGTCTGTATCTTTCATGATTATTGATGGATCTTTCCATAGTACTGTATGCTCGTTGTCCCAAGCATGTTTGCATATCTGTGATTTGTCGAAGTCCCTGTTTTTGATATATATTTCATGCTGGTTTAGCCCGACACTTGGTAGTCTTGTGGTTTCTTCCATATAGAAATTTTTGCATTCACAGGGTATTTTGTAGATGCAGTTTTTTTATCTTTATTGTGTGTGGTTGATTTTAGTTTTGGGCAGGATAGATGTACGTGTATTGGTTGTTTTGAATGTTGTTGTGATGTGCTTGTTTCCCAAGATTAATTTTTCGGATAAGTCCTTTACATATGGTATTGTCATTTTGAATTCCTTATTGTAAATGATTCTGAATTGCCTGTGGTATTTTGTTGTTTCCTTTCTTCAATCTTGTAATATTCCTTGTTTATAAATGACAATGGGTAATCATTGTTTGTCAAAACCTTGGTTAGCAGGTTTTTTGTTCCCGGAATTCAAAAATTTCCTCTTTTTTGTAGAGAGTTAATATTCTATATTAATATGCTTTTGGATTAGTTCTAATAATAATTATTTGGTCAGATCTGGTCCTCTGTACTTTAAGAGTTCGTTCGGTATTCTGTTCTCTCCTGTTGATTTTCTATTCCCAGTCACCCTAGCCCCCAGACAATACTAAACTGATCACTAATCAATGCACAGGGAATATCAGCTATGGGGACTCAAGATAAATGTATGTAAAAACGAATACTTATGTATTCGATCCTAGGTTGCAAATTTGAACTTGAGTTTAGAAGAAGAGACTATTAAGAGTTGTAAGACTTTGGACTATTTAGGATCAATAATAAGCCGAGATATTACTTGTATGAAAGATATAGAAATGAAAATAGCACGGGAAAACAAGCCACGAAAGCACTCCATGGAGTGTTATGGAACACTCTAACCAAAGAAAAAAAAAAGGATCTTTCGGACCATAGTAATGAATATTACCCTATATGGAGCTGAGGTGTGGGCAATGACAACGTCAATACGAAATAAAATAAGAACAGTTGAACTGTTCTTTATGAGAAGATGTCTACAAATCACTAGAGCGGATAGAATAAGAACAGAGGGAATATGAAACATAATGGAAATAGAATGATCAATTACAAAAAAGTTGGAAAAGCAGAGCCCTGCAGTAGTACGGGCATGTATAAAGAAATCCAGAGCACAGGTGGCCGAAGAGAATATTGGACTGGACACCAGCGGGAAGAAGACACAGAGAAAGACCTGCTACAACATGGAAAACATACGAAGGAAATGCTATGATAGATAGAGGCCTCAGATACGGCGACTGGGAAAATAGAGTGCTGTAGAGGATGAAAACTGCGAACTTATAATGGGAAAAAGCCGTACAAGAAGAAGAAGAAAGGCAACTAAAAATAGATTTATATTTTATAAGATAGATGAAAGATCTTGAAAACCTTGGGAGTTAGGATTGCTATACCGATGTTTTATAGAATATTATGATTGTCTTCTTGGTCTTTTTTTTCTTGTAGGACTTGTTTATCTTTATTTCATCATCCCAGCTCTTGTAATGTTGATGTCCAGCTGCCATACCATCTTTTCTGTGGTCTTCCTAGTGATCTTTTTGTATTGGTTTTATCTTTTTGCCCATTTCGCGATTCTGCCTAGATCAATTGTGTCGACACGATCTCCCCATTTGTGACGTGTTGCGCGTGTCTTTTTTATTATTATTATTTTACTAATAATTTCCAGTACTACCCCTGTATTTTCTGCTATTAATAAAAATATTTTTTTAAACTCAATTTACATTTATCAAAATCATTAGTTTCGATGAAAATCATAATATATTTAAATTAAGGCCTGTGTTCATTTCGTGTTTATTAATAATTTCAATTTAGTTAATGAGAATAATGCATGTGCTATCAGTTTAATTATTAATACAATTATTTATCGAGCATAGTTTAATTATGATAAAATAAAGTATAATTACGAAACGCTGGAATTGTTTAATTGCTTTATTTTTGACAGTTTCGACATGTTCTTGTCTCTAGAATAGAACAGGCAGGTGTTATTGAATTATCTTTATATTATACTAACTTGCCGCTATAGTTATAGACATTGAAATCTACATAATATATAAGGGGATGTCAAGGAACCTTGTGGTAATTCACTCACAATAGAAATTTTAAGTGTTGACTTCTACGTTTCTTTCTTTATGTATTGTGTCATGAAGTTTATTGTAGTTATTTATTTATACCGTAAGTTAAAAGCTAACTCTCCTGTTTAAGATAAACTTATAGAAATGAATAGAAGTGCATAATGGTCACATTTTAATTTTAAACTGCTTTATTTAATAAGTTCATCTTAATTCATATTTTCATACAAGACATGTCCCCTAATATCTTAATAAACCGAATTAATACATACATTAAAGTAGTATAATATGCAATCAGTAACTGTAGTTTAGATACCATTATGACATTAAAACCGATATTCCACTCTTATTTGAAGTGTTTTATTTTCAATAGTCGCAGTATCCGCTATTGCATAAATATTTCGGAAATTGATCTCAAGAGGTCACAAACAAGAAACTTGATGAGATGTATCTTGATCATAATTTAAATCGACGAACAAAGTTCATTGTAGATTTCAGAACCTACATAAAGCAAATATAATCTCAGGTTGGTAACAGATTAATGACTTATCAAGTGAAAAATTTATTTATACAACCTTTATCACGATTAAAAACACCTGCAGTTTGTTAATAATATCAAATGGTATATTCATACAAAGGAAATCACTTTAAAATGTTTAAAATATCAGCAATTCACTTTTATGATTTATTAATTGCGCAAATAGACGGAATAGAAATCTACACACATGACAAAATCGAATTAAGCCTAGCTGAGGTAAAAAGAACGATCAAAACTCTAAAGAACAAAAAAGCAGAAGGTCCCGGCGGAATACCAAATAAATTGATAAAAAACGGATCGGAAAAGTTATTCCGTATGATACATAAAATGTTTGAGAGAGCACTGAATGGAGAAGACTTACCGGCAGAATGGACTCAAGCATATATGACATCAATATACAAGAAAGGAAATAGAAAAAACTGCGAAAACTATCGGGGAATCAGCATTATATTGTCTATAGGCAGACTGTATGGAAAGACCATAAAGGAAAAATTAGAAATATATATACAAGATAAAATCGGAGAAGACCAGGCAGGTTTCACAGCGGGGAAAGCATGCTTAGATCACATTTACACGGTCGAACAACTAATAGAGAAAAGAATGGCCAAAAATAGATCCATCCATCTGGCTTTTGTTGGTCTTAAGAAGGCATATGACTCAATACCTAGAACCAAGCTAAGGGAAGCAATGGAAGACATCGAAGTTCCACGAAGATTAATAAACGCGGTAAAAGCACTCTACAAGAATAACGAAGTAGCTATCAAAACGGGCAATAGAATATGCAGTCCATTTAAGACGAAAAAGGGACTACTACAGGGTTGCTCCACATCCCCCACCCTGTTCAAAATATTCCTGGAAAAAACCCTGAAACCATGGAAAAGAAAGTGCGAAGGAATGGGTATACCAGTAAGGAACGAATATCTATATACGCTAAGTTTTGCCGACGACCAAATAGTGATCGCACAAGACGAGGATGACCTCAGTTTTATGATGAGAAAACTCGAGCAGGAATATACAAAGAATGGGATGGAAATAAACCTAAAGAAAACTGAATACCTAACAACGGAGAATACAGAAATAAAACAGCTGGAAATAGACGAAGGTAAACAAATCAAAGGAACAGACAAGTATAAGTAATTAGGTTTCATAATATCAAACAAAGGAACAACGGAGGAAGATATAAAAAGTAGACTAGGACAAACAAGAGACTGCATACGAAAATTGAACCCGGTACTATGGGATAAGAACATCAGCATGAAAACAAAGAAAAAAATATATAATACCATGACACGAAGTATCCTCACTTATGGGTGTGAAAATTGGACAATAAATAAAAAACCAAAAACAAAATAAGAGCAACAGAGATGGAATTCCTAAGGAGAAGAGATAGAAGTAACAAGAAGAGATAGAATAAATAACATGGAGATTAAGAGGAGAATGGGAATGAACTCCCGACATAATAGACTACATCGAACAGAAGAGTCTAACCTGGTACGGACATGTCAGAAGAGCAGACCAAAATCGGTGGATAAGAAGAATAACAGAGTGGAGCCCGATAGGAAGAAGAAAGAGAGGCAGAACCCGAAGATCTTTCAGAGATGAAGTGGACGAAGCAATGAGTAGAAGAAACCTACAGGAAGGGGACTGGCTAAACAGGAAAAATTGGAGAAAGCGGTTGAGTGAAGGAATACAGTGAAAACTGTGGAAATACTTGTATATATATATAATTGCGCAATGATCGTTTTTATTCTAATTTTTTTTTGTGAAAGTGAATTGAAAATGGCAAGTGGAAAATTTAGACGAAAGTCAGTAATTTAAAGCATGTGTCGATATAGCTTGATATGCTGTTTGGCTTATAAAGAAGCTTAGATCTCAGATGTGAGGTAACGGCAAAAATGAAGAGAATTCTTAACATTTACAAAAAAAGGACAGCATGTACTTAAAAATCTCAGTGACAGACTACTAGGTCTGGAAAATTACTAAAAAAATAATAGATTCCAACTTCTAGGTTGGACGAAACTTTGCCACCTTGCCACACTTTTCCCAACCGCATCCGTCACAAGAAAACTGTAAGGACGACTACAAAATTCACAACTTTTTGTAAAACCCGTATAAACTTGAACAACCGATTAAGACTTTTAAATTCAGTCAAGTTAATGAACCATCAACAAAAAACTGAACCAAAGAAGTCGTCTGGTCTCGATCTCATTACAACTACAATACTCAAAGAATTGTCTCCTAAAGTTTTTAACACAAATCTCTAAGTGTTAAGGACTGATCAATTCCCACCTCTCACTGAAGAGATATACCTAGTACTTAAAAATTAAGAATATATATCTCAAATTCAGTTTAAAAGAAATATTTTTATATTTTTATTCACAA
This sequence comes from Diabrotica undecimpunctata, assembly GCF_040954645.1. Taxonomy (NCBI): domain Eukaryota; kingdom Metazoa; phylum Arthropoda; class Insecta; order Coleoptera; family Chrysomelidae; genus Diabrotica; species Diabrotica undecimpunctata. The sequence continues at coordinate 130,792,931 of NC_092809.1, read as the reverse complement.
AAAATGTCGTGTCTCGCATGAAAATGTGATAAACCAACCATTGTGCTGTAATTTAAAGCATGTGCTCTGCTACTACCCCTAACATACGCTTTCTTTGTCCACAGTCGATGAACCCTCAAGATCCAAGCAAGCCTAAAATTGTGGTATGTAAAATTTTTCATATTGAAATCATCAAAACACGAATTCATTTTTAAATTATTATACAATATAATTTGCTAATATTATTTTATTTTTTAGAAAACCGGCAAATGGAACGCGATGCATGTACGTGTAGCGTGGGAGATTTACCACCACCAACAAAAGAGCGGAGAGGCCAAAGGTAGTCTAGCTTCGGCTACGGCAGCCGCCAAATCTTCAGCGGATATGTTAAGGCCGCCAACACATCTCTTCTCGCCGAGCGTTCATTCCAGACCGCCCCACGAGCTTTCACCGTTCCCGATGTCTTTGTCAAGTCATCGGCCGCCTGGGTTTGATCAGCCACATCATCCAGGGTCGTTATTTTCGTCGCCCGCTGGACATTTGGGTAAGCCTTTCATTAGTAAGTATGCCAAAGAAAGTATATTGAAACCTAAAACTTTGTTAGACATAAAAATATTCGTAGTGCTCATCATTGCATCCTAAACAGTACGCACCACTAAAAAATGACTAGAGAATTTTTCCTTCAGATATATAATAAAAAAAATCAAATCCAAATAAAATTATAACTGTAGCAAATATCATAAATGTTTGTTGAGTATAAATTATAGTTTTCATCTTTTTTTAACATTGTTTCCGATAGTTTTAGGCATTTTAAACCTTGATTAATATGACTATCATCATCCAAAGTCAATAACCGATTCTTCCGCTTGATATCTCCAAATATAATCAATTAACCCAAATATATAATCTACTTAAAATTTAAATTTGAACGTTATATCTTCTTTTAATGGAACCAATATCTTATTTTTTTATCCAATTTTCCACAAGTCCATTTGTTTCTAGCTTTTCACAGTGTTTTATTTTTTACTTTACTTTTCTCAAAATAGTACTATTTCTTCTCTATTTTTTTAAATATTTATTTGCTTTTGAATCATAAATAATGTCCTACAATGTATTCCTTATGATTAATTATAGTGTGGCCCACGTTGGGCACCATGAAGTAATAGTTGTCTTCTTTTATGAGGCGCTGCCGGCGTTTACCTGCCTTAGTGTTTACTATACGATTTGAGGTGGCCTCTTTAAGTCTATCTGAAACCTCCAATGCACGGTTTATGTATTCCTTTTAGATTTTTGATCTTTTTTAGCATTTCTTCGTTATTCTTCTGTATTTATTTGTGTTTGCAAGAACATACTTTTGTTTATTGATTGAACTATTTGATTGAAGAAATACGAAAACTGTATCATTGTAACCTGTTGGGAAATACATAAACTTGCCCAAATTTTTCCTAAATTTTTGTGATTTAAATTTGTTTTGAATGAAATATTGAAGATGAACGTAGGCTTTCAACTTTATTCTGACATAAACTATTGTACTGCATTTGGTGGGTAGCCAAATAATTAAAAAGTATTTTTATTATCTACAAAGTATAGATTTCCACGAAATATCAACATTATCATTTTGCTTAATGCTCACTTGTTTTTCCAGGTAAATCACCCTTTACTGCCAGTTCAGCAATGTCACCATTCACCCGTTACGGCGCAGGCCCATTGGGTGCCGCTTCAACATCTCCATTCACCATGTCTCCGTTTGCCAGGGAGAGCCACTTAGGATTAGGACCACTTCATCACGATCCCTGGCGTTCGTTACAGCGTACAATACCAACTTTCCCACCGTCAGTGAATCCCCTTCCTCCGACATTGCCAGGTTTGGGTCCGGCTCCGCCAGCACCGTGGACCATGAAGCCTGATCCCATCTTGGAACAAAGAGAAAGGGAAGCGAGGGAAAGAGAGGAAAGGGAGAGGGAAAGACTAAGGAGGGAAAGAGAAGAGAGGGAGAGGAGAGAAAGGGAAGAGAAGCAAAGAAGACTGGAACAACAGGTAACATATTTTTGTGTATATGTGTTTTATTTTGCTAGTATGGAAGAAGGTCTTTCTAAGAGACTCATTAATATTAATAGTATGGAGGAATAGGTCTTTCTAAGAGACTCATTAATATTCAGCTTAGCCAGCGGGGTGCTATTGTTAGAGGTGACAAATTCCATAAACAAGGGATCATTCCATAAAACAAGTAGATTCCTTGATTATAGAATTTCACACTTCGAACATTAGCACACTGCTGAACTTAATATTAATAAAAATCTGAGAAAGATAGTAGTACTTTACTTGACGTTATAAATAAAAAAATTCAATACCCAATTTGCGTCAACTTTTCCTCTTCATGTGTATTTCATGTTATCGGGTTATTTGGTATAGCCAGATTATCAATTTCTCTTTCTATATGTTGATTCTACACTGCACGTCAGAGAATACGGGCCACCCTCAAAATTTAGGAAATTTTATATTTTTTATATATTTCTTCATCTCCTTTTAATTTGTTTTATATTAGTTAAATTAACCGAAATATCATGTGTACTGAGAAGATAGACCGAGTCTATAAAGAGAATAAACAAAATCGCAAAACCTATATTAAACCATAAAATTCTCAGAGGTCATTATTTGCGAATCAACGAATCTTCACAAAATTAGTTGTTTTGAGAACTGTGTGAAATATTGTAGTGTTCTAAAGAGGTTCTGAGATATCTTAGTGTTACAATGGCCTCCTTACAGTGAAATCTACTTCGTAACATGATAGAAAAATATCAAAAGTCTGTTCAGATTGTTACATTGCTGGAAAATGGAGCAAGCCAAAGGGATGTGGCAAGACAGTTGAATGTTAGTTGTTCAACTGTGCAGAGAAGAGAACTTACCAACGATTTCTTGAGACTGGCTCTCATCAACGACGACCCAGTACGAATGCCAAAAGATCAGTTCAGATGTCAAAGAAGATCGCATTAATACTCTTGCTGCATTGTAAGACCGGACGTAAACTGCTAGAATGCTCTAAAGCCATATTCAGCAAATCCAAGGACCAGTAATCAGCATTTCTACTGTTCGACGAAGGTTAAGTGAACAGAGTTTGACAGCTTGAAGTCTAGCAAGGGGGTCATTTCTTACTGCTGTTCACAAAAGATGCAGACTTGCATTTATCCGTGAACGCGTCAGTTGGACATTAGACGATTGGAAAATAATGTTGGTTACGGATGAGTGTAGAATATTAATTTATGGTAAAGATGATTGAAACAAGGTCTACAGAAGGGTTGGAGAACATTATGCTGCCTGCACTCGGTCACATCGGATTGCTTTTGGCTCAAACGTCAGGTGGTGGCCAAAAAATCAGTAATGTTTTGGGCAGGGATTTATTTAGAGGCACACGGATCTCGTCTTGATTAAGGGGGGCGCATTAACAGCACACAGATACATAACGGAGATCCTTGAACATTAGCTGATGCAATATGCTGGGTTTATTGACAATGGTCTTCTACTAATGAACGATAATGCGAGACACACGGCAAGAATTGTAACACAGTATCTTGAAAATGTTGGTATTCCAAAAACGGACTGGTCTCCTCAATGCTTTCTTAAATTTTGTAGGTGGCTTGTTTTCTCTGACGCGCAGTGTATTTTATTATTAGTTTTCATTTTATTTTCTGTCTATTCAATTTTTTTTCCATCGTTTATGGCTTGTTTTTGATTGTATCTACCAGTTTACACCTTTTGTCCATTGATGGCATTTTTTCAGACTTTTCTGTTGTAATCATCTTGAATGATTACACCAGAAATCATACAGAAATCAAACAGAAAACATACAGAGATCATGAATTGATGTTTTTTAAAAATTTTTAATAAATTTTTAGTAAATTTTATATCATGGTTATTTCACTTTAGATCTTCTAGTGCATTTCACATCTCTTTCTTTGATGTTTTATGATTCATCCATGACTAGAATCAATATTAGTGAGCTCTAGAACTTCCTGAGTGATTTTCTTTAATTTGTTAATATTCTTTTTTTACTCCTCTTTTTTATAATGTATATTTATTATTTATGAGCGGTTACCTATTGTATACTTTGTGTTTCAGCAACAAGAACAGCGTGAAAGAGAACGAAAGGAAAGAGAAAAGAGAGAAATGGAAAGGAGAGAACTAGAACGACAAAGAGAACGAGAAAGAGAGAGATTAATGCAAGAACAACGACTTGCAGAGACCGCTAAGATGCAAGCACCGTTAATAAGAGACAGATCTCCATTAAGGAATGGAGATTTATCCGAAATCAGAGTTAAAGAAGAACCTAGAATCAAGGAGGAGGATATAATGGCTAGATCGGACCCAAGGTATGATATTAAAATACTTATTATTTTTTTGTGCGTAGTAAAGAATACATCTTTCATTGGGTGAGGTTGACAGTCAGTCAGGGTAAGATAGTGGCGAGTACTAAAAAGAATGTGGTTCGTTTGGGGGAACGGATATTTGTTGACGCTTCCATGGCGACTTCAAATGCCTAATAAGAAGTATGCTGGTCGAAGAATTAAATAGCAGCTAACTATTTTTATTGGGAATAAACCACAATTTTACTTTAAAATAAGTTTTTTTACATTTTGATTTCTACTTCGGAAATCGTTTTCAAAATATAAAACAGTAATAAATAAAATTTATTAATGTTTTGCATTTGGAGAACAATTTCCGAAGTGGAAATTGAAACGTCAAAATAAACTTACTTTAACGTCAAATATTGGCTTATTCCCAAAAGAAATAGTAAATTGTATTAAGATGCCTCAAGAAAAAGGCTTTAGAAAAATATTAACTGGCATCGTCGCATCAATCTCGCCGTCTGACCTTGGTTCGACGGCGATCATTCACGGGAGGGTGTACTTAATTGAGATTAAAATGTGCGAAAAATTGCGTCTTTTAATTAAAAATAAGATATTTGGTATTTTTCAAATAATTTCTTTGAAACCATATTTTTGTTTAGATTTTTTGGAAGTATTAGGTGTAAAAATAAAATTAGTTCATTTCATTCCCACACTTCTGCTTAAATTAAATGTTCAAACAAACCACCACCTTGTGCCAAACAGAAAAGAAATCTATTATACAACGCCTTTCTCATGGCGTTGAATTCATTTGTTAACGTGTTTTGGCTAAGTTAGATTATCTTTTGTCTCAGTTGCTGTCTAAGTTGGTGGCTCACTCGAATTCATACCTGTACAAACGGATTGTTAGCATCTTCCAAAAATACAAATCTAGAGGAGATTTGAGTCAGGTGACCGAGAAGGCAATTTTATTGTACCTTGTGTACTAATTACACGTTCATGAAAAAATGAAAGTAAATAGTCTCTAACGGCCTGTGAATTTTATGAAGGATATTCGTCTTATTGAAACCAAATTTCATTTAAGTTGATTTGAAGATGATGAAGTGCAGGAATAATTTGATTCTGCAGTAATTGAAGATATTTTACTGCGTTTAGATTTCCTTCGTTGAAAAAAGGACTAATAATATGATCTCCCCAATTCCAATCCAAACATTTAACTTTTGTTTTGGATACTGCGTGCACACGGACACACTCAACTGCTTATTTTCCTGATACTAATAACGTACAACGGATGGGTTATGTTTCTTGTGAATTGTGAATCATCTGTAAAGAAAATATTCTTTAAACAATTTTTTATTTGCTTTGCATTTCTCCCTCATAATTTCCAGAATTCCATCCGTTTAAAATTATCATCTGGAAATATTTCTCAAGTGGTCTGCACTATATAACAATGGTAGCTCTTTCTTTTCAAAATATTCCTCACTGTTTTTCATTAAAGTCAACTTCATCGGCAATTTGTTTAGTTGAACACGGATCACTTCTGCCAACGCACAGATCTGGGTTTCTCTAATTTCTTGTTCTTTGACTAATTTTCTTTTCCCGGAATTTATCTGATGGGCAGCAGTTTTGATATCTGCCATTAGTACATCCAAACTTTTCAAATTGATGAATAATGGTCAATACAGTGTTTTCTACAGGTATTGGTCTATTTTCAAAAGCTGTATCAAATAAATTAATAGTTTCTTATACCGAGTGGCCTCCAAAGTACCATTTTATTGTTTGTACTCTTTCTGCAGTTGTGTAAACAGTCGGCATATTGAATATTTTATTCTCACACCTAGCTACTTCTAAAAGAAATGAGAGATTAAACTTGGAAGAGTGTAATTGGATCGGAAACAATCGTTTTTATCGTTCGGTGTAACGCTATGATGGGCGTTTATGCACAATGTGGAGGGAAGACTAGGGGGAATACGATTGTGATCTTTGTCTATTAATTGAAAACATAATTTTAGTATCTTTGTTAGATATCTCGCTAATTATGTAATACCCACCATAATTTTTGTTAGAACCTTTAAAGAACCACTTATGTTATTTTTTTTCTATAAATGATTGAGTTTACAGTAGAGTACAGAGTTTTTAGTAGTTTATTTTTGGTGAGTAGTACAGTAGAGGGTGAGAGAAAGCGACTTGTCTAGCTAAGATTATGAAAACGCAAGAACTTTTCACGAACTTCAAATGAAGTTTTACTTACAGGTACAACCCGTTCCTGAGACACCCAGGATCATTACCTCCGCCGCCGCCTGGACCAGCGTCTATACTGGATCGCACGAGGATGATGCCCCACGCGCTGCCCCCTCATCCTTATCACACGCCGACGACTCATTGGGGCGCGCCCCATGGAGATCCGTTCTACAGATACACTTACAACCCTATTGTGGACGCTATGAGAGCACAAGAAGAAAGGGAAAGGGCTTCTTTCTTTGGGGCGTACGGAGCACCGCATCATCCCAGCCAGTTGAGGCCTAAGGTGAGTGATAGTGGCATAAAAATACATATTTTTCGCATTATGTAAGGGACTATTACCGTCTATAATACTAAAAAAATGACATATTTTTAACAATTTTTTTGTATCATCTATGATATATGGAAACTTTTTTTTATTAATATATAATATTGGAAGATTACAAAATTTTTTTTGTTTTGTTTTCATTTTTCCTGTATTTTAAAGGTATCGCCAAAAACTTTTCGTCCAAAAATTACTGCACCATGGCAGACAGTTAATCTCTGGAACGGCAAATCTAAAATATAAAATTCGAGAAGAGTTTTAAAAAGAAGTACCCTTACGTGATAGTGTACCACAAACATTAAAAATTCTTACAAAAAAAAACAAAATGGCGGACATTTTAAAAAACTGTTAAAAAATTAACCTTTTTCGAATTTTTTCAGTCACAAAAATTGTATAATTATTTTTTTTTGTCAAATTGTAGTAAACTATCATAGAGAAAACCAAAACAAACAAAATGCATCAATGTTTATTAAAATCGACAGACTAGATACGGGGATAACTGTACGCCAGTTTTAGAAACGTAGTTTTTCTCAAAATCTTAAATCTCCGGATCTTAATGGTCGATTTTAATAAACCTTGATGTATTTTGTTTGTTTTGTTTTTCACTATAATGGTTTACCACAATTTGACCAAAAAAAAATAATAAAATTTTTGTGACTGAAAAAAGTTTAAAATAAGGTCAATTTTTGAACAATTTTTCAAATGTCCGCCATATTGTTTTTTTGTAAGAATTTTAAATTTTTCTGATAAACTATCACGTAAGGGCATTTCTTTTGTAAAACCCTTCTCGAATTTTATGTTTCAAATTTGCCGTTCCAAAGACTAACTGTCCGCCATACAGCAGTAATTTTTGAACGAAAAATTTTTGGCGCCATCTTTAAAATACACGAACAAAAGAAAAAAAAAACAGAAACATTTTTTTTCTAATTTTCAAAAGTATAATTATATAAAAGAAGTCTAATTGCCATATATAATAAGAAACAAAATAAAAGTTGAAAATTTGCCATTTTTTAGCTAGACGGTAATAGTACATTAAAACCATGCACCTCATACAACAAGATCTTTTAAACTAATCCAAATACTAGCCAACTAGGCCACTATGCCAGACTTTGTCAAATGCCTGTGAGATTTTCTTTGTCAATTTCAATACATATTTACAGTTATTTTACGTCCAGTCTTGTCAGAAACTCAATAGTTAGCAATTTTTTCTACTGGATGACTTTTCTCTATATAGTAATTAGTTTAGAAGATGTATTTTTAATCAAAGAGGTTCTGAAACTATTTTCTTTTGGCATGTCTTTTGTTTTTTTTTTTCACTTGGTTCCACTTATATATCATTAATCTTCTCCTGATAATAGCATCTTTACGTTTCTCTGCTTCCTTTCATCTGTTTATTGTTAAATTTCTGGAATGTCTTATTTTCGTTTGAAAAGCTTGAGATTTTTAGCTTTTATCCAAAAATTTCTAAAAGGAATTTGAAAAATCCTAACTAATTCCTTCTGGGAAGGTTAAAATGTAAATTTTTGGAAAACAAATATCAATGGTATTTTGTCGAAGGCCGAATTTATTCATTGCTTTATTACAAAATTAGAACAAATCGGTAATCTCTTTGAACCAATACAGAGTAGATACATAGTGAGGGACGTACTGTTCTCCACGTTGGAAAAATTAGTAGGCAAAATTTGTTTAGTTACATTTACTTATATTTATGAATTTTATCTACTCAAAGTAAATTAATAAAGTTTTTTTAACATCCGATATTTTACTTCTTGTTTAAGGATCCTGCGCTGATGCACTTGAGAACAGGACCTGGTCCTGGCCCACCGCCTCCTCAAAGTCACAAGATGAGTGTAACGCCACCTACAGATCTACACAAGAAAGAAGAACCACGATAGCATCGACAGACAGTGGTAATGGCCGACGACGAGGGAATTTTAAAATACGAAATGTTGTAAAAGGAGAGGCACCAAAAAGAAAAGTAGATGGTTCGAAAAATCAATGACAAGCTAGTTGAGTTGAGTTGAGTTATTTCGTTCAACGAGAAAGTTTTGTAGGCTTTAAAATTTTGGCAAATCTCGTCACTACAAAAATGAATTTTGGAGACTTTTTAATTGCTTCGAAATTTGCTATTATTTCACAAGAAACAGATCAGTACATTTTAATGATTAAAAAAAGAGTTCTGTAAAAAATGGCAAGTAAATTTTCGTTCCATCTACTTCGTTTTCTTTTATTTTTTTTTTATAACAAGTGGAACAACAAATTTGAGCATTTTTTATATTTTAAATGTGATTTGAAAATGTATTTTAAGTGGGAGATGCTGATGCTTGAGTCTATTAACTGTAGAACTGTGAAAATTTAGACAATTTATAGCTTTTTATGTGTAAAATGAATGAATATCAAATATCGGTTGAATCTTGTCTTGTCTTGTATTTTATCCATTTTCTTAACAATCTGTATGATTTTTAGATTGGCTTCGGCTTGTGATCCTCAGTGACCAATTATTTTTAATTAGTTTTGTTTTTATTGTATCAAAATCTTCTAAAATCAAAATTTTATAAGGAAAAAATAGTTTTTTATACAAAACCTAGCCAGAAAACAAAAAGTCCATTATAGTAGACGAGGCGGAAGTTAGTATGACACGAGATGGAATCTTGCGGCTCACTTATTGATAGATCTTTTAATAATAAGTTTTAAAATTGCAAATTTTGGCGATAAATGAAGAAGGATCACATGCATGTATAGGAATCTATAGCGTCGCAGAGTTATTTTTCTTCAAAGAACAACAGTTTGGAAATATTAGGAGCCATACCAACATACCCCAAACAGGAATAGGGAAAATAACATTCAGAAAATCGGCTTTCTGTTTTTTGGATAATTAATATTCTCCAGTTTCTTCTTTGATATTGGTAAAGTTGATTTTATTTAACAAAATGTATTGATGTCTGAATAAAGAAAACTCAAAGAGCTATGAAAAGACAAATGTTGGGAATATCGTTGAGAGATAAAAAGAGGAACGAGTGGATAAGATGCAAAACCGAAACAACAGACGCTGTCGAACATGCATTGAAATTAAAATGGAAATAGGCTGGGCATAACGAAAGATATCAGGATGGAAGATGGAATAAAGAAATTGGCCGCTGGAGACCATATACTGCAAAAAGGTCAAGAGGTCGACCGCAAATGAGATGGAAAGATGACATTGAGCAAAGCGCAGGTCCAATGTGGACAAGACAAACAGAAGACAGAGACAAATGGGAGAGGCCTATATTCGACACATGAATAGATTTTGGGCTATAGATAGATAGATTGATTTCTGAAGTTTTGTCTTTTATTTAGATTTGGCAACGCCGCAAAAAGCCGTTATTCGTGTATGATGCTGTAAATTTTAATAAAATACTCAAAATCTATAACCTCCATTTATATCTGGACCAGATTGAAATCCTTTGCTATTGCCTATGTTAAACGACACTTTGAGAACCAAGTTGTGTTTCAGTGTAAAAAATTTGGATCTTCGATCAGGATGAGTCGTGAACGATCCATCCACAATCATTATTTATTACTTAATATCACTGTAAACAATCCATCATTATTTATTACTTGATGCTATTCACATAAAAATGTGATCTCAATCAAAATGTACCTCCGTTAGTCGACTCGGCAGCACAACGAGCTGACAACACTCAATTCCGTCGTGAGTAGTATAGTCTGCACATGTAGCGTTGTTATAGTCAACTTGTGCGCTCGTTCTCATATGCGTGTTCGAATAAACATAATATTGTCATTATCTGTCAAATGATTACAATTTCAAATACTATTTTAACTACAGTTAGTATTTCTCAGCATCGAGTCTCTCAAACAGTGTTTTAATCAAACAAAATAACTAAAAAATTACAAAATATCAGCTTAGACGTAAATTTTTTACAAATTCATAGTAGTTCTATTGAACCTTGAAGGTATAACCTCGAGTAATTTTCAGAAAATTTAAATGTTAGCGACCACATTTTTAGGATTTTTTTTTATTATATGATCTCATATAGCATAATCAAAAGGGATGTCTAATAAAATCCCAGAAGATATTTTTGCAATGATTTTATATATGTGTGTGTAGATTTATGCATATATAAACGGATTGTATGCAGAATGTTTCAAAAACTAACAACGGTTGTCATATTTCAGGTGAATGTAACATTTACATTAATATGGACGAAGGAGCAAATGCCAGAGGAATGGACAGTTGGCCTCATACAGCCAATATATAAAAAAGAAGATAAGAGGGAATGCCAGAATTATAGGCCAATTACATTGCTAAATGTAGTATACAAAATTCTTTCTGGTATAATCTACAATAGATTATTAGAATACTCCGAAAATATAATTGGTGATTATCAAAATGGATTCAGACCAAATAGAGCCACTACAGATAACATATTCATACTAAGAACGATACAAGAAAAAGCTTATGAATACGACATAGACCTATATAATATGTATATAGACTTTAAACAAGCTTTTGATAGTGTGAAAAGAGACAGAATGCTGGAAGACCTTTGTAATCTAGGTATACCTAAGAAATACATCAGCCTCATAAAAATGACGTTGCAGGGTTCAAAAGCCGCAGTCAGAGTAGATGGAGAACTGACTCCCCTGTTTAACATCAACATGGGAGTAAGACAGGGAGATGCCCTATCAACCATGCTATTCAACCTAGTTCTTGAGGCAGTCATCAGAAAAACCAATATAACCGGCCATATAAACACCAAATCAGTACAAATTACTGCATATGCAGACGATGTAGCCATCATTAGTAGGAATAAGCCACGACTAATGGAAGTGTTCAAACAAATTGATCCTGAAGCAAGAAAAAGAGGTCTCAAAATAAACGAAGCAAAAACGAAGTATATGACAGTCAAAAGAATAACTGACAATGAAAATAATATCACAATAGACAACTATACTGTCGAACGAGTGGATGCCTTTACATATCTCGGCACAGAAATCAATCAGAAGAACTCCGTAAGTAGCGAAATTAATGCACGTATTTCCAGCGGGAATCGTACATACTATGCTAATAAAAGATTGATGACATCAAAATTATTAGACAAAAGAACCAAAATGACTATCTACAGAACACTGATTAGACCCGTAGTAACCTATGGATGTGAAACTTGGGTAATGACGAAAAAAGATGAAGCCCAACTCAGGATATTCGAGAGAAAAATACTGAGGAAAGTATATGGCCCGGTACAAGAGGAAGATGGCACATGGAGAATCAGGAGAAACGACGAGGTTAATGAGTTAAATGAAGGTTATGACATTGTAAGATTTGTGAAAAGTCAAAGACTGTCATGGCTGGGACATGTGCAGAGACAAAACGATGCAAAAACAACAAACAACAACAAAGAAAATATTACAATGGAAGCCCATAGGAAGGCGAAAAAAAGGAAGGCCCAGAACGAGATGGTTGGATGACGTGGAAGACGACCTGAAAACAATGAACATAAGACAATGGAGAAGAAGGGCACAAGAGAGATCTGAATGGAAGGACATAGCTAGACAGGCAAAGATCCATCCAGGGTTATGATGCCAAAAGAAGAAGAAGAAGAAGTAACATTTACGGATAGAACTGTTGCGAAATAACTGCAGATACGAAAATCATGTAGACGGTTTTTGTAAGCGTTGGATGTTTATGGTTGGACTCTTAAAGGTACCTACAAGGGGACACTGTGCAGGGCTACAAGGACAATGTACGAACACCGAATTTAAAACCACACACAATTTTCTCTCTTATACGTTGCTTGCCAATATGACAAACTAACTAGTAACTCTCTAATAAATCCTTCTCTTCTCTACAATGTGCTATGTTTACATGACCTTTTCCCAAGGGCACATCACAAAACTTGTTTGTACTTACCGTTGTTTATAAGTTTTATTTAATCAATATATTTCACATACCTACAGTTTTTTAAAATTAATTTCGCACACTTCTGAGATGTTCTGTGGTAGAAGTATTTGTCAATTATAGACTTCGAAACATTTCCGGTGACACTGAGATGAAAAGATGAGGCTATTATTAGATTTTGAACTACCCCTGATTGACGTTTTAAAAGGACAACTCAAACGCAATGATAAAATAAAATGGAAATAGTAATGAGACGTGGCATGATAAAGCTAAGAATTTATAGTAGAAGAAAATATCGATCGAGAATATTGATCGAGAAAGCACATATGAAATATTTACAAGTGAAAATTTATATTTAGAAATGGACCAAGATTAAGAAGAATGTTAAAATTGAGGAAATTTTCACGATGTGCTCTTGATACAATGTATTAGAATACTTTCATTATCTAACGAGTGTGTTATTTTAAACGTATATACCCTTCCTTATTTTTGAAACCTACTCAAATCTTGGAGATCTTTTCACACGAACCTTATTCGAGAAACATATGTCATAATATAGTCACCAAAATATTCGAGACGTTTTGTGACAGTTCTTGTTAACGAATCGGTTTTCGCCGGGTGTAAATCCGGCGTATTAGCCGGAGCTATGTCAGGTTTATAGTGCTGCTATTCTTGTTAGCGGTACTGGACGGCACTATCATTCGATCTTCGGATAACTGCTGGTTTCTCCCTCGGCAAGTCGTCCCTACATCCGGAAGACTACAAGTTGAATTTCGATAGTCAATAGACGATGATCAAGAATTATTTTAAATAATTATTGCATTTAATGCCGGAGCTTTGGATACGGATCTTCGTATCTTTACAGCCTTTACAACCGGCGTGGTAAAAAATCGAGTCAAGTAGTTACCAAAATATTTGGGACTTTTTGTAACGGTTCTTTTTACGGAACCGGTTTTCGCACAGGCCTAAATCTGCCGGATTACCCGGAGGTACTTCTGGTTTACAAGTGCTTCTGTTCTTGTTAGCGGTTCTGGCCAGCACGTTAACTCATCATCATCATAAGTGGCTCGACAATCCGTTGTGGATCTTGGCCTGCTCACAACGAAGTCACCACTCCTGTCGATTCCTGGCAACTTCCTTCCATCTTCTGACCCTTTGAATCTGTAGGTCTTCTTCCACATCATCAATCCATCTCCTTCGTGGTCGTCTTCTACTTTTGTGCCCTCTGGTTTTGAAAGCACGTTCACTCCATCGTCGGGTAATTGCTGGTTTCTTCCTCTGCACGTTGTTCATAGATCCGATCGGTAATGCTACACACTTTGATAGTCAATAGATTTCGGTGTGAAAACGGTTTGTATCATAAAATAGATGATGATCAAGAATTATTTTAAATAATTATTGCATTGGATGCCGGAGCCTTGGACACGGATCTTCGTTTTCGTCTTTACAACCGGCTCGGCAAAAAACCGGGTCATGGTGTCACCTAAACATTGGGGACGTTTTGTAAAGGTTATTTTTAAGTAACCGGTTTCACACGGGAGTAAATTTGGTGAATTAGCTGGGGCTATGTCCGCTTTACAGTGCTTTTGTTTTTGTTTGCGGTACTGGCCAGCAGTGATCGTCCTTAGATCCGATAAGACTACACATTTAACTTTGATAATCAATAGACTTCGGTGTGTAGACGGTTTGTATCACAAAATAGATATTGATCAAGAAATATTTTAAATAATTATTGCACTTGGTGCCGGAGTCTTGGATGCCTATTTTCTGTTTCGATTTACAAAAAGGCCGGTCATTTAGTCACCAAACCATTCGGGACGCACTGTACTTCGCCGGATCGAAATCCGGTCGTTAGCCGGCGCCATGTCCGGTTTAAAGTGCTTTTGTTATTAGTGCAAGTCAAATTACTCGTTCGCCAGGTAGCAGCCGGTTTCTTCCTCGACACGTCATTCCAATACCAGACAAGACTACACAGTGACCTGTGATAGCCAATAGACTTTGGTGTATTCCCGGTTTGTAACTGAAAATATATTGATGTCGATCAAGAATTGTTTTAAATAGTTGCCGGAGACTTGAATTCGGATCTTCGGTTTCGACTTTACAGCCGGCTCGATCGAAAACCATGTCGTTAACAAGACCGCTTAGTTTCTATTTCCCAGGGGCGTAGTAATAGGGATTATTAACAATATAATAAGATCTTAATTTTATAACTACCGCTATATTGCTTTTTAAATTGTGCTTTTTTGAAATATTCTGTTTGCAACAAACCGTCGCTATCCCTATAATGTAGATATGATCTTGAATGTCAAACGAAGAGTACCACTGTAGCTTTTTGAAATGTAAACACGTGATTTTATTTGTAAAAACAAATTTTGGAAGCTTTTTATTTTTAATGTGAAAGCGTAAAATAAAAAGATTTTTTGATATCACGTCACATATTTTTGAGTTTTAGAGAAGGAGGAAAATTAATTATATGGAGTTATCTTTGAGTTTATTTTGATGTTTACCGATCTGATATGAAACATCTAACAGTTGAGAATTAAACTTGCACATATTTGGTTGAATGAGCATATATCTATCAAATTAACCTTAAAGATTATTTTTTAAATATATCTATACTCTTTTGTATCAAATGCTTTCCTTTTTGTTCTTTCGCGTTCATGATTTGTAGATCCGCTATTAATGTTTAATCTGTTTTATGTAAATCTCTTTATTATCTATATAATATCATTATATATAATTATATTTATTAGTTTGTCTCTGCACACGTCTCAGGCATTCGGATATAATAATCGATTCTAGGACAATGTAGAAGTTTTGTTGTATTATCGTTCGCAAACGTCTATGTTTGGCACATTAGACAACTTGACTGCACAGGTTGAGTTGACTTTCTTAATTCCTAATTTCATAGTGCTCTTTCGCACGGTCCTTTCATTTCTATTTCCAGCACAAATCCTCTAGTTTCTCACTTCAGTATTAATCTTTACTCCTTTTTGACTTTACAGGTCCCACTATAATTTTTTTAATATTCGGTTTTCAATGACTATTTTCCTTTTGAATTCTTTAGACTTTGTCTCTCAGCTCGATATTTTGTATTTCTTCCTTATTTTATTTTATACGCATAATTTGTATTTTTTCTGATCCATTGTTTTATGTTAGCAATTGTTTGTTCTATTTAAAGATTATACCGATATCAAAATCAGGTTTTAATAGTTTTAACTGTTTAAAAATAAAATCTTCCAATAATTCTCGTACACTAGCTACTAGATTGTAAATATTTTATTAAAATATTCTATTTTATTTAAATATTTCAAACAACATACGTAAAACGCTTTTTAACAAAATGTACAGTACCTATTGTTGTTTACATTTCACAGAAGCCGTTAGAACTTTAACCTGTGATTACCTTACAGATTTTAAATTTGATATCGTAAAAGCCGAGGTGCAGAAATGTAAAAATTGTAATTTATGTAAAGTTTACTTCTTTGAAACAATAACACATCATGATGTACATAAAGTCGAATATTGGAACACTTAACTTAAGCTTTAACTAGCGTTGAAAATTTCAATACGAGCCGATAAGTGATATTAACTTCTGATTTTATCATGTGTTTTCTGTGTTTTATTTGTAACAGTATTTAATCTTGTTTTAAATACCTTATATTGGACGTCTGTTTTGGTAAGATAATATTGTTCAAAGTAACAAGTTACTAAGCCGAAGAATTTTTAAGTGCAAAATATTTGAGCAAAATTTGCCTTCTTATCGACTCTATGGTACACACTCTCATGAAATTTAACCTTCACGTCATAAAACAGAATCCTTGAACCCTCTATTCACTAGTTAATGTTTCTCCTTACAGCCCGTTATTCACCTGTCTGTTTAATACTACTGCTATATTAAACAGTGCCCACGTTAGGCGCCTATATATTTTGTTTTAACATTTTCAGAAAGCCATTTGTTTCCAAGTGATCCATGTACCTGCCGATAGTATAATTGTTTTTTAATGTACGTGGTTTTTCATTTGCTCTTTATTCAGTTCGATTCCAACTTCATTAGCAGTATCTTACTTACCAAATATATCGCTTTGATGGAAAAGGCATTCAACATTTTGGAAAAAAGAAATGGAAACAAGCACCGATTAACAAGCTTTAGAAGATTAAAAATACAAGAAAGGAAAGTACAAAATATGTACACATATCTTGCATACTAAAGAGACCAAACGGGAATTCATCGTCACTGCTGCTACAACCCTCGATCGCTTTAAATCCAGCCTCGAGCTTGTTAAGTTTTTGCCGCGATTCAGTCATATTCATTAGCAATTGCTGCTTTTTCTCACCAACACCATAGTTCCATATAATTTTTAATCTGTGTGTCTACTACTCCTTGGCTGTCACATAAGTATTCATTTTTGAGGGTTATGTTGTTGTGATCGTCTTGCCCGTATCAGTCTACGTATTTTTGTGAGAGTTGTCACTCTTTTCCCACCCTATATACATTTGTATGCGCTCTAGATAAAATACAAATTGTATAAATTATTTGAAGTATTACTGAAGTAAAGATTTATTCTCATTAACAACTTGTTCTATTCATGCTTCCTTATTTAGTTAAATATCCTTTGAACTATCTCTAAATATGGTTTGTTCCAAGTCGGTATGAAATTCTGTGCAAACACATTTCAAACACCATATTTGCAAAGTGTATAGTCCTGGGGAGAGACGATGTAACGTTTGAAATACTGATGGTAGATATTCAAGTTTTATTTATTAAGGTTTGTTTGTTGATAGTTGTTTCATTTTAGATTTTCTTTTCTTGTTTTGAATCTCCTAACTTTGTAAGTGTTTTGTTATGATACAATGAGTTGAGGTTTTTGAAGCTGTGGTTTGAAATTATTTCTTCTTGATGTTTCTCATGCGGTTGCACTGGATATATTAAAGGCGATGTGGCACTGATGGAACTTATCTTCAGAGTTGTGGCTGATCGTTCATTGAACTTACTAACCCTTGGTCTATGGCCTTTCAGAATTCTGCTGCTGTCATTGATAAAACGACGGGGGAAAATAATTCCACAGCATGTCACATAAGCTTGAAAGTCTTCATAAATATAAATGAATTATGATTATAAGTGACAAAGTTAAGACTAAATCATCACAGTGTGTATTTTACAATTTGTATCACGAATATTTCAGTTTCCTATACCATATTTTTCAAAAGGGAATACAATTTTATCCATCCTTATGTTTTAATTATATATGTTAAACCTTATTGGCTTGTCTTGTATATTTGATCAATTGTGCGGTGATGCAGTGGTGGTAACGACAAATATTTGATTGTATTAGACTTCGTCATTCTGTTTATGTAGGTGAAGTATTAAAACTGCCTAAAAAGTTATTGTAAATAATATAAAAAGCTTATGAACGTTTTTAAATATTATTAACTGTAAAGAAGAAATATTGAACAGTTCGTTATATGCTATTTTTTTTAATTTAGGTTTTGTTTCTTTTTATCCTAATTTATTTTGTAAATATTATAATTATTTAAGTAATTTATTTAAGACTGATGACTTATCATCTTTTCTTCTCTAATAGTTATATCTTTTTGTATTTAAATCTTGTATTTGTAGTCAAAGTGTTGGTAATTATGTAGGCTGTTAAATATTCCACGTGAAAAATAATATCCTTTTCTCAAGAATACTTAGAAATCTTCAACATTTTGACACCGATACATGTAACAATAGTTGATTTTTTTTTAAATTAATTTGTTATTTGGTTTACTTTGGAAAAAGTATGCACCACAGTACAAATACATTTTTCAATATTTTAATCTTTTTGTAGAATTTTCATTGTAATGGGTACTGTGGTACATACAAAAGGTTGTGGATTCTCTTCCCATTTGTGACATTGTAAGCTTTTAAATAAATAAGTCTTAAAGGCTAGTTTGTGAATAACAGAAACCCGCAAGGTCTCTAATTCGTGTACACATTAAAAACATAGAGGTTGTTTTATATTTTCCCATACTGTTCCACAATATCGTAGGTTGCGGTTGATAGTTTATGACGTATTGTTAAGATGTGGGACACCTGCTAGTAGAAAATATGCACAAACTGGCCTGTAAATCTCCTGTAGATAAATGCTTTTTAAATAAATTTCAACATGTAGATAAATCACTGTGCTGTATTCAATGTTTGTTAGGAAACAATTTTTTATGTGTATGATTCTGAAAGAATCGCGTGATGTAATATATAATAAATATTATTGTTTCTATAATATTAGAAACATTAGTCATAATGTTGTTTTTTCTTGAACCTCACCTTCCCCGTCCTATCGTCGGAAGTTGAAGAAATGGACATTTGAAATACTATTTAATGCAGTATTGAATGTGTAATGTGTAAACAAGAAAACATTTTATAAAGGGTGTTTTTTTAGAGGAATAGAACTTTGAATTGGAATAAAAAAACACGATATTTTAAATTGACATGAAATTGACTTTACTTTATTCAAAAGATAATCTTTTCGCATTATAGTTTAAATATGATTTTTGGCATATGACCGCCATGGTTGGCTATGCCGTATATCGGCAATAACGCGGGCGAATGTTATTCTCGAAGTGGTCAATCGTTTCAGGCTTATCGGCGTAGACTAGCGACTTCACATATCCCTACAGAAAATAGTCTGGCGGTGTCAAATTACACGATCTTTGAGCAGTGGCGGCTTTTGGGGGTAGGCAGGATAGGCCGGGCCTATCCAATAATTTTAAGAGCTTCAAAATTAAAAAACATATTCAAAAATTATGTTAATGCATGTAAATAACTTTTAAATGTACTAAATCACTCAATACATTAGCGTCAGTTAAAACAACTATGTTATTATATTACCACAGAAAGCATCGAAACGTATTCAGGCATTTTAAATATCATTAATAGGCCCGATCGGAACTGGCCGACCCAGCTCACATAAGATCCCCGTACAAAAAACGTTTGAAGTTATGCAGCTTGCCGGACAGCCATTATTATTGTCGTGTTTATGCTTCCTGTTTAGGCACCAGACGATCGGGCCTACGGCGACCATTGTTGTCACTTGTAACGTAATTATCAAATTGTAATATAAATTTTCTTTTAAATTATGATAAAAAAAATATGCAACATAATATATAAATGTAACATATTTTTAAACAAACACCACAATTGCAAACAAGTGCACGGTTGCCCAAATAAATTTAAAAAAATTCGTAAAATTCGAAGAAAAAAAATCACATTTGCTTGATTTCTATATCGCCTGATTGTATGCAACTTATATATTGTGAGATTGTTTTATAACTGATACATAAAAATGACTGAAATTGATGGAAAAAAAATTATTATGAATGAAAGGCCTACTCCAACATTGCGCATTGACCAAAAAAATGGGAAAAAGGTGCGTACTTTTAATTTCTCTTGGTATGATGTCTACAAATGGTTGTCTGGAAGTATTACGAAAAATAGACTATATTTTTGGCCGTGTTTATTATTTTCTAATAAGAAATGTGTATGGAATTGTGAAGGATACTTTGATTTAATAAATATGTCTGCCTCCTTAAAAAAACATTCCAGTTGCAAGGAACATTTAAGTAATTTCCTCTTGAAGAATGTACAGAAGAGGGCGTTTTCTGTTCGGGATTTGCTAAATGAAAAATCAAAAATCGCAAAAATTAGATACAACGCAGAAGTTAAAATGAACAGAGAAATCATTAAAAAATTAGTTAGGGGGGGGGTCGTGACCCCTCCCTCTGGATCCGTCACTGATTACACATAGCTATGTGTAATTTGCTGGCTTGGCCTACCCAAAATTTTACCACACCAGCCGCCACTGTCTTTGAGGCCAATTAACAGGTCCGAAAGTTGAATAAATCAATTGTGGCACGAGCTGTGTGACATGTTGCGATATCTTGTTGAAACCACAGCTTCTGTACATCATAGTTGTTCAAATGGGGAATAAAAAATTCAGTTATTATGGCTCAATATCGGTCACCATTGACTGTAACCTACTGACCAGCATCGTTTTTGAAGAAGTATGGACCAGTGATTCCACCAGTTTTGTTTGTTAACATAGAAAGTGAGCTTCATCGCTAAACAAAATTCGCTTATGAAAATCAGGATCAACGGCAATTTTGTTTTGGGCCCATTCACAGAATTTACGACTTGCTAGGTGATCATGTAGCTTTAATTCTGGTACGAGTTGAATTTTTTAAGCACGTAAACCAAGATATTTCTGCAAAATCTTCCATAACGTGGATGGACATATACCCAACTGCTGTGCACGATGGCGTATTGACTGATTCGGGTCTTCCTTTATGCTACGCTCTACATCAACAACTTCTTCTGTACGCACTGCACTACATCTCTGTGCATGCGTATTATCATTTAGAGTAAACTTGGTGGTGGTTCCATGGTTAATCGTATTAATTGCTCTGATGGACGATTATGTTGACCATAAAATGGGTGTAGTGCACGATACGCATTTCGAACAGAACCATGATTTTCAAAATAAATTTGCACAATTTGGAAGCGTTGTTCAGGCGTAAGTCTATTCATGATAAAATGCCAAACCAAACTCATCCCCCTCCCCTAATCTATGACCAAACTAAGCATAAATCACTTGACAGCTGTCAAAGTGGCCGCCAGTTAAAAAAGTGTTGCCAACTTACATTTCTATACCTCTCTAAAAAAAACACCCTTTATTAACGGTAACCACGCTATGCGATATCACGACAATTAATATGAAACCACACATCATTATGTCGATAGCTGGGAGAGTGTTAAATTGCCAGTGAAATTGTCTATCTCAAGTTACAATACTTAGTTCTTTATAAAATCACAAATATTCTTGTAACGTAACTCATTCTTTTTGAAGTGAAAACTTCTTATCACTCGGTTTGATGTTTTTGCATGGGCCCAAAATAATATTTATCGTGACGCGAAATATCGACACGCCTGCAGTAACTTTGCGGTATACAGTAATATACATAATATACACTTATTATAAAAGTAAAATAATATTTAACAAACGTCATTTTATTTTTTTATAACAACTCCAGAACGACTGATTTGTCGAGAACAACAAATATTTGTTGAAATCCAAGGAAGGTTTAAAAGGTGAGAAAATAAGATGGAATTGTACGCAGAATAGGAAAAACAATAATTTTAGTTTCAAATCATGAATGTGTTGCCTGTGTGAGTCCATTTCAAATAGGTAAAAATAAATAAAATAAGACTTACAATCAATTTAATTTTACCACCAAAATGACCGGTTTCGCTTACTACACTTTGCTAAGCATCTACAGGTCTAACGGTACCAGGTAAATTAAATGCTGAAATTACAAAGCCCACATTAGGGTGCTATCTTATAAAGATAACAATTACAGTAATTATGCCAATATTACATGTCTGTGATTATTAATATGAATAAGATTAATGAAGCAGACAAAGTAAAAACCCACAAATTGGTATAAGATAATCTATTGAATTGAAATAAATTAGTAAATAACCAAAATACTACTTAAATGCCGGTACAAGAATTATTAGAGAGATGGGAAGATGAAGTCGATGAGGATGCCAGGAACTGCCTGGGAACGCGTTCATGGAAAAGAACAGCGGTAAATAGAGATGGTTGGAGAAGCCTGTTGAAGGAGGCCAAGGCCCGATTTGGGCTGTAGCGCCATTGGATGGATGGATGGACAAGAATTATTAACTAATGATTCGTGAAACATAGTTCAAATCCTGGATTGCTGGTGATGGGTGATCATCTCGTCGGTATACTGCGAAAACCAGGTAAATGACAAATTTTAAAATATTGAGTTAAATATACCAAAATTTTCAGCTTTTTCCGCTCTACATACAGGTAAAACCCAATAAATGATACGACCTACCATTCAGCAGATAATTTGTGTAATAAACAAATAAGTTACACCTAACCAACTTTTCATTTTCAAATAAAACAATATAGCGCTACTTACTTCCATAAAATTAAAGTTCTGTTGCATGTAAAACAAAGTAAGCCCACATATACTATTATGCCGGACAACAAGATATTTCTACTACTGCATACCATATTCAGTAAAAAGGTGATAAGTGTCTCTAATACATTTTACGTGTATGATTTATTAAAATTTCTCTTTCATATCGACTAGTAAAAACCTTTAAGTACACTTACTTCATTCTACCTGAAAACGGGTTGAGTTAAAATTTAGAAATGATTACTAAGCTAAAACCATAAATGATCTTAACGGTGTTAAGTTAAAAGAATATGCTAAAATTAAGCAGACTATTAAATAAAATTGCTTGTCTTCTATATTTGTGACTAGGAAGAAAGTTTTGAAATATTTTGTTAATAGGTATTAATTAGTTACTTGTGCAATATCTTGGGTTTTTTAGATTTCTTTGAAACTGAAGACAGCAGTTCAATTCTTGATGATTCTCAGAACAATATAGTCTCAATGATCGAATCCATTTTTGATAGTGACATTTTAGATCTAGACCCCACATATCAGTCAAGTGAAGAGGGATCACTCTCTCTAGGAAGTCTATATGAATTGATTGAGGATGATGAGAAAGAAAATACTGAAATAGGTGCACCCACGAACAGTTTAGTGTCAAGTGAAATAGCTAGTTGGATATTAAATCTACTTTTTGACAAAGTATGGAAAGACGTACATCCACTAAAACGGAGAAAAGCTAACTCCAAAGAATGTGTAATAAATGTCGCAAAAAGGAGGCGTGCTAAGGGTTTGACTTATGAGAAAAAAAAAAAAGAATAGACCAGCAAAATTGCCAATACCAATTAATTGTTCAGAGTGCGTTTACAAATGTGCCAGTTATTTCAGCGAAGATTACACACAAAGACTATGTCGTGATTATTGGAAGTTAGAATATATAGGCCAGAAAAATTTTCTTATTGCACGTATTAAAATGGAGCCACCAAAGAGAGTCGTTGCAGTTTGTCGAAGTTTAAAAAAACCACGTGCATTTTCCAAAAAGTGTTACTTTTCTTTGAATGGTCAATACATACAGGTATGTGAAAAATTTTTTTGTAAGACACTTTGTATATCAGCGTCGTTAATACAAGATGTTGTAAGAAAACTGATATTCTAGGCTGTTATGCAGATACGGATAAAAGAGGCAAGCATACACCGCCAAATAAGACAAGCAGTGAAACCCGAAAAATCGTGAAGGCTCATATTGAGTCTTTTCCAACCATGGGCACACATTATATTCGCCAAAGTTCAAAGCGTAGATATTTGGACAAAAATTTAAGTATAAGAAAAATGTACCAACTTTATATAAATGACTGTGGACAGAAGAAACTGGAAGGTGTAAGCGAAATTACATATCGAAGAATATTTTCTAGCGACTATAATTTAAGGTTTTTTGTTCCTAAAAAAGATCAATGTTTAGTTAATAATAAATATGATAGGGCTAATCCAACTGACAAATCGAATTAGGAAGACAGTTACAGAGAACATCAGAAAAGAAAAGAAGTATGTAATCTTGAAAAACGAAATTCTACAATTTGTGTGTATATGAAGCCGCATTACCAAATGCAGCTTACTGTTTCGTCTGGTCGGAAATTAACGGTAGACGAGGAAGTTCTGAAATAGTAAGCATTATACTCCACTACTTATCAAAATGTGTTCCAGAATATGTAAGTGAAATAAGTTTATTTTCTGATACCTGCAGAGGACAGAATCGTAATCAGCATATTGCAGCCTTACTATTATGGAATGTTCAAAACATAGACCATTTAAATACTATTAAACACAAATTCTTAGAGTCTGGACATTCCTATATGGAAGTTGACTCTATGCATAGTAGTATCGAAACCGATAAAAAAACACAGATCTATCTATGGGATACCAGATTACTTGTCTGGTTTTGAAAATGCAAGAGGAACTAAAAATATCAAGGTTGATGATAAAAAAGTATGTATAGAACCATACAAATGTAAAGAATTTAAATACTACGACTTTTATGATTTAAAAAATTTGTCACACAGTTTAATTAAAAACCTGACAAAAGACCAAAACGGCAAAAAATAATGTGGTTGAAAATAAAAAGAATGAGATTTGTGAAAGGAGAGACAAACAGAATCTATTTTAATTATGACATGTCAACAAGCTTCAATTATTTCCTTACTGATAATGCACGACAGTCAACAAGAAAAAAGCACGCCAAGTTATTAACTAATACAAACAAGCAATCTTGAAGAACTTAAGCGAATTTATGATGCACATTTATCAATTAGCATAGCAAAAAAGAGAGATTTGGTACAGCGATGTGATAAGGGAGTGATACCGGAGGAATATCACGGGTAGTATCGTAATTTGAAAACGGAAAATGATGTACCTAACAGACATCTTGCCAGAGCTTGCTTTCAGTGACGAATCGGACGAGGAAGCCTCATAATAATATTGTTATTATATATAAATATATAATATTGTTATTATTATATTCGAAATAAATTTGTTATTTCTATAGAACTGCTTATCATTCATATAAATAATAACTATAACTACAATCAGCTGTTAATATAATTTTCAGGGAAAACCAGTTAAATGTCATAAATATCGACTAATACCTTAAAATATTGCGATTACCTAGTAAAAGCCTCATATCTCGATCACAAAACTGGAAAATATTGTACATGGTTTATTATATTTGTGTTAAATATGTTATTTGAAGAGTAACTGATTTATTTATTTATTGAGTAAATTTAGGACTAGTCAGATAGGTGTCTCAATTTTTTCAAACTAATGATAAAATATCATTTCAGATATATGCATCTTTCACTAGAATACCGAATATCAAAAACAAGCTGACTGCTTAATTCACAATAAAAAACTAAACTTTAAAAACGTTTTTTCTCGATTTCAGTATTCTGCCATTTACCTGGTTTTCGCAGTATACCGACGATCTGTTTTATTGCAACTGTTTGATAATTAGCGGAGAAGTTCTTAAGGGGGGAGATATTAACAAATGAAATATGAATAAGGTATTATGTAATTGTTTGTTAAATGAAAGTAATGTTTTATATTATTAAAAGTTATTTACATTTATTCCTATATATTTACTATATATTTTAGAAATGTGTGTTAATTTATTGGATTTTTAATTAAAAGGATAGTTATATGACAATGAATAAAGTTAAATGTACAATTTTGTGGGTGTGCAACTACTTTAACTTGTAATTATCAAATTTTGATAAATTGAATTTGGTTTCTGTTTTGGCAGGAAATTGTGATGTCAAATATATTTAAATTACTAAAATTAAAACACTTAAGGGCAATCAAAGACAATTAGGGACAAACAGAACACAATTAAAAGACAAAACAGACATTAAATTTTCTTCCCTTTATTACCAATTAACGTTAAATCGATTTTTGACTATTATCGTTATCTAATTAGAGGGAGTGAGCCAATTGACATCGTTTCTCTATGAATATCAAATGATCACCGATCACAGCTCATTTTAAAGGTTTGTTAATAACCTACCAAATTCTTTTTCAGTTTTGTTTATAAATTATAACAGTTTTAATTTACAGACGTAAAATTCTAAAACTCTACCGTTTTTTACTTAAATCATTGTTAAGACTTTCTAAAACAAGTTGTTGTAGACTGTCTTGATCTTAAAATTTTATAATAGAGTTCAAAATCAATGACTTCCAACAACAAATTTTCAAGAAATACTTTACTGCAAGGAATAAAACCACACATTGTACTATATAAATTTATTGAATTAACAATGAAGTATACTGGGAAATCATATTTGAATACTTTAACGTAAATTCAAAATAAATTACATCAAATCAAAATTCACAAGAAACAGTTATTTACAGGGAAGTATTTTTTTATAAATTGATCTTAATTTTCTAATTACATTTAAACTATTTATTTTCTATACCACATTTGCAAAGTATTCATTCTTTTAACTTTCTTTTGTAACTGTAGAATTCCATACAAAAGGGCTTCAGCTGTAGGTGGACATCCTGGTACATATATATCCACAGGAACAATTCTATCACAACCCCTAAATCAAAAAAACTATGAGTTAATAAATCAATGTGAGTTGAATAAATTATTTTATATAAAAAGCGTTTCATTTCAAATATAAACATATTGTAATAATCTACCAAAAAGATCATAAAATGGTATTTTTATAATCTGTATAGTTCATACAGATTTATATTATAATCTGTTACATATGTGAATTTTTGATTGTTCAAAACAGTTCTGGCAGTGTTCTGTCAGCTCCTTCAGGATGTGTGCCGCTTTATCTCTCGCAGCTTCAACCCAATGAAATCTTAGTCCTTTTAATGAAGTTCTTACATGACTCAAGATCTAATAAGTATGGCATATGTTGAATAATGGAATGCTATTTTTATCATAGATAAAGTTTAAAGGTCTCATAAATCTTTCCAACCTACAACCTGAAAGATGTCTTGTGCATACTCTCCATCTATGTGGCTTTAGGATAGGTTTTCGTACCCTCTGCTGAGCCCCTTTTGTGTTGAGCAAATGCAAAAGTACTTGAACATTTTTCTCTTTGCACCACTCCTGTTTGTTCCCTGGACCTTTGTAGCTCCTTACTGAACTTCATTGTGGATTTACTGACTATTTTTTAGTAGTTCCTCTTCATCTATGGAAGTATGGTCTGGATCCAATTTTATATCTTCCACTATCAGAATGTATAGTGACTCCTGCTTGATGGGAAAAGGCTAAAGAAAACTGGTTGAATACACCTTAAAAATATATGATGTTTCAGACATAATTAAAAAAAGGTTTTTAAACTTTTACTAACACCTTGAAAAGTCCATCTTTTAGATTGTTTCTATACACATATTGTTCCAGTAGGTATTTGCTAAATGTAACTGATTATTAGTAAACCATTGATTATAGTGTTATGTTTATAGAGATTTCCCAATTTTACTACTTTTATTTTACTTGTTTGGTACTTATGCCAATTATAAAATAAACAGTCTGGCTGTGGACCATACCCTGATTGTTCAACACTAGGATATTTTATTGTCAAATTTATGATAGTTATTAAAGGAAAATACCTATTTAAAATAAAAAACACACCTTACAACTGAGTATGAATAATGGTAATATCCACCACCATTGGCACAGCTTCCCATAGAAATTACCCATCTTGGGTCAGGCATTTGGTCATATACCTTTCTCAAAGCTGGCGCCATTTTGTTTGTCAATGTTCCAGCTACAATTATCACATCAGCTTGACGTGGAGAGGCTCTGAATACTACACCATACCTTGAATGAAAAGGAAATAAAGGTTTAAAATGGAAATTTTTGTATTTCATTTATAAAAATCCTCTTTAAAAAATGTGTATTATTCGTCCATTGATGATAATCTGTGTATTTTCCTATAGCACCACATTTAAAGGGTTTAGTATTGATTGCAGTTTACTACTTTAGTGCTTTGTGGAGATATTAGTTCCTGTCAAAACTAGAAGATGAATAAATATTAAATGTATCTCAGTCCCTACATATTCTAACTAAATGAATTTTGTACTTTACCTGTCCATATCATATCTAGGAGCAGCCATATGCATCATCTCAACAGCACAACATGCAAGACCAAAGGTGAGAGGCCACATGGAACCCTTCCTTCCCCAATTTAAAAGATCATCCAGACGGGCAAATGCATATTCTCCTAAATTATTCTTTTCTGGTTTGAATGGAGAATAGGGTCTGTCAGCTGGAACAGGTTGTGTAGATTGACCTCTTTTTTGTAGCTGCACAACGCCAAAACTACCGGTTAGATTTCTTAATATATTTGAATTCGTAAGGGCATCTTTGCAAGGTACCAGAGCACTGCGTAGCATCTACAAAAATAAATGTACTATTTATCAAATCTATTTTTAGGTTATACGTTTATTATAAATGTTTTGTTTGGCATTTGTATATGTATTTATTATAATATTAAGTATATATCTTGCGTTTTTACCTTTATTTATTAATTGTTACCAAAAAACAAGTAAAATTGGTAGTTTTAAACGGCTTTGTGAATATTTACGTAATTCTATTTTAACATTTTATTCAATTGTTATATGACACTCTTCTTTTATCTTTTCTTGACATACATATGAATCTTACTTAGGACCAAACATGTGAGGCAAAATTATATGAACCAGCTTTTTCTAAAAAGAAGATTATTCAACTAATTAAAGGTTAGAATTTCAAATTTTTAAAATATATAAATAAACAAATAATTTAGCTATGTATTTACCAAGATATGAATTTTGTAAGGAAAATAAATCTCTTTTACAAGCTTTTATAGAAAAAGCTAACCAGTGCAAATCCAATATACATTGCGACCATAAAGAATATAACAGATTATCCAAAATTCTTCCTTTGGTAAGATATTTCTAGATTTTATTTATTGAATAAAGAATAATTCATAATCAATTTTTTTAGAATGCCATTTTAGAAAAATATGGCGAAGCTAACGAAGTTATTACTATAAGTGATAGTGAGGAAGATTGCATAAATGATAATGAGATAACTAGTTTACATAAGACAATAAATGAAATTCTGATACCATTGAATGAGACTGTAGCAGACGATATAACTTACGCAATAAAAGAAATTTTGGAAACTGAAAAATGCCTAAATACATCTGTGATATCAGATCTACATAGCTCAAAGCTAAACCTGGACAATATATTTCAACAACTTTTTAAGGAATTAAGTTATGAATCAGTCATAGATTTTGGTCAATCATTAAGATCCAATGTTATTACCAATGAAAACATTATTTTAGTATATGTTAAATATTTATTATTACCACAAGTAAGATACATTTTAATTTTTGCTTCAGTGTATACTAGATAGAATAGAGATTTTTAAGACAAAAAGATATAGAAAATAAGACCAATGAAATTGAAAGTTCTCCAATTTGTCATGAACAAATATAATCAGAATATACATGGCATAATTGTTTTTCTTTAACAGGCAGTATTGTTAGTTATGTTAAATTTTTTATTGAACATTCTTTCATTTGAGTCTGATCTAGACTAAAGAGGCATGTAAATGACCTTTTAGTTTTGTAGTAACTTTTAACTCTAGCACCTACACAGTAAATTTTTTTCTAAAGTCTTTCTGATTGAACTTGATAATACCTCCTCTATATTTTTACTACATTAAATTATTTTGCAGCTGGAATTAGAATATTCAGATAGCTCCCAAGACAATCTAAATGAATTCTGCAATAAATATCCAGATATTGTATCAGAGAGGCTTTCTGATCATTTGCTCATTTGTGATGATAAATATTCTAGAGTTATACTACAGTTTGTGGATGGCCTTTCACAACAATTTAAGGTGAAACTGTTTAAGTAAGTAGATTCAGTATGTACTTATACTCTGTTCACAGTGTGGTGTTGGGTCGTCACCTGGCTAGCCCAACTGATTTTCCATGTTACATTTCAAAAAAATAAAGATTGTACTTTTTCATTCTTTATTGATAACTGAACATTACAATTGTAACTCGGGTCAGTTCAACAGTGTAAATAAGAGACAGTGTCTAAACTCTACTACTAACAATAATAATATAATACCAACAGTTGCTTTTAAATACCAAATCCATGACACATAATTTCTGCTGACTCTACAGGTTCACACAAGAGGTTTTTCAACTATTAACTCACATATTGTTTATTGTGAGGTGAATCACAATGTTTTGGTTATTACGATGTTATATTTTACTAATTAAATGTAATAACCTAAATATTACTAAAAGTCCAATGTGGGTTATTCCACACCAGTCTTAACTAGTAAATCTAGTTATTAATTTTGTTGCTGTATTGCTCAAATATTGACAAACTGTGAGTGGCTGGAAATTATTACATAATCAGGGACCCATACTCATAGCCAATATTAATTGTAACTTGGAGTAAACAATTATTCACATACAGTTTATTGACAAAATAAAACTGCTTTGAAATTTTTTGGTTTTTAATAGATTACTATTTATCAATAGAAAGTTTTTAATTAAAATTAATCAATATACACTTCCATTATTCAGGATTATTCCTCTTTTTTCAATTAACAGTTTCGCAGAGGAACTTTATTTCATAGCTTTCGTCTGTGGGAAATAAACTTTTATATTTGGAAAAATGCCAAATGGCATTGTCAGTACAGGTCC
Source organism: Diabrotica undecimpunctata (assembly GCF_040954645.1). Lineage (NCBI taxonomy): Eukaryota > Metazoa > Arthropoda > Insecta > Coleoptera > Chrysomelidae > Diabrotica > Diabrotica undecimpunctata. Next base: position 130,761,953 of record NC_092809.1, on the reverse strand, counting down.
CGAACCAGAAAGCAGCCAAATGGCGGCTTTCACAGCAAAACTGTTAAAGAAGACTACAACAGTAAGTTATTTCAGGTATTAATAAAGCTTTTGTGTTGTATGTCTTTAACAAAGACTGTCAGAATATTCCTAAGCTGAATGAACCATGTATACCACATTGTTCTAGCTGTTTTTTTTACTCATGCTATCCTATTTTTAGTGGATATCTTCCTATATAATTTCTATATATTGATAATGGCTCTTCTTGTTCTTATCCCAGATTTTCTCATAGCTTTTTCAAACAATGCTGAATAGGAGCATGATAGGTTATCTCATAGTTTTATCAAACCAATCTTGAATAGGAGGCATGATAGGCTAATCGAAATTTTAACAGTATCTGGAAGTCTTGTTATTATGGTCTTGACACTTGACTTTTTAAAGCATTGCTTTTACTAATTTTATTTAGTGTGCCGGCATACAAAAAATATACTGTTGATGTGGTGAGGGTTATAGAAGGTCTATGGAAGGGAGCAAACATGACTGTAATCGATTTTAATAATATGCCCAAACGACCCATGGTTCTCATCTATGTCCATAAGAAAGAGACAGATGGAGCAATTATCAGGGCCTGTTTAAGGAACAAAATCAGGACCTTAATTCACTTTTTGATCTTCTTCCAATTGTGTGTCTTCACACTGTGGTTTATGCACCTTCTTACTAAACTATCACCTCCACCATGGTCTCTACTTCTCAGATTTACATTCGATTTTGTTATTTTTTAGGAATCTAGTAGCAAACTGCAAACATCTCGAAGACAACCATATATCTCTATTTGATACTTTACAAGGAGAACAAGTTGATAATGACACACTAAATAAATTGTTAGAAATAATGTCAAAATCTGCTGATAAACATAGTACAAATAAAACTTTTGGAAAATTTTTATTGAAGATCATTCAGTTAGTAGGAAAAAACATTTCAACATTTGAAAAACCTCTAAACCACATTATCGGAACACACCGATCGATTTGGAAAGGAAAAATACAAAAGACTTATGATGAATTGTTACAAGACAGTTTCTTGATGTCACAATCTTTGAGATATTAAATATTTGAAAATAAAAAAAGTGTGTGTGTGTATTCTTTAACCTGAATTTTCCCAACATATATTTAGGGTTAAGGAATATAGCAAATTTACCTTCACTTGCATTTTCCAATAAAGATTTTATTACAGGAACCAATGGTAGGAAATCTTAATAGTTTACATTTGCTATAAGTAATACATTATATGAACATTAACATATGTACATAATATGGATGTTATCATTTAAAACATTACATATAATTAATAAAAACTATTGCCTACCAATATAATTGTAAAGTAGAAAAACGAATTTTACATAAAATCTGTGACATATAAAATATTTAATTATCAGTTGTCAGAGATTTGACCACTAAAAATCATAGGAACAAGCTGAATTTTGCTGAGAATGTCATTTTTGAGACTAGTCGTTAAAAAGACGCAAAAAAGTTTACCACCCCTGCCCCCGACTTCTTCCTAAAACGCCACTAGTAGTTTTTGCTGGGAGTGTACAGTACAGTGAAGTCTATGCCATTAGTGAATCATGTAAGTGAAAAGAAGAAAAAAGATGTGGAAAACCTTCTCAAATTTACTTCATTATCTGAAAGTTCAAAAGATTTTTATAATACTGCACTTACCAATGTGCAATATGGTTCCAACGATAATAATACTGTAGTGTATGAAAAACTAGAACCTTTTATTTGAAAGATTTTTCAACCTTACTTTTCAAATTTTGATGAATAAAAATTAATTTTTAATTATGTACTTAGATAGTTATTAAACCTCTGCTGACATCTTAAAGACAAGCGCTGAATATCAATAATCAAATGAATAATAATATGAAGTTGTCCCATGAATTTTCCAAAAGTGCTTAAGTCACTGACTTATGTCGTTTTGAAAAAAACCCAAATGTTTAACTTCTTAAAAGACATTAATTTGTGTTCAAATCTTACTTTCAATTGTCTTGAAACAAGAATTTGAACCTGCAAATTACATGACTGATTCTATTCCAAAGTAACATTTAATTATATTCTTAAACATAGAAAAAATTCGTTCCTGAAAATTTTACTTTTTTGACTTAAGACCTTTTGGAATCAACCACTTCAATTATTTTGTATTAAATTCTACCTTAAAAATATTATTAAAATTAATTATATTAATATACAGGGTCCCGGAAAATAGTGCGTTTCTTAAAGGTATGGGCTGAGTGTAGCATTTAAAACAAAAACGTCTTAAACATTTTTTTATAAAGTCAACCGTTTTCAAAAAATTATATATTAAATTTAATCCATTTGATTAGTGTCCACAGAAAAGCAAGTACATCCGGCAACGTTGTGCTCCAAAAGAGCGCAGAGATCCAGAGAAGGTACATTATTTGTAAACAGTCGTAATTACCCGTAGCTCAAGAATAAATAGTATTGTCATGTTTTCGATTATATATATTAATTACGTACGGTGAAGCTCACTGTGACAGTAATAGGGCTGTTAGACTTTATGTTGAACGCTGTTCCGAATGACGACATCCTAATGCCCGAAGTTTTGTGAATGTGTCCCAAAGGTTATTAGAGACGGGTTGTGTGGTACCTAAAAAAACTAGCGGTAGAACACGAAGTAACCGTAGACTAAATGTAGATGTGATTTTGGATATAGTCAGTAATAATCCAAGAGTAAGTACCCGATCTGTGGCTAGAATGGTTGGCATTTCAAAAAATATTGTTCACAAGACATTTACGGAACAACTGTAACATCCTTACCATTACCAACGAGTGCAAGATTTACACCAAGGCGATTTACCTCGAAGATTAAGATTTTGTAGATAGTTTCAAAACAAAATCGCCAGAGAACCCGAATTTCCGTGCAAAGTGTTGTGTGCAGATGAAGCTTGTTTTACGAGAAATGCAAATTACAATTGTCACGTATGGAATGATGAAAAATGCTATTAGGACAAATTTTCAAAAACAATTTAGTATAAATTTATGGGCTGTGATTATTGGTAATCATCTGATTGGACCGTACGAACTTCCTAGAATATTGAATGGAGAAACCTATTTAAATTTTTTGCAGCATGTTCTGCTCATACTTCTTGAAGACGTTCCACTACAAATATGCTCTGAAATGTGGTTTCTTTATGACGGGGCTCCAGCACATTTTACGAGACATTAATAATTTCCTCGACATCGCTTATCCTCGTCGTTGGATCGGTAGAAATGGACACGTTCTGTGGCCACCCAGAACGCCAGAATGTAATGTTATGGACTTTTATTTTTGGGGATATCTAAAATCATTAGTATATGACAACCAGGATGAAATTAAAACAGAAGCTCAATTGCGACAACGAATTTTTGATGCTGCTGAAATAATCTGACATAATTTACATACTTATAATATTAAGAATAATTGGATTCGTTGAATAAATGCGTGTATCTGTGCAACTGGTGGCCACTTCGAACATTTATTGTAATAATAATTTTTCATGTAAGTAACAACAGTATTCAAACCTTTACTATTAAATATTTAATAAAAACAAATATGCTTTTTCTCTATCACTGTTATCAGTAGCAATACATATTATGCCTCACGATCGATGGTTCATGATAGCTGATTTACAGTAATTAACGAAGAATAACAAGGAACGCAACGTTGCCGGCTGTATTTGCTTTTCTGTGAACAATAATCAAATGGATTAAAATTAATATTTTTTTTGAAAAAGGTTGACTTTATAAAAAAATGTTATAAGACTTTTTTGTTTTAAATGCTGCAATCACACATATCGTTAAAGAACGCACTATTTTCCATGACACCCTGTATAATTAATACAGTAATATTAATTAAACGTATCGTTTCAAGAACAAAATATAATTGAAATATTATGGGATATATTAGATTTCTTTCCTAGATGGCGTCGTTGGTTTACTGGACAAACGTTGTGACTTGTTATCATAGCCTTTTATATAGACAGATGTTTGTATGAAAATAACAGTGAGAGTGCACGTGAACATGTGCACTTATAAAGGAACCGCCACTGTTTTTAATGAATTAAAATAAAAAAAACCACAAAAGCTATATATAATGTATTATATTTAAAAATAAAAACTGAGAAACAATATATTTTACTTGAAAACATCTTATTGTTTAAAACAACAACAAGGTCTGCAAAATCCAGTCCTAACATTATCTATTTTCATTTACGGTTCTTGATACCATTGACACGCCATTGACGAATTTGGTCCGGAACAGAACATTAGCGTTGTTGAACATACCATCTTTTAAGGAAACGATAATAAACTGGAAAAGAAAATAATTATTCATATTTTGTCTTACTTATCCTATCTGTACTATTTGTTTATTCTATAGACTTTTGCTCTTTTGTCATTCTCAATTTGTACAGCAAAATAATTGATTTCAATAATCCTAAATGTTATGTTAATACTAATGTATGTATGAATCCATACGCATTATCAGTTAAATCTACAAGTACTGTTCAATAGCTCTACAAAGGTACTGGCAACAATGTCGCTGTTCAGAGAATTAAATTTCGGGAAAATTAAAATATTAGATATTAAAAATTGTTAAACGTTAGTTTATTTGAATGCCACTTATTTTAACTGCGGCGTGAACATACGCATTAAGGGGAAAAAATGGCAATTAGCTTTAAAAGCCATATACAAAATTTCGCCCACTTTCAAAATCAACAAGTGACATGTTTCTCCAATAATTAACGCGGTAACTTCAAAATTAGGAATATACTGAAGAGGCACCACTAGTAATGTGAGTTGACAAAAATTATAATATAATATGAAATGGCTCATTACTGCCCATATCAATTGCAATTAAATATCAACATATCAAAACCAGATGAAGACACCAAATGCATGATGGTGGTATGTATTTCAAAGTATGAATGTATTAATTATCCGTATGGAATCTACGCTTGAGTGTAAAATAATCTACTCAAAATTATTTTGCGCAAATGTCTCCTGTTTCATCTAAAAAGTGTAAATTTAAAAATATTTAGTGTACAATCATTAACCTCATTATTGAGTTTTAAAAAAGTTTTGTTTTTTGCAAATAAATAATGCAAAACGTATAGAGGGGGGCAAAATTTGACTCATTGAAATCGACACGCACCGACTTAACGCATTCGGTTAACATCATACGCATCAATTTCCGTAGTAACCCACTAATACATCAGTCACTTCAGTTTGCAACTGCATTACAAATGTATACCACATCCATTAAAGCAGTAGCATTATTGAGAGAAGGTCTGAGCCAGAGAGCCGTGGAAAATCGACTCAATTTAAGCCAATCTGCTGTGTCCCGAGTGTATCGTCGGTAGCAAGATACTGGTGATTATGTCCGCCGACACTGAGGAGGCCGTAAACGAATAACAACGTAGAGAGATGATCGATTTCTTGTATCGAAATCCCTGAGAAATCGATATTTGACGTGCTAATCTCAAAGAAGAGCTTAGAGAGATCCGAGGTGTGGTTACCAGCGCCAGCGTTTTGACAGTCAGAAGGAGACCGAAGGCAGCCAACTTGACACCAAAAAGGGCGGCTACGGGTCCCAAGCTAACTCAGCCCAGAAGCAAGGGCGATTAGAATTTGCTCGCGAACATCTGGATTGGGACGACTATCAATGGAGTCAGGTATTATCCTCCGACGAAAGTAGGATCTGTAGGATGTAGAACGACAAGAGGCATCGAGTTTATAGAAGGCCAGGAGATCGATTTGATCAATGTTGTATACGAGAAATTGTGTCATGTGGAGGCGATTCTTGAAAGTTTTGAGCAGGCATAGTTGGTTTTCGTGCCTGGTGGAGGAGGTTTAACGGTGAATCGTTACATCAGAGACATTTCGGAGAAACATGTGGTTCCATACGCGGGGTTTATTGGTGATGCCTTTATTTTAATGCACGATGCCATACCGCACGAGTCACCACCACCGATCTGACTAAGATAAATATATAAATTGGCCTGCGTTGTGCTCGGACATAAATCCAATAGAGCATGTTTGGGATGAGCTTAAACGAACGGATCGGGACAGAATGGGAAGCAATGCCTCAAGAATTTTTAGAAAAGTCACGATATTACACTCTCTTTTTGATATTAAAGTAATTTGATGCATGCAACCGTACGGTTGAATATTCAACTTAATGTAACATATTTTATTCCACTTTCTTTGGTACAAAAGTACAATTTGCTTAAAAAGTCATCAAGTTACTATGAACTTAAATAAATTCTAATAGGTCTAACCTAATGAATTAAAATAAACGCTAAAAAGTTCTTACCTGACTCTTTTTAAAATGCGATTTCAACATATTTCCAATATTTTGTGTATGTGACATATCCAAAGCGGCGTCCACTTCGTCCAAAATATAAAGAGGGGCAGGTTTAAACAAGAGCATGGCCAAAATCAAAGATAATGCCGCAAGAGATCTTTGACCTCCACTGAGCTCAGTTAGACTTTCTTTCCAAACTCCACCTAAAGAGACTTTAACCTAAAACAAAAACTCAATATTAACATACATATTTGAATAATAGACTACCTAAGCACTGATGTCACAATGGGCGGGTTTTTAAAAACCTTTCCAAACATTTCTAATTTGTGTGTATTTGTCCCATAAGAAGTTGGAAATATTGGTTTTTTTAATTGTTTAAAGAATAAATAATGACTTTTGGTTATAAACATTCATTCCGCGTGATTGGTATTATTTGTTGTTCGTGAATTTGTGAGGTATTAGGTAAGGATATCGAAGTATTAAGATATTTACTATGAATGTTCACATGTTAAGGTTATGTTATTGTTTGATTAAAACTTTTTATTTTTTACTGTATTTCAAGGTATTTTGTTGTTGTTTTATTAAAATTTATTAATTAATTAAAAATATTTAAATTAATGTTTTATTCTTTTTTGGCAAGATAGAAGGCAAAAGATCTCATGGGCGCAGAAGGACATCGTTATTAAAGAACATCAGACAATGGGCTGGAATGACTACCATACATCTATTTAGAGCAGCTGTCTATAAAGTTGTATGTACCAACGTGATTGCCAACATCCACAGAGGATAGGCACCAAAAGAAGAAGATTCTTTTTTAAGTGCTAGTGATTTTATCCCCTAAAGGACTAAATATATTCGTTTTCTCGTAGTTAATAGTAGTTTTGTTGTCATTACTGAACAATTCAGTAACACTGGATATCTTCAACACATGTTTACTAGCCATTATGTGCCCAGATCTAAAAAATAAGTTCACAAATAATTACATTTAAATAATATTTTTTTTAGAAAACGAATATCTTTAGTCTTTTACAGGATAAAATCACTGGCAACGAAAAAAGTTCCTAAATTCACGAACAACAATACCGATCGCACAGAATGAATGTTCATAACCAAAAGTCCTTATTTATTGTACAAACAATTAAAGAAGCCAATATTTCCAACTTCTTATGGAATAAATACACACAAATTAAAAATATTTGGAAAGGTTTTTAAAACCGCCGCCCATTGTGCTGTCAGACTTAAGATAGTCTATTGGAAGCATAGCTTTCTTATCGCGGGCTACGGAATGCATTGATCGGTGCAATGGATCGCGCAGAGGTGTGAAAAAATAAAAACAACAGTAACGCGATGAAACGCAATGCAACAAAAGATCGTGCGACCACACACTATGTAGAGCAGTAAACGCAGTCCCACGCATGTTTCTTAATAAACTAAAATAAACTTAAAATAATATAATATAAAATAATATAAGATAAAATAAAAAAATAAAATAAAATAAATTAAATTAGAAACCATTGCTCCGTCCGTGATGATAAGAAAGTTATGCTTCCCCCTAACGAGATGTGGCACTCCTCCCAGAGTGCAACATCCCATTTTTATTATTTAATTCTTAGAGGTTGTTACCAACCTTTGAATGTTTATTTTTGAATTTATCAATTACTATTTTTATCGAGAATAAGCCACAATTGGAATAGTGCCACAAAACACTAAAAAAATTAAGCTTTTGTAGGTTATCGACACGTATTTGATAAGAAGGTAGTATTTTTGTTTACAATATAAAAATTTGAATTTATGTTTGTTTTTATTTTAAAAATTCAAGCTAACATCGATACTGGACTCATAGAACCAATTTTTGGGGGACCAGATGTCTATAATCCCACACGTAATGATTATAGGGATGTAAATATGAGGGGCAACGGGTGGGAATTCATAGCAGCCAGCTTTGAAGACAACAAAATGGCTGTTTACATAAATTATAAAGTACGTTAAGTTTTAAGTTAGATATACACTCTAAAATGGCAACACTGTACGCCGTTGACTTTCCACGAACCTCCGTTTACCCGTCGCCAATAATTTATCTTTATACAGTGGTTGTTTAAAGCAATAACAGTGTAGATTTTTAATTTATTTTTGTAAACAACATGTCTGTTTATACACCAGCAGAAAAGGTTTAAATAATAAAATGGTTTTATGATGGTAATTCTGGACAATAGTGTGTACATTTATTTTCTGTGTTTTTGTGTATAAGTGTCACCAGAAAAAGTTGAGGAAAGAGAATACCGGGATAAACAAATTTGTGCAACAATTGAGGTAGATTCAACACGTTCAAGTAGAAGCGTTGCTAGAGAGTTAGATGTTAGCAATGTTACTGTAACGAAAGTATGGAAAAAACACGGTTATAAAAATTTTAAATATTCGAAAACACAGCAGCTTTATCCAGAACTCTACTTTCGAAGAAGTTTTGTGAAACTCTACTAACGAAGGCTAATGATGAACCAAAATTTATTAAAAACCTTTTTTTCACTGATGAATCTTCTGTTTCGTTAGTAGGGAGACACAATCCTTCCATTACGATGTAATGGGCGCGGGAAAACCAGCACCGAAGTGTTCTTTACCGAACTCAACGTCCACAAAAAGTTCACGTCTGGACTGGCATTTTAGGAGACCCCATAATAGGTCCATTTTTTATTGAGGGCAACTTGAATAGTAGAGTATACCTCGATTTGTTACAGAATCATGTTCTTCCCTCTATTCTCAATCTTCTTAATGTATATTTGGAGAATGTTTGGTTTCACCAAGACGGCTGTTCAGTTCACAACGCTCAACTTATACTTTTTTTTTTTTTTTTTGGGAAATTTAAAAAGCATCATTTACGATCATCCTGAGACTAGAGCCCAAAATTTGTATGAATTAAAAAACGGAATAGAGAAATCTCCAATTCTGTTACAGCAGAAACACTTCTTACATCTGTCCGCAGAAGTTTTTATGAAAGATTTTGTTACTGTTCAGCCGGAGAAGGTCAAATATTTGAATCATTTCTGTAGGACATAAAGAATTATTTCTATTTAATTAGGAATTATTTTTTATTTTCAATAAGAGTATATTTTTTGTTTTATCTTTTTAAATAAATGCACTTTTATTTTTAATTCTACTACAAAAAAATGTTCACATTATTAAAAACCAATACAAATGCACCGCCTTATAAAGGTCAGTGTATTTTTTATCGAGTTTATGTTATAAGAAATGAACCGGGTATGCGTAACGAAAACAAAAATCAACGGACGGAGATGTATATCCCATGAGTTGTTATGTGTTACTAAATGGTTTTCTCGTTTTCTGACTAGCTGTCGGACGGGAAGAATCACAATTACCTCGTACGAGGTGTTGCCGATTTTAGCGCTTTATGTAGTTGCAATATCTAATCAAAAACTTAACGTACTGTATATAAATTTTTATTGAGCCAGAAAAATACTGAGTTTTAAATATTGTAGGTCATAGCTATTGTAGATCTTCAACTCTGCTCACATAAATTCCATAAGTTTTATTTTTTTTAAGTGCTCTCCTCCAATTTTTGATCTTTTAATATATGAAGATAAACCTATATCTGTATAAATATGCTCCCTTATTACAAAATTCCCGCTGTTTTGTACAATATCAGCTGTTCTATCTCATGCGTATAAATGCACAGGAGAGACTACCCATTCAGTGCGTTAGTCGCTTGCGACTGCTGCTTGCGTCAAACGCAAGCGACAGTCGATAAGAGAGACTGCACCTTAAGTTTAAAATAAGTTTATTTTTGATGTTTCAATTTCTATTTCGGAAATCGTACTCAAAATACAAAACATTTAGAAAATTGAGAAGATTTCCGAAGTAGAAATCGAAACGTCAAAAATAAACTTATTTTAAACTTAAATTGTGGCTTATTCCCAATAAAAATAGTAATTGCTTTAAGATGCCACAAGAAAATAGTTTCAGGACAATAATAAGAAACCTGTATGTGAATTTATCAGTTTTCAATATCCTTCAATAGATTTTTTTTAATTAAAACATTTTGCAAGACTTACCTCTAAACCTTCTAAAATCGTTTTCCCAGGCGGCGGTACTAGTCTAGCGTTCGCGCCAGGCAGAAGCGTGGAAAAGATCGATCCAAAGTCTTTGGAAACTTGTTCGTATGCTAATTTTAAAGAATTCTTCTTTTGAGTATCCATCTCTTCAATGGTTTCCAGAATTTTCTTTTTATCCTGCAATACTATTTTTTCTCTTTTTCGTAGTTCATTATACTAAAAAAGAATAAGAATTAATAATATTTTTAAGTACATTAAACTTTTAAGCGATACAAATCAAATAACTATCGTTAGAAAAGCAGTTAGATTAATTTCAAATCGAAAAGTGGTAGAACAAATACCAAAAAGGCATTGGAAGAGGGAAAGCCGATAAAATAGCAAAAGATAAGAGAAATGTTTTAGGTTTTGGTGTACACTACCTCCACAAGAAACAAAATTATCGAAACTTTCCTAAATGGGATGTCATCGAAAATGTTATAGATGAAAAGCAATGTTGTATTTCCAAGATTAAACAATTTGTATTACCTGTTTTTCTTCTTGTTCAAACATAATTTGTGCTTTTGTATTAACCACTCGACCGAGTTTCTGTTTTTTGGAATCGTAAGTTTTAATCCTACTATCCAGTTCGTGGCCTTCTTTCGAAGACATTTTCTCCGCTTTTTGTAGATTTGGATTATTAGGATCAATTTTTTTCGAAAATTCTTTTTCCTACAACAGGAAGTAAATTATCGTTTTAAAATATGTAAAAGTTACTAATAGACCAATCAAGTTAGTAGAAAATAAGCCTTTTTTTCGTCACAACTGTATATATAGACGGGTTTGGCAGTTGAAATGTGTAGTATGAGATATTACAAAAAGACTCTCATCTTAGTGAGAACTATTTTTAAATAAACAGTCAAAACGTAAAACTCATTATTTTGCTCATAAATCGCTGCAAAACGAACAGCATTCAAGTTCAACATTCAAGTTCACAACGCTCAAATAATTAGGGAGTATTTAAACAATACTTTCCCGAATCGATTTATCAGTGGAACAGGTGATTTAAGTGGCCTGCGCGATCTCCAGATCTTTTTTGGGATTATTTTTTTGCGTAGGTTATTAGTATACGTCTTAACAAAGAAAATACGATTATTGAGATCCATTCAGTCAAATTATCTGGACCAGCCTTAAATTTACACATTTTACAAAAAATCGTAAAATCAAATTATATTTCGCAAAAGCTATTCAACCGATCTGGCCCATCTTTTGCACAGAATTCAAACACGATACAAAAATATTCAAAAACAGCGATGTTGTTGTTCGTTTTGCAATATTTTTTTATTTATTAACCGATTTTAATGTAGCATATCTCATTTTGTGTATCTTTTTTTTTTCTGAAAAAGTTGTCTGTTGACGTAAAATCTCTAAATAGACAAGTTTTTAAGTTACGAGCCAAATAATGAGTTTGACTTTGATTGTTTATTCAAAAATAGATCCACTAAAAAATTGATGAATCCCTATATGAGAGTCTTTTTGTAATATCTCATACTACACATTTAAACTAGCAAAAACCCGTCTATACAGTTGTGTCGAGTAAAAAACTAAATTAATTGGCTTATAATTAAAAAAAAAGGTACTCACCCTCTGTTTGACAATCTTGCAGTTTTCCTCCAATTTGCCCAATTCATGGCTTTCTTCTTTAATTTTAAGTTCTATATCGTTATTCGATTGTAGCAGTTTCTCCCTCTGTTTCTCTTTCTTTTGAATATCTTTATTATTTTCAGTTATTTTAGCGTGTATTTGCTTTACTTCACTTTGTAGTGCTTTGACCGCTTCCTAAAAAAGGTTATTGATATAATCGTTTTAGATTTTGTTACCCAGACGACTGAGATGCACCACATCTTCTTGCTATTTCTCTTTGACTATATGTGGTATTTTCTAGTAGAGCAGTACAGAAGAGATTTGCTCAAGGGACAGATCTTTAGATTTATCTATCTCGAACAATTACAATCGGAGATTAATCGTCTTGTTTTATAATTAAAAATTAACCAACTTCAAAACTAACATTACTATACAATAATATAAACACTCACAACTGCAAATTTTATGAAAATTAAACACTTATCACCAATTTAAGTAAAAAACTAAAGTTGGAAAAAGTCGAATTACTACACACTTTTAGTACATTCTATAGCCTCTGTCAAGTTTTGACAATTCAACCAAAATCTGTAAAGATACTTTTAAGGCATTTGAAATTCAAAAAATTGAAATTTGTAAGGTGAGTTTAATAATTTGAGCAGGCGACTGTATATATAAAGGGTGAGACACAACTAACGGGACAGAAGATTACAGCGAAAGGGTAACAGATTTAAAAAAAATTTCCTTATTAGTTTGTAAGTTGATAAAATCTACATTTTAAAATTATTTTGAAATATACAGTGTGTCCCAATAAATTGTGGCCTATCAAAGTTATATTTTTTCTTATGGGATACTCTGTATTTTATTGCATTTTCGAATTATCCGCAAAAATAAGGTATAGTTTCATAGGGGTTCCCTACAGAGTGTTCTGAGTTATATCGACTTTTTTTAAAATTGCAGTATAACCTGCCACATCCGGATCAACGTGGCGACCGACTGATCCGGATATCAAGTCTATTTAAAAATATTTATGTAGCTGTAAACGGCCTGAAATTTTTACAATGCATAGTATACAAAGTATATACATACATACATACATAGCGTTTTAGGCATTTAATATCAGGACAAAAATACACATACATATATACATTACATAGATAAAAAAGGTAAAATAAAAACCTAAACATTATAGAGTTTTCAAGTTATATTTCTGTTCTTATAAACAACTTAGTACATACATACTTCTTCTTTGTCAACCATTTTCCATCCAATCCTGAATGTAGGTCTCTCCCGATTACTTCCATCTTTCTCTATCTTGCGCCAATCTAATCCACTGTTTGCCTGCCACTGTTCTTGTGCCATCTATCCATCTTTTTTGAGGTTTTCCCATGCTTCTTCCCTTGGTTCCTTGGTCTCTATTCTAGAATTCTCCGTGTCCACCTGTTGTCATTATATCGGGCTACGTGACCTGCCCAGCGCCATTTCGTTTTTGTAATCTCTCTACAATATCCCTAATCTTCGTTCTACGTCTTATCTCGGTGTTTCTAATCTTGTCTCTCAGTGATATTCCAAGCATGATTCGTTCCATTGCTCTTTGCGTTGTTTCTAATTTTTTAGATTTTTTGGTAAGGGCTACTGTCTATAAGCCGTAGGTACAAACTGGTAGTATGCATGTGTTATATACCTTTTTCTTTAAGTTTACAGGAATGAATGTGTTTTTCAAGATATATGCTAGTTGGCCGAAAGCGCCCCATGCCAGTTGTGTTCTTTTAATTTCAATGACATGACCTAGATATACATAATATTAATAAGAGCATCACGTCACTTGCAAGTATCTTCATCCCGGCAGGTTCTTTACCAATTCAGCGATCTCTTCTTCGTTGAAAGTTTCGTTGGTACCTTCCTCTGGTTTTTCTCCCGTCCACTCATCAGATGTTTTGTGGTCTAACAGCTTCCTCCATGACCTTACCATTGTTGTTGGTTTTATGTCATCCCATGCTTGTGCCAACCACATCACCACATCCAACATGTCCACTTTTGTTAGAGTCTCTGTAACGTTACCTCCTTCATCCATTCCAGCAATCAATGCCATCAGTAACTTTCGTCGATAGACACGTTTTATAGATTATATAACACCTTGGTCCATAAGCTGATAGAGGAATGTCACATTTGGGGGCAAAAAAGGCACTTTATTTCGCCATCTTTTAGTTCTTCTGGGTCGGGATGAGAGGGTGCGTTGTCCAACAGCGTTTCTCGGTAGATTATTTTTTGTTAGAATTTTTCAACCTTTGGTACAAATTGATTGTGAAACCACTCTTTGAACAGAAGACTGTTCATCCAAGCACTCTTTTGATGATGGTACCAAACTGGCAGAAAAGAAATGTCTCTAAAGTTTTTGAAAACCCTAGGTTTTTTTGACTTTCCGATAAATCCTAGAGGAAGTTTGTGAGATCCTGTAGCGTCGCTGCAGACTAAAATTGTCACTTTTTTCTTTTTCTTCTTAAATCTTGGTGCACTGTCTTCTCGTTTTGAGACCAGAGTGTAAGTCGGCATCAATTTATAATTGAGACCAGTTTCGTCACAATTGTAAAGCTGGTCTCCGGTAATTCCTTCTTCTTCTAGTAAGCCGTGTAAGGTATTTTTGAAGACTTCGACAACTTCTGGGTGAGCAGACAGTTGCTCACTACATATCTGTAGCTTCCGCACACCGTACCGATTTTTCCAACTCTCCAACCATCCTTCAATTGCTTTGAAATCATTATCACCTCCAATTTCTTTGTTGAAGTGTGAGGCTTTTTCTTTTAATATAGGCCCTGAGATTGGTAATCACTGCTCCCTCCTTTGGGTGAATCAAAGATACAAACACTCATTGATATGGTTGTTAGGGGCGTTTTTCATCATCTTCAGTTTCTTTATCCCAGTTGTTGAAACGATGAGCACCATTTTTCAATACCCATCTCAACAGCAATCTTCTTAGCCGTTTCACCAGTATCTAGCCTCTTCAACGTACGAAATTTTTCTTCCATTGTTACACTTTTCTTCCTTTTCTCGGCCATATTACCACGATGGACAAACAACGAAAAAACAACAATCACACTGTCAAGTAGGTACGAAACTTAAAAATTTCACGCCAAGCAACTTTCACTGCTCAAGAGCAAACAGAGACCACGCAGTCGGAGAAAGTGTGTTCATACCACGCTAGAAATACACCCATTCGTAGAGAACTACATAGGCGCGGAGCCGTTAATATCTTCGAAACATTTCTTCCGCGAACTGTCCGGATATTGGAAGGTCTGGATGTGGCAGGTCCGGATGTGGCACGTTAGACTATATAACAAATTTACTCTTACATCTAAACAGATGGATATTAGTTGCATGTATTCCATGGTTAATTATTAAACATCTGTTTACAGGGTGTTCAAAATTTACAGATTCATTATCAAATTATTCAATATGTTATATGAGGTTTATTTTAAACGGAATATCACAAAATGGAACGAAAAATGACACAAAATACCGAGTATCCCATAAGAAAAAATATAACTTCGTTACGCCGTAATTTAATTGAACACCCTATTTATTTCACAATAATTTTAAAATGTAGCTTTTATCACAACCTATTAAACTTTTTTACTGTATTTACCTTCAGTTCCGATGCTCCACCGACCATTTCGTCGTATTGACCTTGAAGTTCGGCAATAGTTTCCTTACAAGCTTCTATTTGACCTTTAATAGCATCCAAACCAGTCCGTAATTCAGCAATTTCCAAATTCAACGTTTCGTAGTCTTGTTCGCGCTTTTTCCATTCGTTTCTACTCTTCTCTGCCTTTTGTTTCATTTTTTTCATTTCCGTCTCTGCTTCCTTAAGTTGTTTTTCTCGGTAACCTTTGGCGTCTTTCATCTTTGTTTCTAATTCTTTAGCTTTTTTATTGGCTTGTGTTTCGATTTCTTTGCATGTCTTCACTTTTTCCTTTAAGTTTTCTAAAAGTAAACTAAAATGTTAGTTAAACACACGCCACTTTAAAAAGACGAAGAACGCAAGACAAAGGAAAGCAGGAAGAGCCTATTAAGAGATCTTCTAAGAAAAATGAAACAAATACGTGCAGTTAACAAGGAATTCGTGGAAAATGGGAGAACTCGAAAAAAACAAAAACAATAACATAAAGAAACAACTAGACAAAGCAAAGAAAATCATACACAGGTAATGGCACTGAATATAGTTTAAATGTAGATATGTGATGGTGATAGATAAAGTGATGTTGGAATGTGCAGATCGCCATGTCATGTTGTAAACGAGCTTGATAGGACATTCGGAGCAGCGTGAGGGTAGAAATACTTTTTTATTGTTTTCCCTGAAGACAAACTTAACACATTTTGAAAGAATACGTTTTTATTATTGTTTCACGTACATTCTTATATATACAAACTATTGAGTGAGGTTAGACCACCTGACTGACTCGACACGTCTAAACATAGTCGTCCCCATCGAACCCGAATGTTCAATTTACATCTGTTACTGTGTCAGGGGTCTTGGATGTTTTGATTATATATGAGGTTTAATTATATAAGTTGTATGTTTTTATAGCATGTAAGTGATTTAAGAAACAATCTAATTTCTAACAAGAGAATTATTTAATGTTCATTATGCAACCATGTTCCTATTAACGGAAACCATGAATAACCTCATCGAGAAACAGCTAGAAGTAAATGGAAAGATGTCATTTGCATTTCTTCATTTTTTAATTAAAAAGTACAGGAGTGTACACTATAGCGGAACTTGCGACCAAAAACATATAAGACAAAACAAATGACGAATTTTCGCCAGACTAGATGAACACAAACTCAGTCTAATGAATTTTCAACTGTCGTCAGCTTTATTCACAGGCACAACACAAAATACACCTCAGCCCCTGTAAACACATTGCAGCCATCACTACAAGTCAAAACAATAGAAAAGCCAAAGCCTTTGGAAGTCACTGGTCAAAGTACAAAGATCCGGAATTAAAGTTCATAATTTAGAACTCTCAAAATGAACGGTAGAATCCGGTCCTGGGCATCTCTTACTCACCCCTCCAAGTGCAGCTTGTGTCTATGCTGCACTTGGAGGGGTGAGTTTTGCAAGCAGACGAGAAAATATAACAGAAATAACAATGTAATCCACTGACAAAAAATAATTCAGTTTTATTTCAAAGCTCACGGTAAACATTAGACGGTTGTACAACCGGAAATATACAATAACATTGCTTTCCATTCATTTATATTGGATCTAAATAAAAAATGAATCCTTTATCTCTATCCTTTAGCTATGATGTTGATATATAATTTTTAAACACTACTGTTGTCAAATGGGAATCAGTTAACAAGCTGTAGGTGAGTTTTTATTTGACAAATTCGAAAGAAATCTTCATTAAAATGAACAAATAAGTTAATAAACTTTTAGGTTAGGTTCAATATGAGTGGGCGCTTCACCACCATTCTACTCGATCAAAGAGGTCTATTGTAGCTCATATAAATACAAGGAAAATGTTTACCTACCTATTTGAAGCTGTAGATTATTAATTTCTTCTTGTTCTCTATGATGAGTAGTTCTTTGTAATTTTTGTTGCACAAAATTCAATTCATGACGAGCAAAATCCAATTTTTGTTTTAAAGAGTTATACTTTTCTTGTTGGCCACTCAACTGTTGAATAAGCGCATTAATTTTTTCCAATTCCCTCTCTTTTGTAGCAAGTAATTCCTACACAAAAAATGTATTCAGTGGGTTTTAGACAGCATTAAAAACAACAAAAATCTCATATTAGTGTTAAATTATGGACCAACTGTACCTCTCTTTTCTGCGCCTCCCAGAGCTGCAAAAACATACTGCCTCCTTTTACTGGAGCACCACCGCTAAGAGTACCAGATGGATCCGTAACATCACCGTCTAGAGTCACACACTTTCTCCTGATTTTGTCGTGGAAAGAGATCTGCTTAGCAATACTTAAATCTCTACATATAAAAACATTACCAAACACGAACTCCATGGCGCTCTGGAGTTCTCTGTCATACTCTATTAGTGACATGGCTGGTTTACAATTGTCAGCGCCAACCTTAAACATAAAATACATTTTAAAATCAAACATAACTTATGTGAAAGATCATGAAAACTAAAGAAATATGATATGACATACACATTCTATATCGGCAACAGTGCTACGTTACCTCGTTACAAAAGATGAGAACAAGGTTCCACATAACTGACCAGTTTTTTCCACTTAATTTTGTCGTTCAGTTAAGGACATAGTATATTCTCGATTAAAAATGGTTTTATCTGTTGAAAAATGAGTATTATTCAAATTATTTTCTAATTATTATTCGTCAAAAATTATTATTTAAGTTTGTTGATCAACGGTATATAACTATAACTAGGTACTCAACTTATGGATGCTGTACAATGTACTTACCAATCACTCAGAAGTTTTTTGACAATCATTTACAAATGAAAGTAGATTCAGTTCACAGTTATTACTGATACTTACAACTCTGAGTATGTATACTCACAATTGAATTGAGCGTAAGCTCAAAAATAAAAAAAATATTTTACTAAGTGATTTTTTAAGAGCGACTGAAGAAGCAAGAATGAAACCAACACCATATAAAGATAAACAATTAGAATATACTTTTCTGATAATTATTCTTTACAGGGGCATAAGCGTTACAAATCTATAAGACCTGGTAGATCAACGGCAGATTCTCAAGTGACTGATATAAAAGTAGTCAGGAATTATAGTCCCGAGGGGTTCATTCAAGTGAAGCTTGATAAGGATACTCCTTGGCTCAATCTACTTTGTGGATTGAAAACAATGGGCCCCATAGAACATTATCCAAAGATGTATAGTGAAAAGTTGAAATTAACAAAGAAGAAATGGATGCACATACAAAAACTAAAAAGTGTTATTCCTAAGGATTGTCATGCCTATTATGGCCCACTTTCCTATGAAGATAGTTAAAAATCTCATGTCATTTGTTGCATTTGTATTGAAAAATGTTTTTTTATTATTTGACTTATATTCTTTTCAATTTCAATTAAACAAATTCTTTCAGCCAATGTCTTATTCATCATCCTTGAACCAAAATATCCAGGCAATATCTCCTATTTGTAGAAAATGTACTGAAAATACCTTCTAACTATAATAAATGAATTTCAAAACTTTCAGTTGTCAGCCGATAGCTTTCAGAAGTGCCGATAGCACTTCTAAGAACAGGATCAGTTCTGTTTTCACATAACAACGGCCACAATGTTTAAGTAAGTCCACAAGACAATAAAGTGAAACACACAAATAAAAACTTATAATTAAATATACTACTTACCAATTTTTGGGCAAGCTGAATTGTATAATTGTCGATTTTGGACGCTTTAATTTTATTCAGAGGTATAAAAGTGACTCTTCTTTGTAATCTTCCGTTTTTCAATAACTTTTTGCCCGTGTCTTCAGTATCCACTACCACATTATACAGCTGAAATACAATACAGCATTAAAAATATATATGGTTTGTTTAGACACTATAAAGAAAAACATGTCTGCCTACTTGTTGTGATTGGTTGAAACACGACCGATTTTACTCAACAAAAATATGGACTCTATGACACACAGTGGGAACGTATTTCCATTAAATTCTTTTTAAGAAACAAAAAAAAATTTGATTGTATAAAAATAAAATATGTAACACAAACTTTATTACCTTACAGCAAAATATAAACTTATAATAATGTACATCTTACCTTTCCACCTGCAGCTGTTTCAAGAGCCATGCAAGTGGTGGTGTCATTACAATTAAGTAATTGGCACACCACTCCCTTTACACATCTTTTGTTGAAGTTTGGTTCGGGATCTGAATAAGAAAACTTGGTGTATGGTTTCTGTGAATAGAATCTCTCTACATCTTCTCTTAAAGAACGAATTTCTCGAGTCAAATCCTGTCGTTGTTTTTGAAGTTCACTCATTTTGTTTTCAGAGTAATCGATTCTGCTGATATTCGCCTGTAATGCAAATTAGAATTATTATATATCGTCGGCTGTAATAGTGGCTTAACTCAAAAATTGACCATTTTGAGTTAAAATCGCTAGAGGACTTAAAAAGCATTATTTATGACCTCCAACACTGGCACAATAATAATAGCAAAAATGTCCGCTAGACGTCACTAGTGTCGCTATGACATGTTGTCGGTTGAGATAAATTGTTTCTTGCAATACTGACCCTTTTTAGTTATGCAGTGGAACTCGAACCGTGTCAATATCAAGTTTCTATGCAATACCGGCACTTTTGAGTTGTGTCACTATAGCAGACAATTTTAGATATTTTCAAATTGTATCAGTAAGAATTTTGGAGTTGTGTCACATTAAATAAAAGGAATCAATTTATTGTTTTAAAAATGTCAGATCTAAAGGGTTATCAGAAAAGAAATAAATTATTCCTATCTCGAGCAGGAGTAATGTAAGTAATAATATGAATACTATTTTAATATATAATTCCAAATAATCGATTTGGTAGAAAACTTTAGACGATTTTTTGTTTACATCTACCGGTTTGAATGTTACTTCTGAATGCACGGAGTTTATCAATGCAGAGGAGTAAGATACGAAATTGCTCTTTTTATAATGCAAGGGATTTATTTGTTTTCTTTTTAGCTATTGGTCAATTTACTAAGTTTCTGACAAGCTGATTTCTTCTTAATATTTGTCTTTTTTTTTTCTTGTTTTAGGTAGCAGTTCTAAATTGGTACGCACCTCTTCTGGAAGTTTAGCTCCTAATCTTCTAATTTTGATGATTTTGATGCAGACCCTCATTACGTAAATGATGATGATGATGTATCGTCTACATTTACAAAGGACTCTGATGAAAATGTGGAGACTAGAGTACCAGAAGACGTAACGATTAATAAATCTAAAAGTAGGAAAAGGAAAGCTTGTCCGGACCAATGGAAAAGAAATGTATTCAGGCCAAAAATATACCAATGTTAACGGTAACCTTGTAAACTTTGATTTATAGCATTTGTTTTTGAATTTTCATTGTTTTTTTAATTTAATGTACATTTTACTTATAAAATAAAGCCGATTATAGATTTCAGTGGTATTATTAAAACGTTATTAAAACAATAACACTATTTTGCATTTGTTAGCTCAACAAGCACAATGTATGGTCTCTGTTCTACCATATCCATGTTAATGCTATTGAAAAAGTTCAGTATACATTTCTAGTTTATAGCATACAAATTGAACAGGCCTTTCCATACTTACTCTTATTAAGATATCCTAGTGCAACTTAAGCTTCATACTCTGGAAAATTGCAGGCTTCTTTTTAAGTTGTTATCTGGCCACATTTGTTGCCCTGTCCAGCTTGAGCTGTTCTCCTTTAAGGTACCTAATAGGGTTACCAGAAATACTTATTTTTATGATGTTCCATATCACAGCACTACTATGGTTTTTATGGTTCAGTGGCATGTCTCTCCCGACTTTTTAACAGATTCAATGATGAGAGTGTAGGTTTAACTTGGATATCTTTGACTGTTTTTAAGCATAGCATTCAATAAGCTTTAAATGATTTTGTTTTTAATGTATTCATTTTATGGTACAGTTCTTTATATATTGTTGCTGTTTATTGTTTTGATTATTGTTTGACATTGTTAGTTTAGGATGCTTTATATTTATATTTGAAATTGAATTGTAAAAAGGGGTTCTCCCGTTAATAAATAAATAAAATAAAGATAATTAGTCAAATCAGTGAAGAAAAATAGCTTCCCTTTCTACTTCCTTGCAAGTTTACCAACACGGAATAATCTCATGTATCTTACCTCTAGTGCCTTTACTTCTTTTTCTTTACTAGCAAGCTCAGCTTTATCTCGTTCGTAGTCTGAAGAGTTAGACCCTAATTGCTTCTGTTTCTGATTTAATTGAGTTTGACAAGATGTTAGCTGCATTGAGGCCTGTTTGCTTTCTGTAATAGCCCGCATGGATTCCTCCTTGGCTTGCATGAACTGGTCTTGAAGGGTCTGAGCTTCTCCAGCTTCGTTTACTTCCATACCTAAATAAAAAGATAAGTCGCTCTATAGCTGTCTTAAATTGGTAATATTATCAATAATTGAATAAAATATTTGATCAAAGCTGCACTGCTTTAACAAAAACTTGCAAATATTATTAAAAAAACATTAAACATAAACAAAGAAATTATGAAAGCGGTTATACCTGCACTAACTGCTTCGAATTTCTTTTGCGACAACGCAAAGGCTTTATTATCGTCTTCATCATGCTTCTTTAGAGTTTCAAATACTGATTGGACCTTTTCCAGCTCTTGTTCTTTAGATTGTAAAGCTTTACTATCGTCATTCAGATTTTTATTCAGTTGTGTAAGTTTTTTCTGCTCAGTGTTGATGTTATCTTTAATAGTTTTTAGAGAAGCGTTGGATTTTGCTTCAGCTTTCTCTTTTTCTGTTAGTTCGGCTTCGACTTCCTTTAGTTTAGTAGCATTTTCCTACACAAAAAAAAGGTAATAGTAGACTTAAAAAATTATCATTCTGTCAAACTGTAATGTGTCCGTTTAGACTATCAGATATAGCTAAACTTTATTATTTTTACTTAAGAAAATACTTACTGTCTTTGAAGAAAGAGTTTTAGCCTCTTCATCTAGTTGTGCCGCAGTCTGTATATTTTTTTCTATTTTCTTCTGTAAATTCTCTATTCCTTTTTGAGCATCTTCATATTCCTTCAAAGCATACTGAACAATATGTTTATTTTGATAATATTGCCAACACAAATATAGTGCATTCATTTTGTCCAGTTCTCTCTCAACTTGTTGGTATTCTAGAAATTGCTCCCGTTCACTTCTTAATTTTTCAAGTTTAGGACCAATTTCTTCATTGAAAATCTAAAATTTTATGCTACTCAGTACACAAATCAAGTTGATGAAAATCCTAATAATCGCTTCTTAATAACTGAAAAAGCATTTTGGACAAGTATTCTAGAAACGGTTTGAAAAGGCTTTCTCTATAGAAGAATTTTTGAATAAACATGTATTAAAAACATTGTTGGTTGAATGATATGGTTTGTTTTGTATTTCATTATGAACAATTCAACAATCATGCTCCCACTAACAAGTTACTATTAACATAATGCAACCTATTTACATTTAACACAATGTTAAATGACCATTTGCATTATTATTTTATACTTACTGACATTAATTCTTGTAGTTTTGCATCTTTTTTATCAATCAATTTCTGTGCATGTTGTCTTTTAACTTCGTACATTCTTGTGCCAGCTGCTTCTTCCACCATTGCCAAAATCTAAAAATATATTTTTAAAATAGATAATCAAGATGATATATGGCTAAAGACTATAAAATATCAACATAAATAAAAAAATTATACTACACATATATGTGCTACATTTTCTTTATTAACCTATATCATACTAAGGGAGAGGCTGGAACAGTGGCCAGTCAGGTACAGTGGCCACTTTTAAATATTTTGTTGCTGTCTGATAGATACAGATGCGCCATCTAGTACAAACGCTAACAATTGTAGTCCCAGTAGTCGCTATGCTTGACCCCTGCACCATCGTTTCCAGAACCATTTTGTATATGAACCTGTTGAGAGGTGTATTGTGTAAAAGTAACAGGTAAGTTTAAACATCTTTTCAACCAATAATAATATACATATTAAACATTCTGTATGTTTTGTGGTATACAGTATAGTATTTAAAACTTGCAGGTGATGCAAATTATTTTCATTTTATAAAATAAATGTTTCAAATAAATTCAAATTTCAATACAAGACTTTTAAGATACATTCATGAAACACCACAGATAAACAGTAAATAATTACTGTTGGAACTTTGATTGATCTCCAACAATTGTTCGGGAGAAAGCTTATTAAATTCCTTTCCCCGTGCGTGTACAGTACCAAATATTTTAGGACCATGGACTGTACAAGAGTTTCCTTCGATATAGATAAGCAGACTTCACGGCGATGGTTCAGTATGTGTTTGGTTTTATAGGGGTTTGTACTTAGAGAAAAATAAGCGTAATTAATCGATACTACACATTTAATACCGAGAAAATATTTACAAAGGCACTATTACTAAATAAAGAGTTCGCTTTAATAAATTGTTCATTTTTATACCGGCGTTTTAGGGGCGCGCGACTATAGAGAAAACTAAATGCACTTTTTCACCGCACCTTTGACAGTCTGTCGCTAAGATAAAATTCAACATTTGTGGAAACGAAAAATAAACTGAAATTAATATAAAATGTTGTTTTTACAACATACTCGCCCCCGTTGAAGCGCTGGCTTTAACACAAATAAACAGATTATATTATGCCAAGAGAGCATGCGAAAGAAAAAATACATTACAATTATCATCTTATACTAACTTAAATTAAATCGTCATTGGGTAGAGGACACAATTTTGTAATAGAGCGCTTGAAGACTCCATCTTTAGTTTTCACCGAGGCAATTCTTACTCTCCCATCTTTTCCGGGAAAGACCTCAATAACTCTTGCTAGTACCCAATGAAGAGGAGGAGTGTTGTCTTCAATCAGCAACACGAGATCGTTAGGTTCTAGGTTTTTATGAGGGAGAAACCATTTAGGGCGATTTTGAAGTCTATTCAAATAGTCGATAGACCATTTTTTCCAAAACACTTGTTGGAGTTTGGACAAATGTTGCCATAAATTCAATCTGTTTTCAGGAATGTGGATCACATCTTTTTCAGGAAAGGACGTAAGAGATTGTCCAATCAAGAAGTGTCCAGGAGTAAGATACGTAAAATCAGAGGGGTCATTTGAAAGGGAGCAAAGAGGCCGGGAGTTGGCTCACTGTAAGATACTGCACTTACCCATTAAAATGTACAGAGAGATATCTAAAGGTTGTGAACCGGTATTTTTTTGATTTTTTTATTAGTCACCCTCCTAAATTTTTTGTCAAAGTATAGTTGAATCACTGTTTAAAGACATATTTATAGGTATACCTCATCGGACCAATGATATTATGACCATAAAAACAATAGGTAAGAGGTAAAAACAATATTTCTAGAAGATTTTACATTAGTTTCAAAAACAGTAACTACACTTTAATTAATCGCAATGATCATAATACAGAAAACACATCTTATTTGATCTTGAATCAGACATAGATGAGGTACTTCCAAAAAATCTAAATTGCCAGGCAGTATTTTTTGATATTACCAGAGTAGTTGATTTAATTTAATTCCATGGGATAATCATTTTCAAAAAAAGAATATAGACAAATAGAAACTAGACAAATAGAACCCGTCAAGGATCTGTTATTAGTTTCTATTTATTTTATTGCTATTAATAGTATTAAGGAAAAGTCAATTTCACCAGTTAATAGTAGGTTATGTGAAGATGATCTTATATCATATTTTATAAACAGAAAAACTTAGACCTAATTAAAAATGATTTAAAAAATTAAATTGGAGAATTTACTTTTTCTGCAACCATTTCTCTAAAATTAAAGAAATGGTTGCAGAAATCAGGACTAAAATTATACTGTAATAAAAGTAAATAAGAAGCTGAGATCTTAGTCTAACAAAATTAGATAAAACCCCCTTTATATAAAAGGTTTAACAGATAGACAGCCAGTTATAATGCATATTTTTATTAGATTTCAAGCCAAATGTGAAACTCCTTCTTGGATAATAGAACACCTATCTTCAACATAAGTTTAACAGAGAATAGTAAAGAACTGAATGCCTCATGTAAGGCCCAATTATTTTACAGTAAGATCAATAACTTTCAAAATTAAAACCACATAATACTATGCCTCCAAATCAGCTGAAGGCGTGGATCTTAACATGCAGTTAGCAGAAGAGACTTCAGCAAAGATTTACACCAGTGGATTAAGTCCAAAGTTCAAGAAATGTGACAAAAAAAAAGGAAGGCATAAACACCAACAAAAACTACAGAACATTAAAATAAATATAGATGGTTGCATTTCGATTCAATTCGAATCTCTCACCACTCTTCTACACTTGTTTTAACTTTTAAGTAACATCAGGAAGACTTTCTGGGAGAACTGAATTGAACCAATGTGAACCATCCAGATGACTATTATTAGTAAAATAATGCACCAATACATTATTGAATGATTAAAATATTAATTAATTGAAATAAATGGAAGAACAAATCATATTAACATGTTACATGCCGTCTCAGTCTATATGAAAAGTCGAAGAATTTTAATGTAATTTGGCAGACAGAGTGTTAAACATATTATTAGGGTCCATTCGCTCAACCTAACTCAACAGCTCAAACAAACTTTTATTACAGAATTATTTCATTGAAAAAAGAAGAATTATTATAAATAGTGGAAGTATATACTAAACTCATAAAATTTTGGGTAGTAGAATATTTAAAAAATATATTTCAGTTGTTATAATTTAATATGATTGTCAGTAATTTGTAAAGTTCTATTTTATTTACTATTTAGTTTGTTTACTATTAATATTGGCTATAAGTATGTGTGCTTGGTTGTATAGTAATTTCCAGCCACTTCTAGTCTGTCAAAAAGATACTAAATTCGCAAAAAAATAATTACTAAATTCACTAGACAGTTAGGACTGGGAATAGTGAACCGACTATAATACATGATTAACATATGAATTTCATATTATCAAAAATGTACATCCAACATTCTTCATCTGTACAACATATCCTACTCAACAATCAATCATACCCATAAAGAAAACAGTGAGTACTACTTAGCTTTAATTTTAATTTTTATCAAAGCTGTAAACTTTACAATAAAATATAGAAACCAATGTGATTAAATAAAATGAATGTTGTGTAATATCGAGTGACGCTACTAACCACATATATTGATGTACCTTAAGGATAACTTTAAAAAATATCTTATCTTACAAACATTTATAAATAATGTCTTACTTCAGGAGGTTTCATATTTAACACTTTAGTAATTTTTCCTTGCATAATCAAAAAATGAGGATTATTCACGTTTAATTGTATCGAACAGAATAGATCTTGTATCTTTTTATTGGGCACATTTGTTCCATTTATCATGTATTTGTTTTTGCCTCCCATAACAATTTGTCTGGTGATTGTGATTTCTCTATAGTTTTCGAAGCCTGGGGGGCATTGTGCTTCATTGGAATTGTCAAAAGTTATCGAGACAGTTGCTTTATTAATTCCAGTTTGTCCAC
Organism: Diabrotica undecimpunctata; assembly: GCF_040954645.1. Classification (NCBI taxonomy): domain Eukaryota; kingdom Metazoa; phylum Arthropoda; class Insecta; order Coleoptera; family Chrysomelidae; genus Diabrotica; species Diabrotica undecimpunctata. Next base: position 130,734,719 of record NC_092809.1, on the reverse strand, counting down.
TTTTGAAAATTAAATCCTGGAGATTACTAGCTCTAACCTAAAAACAGATGGTTCAGAGTAAATTTGAATTAAATCGCCAAATATTGATTACATATTAAGAAATGAAACATTTGTAGTATATGATATTAAATACAACTGCACTTACATGTGTAAGATTTGAAATTCCCAAAACGAAACAAATAGAATCTAGAATGTTTGATTTCCCGCTACCATTTAGTCCAGTAATAGCATTGAATTGTTCATCAAATCCATTAATTTCTGTACGTTGGCCATAGGATTTGAATCCGTCCAGTACAATAGACTTTATATACATCGTAAACCCATAAAATAATACAATAATTAGATAATATAAACCGCAGGTATTTACATTTACAAACAAAACCGTTGATAGGAATCTGATAGGAATTTAGGATAGCTTGTATTTAAACAGCTGTCAGTGTCAGTCAGTTGATCTTCTTTTTTGTCCTTAGATTTCATATAATATTTCATATAAAAAGTTGAAGTCTTGTTCTTGTCCATTCTATTACCTATAATTATATGGGGTCTAAGTCAAAACTGTCAAAAGTCCTAGTTCTTAACGTCAAAACATCAAAATAAAGATTTGTCATTCTATCATTCTATTTTTAAATTCTCGCTAAATTCAAACGTGATAAGTTTTTTAATCATTAAGTTTTAGTAGAATCTTTTAAATATGTATCTTATTTCTTTACCAAGAATTAATTCGTTATTAACTTTGTCTTGCATTTGTGGTGCCGGTTTGTCCCTTTATGGTTATTATATAGGACTCGAATTGGAAAGAAATGATAATTATAAACCTATGTGTGATATTAACCCACAGGTTAGCTGTAGTAAGGCCATGCAATCTAAGTAAGTTAATTTAAAATATTCTATTTTGTTGTTTTATTTCCTCCAAGTATTTCTAATGCCACACGAGACTTTTGATAATGATATTCGGTTTTCAGATTATTTACTAAATAATTCACTATAATTTAACTATTCTAGCTTTTAAGTTGTTCAAATGGGAAGCCTATAAGTGCTAGGTATCTCCAAATAATTTGTTACTTCTATTTTTGTTCTATTTTCACTGCTGTACTAATTTTATGCAGGGGTAAAACAGCTTTCTAACAGTTATTGTTTTAATGTTAAACCTGAATGTATGTTTTATCCATATAACATAAAGTTAAAGAATATTTGTATGGTGCCAGTTGGGTGTCATTCTTATATTTGAGTTGTTTGATCATTTGTGGGGCATAGATTCTTACAAAAGATTATGTTGAATAAAATATTGACCTGAACATATACTCTTCTAAGTTAAGTCAATCTTTATCAAGCTGGACAATAAGCGCCACCTGCTAAATGAAATAATGGCTTTGTAATTAAAAGTGTTAATAACTGTCCTTTTGTTAGCATCATAAAAGCATAACTTATCCTAATCTTAGTGATTAAAGAACTCCCAATTCAGATAGTCAATGTTACCAAAATTTTTTTGCTATAATAATTTACATAAACTGTTATTGTGGTATTTAATTGTTGTTTTTCTTTTTTATTTGCAGATATGGAAAAGGACTTGGTATTTTTGGAGAGGATTCACAATTTTACAAACCAAACAGTTTATTTGGAATAATGTTTTATAGTATGATAGCTACATTAGGTAAGAATGGCTATTTGCATTGTAATAATTAATTATCCATTGTTAAAGGCTTTTTACTTATTACCTATATTATACAATCTATAAATAGTTTTTATTATGCAGAGATTGTGTAATCTAATCAATAGGATATTATGTTTACTTTCATTATTTTTTTATCATAAAGGAAATTCTACTCTTGACGGTAGACAGGACTAAAGCACAAAAATTATTAGACGTAGAGGAATGAAAATTGTACCAAAAATAACAAACCTAAAGGCTGTATGATACTATGCATTTTCCTGTATCATTTCTTATATCGTTTCTGATATAACAAAAAAATGGATAGTGTCATACAAGCGTATAAGTTCTTATATCAGAAACGATACAAGAATTTGTGTCTGCTGCAGTTTCTTGTACAAGAAATGTGCCAATTTGTGCGCAAAAACGTAAAACTTCTGTCATAATGGCGGCTGGAGGAGAACTTTGATATACAATTAGACCAAGCAGACATCAGAGAAAAGTGCCCACCAACAATAACCAAGATTAGAACAGGAGTAGCCAAATTGAAAAACAATAAATCACAGGGATTGGATCAAATAGCATCGGAAATACTGAAAGTAGGAGGAGACGTATTACTAAAAAGAATACATAACGTCTTTAAAAATTCGTGATGAGTTTAAAGATTATTTTATATCTCCAAATAAGAGAGTAGAATTTCAAGAGCATGCCATACAAACACATAATTTGTAAAAAAAAAACAAAAAAATTATTACAACCAAATTATTTATTATTTCTGTCTTCCATTATAGCCTGTTGAATATCTTTAAAAATTGTGGTTTCCAATTTAGTTTTAATATTGGGACATTTTATTTCTTTCATTTTTGAACCACAGTATTTTAAAAAATTATCAGTAGCATCTGGCTTGGGGTCCTCAGGTTTATTTTTATATATGTCAAAATTTCGACCAATCATGTGCCGAATCACATACAATTTCCGGTAAAAGAACTTGCATAGTGTCATACAGAGCACAAATGTACGTGCAAGAAACGATACAAGAAAACATAAATAAATTTCTATATCAGAAACGATATAAGAAATGATACAAGAAAATGCATAGTGTCATACAGCCTTAATGCTGAAAAGCAGAAAGTGAGAACATTAGAATGATAATATGAACACAACAGCCCAGTGAAAATAGCAAGAGACCAATAGTCACATGGAAGGTGCAAAGAGCATATAAAAATAGTAGGATGAACAAAAAAGCGACTAAAAGCATTTTATCCACACAATAGAGTAGCCATGATTTCATAAAGTCATAGTATTTGGATTTGTACAGCTAATGAGTCCATTCAGACACAACTGATTTTTAACAATGATCTACCGTTGGTGTTGGTACAATATAAATCCCAATGCATGTCATTATGTATCTATGTCAGAGATCTAAGATGTTATAGTAAATTGTTAACTATCACTAATATAAACTTTTGTTTCAGTTCAATCCAACTCAAAATTCATCGCTTGGGTGTCCCTGGTATTAATAGCCTTGTCAAACTTTTTATCCATTTACTTTGCTTACATACTCTATTTTGTACTTTATGATCTGTGCATTGTGTGTGTAGCTATTTATGCAGTGAATGTAATTAATTTATTATTGATCAAATTAAAACTTAAAACAATTGATGCCATCAGAGAGCAAGAAGAGGAAAAGAATAAATAAATTTAGGTATAACGTGTTTACTAAAAGATTCATTGCACGCCATTGTTCAGTTATTTTATTTTATAGTAGGAATTTCGAAAATAACAAAATGATTAAATAAATAATTTCTTCAAGTGTATATGGTTTGCAGGCAGAAACACAAAAACAAAAAAGGATTATTTAAAAAAAACTAGTAAAATTTTTTTCCCCACGTGTCTTATTTTTTAATAGACAATTAACATTGTTTATTTAAATATTTCAAATATATCAGTTGCCATGAGATGCCGTTGAAATATATATTTTAATAATATTAATCAATTGTGCCAAAACCCAAAGATAACGATAGCTTTTTTATGAAGTATCAAATTTACAATTGCTGGCTATTCCATTCCATATGAACAAATTTAATATTAAGAAATAAATGTGTTTTTAAAAGGACGGGTATTTGTATATTATTTTATTTTTAATTTTATTAAAAAAAAAAGAAAATGCATAAAAATATATGTTGTAATTTATTGTTGTTTAATTTGTAATCTTCTTCATTAGGTAAATGTTGTTTATTTTTAAAATAAAAAAGTTGCAAACATCAACAAATGGTCTTATTTTTATGGATATGTAATTTTATTACTATAAATAGTCAGTATGGAGTTGGTATCTGCGCTTCTAGGACGAAGGGTTCAAATTGTTTTCGTTTAAGAGAGGAGGTGGAAAACCCAACGGACGAAAGAACTAGATGAATGATACAAATTGTGGTATGTAGGGAAAAGTAACGTTAGGAATGCAGTTGGTATAATTGCTGATAGAGAAGCGAAAGATAACGCAGTAGAAGTTGAAGAACGAGTGAAAGAATAATTACAGTGAAATTTGTACTTGATAAAGAAGACGAAGAAGATAAAGAAGCCTTTTCATCAAGACATACCCTGATTCGGCTAGCTATGACGGTATTGTATTCCCATTTGGAGATCGACGCTTCATGTGATTCACAGGTCAGTTGAATAGCTTTCCAGACAGTAGAGTTTAACTTCTCTACTTGACCATTGCCTTTAGCAGTAGTTCTACTTGTTGCGATTCTTCTGGCGTTGAGAAACTCTGACTTCAGCTGATAGAAATTGAGTCCCTCTATCCGAATTGATGTATGTAGGCATTCCAAAAAATCATGAATAAGTAATTTCAATTCTTGATGACGGTTTTGGCACTAATGTCACTGCATGGGAAAGCAAATGGGAATCTGGAATACTCATCTATTGCCTTAGAATTTAACGTTTATTGGTATTCGAAGGCACCGGTCCTTTAAAGTCGATACTAAGGCGTTCGAAGGGACATGTGGCTTTTATAAGCTTCGAAAAAGGCTCCTCATTCTTAAAGTACTTTGGCTTGATTTTAGTACATACTTACCATTCACGAATCATAGTCTTGACTTCAAGATAAAAAGGTAAATTCTTTGATTTTATCCAGTGAATGGACACGTGTTACCCCTGGATGACAAAATGCTGTGTGATGACTTGAGTTCTGATGCAACTGCCGTCGTTGTGGTAGCAGCGCATGAGTAGATGCGCGATAAAGCCTCCGCGCTGCTTGGTTGTCTTTTACTTGGTCGATATACTGTCATATTTATAAAGTACCAATTCAAGTAGATATCTTTGTATTTTTTCATTTTTGATCTTGCTGGAATGCTTGTTGTTGAACATAAATGTTACAGACTTTTAGTCAGTGATGGCTGTGGAAGGCTTTTCTATAAGAACATAACGTCACTTTTTTAGAGATTCAACGATAGCGTACGCTTCTTTCTCCACAACAGAATGATTTAGCTCGCTAGAGTTAAGAGATCTTAAAAAGAAAGCAACTGGTCTGGAAATCCTGAAGATAGGAAACGAGTGTTCTGAAGCATCAGTTTCAACAACAAATGGCATATTTTCGTTGATAGCGTGACCGGTTTAGCTGATTTACTAACAGTTGTAGCTCGATATTATTAGTGTCTAGGGGTTGTGCAGCAGCAACAGCGGGAGTGACAACATGGGCAGCCAAAAAGTATCAGTTTCAGTTTTGTATTTTGAGAACGATTTCCGAAGTGGAAATTGAAACGTCAATAAATTTACTTTAACCTTTAATTGTGGCTTATTTCCATTTAGATAATAAAAACTTTAGATTGAATGCAGAGTTTCACAGAGAGAACTGCACAAATACATGATGTAGATCATTTTTCAGACTTACGTGTTTTACATAAGAATTAATTTAAACCCTACAAAATCCAGTTGCTGCAAGAATTAAATGAAGTTGACTACAACTGAAGACTACATTTTAGTGGTGTAATAATAATGACGAGATCTTCGGTAAAAATGTTTTTCCGACGAAGCAATATTTACACTCTGTGGGAATGTAAATCGGGCAAGTTTAAAGTATTAAAGTGAGGTAAATCCACAGTGGATACGTGAAAACAATACTCAAAGACCACCAGAACTGAATGTATGATCGGAAATAGTAGGTACTCAGTTAATTGGGTCATTTTTTATAAAAGTAAATTTAAATAATTATGAACTGCTATTTAGTAATGAAATTGTATCTGCCCTGAAAAATAAGTTTGGAGCCAATTTTAATGAGATGCGGTTTGAAGAAAACGAAGCTCTAGCGTATTTTGGTGTAACTGTTCGGCGTTCTTTAGATCACGCATTTTCCGGATGTTTTCTCGTTCACTCGTTTTTATCCTAAAGATTATTTTTATTTGGCATACTTTAAAAGTAAAATTTATAACACTAAACCAGCAAGTGTTGCAAAGCTAAGGCAAAGAATTATCGAGGAATCCATATTAAATTCTTGAAAAACATGAAGAAATGTATTAGATGCATTCTAGCATCGTTTAGGATACTCTAAGCTGGTTTTTGAGTTTTAAAGTGCAAAAACCATCATCAGCAAGTGCAAGAGCACTTACTGATAATGCGCTGACCAATAGGGTTAACTTGGTATGTGTACCGAGACACACAGGCATGGAGGGGAACGAACGTGCTGACGCCCTGGCAATACAGGGCTCATCTACTCTGCCTGTGGGACTCAAACCTGTGATTGGAAGGCCCTTTAGTACTAGTCAGGTCTAAATGTCTGAAGGGCTCACAATTGAGCCCTGCTTCGATCTACCATAACCATACGTTCAAAAATAACGAAGATGCTGTGTAGTGCAATTTTGGTAGTCGCCTAGTTTGTTTTTGCTATCTTAATATATTTGTTATATCTAGACTTCGGCAAATATGCATATTGCATATTTTGCATATTGTGCATATTTTATGCAAATATTTCATATTTTGGCATATTTGTATAAAAGTTTGCATAAAGTGCATAAAAGTTCAGATTTTTATACTGTATTTGAAAATTTTTAAACATACCAATTTATTTCAATTCTTGTATAAAATTTTGTAGTCATTTTAATCAAGAAATGATCTAAGTACGTAATCTCTACAGGTACAAAACATTTACAATTTCAAAGAAGATCAATTTAAGTAGCCCTCAACATTCTTAGAAAGTCTCGGTCACTGAGGCATTCAGTTATTGGATAATCGCTAAGGGTTCGCTCATTTGCATTTTATGATCTAATCCCCAAATCTATCTACAATTTATTGTATCTTAACAGCAGGTAAACGACTAATAGTTTTGTTCCTAATTTAGGGATTTTCCAAAATCTCCCAGTTTATTGAATTAGGTACCTAAACATTTCTAATTTGATGCTCAGATTTGTAAATCATTTTTGTTTTGATATTCAAAGCGTAAACACTCGTTGTGCGTAACAAAAAGGAAGATTGTGATTTTATAATGCCTAAAACAACCAGTGCTTCAACTTGGATTAAACCTTATAAAGAGCTGTCTATGGATATGGGAAAAATCTACTGTTCAGTCTGTGGCAAAATTGTAAGTATCTAATATTTTCTGTTAAATATCTAATATTTCATACATACAGGGTGTTTCCAAATGACACTTACAACGTTTGACTGTAGATACTTCTCGAAAAATTGAACAAAACGATATAGTTAATGAGGGGTCAAACTTATTTACTTTTCGAGATAGAGGGTGTTAAAATTAAAAAAAATTAAATTCTTTTAGTTAATAACAACAATAACTTTAAAACCAATAAACGTATTTACTTGAAATTTAGTACTCGTAGGTTGTTTTTAAATGAAAAATAGCTTCCTTTAGTGAGAAAAAATTGTCCATGGTACAATACAATGGTGTGTATTTAGAAAAATTTTTCACCTTTACTTTTTTTTATGAAGTCAGCTATTCTAAAACACAATTATTTTTATTGTAATTGAATTAACAAAAAAAAACTTTTGTTGAATTTTAAAATAAGTTATATGATGTACTAATGGTTAGTAACAAAAACTAATTTGTGGATTAATACTGCATTTAAAACACTAAGCGAGTGTTTTTTTTTCCAAACCAGTTATTTGATTAACCAAAAACACCTTGTATATTTTAATATTTTAAAGGTTGGGTTAAAATAAAGGTTTTTATTTTTATTTATAGATAGCATGTGAGAAGAAATTTCAGATAGACCAACATGTGAGAACTGCTTCACACATTGCAAAAAAAGGAAAAATAGGAGGAAAACATCAAACTTCAATGGCTAAATGTTTCCAATCTACTTAAAAAAAATTAGATCAGCAAGAAACTTTTAATGAAGACTTGTGTCGCGCATTAGTGTCTGCAAACATACCGCTTTCAAAATTAGCAAATGTAAATTTTAGTTCGTTTCTAAAAAAATATTGCAAACTTAATGTTCCAAGTGATCGGTCTCTAAGAAGAAATAATGTGAACGGGCTATACTCGTCGGTGTTAATTAATATTAAGGAAGAAATTGCAGATAATTATTTTTACATATCTGTAGACGAAACCACTGATTCCTCAGGAAAGTATATTGCTCATTTATTGATTGGTGTTCTTAAAGAAGATACCTTACCAAAATCTCATCTTATTTCATGCTTTCATGCCAGCAACTTGAGAAACCAAATGCTTTAACAATTTCGCGTTTTATACAAGAAACATTAGCAACTTTTTTTCTTCCGATAACTATTCCTTCTAATAAATTACTGCTTATTTTATCGGATGCTGCTTCTTATATGGTGAAAGCAGGACAAAATTTAAAAATATTTTTCCCAGATTTAATACATGTTACTTGTGTAGCGCATGGATTAAACAGAGTTGCAGAGGAAATACGAAAAAAGTTTCCTCTTGTAAATACCATGATATCCAGTGTCAAAAAAGTATTTCTTAAATCTCCTATAAGAATTCAACTTTATAAAGAAATGCTACCTAACATTCCTCTTCCACCACAACCTATTTTAACGCGATGGGGAACATGGTTAGAAGCAGCTAATTTTTATGCAGATCATTTTGTTAAAATAAAGAACATAATTGATACGTTAACAGATGAAAGTTCCCAATCTCTTTTGGATTCTAAACAAACTTTTCAGAGTAACTTGCTTCAACAAGAACTTTCATTTATAAAATCAAATTTTAGTTTTGTTCAAAAAACAATTACTCAGTTAGAATCATCAAAACTGTCATTGTTCGAAAGTACAGCATTAATAAAAGAATTTGCGTCATGTTGTCGGAACGTTAGAGGTAATATTGGAAAAGATATTTTAAAAAAATTTGAAGCTACTATGGAAAAAAATAAAGGTTACCATATTCTTTCTGAAGTAGTCAGTGTTCTAGCTGGAAATATTTCGGAAACAATTAATTTAGAACCAAATGTTTTGGTTAGTTTGAAAAATGCTCCCGTTACATCAGTTGATGTTGAACGAAGTTTTTCCATATATAAATATATGTACTCAGACAGAAGCCACAAGTTTTTGTTAGAAAATTTTGAACACCACTTGGTCATTTATTGTTACCATAATTCTAAATAAGTTTATTCATACTTAAAAATGATGTAGTTACTTAAAATAAATGTAAATCTTAATGAATAGTAGGAAATATTTAGTTATGTACACTTTTTTTTTAAATAAAATTGTTACTATTTTACGATTTATTTGTATGCATATTTTGTAAAATATTTGCATATTTTCGGGTAAACACGTGCATATTTATACGCATATTTTCTACATTTTTATTTGCATATTTGCCGAAGTCTAGTTATATCCTATGTCGCAAATTAAGATTCGATCAGTTGTTTATTTTGTATTCACCCAGAGGCCTTCTTTAAGTCAATAAATCAAAATTTGTCTTATAGTAAATTTATTCTCATTCATAGTGACCTATGATATCTGGTATGTAACTCTACACTCATCAAGATCGAAGATGCTGTCTATTGTTTTTTTTTGTAGTCGCTTTGTTTGTTGTTCTATCTTCATATAATTGTTATCCCTTCCCCTTTCATATGTATATCGCATGTTAAACTTGTATTAGTTGTTTATTTTGTTTTCAGTCAGAGGCCTTCTTAAAGTCAATAAATCAAAATTTTTTGTCTTTAGCAGGTTTATATTAGATCTATTTTCATACGTAGTGCCCTATCTCGTATGTAATTATACGTTCATTAATAATCACAGAGATACTGAAATAACAGTTATATTCTATTGATTTCGTTTCAGACGTGAAAAGTTTGACTAATTTCTGCTCCTACGCCATAATATTATTATTATGGCTTACTTCATATCTCTCTCTCTCTCTCTCTCTCTCTATATATATATATATATATATATATATATATATATATATATATATATATATTTTTAGTGGATTTTCTTGGGCTTAGGTTCATAAAAAAATTTGATTTGATACTAAGGCATTTTTATATATTTTTTCGACGTTTCGGCAGGAAATCCATGCCTTTTTCAAGAAGTAATATTGACTAAAAAACATTTTATGATAGACATAATACGATTTAAAAGTTAAACTTTTGACTTACCAAGCATGTAAAAATTTGTTACTAACAAGTAGACGTCACAATCAAAATAATATTAAAAACATAGGACATACCCACTAAGTCACTACATGTAAAATATATTTTAGATCTAATGTGTTGTTTATTGAAGTTAGTTTATCGTTTAAACAACCAGTTATTTTAACATCATAGGCGTTCTGAGATTGTCTTTTTATGTGTTTTTAAACACATAAAACACTTTTAAAGTTAAAATATATTTTGTTCAAATTTTTGACATCTTTTTTATCATTTATTGCATTATTATTTTTTTTTATTTGTATAGACTCTAGAAGCTCTCTCTTTTTCCTGTTGGGTTCACTTTTTAGGATCTTGGTTTTCTCAAAATCAAATTTATGTTTTTTTTCGTTTTCATGTTTTGTGAGGGCGGTTGAGTTTTTTTTGTCATATTTGTGGGAACGTATTCTTGAGTTAAGTAGCTGACTGGTTTGTCCAATATAAACTCCATCACAATTCGAGCAGGGAATTTCATATACAACATGCGATCTTTTTAATAGAGGGGTTTTTGTTTTTAATCTTGTAAAATTCTTTTTCAAAAGATTGTGCCCTTTATGAGCAACCATAATATTATGTTTGGACAGAAGATTTGCAATTTGTTCTGATAATCCTTTTATATAGGGAAGAGACATATAGTTTTTCTTTACCGTGTTGGTTTCATTGTTATTATTGTTATTGTAAAATTTATGCAGTCGCGATTTGAAAGTGTTGTCGATAAGATGGTGTGGGTATGAATTAAGTGTTAGTGCTGTTTTTGCTTTTTTAATGGCCTGAGGTCTATTAATAGGATCGGATAATCTAATAGCTCTATCGGCGAGTCCGATAACTACTGATTTCTTTTGAGACAGGGGATGATGAGAGTTGAAATTCAGATATCTCGATGACCAGGTTTTTTTGGTGTACCATGAAGTAGTTATAGTGCTGTTTTCTCTATGTAAGGTCAGGTCCGCCGCTGCGACCTATTGTTTCATGCATTCAGTCTCCTTTTGAAAACGTTTCAAAATATTTGAAGAACATTATTTCCAACGTAATAAATAAAAATCCACACTATTTAAAAGACGCTGATCACCTGAAATTAAAACTCAAAAATATACATTTACCTCCAAATTATAAATTAGTTTCTCTCGATGTGGTATCTTTATACACCAATATTCCAATAGCTTTAGCGAAAGACATTATTAAAAAAAAGTGGAACGAAATCAAAGCGTTCACAGACATCCCTCTAGAAGAATTTCTGCTAGCAGTCGAAACAACATTAAAGTCAACTTATTTCCTATATAAAAACAAAATCTTCCAACAAACAGATGGATGTGCTATGGGTGCTAGCATACCCAGTGCCATCGCTCAATTAGTTTTAGAGCATCTAGAGGAAATTGTTTTAAATAAAATAGATTTTGATATACCTTTTTTCTATCGCTATATAGATGACTGCTTGAGCGCAGCACCAGAGGATAAAATGGATATTTTACTAAATGAATTCAATAACTTTCACCAAAAACTAAAATTTACATTAGAAATTGAAAAAAATCATCAAATTAATTTTCTGGACCTGACCTTACATAGAGAAAACAGCACTATAACTACTTCATGGTACACCAAAAAAACCTGGTCATCGAGATATCTGAATTTCAACTCTCATCATCCCCTGTCTCAAAAGAAATCAGTAGTTATCGGACTCGCCGATAGAGCTATTAGATTATCCGATCCTATTAATAGACCTCAGGCCATTAAAAAAGCAAAAACAGCACTAACACTTAATTCATACCCACACCATCTTATCGACAACACTTTCAAATCGCGACTGCATAAATTTTACAATAACAATAATAACAATGAAACCAACACGGTAAAGAAAAACTATATGTCTCTTCCCTATATAAAAGGATTATCAGAACAAATTGCAAATCTTCTGTCCAAACATAATATTATGGTTGCTCATAAAGGGCACAATCTTTTGAAAAAGAATTTTACAAGATTAAAAACAAAAACCCCTCTATTAAAAAGATCGCATGTTGTATATGAAATTCCCTGCTCGAATTGTGATGGAGTTTATATTGGACAAACCAGTCAGCTACTTAACTCAAGAATACGTTCCCACAAATATGACAAAAAAAACTCAACCGCCCTCACAAAACATGAAAACGAAAAAAAACATAAATTTGATTTTGAGAAAACCAAGATCCTAAAAAGTGAACCCAACAGGAAAAAGAGAGAGCTTCTAGAGTCTATACAAATAAAAAAAAATAATAATGCAATAAATGATAAAAAAGATGTCAAAAATTTGAACAAAATATATTTTAACTTTAAAAGTGTTTTATGTGTTTAAAAACACATAAAAAGACAATCTCAGAACGCCTATGATGTTAAAATAACTGGTTGTTTAAACGATAAACTAACTTCAATAAACAACACATTAGATCTAAAATATATTTTACATGTAGTGACTTAGTGGGTATGTCCTATGTTTTTAATATTATTTTGATTGTGACGTCTACTTGTTAGTAACAAATTTTTACATGCTTGGTAAGTCAAAAGTTTAACTTTTAAATCGTATTATGTCTATCATAAAATGTTTTTTAGTCAATATTACTTCTTGAAAAAGGCATGGATTTCCTGCCGAAACGTCGAAAAAATATATAAAAATGCCTTAGTATCAAATCAAATTTTTTTATGAACCTAAGCCCAAGAAAATCCACTAAAAAAATATATATTAAGGTTCAAGAACTAAACTCAAACTATATATATATATATATATATATATATATATATATATATATATACATATATATATATATATATATATATATATATACATATATATATATATATATATATATATATATATATATATATATATATATATATATATATATATATATATTAAGTTCATGGTAAACACCGTAAGTAAAAAACCCCCTAATTATCGCATCAAACCGGTACTAAATAAAAAAGATAAAATAATAAATACATATTTTATGAAAACATTTATAAATTAGTTGTCGATGTGAGTTTATAATCTCTCCTTTTACATATGACATATTTCAACCAAGTAAAATCAATTTAAATGTTGCAATGGAGCGAGTTTTTATTTTCTTATGGCGTGCTTGCGATTTCTACAAACCAATAAATATTGCAAAAAATCATCGACAAAAACAAAACAAACGAAATCACTAGATCCGAAAAGTGTTACAGCTACTTCCAAAGTTGTCGATAACATGGAGACACTTGTCGTAAATTGTGATCCCACTCATTTTGACGCAATCGACTAAGAATCCGTCGTTTTAGTGGAGGCGGCTCCAGTCCCCAGCCTCCTTTTTTAAATCTCGCTTTTATCATTTCAGAGACGGTTTAAACAATTTCTTAAATTATTAAAACGCTACATTGATAAATTAAACTTATTAATTTATGTTATTTATTATGAATAGACGAAGTAAATTTCTCCTAACTTTACAAATTTTAAAATAGTACCTACCTATTGTTATTACGAAATTCGTTTTATGTGGCTGGTGCTCAATACAACGATAAATGAAGCAAGACAAGCGAAAAATAATAATTTTAATAATAATAATTGAATTTTTTGTTTTCCTATTAATAAAATTTAGTATTATTGTCGGCTTTGTTATGCAGCGAATTGAAAAGTGTTATTCCGTAATTGAGGTCCAAAACACAGTCCCCAAATTAACGGAGCAGCTTTTTGAGGAGGTTTAAAACTTTAAAGAAGATAATAACATCAATCAATTTTAATGGGACTCGATTTTAACTAAAAAAACTCATCACAATCATCTTTTTTTTCTTTTGGCTTTACTCCATTCAATAGTTGAATCGATTCGATTCGATAATGGATTTGTTCAGGATTCATAAATGACTCGATTAGATATTTGATTATATTCGATATTTGATTTGACTCGATTCCGATTCGATGATCGATTCGATTTGGTGATCGATACGATTTGATTCTGATTCGATGATCGATTCGATAATTCATTCGATTCGATCATCGTGTCGATTAGATTGTATTTTATTTTATAAAATATATAAAAATAAACTTATTTAAAATTTAAATTGTGCGATATTCACATCAAAAATAGTAAAATTACTTTATTCTTTTTTAAATTTTATATTATTAATAAACACGCGTGGCACACGCGTAGTGTGTGTTCGCTCGATGTGGCTTTATAATCATTTCTATCGTTACCCTGCCCGAATCTTGAAAATAAAAAACCTCATAAACCTTATAAACCTCAGATATATTAGGAAGATATATCAAGGAAAAGTATTCCAGACTAACAAAAGGACGGAAGCACTCAATTAGTGTCCAGTTCTTCTTCTTGTAGTTCCTTCTTCTATCGGAGGTTGGCTATCATCACAGCTATCTGTACCTTATTGGCGGCTGCTCTAAAAAGATCTACTAAGCTGCAACTATACCACTCTCTTAGGTTTCTCAGCCAGGAAATTCTTCGTCTTCCTATGGATCTTTTACCCTTGATTTCACCTTAAATTATAAGCCTTAACATCTTATATTTCGCACCTCTGGTAAAATATTCCAGCTTTCTTGTTACACCATGATTCTATTGAGTTAAGAGCTGCAGCAATACGATTATGAGCAGATAAAATATTTTATTTCTTGCTAGAATTACCAGATCATTAACATACAAAAAAAGTTTTAATTGTGCCATTGCAATAAGACACAAAATGCTTATTGATTCGAACTTGGAAATATCGTTGCCGTAGAAAGTTTGAAATAAAAGCAAACATGTTACATGTTGAGTGTAGTTGAAATATCACAGCGCCATACTGTATCAAAAGCCTTTTTTATGTCAAAGAATACGGCTAATTATTCTTGATTGCATATAAATGCTTCGTGAATTTCTGATTCCAATGATATTAAGTTATCTAATGTTGATCTATTTTTCCTAAATCCACTTTGTTCGGGTATAATAAAATGTTTAAATTCAATATACCACATGAGTCGATTGGCAATGACCTTTTCTAGCAACTTACACATTGCATTCGTGAGGAAGATTGATCTATAGGATTCTGTTTCAAATTTAGGTTTACCTGATTTGTATAATGGAATTATGATTTACGAGTGCCATATTTGTGGGAATAGTTGCAATAATAGTTCTTGGCCTACTGGTGGTAGATTCTGTAGAAAAAGCACAGGTATGTTATCTGGTCTTGAACTAGTATTTCTAACGGAGTTAAGAGTTTCAATAAGTTCAGTAAAGCTTATAGAATCGTTTATTGGTGAAGTGTCATTGATTAATGGTATTCCTTTATTTTTTTCGAATCGTTTCTTATTTAAGAATTCTATTGAATAGCTTTAATCACTAGAATCTGAATATTTTCTAGCATTGTTTTTTAGGTATTGCGACAAAGATAGACTTGAGCCAGCCTGTGTCTGTTCTACCTCTGATTTCACTATTTCTTGTCATTTCGTACAACTTTGGCAGAATTCGGTAATATTATTTTTGTTATCTTCAAACAACTCTGATATATACAGTTTCCATTCTCTTCTTATTTCGTTCTCATTTAAATCAATTTTATTTTTATTGACAACGAGTACAGAGGCAACTCGTTTTTTAAATATGTTTCCTATTTTTTTACTTTTTTGTGCGTATTAAATAAGCCATGCCTAGATAACTCATCCTCCATTTCGTCGCGCCTTTCTCTCATCCATTTTTGTTTGTCTAATTTTATCTCCTTTTTAATTTTTCTCTTAACTGTTAACTCGGTTTTTAAATGCATTCCATAGTTACTCTGGATCTTCTAGTTGTTCTCCGACGTCCTTTATTGTATTCTTAAATTCTTTTTTAATGTTATCTTTTTTGATTATATCGTCAAAGTTAAGTAGGTACATTGGTTTTTGGTTTTTGTCGCTAGATTCTTTTTAATCTTAGTTTCATATCTGCTACAAGAGGTTGGATATTTGATACAATTTTTGCTCCTGGAAATGCAGTGACCGGCATTTCAGAAGCTTTTTGATTACATTGTCCCATAACATGCATATTCAAGAATTAAATAAACCCTAGATTCATCATGGAACAAATATTCATCGTTCTCTATACCAGTATTACTCTTTTAGAAAGCCCTCTTAAATAACTATACCGGTGATAGCGACAAATTTAAGCCCGTTCCTGATCAGGTTCGGCCAACGCTGGTAATGGGAGCAATCAAACAGCAAGTATCTAAATTTTTCAAGGAAAACTACGTCCTTTTGCTACGATTAGCATATTTAAATTTGTATATTATAATTGGCTTTGTTTACATACCCACGTATCTGGATTCATATTTAAACAACCAATAGCAGTTTAATATCAAAATACATAATGTTAAGAAACATTTCTCTCCTCTCTATATACTTAAATAACATCTTTTTAATATCCGTTGACTGACGAATTGTATTTTAAGTGCTATATTAGAATATGTGCATTACCAAACAGAAAATTAACAAATATTTAATCGATTATGTAACTGCTGGTACTGAAATGAGTATAATTCAAACAAAAAATCTATCAATATAAGTATTGTGAAGGTTGTCATCCTAAAGGCGCAAAGAACAAAAACAAGGTTATTAAAATATGTATTTTTGAAGTCTTTAAAGTACATATTTCTTAATATTTATTTTATTATCCTGCAAAGACGTCATTTTCACTGACAGTGAGGATTCCGTGTAAATATTTCATTGGTTACTTTTCTGTTACTTTAATATTTTGAGATATTTTGTTTTTAAAAGAATTATTTTTTATTTTAAAATTAGATTTGGCTCCTGTTGTTTCTAAAAAAAGAAAAGGTTGTTCCTACTATAGTTAAAAGTGAAAGTTTATCCTAAAATCATATTTGTATATGGATCTAGTTATCTTGTACAAAAACTAAACCTAAAGAGTAATAGGTAAGTATTTTTATCTCGTGTTGTGTTCAGTTTCTCATTTGAAGGTTGCCAGTCAACATAATACAGAGAGTGTGTTCCTCAAAATGGAACTGGACCGGACATGTGACTAGAAGTCAAGAAAGCTGGAATGGAAATGTGACTACATGGAGACTATGGGGAGAAAATAAAAAGAGTAGGAAGACCGCAACAAATATTCTAATTCAGTAATTGAAGTTTTGAACAATCAAGGCATTGACAAACCGTACATAGAGACTTTAGCAAATATATACAGACAAGTAAAAGCTAAGGCAACAATTTATGGAAATACTCCAGAATTTCTCATTACCAGAGGCTACAAACAAGGCGACCCAATATCACTAAAGCTCTTCGGGCAGAACAAAGTCCTATCCATTGATGCAGAATACCTCAGCCATCTAAGATTTGCAAGACGAGTATTTATACCTAAGAAAATTTATACATAAATCTCGCTCCTTACTCCTAGAAATTAACAGAAGAATGAAACTGACTTGGGCATCTTTTGGTAAAAATGCATATTCAAATCAAGGATGCCACTTCACCTCAAGAAAAAAGCATTCGATCAATGTATACTACCAATCATGACATACGACTGCGAAACTTGGATACTAAAGAAAGAGATAATATCGAAACTCTTCTTCTTCAGGTTCCTTCTCCTATCGGAGGTTGGAAATCATCATCGCTATTTTAACTTTATTGGCTGCGCTTCTGAATAATTCTAATGAGCTGCAACCGAACCACTCTCTCAAATTTCTTACCCAGCATATTTTGCGTCGTGCTGGGCATCTCTTCCATTGTATCTTCCCTTGATAATTAACCTAAGTAATACGTACTTCTCGCCCCTCATTATATGACCCAGATATTGAATCTTTCTAATTTTAACAGTTTTTATGACTTCACATTCTTTCTTCATTCTTTGTAACACCTCTATATTAGTTACTTTTTCAGTCCACGATATTCTGTGGATTCTCCTGTAGCACCACATCTCAAAAGAGTTTAATTTTTTGATTTCAGACTGTTTTATTGTCCACGCTTCCATGCCGTATAGTAAAGTAGAAAAAACGTAACAACGTAGCATTCTTGTGCGGATCTCTAGATTAAGGTTACGGTTGCAAAGTAAGTTATTCAATTTTATGAACGTGTTTCTTGCCATTTCTATTCTAGATCTGATTTGTTTTGTTTGTTCTCCATCTTCGGTTAGCCACGTTCCTAAATATTTATATGTTGTTACTCTTGTTACTCTTTCGATCGTTGTATTATTGATGATCAGGTTATCTACATTTTGTGGTTTTTTTGAGAATATCATTGATTTCGTTTTCTTGAGATTCATTTGCAGTCCGTACCTTTCACATGTATTGTATACATGTTGTATTAGGTACTGTAGATCTTCCATGTCACTTGCAAATATAGTAAAGGAGCAGCAAGAGAACGAGCGCAAAATCGGTCATTTTCCCATGTAAATCTCCATAAGAAATTCTAAGGTCGATTCTGGTCATTTTTGACGCTTTTTTTGGTGGAGGCGCGACGGCTCGTCGGATCGTGACGTGAAGGGTATCGTTGGAAAGCGGAGGGGACGGGGAAAACGTTGAGATAGAAAACAAACGCAAAGACTGTGCCAAAACGGCGCTATATCGTATCTCCGCTGTTATTGGTTCGATTGTGACGTACGAGGGCTCGTTGGAATGGGGAGAGGGTAACGAATATGTTAACACAAAAATCAAACGCAAAAGTCAATGCCAAAAGGACACTTAGCTTGTAACGTTCAAACGGCTTAACGTACAACAACGTGTGAGGTATCGCTGGAAAGGGGGAGGTGATAGCGAATATGGTAAGATAAAAATCATATGCAAAGACTGTGCCAAAACGGCATTACGTCATATCTCCATTGTTATTGGTCAGATCGTAACGTACGAGGGCTCGTTGGCACTATTATTCGTTATATGCGTATCTACGGCAGTTCGAGTAATATTATGAAAAAATTATAGAATACAAATATATTGTGAGTTCCATACTATATTTTATCTACGACAATTCGGGTGATATAAAAATCAGCGAATACAAATTGTGAGTTGCATACTATATTTTATCTACGGCAGTTCGGGCAATATTATGTTTTGTAGATTTGTCGTATGCTTCGGATCTCTGGTAAGACATAGTTACATAGACTGTACTCGTAAAATATGTTTGCAAGTTAAATAGTCTCGTCCAACAGTACTTGATCAGTACCATCAAGTACTGTTGACCCATCTACCAAAACAACAAAATGGAAGTCAGAGTAGATGGACAACTTACAGAATCTATAGAAATAGGCAGCGGAATAAGACAAGGGGATTAATTGAGCCCCATGCTCTTCAATTTGATCATGGATGATATCATCAAAAGCCTTAATAAAGGAAGAGGATACAGAATGGGAAACAAAGATAGTCTGCAAAGACTGTTCCACTGATTTAACATAAGAGCAAAAGAATTTAATATGACAATCTCATCTCAGAAAACTAAAACAATAGTAGTCAGCAAAGAACCAACCAGATGTAAAATAGAAATTGATGGCATCATGTACACAAGTAATGGAAATAAGATATCTAGGAATTACACTGTCTAGCTATGGAGAGCTGGACAAAGAAGTGAGAGATCAAGTACAAAAAGCAAATAGTCAATAAATCAAGAATTTATAAAGTCAGTGTAAGACCAATAATGACATATGCCTCAGAAACAAGACCCGACACAGCCACAATACAAAGGCTACTGGAAACTGCAGAGATGTGAGTACTGAGAAGAATTACAGGAAATACGCTGAGAGATCGAAAGAGAAGTGAAGACATCAGAAGAAAATATAACGTACAGTATATAAATGAATGGACACAAAGTAAAAAAAAGAATGGAATAACCACCTAAGCAGAATGGAGGAGACCCGTGTCGTCAAAATAGCAAGATACAAAACCTTCCATAGAGGTATTAATCCGCCAATGAACAAGCAGAATTGCTTATAAAGAGGAGGAAGAAGAAGAAGAATTAAATCTTTAAAATGACAGTGAGCGGGATATTTAGTGAGAAGAACTGACAATAAATGGTTCACTAGAATTACACGGTTGTATTCAAGAGGCGTCAAGAGACCAAGAAAGACGTCCAAATTTAAAGATAGATAGATAATTTATTGGTAAGAAATGAATACAAACGTATTTTTTACAAGTCAAAGATAAAAAAAAATATATGTCAATATAGTTAATATACACATAAATATAAATATAAAACATAAAACATAGATACAGTGTTTTAACTTATACTGTTGACAATTACAACAAATTATAATTGGAAGTAAAATACTCCTCATATGTAAAAAAGGCATTCACTATAAGGTAACTCTTAATTTTTGCCTTAAACTGATAAAAGTTTTTATTCTGGCTGGCACTAAGTTGTAGAATTTTATGGCTAAAAACTGTTTCATTTTGAGAATACACTAGATCATTAATATAGATAAGAAATAATACTGGACCCAAAACCGAGCCTTGACGGACACCAAACAGCAGATATTGTTTTTGACAATCACACTGGTTGAAGTGAACATATTGATCACGATTTGATAGATATGAATCAATTAGTTGAATAGTATTACTATGAAAATTATAATAAGGAAGTTTTCTAAGTAGAATACTATGTGTTACACAATCGAAAGCCTTAGTAAGATCTAAAATTAATGCAAGAGTATTAAGATATTTTTCAAACCCTTCCAAAAGACTGCTAGTGAAATGATCAATAGCTAAAGTTGTGTTATTTTTTTCGGAATCCGTACTGGTTTATGGCAAACAGTTTATTAGATTCAAAATGTGAATTAATATGATTTTTTAAAATTCGTTCATAAACTTTTGATAAGATGGGCAACAAAAAAATGGGTCGATAATTGTTGTAATCATCAATAGAGCCTTTATTTTTAAACAGAGGTACTACCTTCGCAGTTTTGAATACTTAAGGATAAGTATTACACAATATTGATTGGTTTATTAAAGTTGTTAGAGGTTGAACAATTATATTTTTAATTGTTTTAATAATTTTTGTGTTAAATCCATCAGGATCTTTGCTGTTACTATTTTTTTATTTCTGAAACAGCTAAGTCAACTTCACTAAAGCTCACTGGCTGAAAACTAAAACACGGGATATTTTCCTGTGGTATACACTTTAAATAGTGATCAAGAGTTAGCTGAGGAACCTTAAGTTCATTTATTACTCTCTCAGCAGTTGAGCAGAAGTGGCTGTTCTGTGTGTAAATCACTATCTGCCTTGAGTTTAGAATTATCAGTGAAAACATTTTTATGTCTGTTACCATTAATACGTTTCCACATAGCTTGTTGAGAGTTGCCAGAATTTTTTATAAACCTATCATGCAATATACCTGGAAAAGAGATATTTATGGAATTTAATAACACATCAACCAGCATTTTAAATTAATATCCAAATTATCATTGTATACAAAATTAAAGTTGCAATTTAGCAAAATCTGGTTAAAATTGAAGAGTCCTTCATCTGTGATAGGTCTATAATAAACTCTAGTTGCAGAATTTGTGGATGAGTAAGCTATCTGAAAGGAAATATCTATATGGTCAGATGTGTGAGTGAGATCCACAGGTTTTGTGGTACTATCAATATTTGCGAAAACATTATCAAGACATCTATTACCTCGAGTATTTAATTTAACTTTTTTTGTAATATTGTAAGATCTAAAAAAATTACAGAGTTTTAGAGCTCTCATGTCTGTTTCATTAAAATGGACATTAGAGTCACCCGTAATTATAACAGGTTTATAAACATTAATTTTTTTGAGAGCTTTAGCCACAACGGTAAATAATTTGTCTAAATCACTATCTGGAGTACGATAGACAGTAATAAGCTGCACATTAGATTTATTTAATAAAATAACCTGTAATCTCACAATGATGTTCGGAAGAGAGAATTTCAAGATTCAAATGATTAAAACTTATTATTCCTTCCATTATTACGTTATTCCTAATATATATATATATATATATATATATATATATATATATATATATATATATATATATACATACACCTCTATGAGACTTGACATTCCTGCAAAATCCAGAAACCATACGATAGCCTTTAATATTGACAGTATGTAGCTCATCGGGTAAAAGCCAGTGCTCACTAAGACACAAATAATCAGCTGAAATATCATTGAGCAGAACTTCAAAATCTAGAAAAGAGTTACGCAACAATTGAGCATTATAGTGAATGACCTTTAAATAATTTTTAAATTTAACAATACTTTTTAAAGAGGATCCAGTTACATTGGCATTCTCCTCTTCACAAAAAACTTAGATATCACTGCACCCTTTGACCAAACATCTTTGTGCCATGCTCTCTTTAGGTTTTCTTGATTAATGGTGACCTTCATGGAACTATATGCTTCTGGCATTTTTGATTTGTGTACCATACATTGGACTTCATGAAATGATACAGCTAACATTTTATTAAGTCATCAGGGGTTGTTTGCCACTTAAGATGGGACTATGACATGAAGAAACAAGTCGGTACAACATGGCACAGAAAAGAGATTATTAGACAATAGTGGGCAGAAATGAAAAACGACTATATAAGGGAGGCTGCATCATAATGAATACAATACGCTGAGATAATAATGATCAGTGGCGGCTGGTGACTCAAAAATTTGGTAGTTCTGCAGTATTTTTTGGTTTTTTTTAATTCAATATCTTTTAATCGTTGTATTTTACAACGAGGCTTTTAGTTTGATATTTTACACTATATATTTATTCATTATATATCTATTAAAAAATAATAAAGGACTTACCGATTTTCTTCTTTTCAAATTGAAGATAAATCCAATTATATCAAAAATAGCAATGGTACATTATGGCACACTAGTAATTGTTTTATAGTTTATGTTTTTAGTAGAATTTTATCGATAAATACGTGAAACTAAGGAATGCAAACGAAAAAACACTACAAACAAAATCGCCACAACAATAATTGCATTATAGGGTCTTAAGAACTAACTACACACAGAGCCAAATATATTATTTTTTTTTATAAATAAGCTCGATTCGTCGATTTTTTTTTTAAAGCAAACTTGTCTATAACTTTTTCATTAAAGTTTGGTATTTTTTTTATAAGTGTTTTTTCTACTGACAACATGGTTAATGCTACAAGTCGGTCTTCAGTCATGGAATTTCTCAAGAATGTTTTAATCCGTTTTAAACTCGAAAAGCACCTTTCAGCTTCTGCCGTACTCATGGGCACTGTAATTAGAATTTGAAGCAGTTTTACAGTTTCTTGAAAAGGCTCTGTTAAATTATTTTCAATTAAAAATTTTAAAAAAGGTATTGCCCCATTAATGCCTCTACAGTCTCTTCTAAAATAAATAACAGATAATTCAGTCTTCAAGCGCTCCCTATCTAAATTTGGATATGACGCGCAAGTCAGGCTTAAATTATCATCTGGGAAATTATCACAATAATTATCAAATTGCTCAGGATAAAGCAATGAAGTTGCAAGTAGGTGATTTTTAAAAGCAAATCTATCATTTGCACAATTTATGATTATATCACAAACTTCGATAGATGCTCTCCGATGACCTACTGGACTGTTATCCTTCCATAACCTTTTAGTTGGTAATGGTTCAACGCATAAACTAGAACCTTGGTCAATGGTATCATCTATTGAATGTCTAACTGAATTCATGTATCTTTCGAAATCTGTCACCTTTTTATTGATTTCCAAAGGATCCGTTTTAGTCTTTTGAAGGGCATTATACAAAACGTCTACTTGTGGCAATATGCAATGGAAAAATGTTAACCAAAAAACAAAATTTTGATCCACTAGTATTCTTCGAATGGAAGACGCTGAACTACAGACAGCTGCCTTATCAAACGATTCTTCTATTTCTTCCATACATTCGATAAAAGAAGATCGATGTTCAAACACAACATTAACAGTTCGAATATTGAAGTTCCAGCGAGTTGGAGCGCCATGAGGAATTTTCTTTTGGACGATTTTATCTAAAACTGCCACTCGTTGTGGCGAATTTTTAAAAAAGGTAGGGATTTCATTTAAATTTCCAAAAAAAAGTCTAACTTGAGAGTTTTCGGAACAAGCCTTAGACATTATTAAATTTAATTGATGCGCGTAACAGTGTACAAAATGAGCAAATGGATATTTTTCTTTGATTCTGGCTTGAACTCTTGCTTGCTGTCCACACATGACCGCTGCCCCATCATAACTCTGAGCAATTAGTTTATTATTTGAGTTTTCCAGGATAGGATCCAAAACACTAAAAATATTTTTGCTTTAAGTATCTGCATTTAATTTTGAAGGTACCAAATATGTCCAAAATCGTTCTACCGGTGCTTCATTTCGACAATATCTAAATACTACAACCATTTGTGATTTTGCTGAAATGTCTGTAGTCTCGTCGGCCATGACAGCTAGATATGGAGATTCCCGAATTTCCTCCAAAATTTTATCCTGGAATAATTCCAACATGCTGTCCAAAATATCATTTTGAATTTCTTTAGAAATGCCCTTAAAAACCGTCGATTCTTCCAAGTGTTGTGCTAAAGTTTTATCCAATTCAGCAGTAAAATTTATGAGGCCGCGAAAAATTCCAGGATTGTCGGATGTTTGTGTCTCGTCGTGTCCAAAGCATATTCCATTTGATTGTGCAAATGATCTTAGAAGTTTCGTGCTTTTTTATTTTATCACTTAAATGTACTAAGTCTGTTACACCAACTTGCGTCCATGACTTATCACCTCCAAAGAGTACACAAGGAAAACAGAAAAGAGCGTTTTTTCTGTTGCAGCCACATATCCAACTATTTCTCGTATAAATATCGCAATTATATTGTCGTTTGTAATTTTTCCCTCGGCTAGATCCTTCTTTTACGATTTTAATATCCGGCAAAGGACGTCCTTTGCATTTTAATTCTAGTTTTTCGTCATAAGAATATTTAAAGAATCTCTTAACATTGATCAAATTATAAATAACATCCATCCTGAACAGCACTTTTATTCTCATATACTTAATATAAATACCGAATTACGTGCAGGACAACTTATTTTAACAGTCGTCGCGTCGCGATCACCGATTATTTAAAATTACAATAAACGTAGGTTTGTACACACTAGTTCGAACTGCGACAAATGCAGCTCAAATATTGCTTTCAGTCGTCGCCTGAAAAGTGTAGGCGAGGGGTTGAGCGGGTGTTATCGGGGATATCTTTAACAGTTCACAGCTCGGAGTAGCACCGGTCCGGTCAAAAAGTGGGACTTACTGTCGCCATGAGATGCGACGGACGACAGATTAAAATAAAGGCGGCCATGCACGAAAACTATCTAAATGAATTTAAATTTTATAAGTAGTGATATTTTTTATTTAATTTTCAAAGTAATTTTGTTTGGATTATTTTGGTGGTTCTGCAGCTCCGCAGCACTTATATACCAACCGCCACTGATAATGATGTAACTAAAATAAGAAGAATAAAATATATAATTTATTATCTTTATATCAGTCATATACAGATTTTGTTCGTCTTGGGTTGTGTAATAATTACTTAAATATACCAAGTGAAAAATAACTTTGTTTCATATTATTACATCGATTACCTCATATCATTGTATTTAAAATATCGGTGCGTAGAAATTAATTGCAACAGCAGAAATCTAATCTCGATACACGCATATATAACTCTATTGTAACTAAAAAAGTTTCCAATTCACACTTTTCTTTAAACACATTGAGAAATACAGTCTTGAGTAAGACGGTGGCGAACAATACTATTATATACATTTCATGCTCTCAGGAATGTTAAATGGTCTATTAAATAGTTTCCGTCTATTCGCCAGTTGGCTGTGACGCAAAGGCAACTACTTTGTGTCTTTATCGAGATTTTTCGATAATATTAAAAAAAAAACGCAAGATACAGATATTCTCAGCAAAATGTATTAAAAAATCAATAAAAACAATAACGACTATATTAAATACAATAACTACGACTAAGACTATATTAAATACAAAATTATAAATATTTTGCTTTTTTTTTGCTTACACGTACTTGAAAATTTTTAGTAAAAATACGTATTTTACAAAATTTTAGCTTATCTTACGTATTTTAATTTATATAATATATTTAACTAGTTAAATCTTTTTCGGCTGAAATACAGTTTCAGTTCTAGTCATTAAAAGACTTTAAGAATTTTAATTCATCTTTCATTTTATTGAAGAAAAGATATGTTTTCTTGTCTAGTTCTTAAAATGTAACTTTACTGTTCAGTTTGTGTTTTGTAAAGCGAAAACATTTATCACGAAATACTCGTGATATTTTGATTTTCTTACGAAATTTTGATAACAATCTCATATTCTGCAACTAAATTTTGATAACAATCTCTTATCCTCCAACTAAATTTTGATAACAATCTCTTATATAATATGGCGGCGAACAATATGGCGGCCGATAATGACGGTTCGTCAAAATGTAGTAATGATTTGCTGTAACAAATCGTGTGCAGTATATGTCTGTACAATATGTTTTTCTATTTATCATAAAAGTTGTGCTGAACGGGCAAAAGGCAAAATTTTCGTAGAAAATGGAAATAAAATCATTTGCTGTAAAAGTGAGGTTAGTTTACCACGAAATGCCGATAAAAAAATTGAATCACTAGAATTGGAAATCAAGTATTTAAAGGAATTGTTAGGTGAAGTAAGAGACAAAAATAATGTGTTACACATAAATAATCAATTATTGCTAGACAAGATTAAAACTGTGGAAAAAAATGAAACTGTAAACAAAGGAGTGAATACTGCCACGATGGCCAGAATCGTAAGTGCAAACTCAAGAGTCTTTAACTGTTGTAAATGCTACAGATAATATAGAGGCAAATGATAGTTACAAAGCTAAGTTAGTACAACAACCTAAAACCTTACCATACTCGTCTTCCTTTTCCTCTTCTTCTCATAAAGTACATAAACATAACCCTCAAAATAAAGTTTTCACTCAGCAAGAAGTAAACAGTGCAGTAGCGCACCTAGAATTTGCCTCTGGGAGGGGGGGTTTGGTTGGTCACCGAAATTTTTTTTATGATGTTACCTTCATTTTGAGTCCTTAAAATGTGTGAGTAACAGTGTCGGAATAGGGTCCTGGGGGGGTTTTAACCACCAACACCCCCCCCCCCCTGGGTGCGCCACTGAAACAGTGAAGTGTTACAGGCACATGCAAGATATCCAATAATTAGGGGATCAGGTGCGCACACCTAATAAAAATAATGAGTGGCAAGTAGCCAAACGTAGAACCCATCGTTTTTTGGTGGTAACGCTGAACAGGTTTTTATATTGCAAAAAAGAGCAATCAGAACTCTACTTAACTTGAAATATAGGGATTCATTTAGTAGTAATTTCAAAAAGATAAACATACTAACAATGTATATGAATGCTTACTTTTCATTTTTAAAAATAGACTTAAATTCTTGAAACATATAACAAACCATAATACTAATACACGAAACAATCTCATAAACTATAATATACCAATACATAGACTAACAGAATATCGTGGACTAAAAAAGTAACTAATATAGAGGTGTTACAAAGAATGAAGAAAGAATGTGAAGTCATAGAAACTGTTAAAATTAAAAAGATTCAATATCTGGATCATATAATGAGGGGCGAGAAGTACGTATTACTTAGGTTAATTATGCAAGGAAAGATACAAGGGAAGAGAAACCCAGGCTGACGCAAAATATCCTGGCTAAGAAATTTGAGAGAGTGCTTCGGTAGTAGCTCATTAGAATTATTCAGAAGAAGACTAACAGCATCTGAGAAAACCACAGAATATGCCTGTATTAAATTCTTTAATAAACTGCCTTACAGCATCAAAATATAAAAAACTGACATAAATAAATATAGAAAGTCTGTTCAACAGTTGCTCATACACTTTGAACCGTACATAGTGAAAGAATACCTTCAAGCTGACCTGCAGGGAGACTGAGGGCTCTTATCTGAATCTAAATGTCACTGTTATTATTACTATATTTATTCCATTTTTACACATTTGCTTATTTCGGTAGTCTGATTTTCTTTGCTTACCTTGACATTTTGACCCAGATATGTATATTCATCTACGTGTTCTATCTCTGTCCCTTCGATGTTTATCATAGGTTTGTCATCTTTGTTTGACATTAGTATAGTTTTGCTGAAATTCATTTTCAGTCCTTTTTTTAGGGATCCTGTGTAGCTCCTCAATCATCGTATTCAGTGCATTCCACGTGTCGGCTATTAGTACTACATCATCTGCATATCTAAGATGGTTCAAGTATCTTCCGTTAATAGGGATTCCCTTATTTTCCCAGTTTATTGACTTAAAGATATCTTCTAGGGCAGCTGTAAATAATTTTGGAGATATTGTGTCTCCTTATCTTACTCGGTTGATTTTTACTGTTCTTGTTTCGATTCCATTACCCAACGTCACTATCATTTCAGCTTATTCGTAAATATTATGTATTAATATTCTGTACCTGGAGTCGATCCGGTTGTTGACTAATGCTTCTTCTATTGCCCACAGTTCTACGCTATCAAAAGCTTTATCATAATCTATAAAAGCCAGACATAATGGGAGATTGTATTCGTTAGTCTTTTCTATTAGAATTTTCAAAGTATATAGATGGTCACAGGTGCTGTACCCTTTTCTAAATCCGGCTTGTTCTACTGGTTGATATCCGTCAAATTTCCAGAAAAATTATTGAAGTTAAACAAATTTGTGGTAAATTCTTCTGATTTTCTTTTCTGATTACTTTTTTTATTTTTCTGCAAATAATGTCTAACAAAATTTTTTGTAGGGCTGCTAGTTTCAAGGAAAAAGCTGCCTTTTTCCAAGATAGTGGACGGGAGACAATAATGGCGACTCCACAAAATTTAACTTAAGCTTACATTAACCCCCCATAGACAACAAAAAAATAAAATTGCGTCCTTTTCCAATGTTACAGTATACTTTTCGCCTAAAAACTGAAAACATATTGTAAGTGCATTTGTACTTCACAACATATCTAAACATCTGCAGGATACGTACCATGATTTTGATCCAGTTCAAAATGTAGTGCAAAATGCCAATGAAGTGATACCTGAAGGAAATCAAGCACAAACTCGAAATCCAGGCACACAACGTAGAAATGAGGTTGCGGCGGCTCTATTTCGTAATGCCAACTAACACATTTATTATTACCATATGTATAGGGTCTAATAAAAATTCGTAACGAATATTTTGATTTTTATTCTATTAATATTAAACAAAATACAACATAATAAAATATTTATTTAATATTTACCTTATAACTTTGTTTTTATAAAAATACATATCTACATACAAATTTTGTCACTGTACCATATCACATTATATACACACTGAATTATATGGTTGACTAATTGCTCACCAGCTTTAGCAAACTTTATCAATGCATTCGCGGCTGGTTCCTGAGCTTCTGCCGAAGACTGTTGAGCTCTAGCACAAGAAATTTGAGCTTCGGCTGCTTCAATTTGTTTTCGTAAGCAGGTCTTCTGTAGTTCAATCAGCGACTCCTCCTTCGCACTATGATATTTGGGAGCTCTGCCTGTTTAGTTTTTGGCAACCAGAATTGGAGCTAAAAAGAACGTTTTCATCATTATTTTTTTGTGATTAAACCCCAATCTCCTCTGTTACACCGGCCTGACAAGCACCTGGTACCCTGTGGAAGACTGGATTTTCTCCAGTTCCATAACTAATAGAATTTTCTTTGTCAGTCAGTTAGTACGATTTTTTTGTACGTCTTTTTTTTACGTCAACAATTCTTTTAGCCTTTGTTTTCATGTTGTTGAATTTCTTCATAATTTGTTTTGAATCCAGGTTTTTTTCGATAATTTCATTAAAGGCAGCAGTTAATTTATTCAATGCAGCTTCCTTTTCATGTTTAATTTTTGGGATCATTCTTTTATCAAATAAAATTTGATAATTTTCAAGAAGATTAACAAATAATACTTGTTTATTTTTGTTCTCGTCTAACTCTTTTGTCGCTTCGAAATCTGAACCACTCATTTTTACTGATTACTCACTTATTCTAATAATAATTATTCACAAAACACAAGCATGTGGAAAACCATATGAAAAATAGTTCTAATACGATTGGTGTGATGCGCACAAGGGCACTATGTACGGCTGGTGCTACGTTTAGTAGTAGATTCTTCAGGTCAGTAGCAAATACTTCGGTTGTGTAGTACGGTCTTTTCAAAATGGCACCTCCTTTTATGTAAAAGAAAATTCTACAAACTAGATACTATTTGCTGAAGCAATAGCTTCTACTACGTTTTATGCATTCCACCCATTGTCTGTGTTTGTTTTGTGTTCTTTATACATATCACTAAATATATCTCAAATACTTTAGTAGAAGTTTCACAACAAAATAGAAGACGAAATAAGGTCTTTCGTATGCGGAGAAAAAGCTATGAAATGTTAGTGTTGAAAATATTGTTGTGAATTTATTAATTGTTATGTCTTTAATTTATAATGTCTTTATCAAAAGGTTCTTATCTAAATTTATTAAAAAGCACAATAACTTATATTAATTTATTTATCACTAAAAATACATAATTTATTTAAATGCGAGCGTAACAATAAATATCGCGGGCGCGAATCTTCTTTATTAACTGTCCTCTCCATATAAGATTTTTCCTTTATATAAACCTGCGTTAGTTCCGGAATTCCCTCGAACATAACGGGAACGCCATCGAATAAATTAGAAGCAGGTCAACAGCTAAAACTAGTTTTTCAACTGGTCGTGGCCCATGACTCATCATTTCAGGTAAATTTCTGCCGGCTAATCGAAGGCTCTCGTAAAATCTACAACAAAATTGAATAAACAAGATGTTTACATGTTTTTTTAATATGACTCATATTGTTTTACGTAACAATATGATATTTTACGTTCGAATACATCTTAAAAAAATCTTGGTAAATCTACATCATATTTTTTATTTGACTTTTATTCTTAAACATAATTGAAATCTAGCTATTGTTTCGATTTAAAAATAGATACAAATAAGTAATTAATGAAACTCCATAAAAAGAACATTATTGACGTCACGATCAATGAGTTTTAATGATAATTTTTGGGAAGTACCCACTAATACAGATACATGAATACATTGATGCCCATTGTCTAACTGATTATTAATTAAGGATGGACAATTACGTACATTGACAATAAATAGTATTTGCATTAAAAAAAATCCGAATGGATTATACAGAACAAGAGATGTCGAATGAATAATGCCATTCATTACAGCAAAGTATGACGTTGATGCTTTAGCTAAGTATTTTATTTAAGTTAAAACATTAAAAAATATTTTATTTTCGGATATTTTATAAATAATATCCAAAATTATTGATTACGCTTTTAACAGTTCACATACCAAAGTCTGCGCATGATAAATACCAAAAACTGAAATATTGTCATCTAAAGCTGTGGTTTCGTAGGACTGTCTACAGTTGTAGGACTGTCTGCAGAAATGAGCCAAAACGAGAACGCCGAAAGAGGAACGCAAAATAAATCAGCGCTGGAATATTCGGTTGCCGAAAGTTGCTAAGATGGTTTGTTAAAAACCACGATTTCCATTGAATGGTGTTGTTGCGATGTCACCTTTACAGTTTTTTGGGTAGATGTGTTGATTGCGCAGTTTATTTATCATAAATATGCTACATATTTTAATGCTACGGATCATTTTACCCCGACATTTTGGTACATTTATCCTTTCTGTAATAACGTTTAATACGGACTGTTTATTACATAATTAATATATCTTTATTAATATTACTTTCAGTAATACAGTATGATGATAACCTATTCTAAAGTGTTTATCCTCTATTTCTGCCATGAGACCTTGTGCCGCCTGTCCCATGTCATAGTCCTATCAGGACTTTACATTCATGAGCTATTCAGTTTCATGCAACTTTCAACGTGCAAAAATGCATTTTAAGAGAAATCAACCTATATTCGGCATCGGCAAGACAAAAAAAATTAAAAATCGTACCCCAGTCGCCTGGTAGAATAAAGTTTGTGAAAAAGCAATAAAGGAGGGCAAAGCAGCGTTAAATAAATATAAACAATTCAAAAAAATTTCAAAAGATTAAAAGCTAAAGCCCAACTCATAGTAAAAACATCCAAAACAGCTTCATGGTCAAAATATGTTACTAATATAAACAGCTCCACTCCGATGACGGAAGATTGGAAAAAAGTTAGGTCAATGGCCGCCTTGCATCTTCTTCACGAGAAATTGCGGATACTCTAGCTGCTCTCTATGAAAATCACTCATCAAGTAAAAACTATGATACTTCTTTCCTAAAAATCAAGACAGAGAAAGAAAAAAGCTACCTTGTTCCTGGTGGAACCTGAAGAAAATTCCATCTAAAGTCAATTACTTACCAAGAGGTTAACTTCATTCTTCACCACTTAAAAACTCCAGTGCTGGCCCAGACGACATTCCGGCAATATTTCTAAACCACCTTTCTTCTCCTTTAAAATATTATCCGTAGTATTTGCCATTTTAAAACCCAACAAACCTCGTGTCGATTGGATCACAGATGAGAGAAATCGGTCTTACACATCTCTCATCTGCCATCTGTGCTACGGGAAATTTGTCGGAAAAAATAATAAACTCTAGGCTACTGTGGACTTTAGAAAAATCAAATCTTTTCATAAGGACACAAAATAGATTTCGAAAAAATCGTTCTGCCTCGCCAATATCCTTGATCTAGAGAGCAAAATTCTTGAGGTGTTTGCAATTAAACAATTATGCATTGCTATAATTTTTGACCTAAAACAACCATTAAATACATGTTGGTGGTATATTATTTTAAAAAACTACACTTCTGAAATATTAAAGGTCATACTTTAGCTTACATTCAAAACTTTCTAAAACGAAGAATTTTTCAAATAAAAGTAAATTTTTTCAATATTCATGTTGAGGAGAATGGTACTCCTCAGGAGTCTGTAATAAGTCCCACATTATTTTTAGTTGCCATTAATGACATATTAAAAGATATACCCAAACTATTACAAGTTCACGATTATATGCTGACGATGTAGTAGTCTTCTTCTTCTTCTTCGGCTTTTCCCATTATGAGTTCGCCGTTTTCGTCCTCCACAGCACTCTATTCTCCCAGTCACCTTCTCTGAGGTCTCTATCTATCATAGCATTTCCGACGTATGTTTTCCATCTTGTAGTAGGTCTTCCTCTCCGTCTTCTTCCCGGCGGGTCCCAGTTTAATATTTTTTTCGACCACCTATGCTCTGGCATTCTTTGTACATGCCCGTACCACTGTAGGGCTCTGTTTTCCACCTTTTTTGTAATTGAGCATTTTACTTCCATTCTGTTCCATATTTCCTCCGTTCTTATTCTATCCGCTCTTGTGATTTGTAGACATCTTCTCATAAAGTCCAGTTCAACTGTTCTTATTTTATTTCGTATTGTTGTTGTCATTGGCCATACTTCCGCTAGATATAGGGTAATATTCATCACTATGCTTTGAAAGATCCTCTTTTTGTTTTCTTTGGTTAGAGTGTTATTCCATATCACTCCATGAAGTGCTCTTGTGGCTTATTTTCCCCGTGCTATTTTCATTTCTATATCTTTCATACAAGTACCATCTTGGCTAATCATTGACCCTAAATACTTAAAAGCTTTACAACTCTTAATAGTCTCTTCTTCTAACTTAAATTCAAATCTGCAACCTCGGGTCCAATACATAAGTATTCGGTCTTGCACATATTTATCTTGAGTCCGCAAAGTTCATATTCTTCCTTTAATTTCCTTATCATATATTCCATATCCTCCCTGTCTTTTGCAAAAATGACTTGATCATCTGCGAAAAGTAGTGAATGTAATATATTCTCTTGTACTGGTTGCCCATTGTTCCACATTTTCTATACCATCTTTTCAAAGCCTGATCTTTATATATATATATATATATATATATATATATATATATATATATATATATATATATATATATATATATATATACATATGTTAAAAAGTGTAGGTGAGAGACCACATCCCTGTTTGAGGCCTTTTGTTTTGGTGATTGTTTTTGTTATTTCATTACCTAACTTTATTTGCACTTGTGTTTCTTTATACAGTCTTTGTGTTATATTCACCCATTTCTCTCTAACGCGCATTCTTCTCATTGCTTCCCATAGTTGTTTCCTGGGCACGCTATCGTATGCTTTCTCTAAGTCGATAAAGGTCATATGTGTTTCAATGTTTTTTTCTTTCTTCTTTTCAATCACCTGTCTCATAATGAATATATTATCTAAACATGATCTGGCTTTTCGGAATCCGGCTTGTTCTTCGCTATAATGGTCCATGTGTTGTTCTAGTTTTTCTTTTATAACTTATGAAAAGTATCTTGCTATTGAAGGCATTACACTGATCCCTCTGTAGTTATTTGGTGACCTTTTGTCACCTTTTTTGAAAATGGAAGACATGTATGATAAATTCCACTCATCGGGAATCTTCTCTCCTGCTGCGATTTTATTGAACAACATTCGTATAAAGCATACTATCCTTGCGCCTCCATATTTCAGCAGTTCCATTTTTATGTTCCCTGGTCCTGGTGCTTTATTGTTTTTGGATTTCTTTAGTGCTTTATTTATATCTTCCTCTGTGATTTCTGCTTCCTCAGTTATTATTGTCACAGGGTCGTATGAGATATACTCCGGCCTATTCTCCTGCAATAATTTTGTGTAATGCTTTGTCCACTCTTTTGATGTAATTATCTGTATGGTATTTTTACTTCGTTTATTACTTCTGATGTTTTTTATTTTTTTCCATGCTTCCGTTGATCTGTTATACCCTATCGTGTTGTCTATGTCTCTGCACATTCTCTCCCAGTATTCGTTTTTCTCGAGCTTTATTCTTTGTTTAACTTGTTGTCTGAGGGTAACATATTCTCCCCGTGTTCCTGTAGTAGTGGTGTAGTAGTCTTTATAAAAAAAAACCAACATCACATGTATGTCCTCAATTCTACAGACATTCCTTAATTAGAAATATGGTCTCTAAATACTGGTTTCGAAGTCTTAGTCTCAAAAACCATTGGAATAATATTTTCCAAAAAAAACATTAGCAGCTATACCCGATTTCCTCCTCTAAAATAAAAAAATTATATTCAAACCATCATTAAAATTACTAGGTATGTGGTTCGATCAAAAACTTATCTGGAAACAACACATCAATAACCTCACTCTAACTTGTAGTAAAAGACTTAATCTATTAAAAACTCTTTCAAACTGCGATTGGGTACAGTTTATTCCACGTTGATATTATTCTTTATAATTCTCTTATTACATTAAAAATCGACTGCAGTTCAATTGCAATGCTCTTAGACTTGCCCTTAGTGCTTTTCGCACGTCTCCAATAAAAAGCGAATGTAGAGAACATCCGTACAACATAGACGTACACTCCACACACTTACTCTTG
This sequence comes from Diabrotica undecimpunctata, assembly GCF_040954645.1. Classification (NCBI taxonomy): domain Eukaryota; kingdom Metazoa; phylum Arthropoda; class Insecta; order Coleoptera; family Chrysomelidae; genus Diabrotica; species Diabrotica undecimpunctata. The sequence goes on along the minus strand of NC_092809.1, from coordinate 130,699,038 downwards.
CATCGCAGCAAATAAAAACATTTTTATGATAATAAACCCCGCACAGTAAAACCTTATTACCCCGGGTGAGGATAGCACTCAACTCTAGACATTAGTTTCCCAATCGTTCTCCCAACAAACTTTAACTATCCTTCCTCCTGGATAGTAAAAGCTCCCGAATGTGTATCTCTTCTTACTCAATTCGATAAACAGAGTACTTCTATCAGACGCATCTAAATATAATGATGGTGTAGACTTAGCTATAGTTTCCCCAACATCTAATCCATCTTCACGGGAGAACTTTATGCCATATACCAAGCTATAAAATATTGAAATATTTCTAATATTCCACTAGCTCTTATTCTTACCTCTTCCCTTCTATATATATATATATATATATATATATATATATATATTATATATATATATATATATTATATATATATATATATATATATATATATATATATATATATATATACAGTGTGACCCATTTAGATTGGAAACACCTCTATAAAATTTGAAGTTGTTAACCGATTTTAACCAAATTTTTTTTTAATGTCATGTAATAAAAGGTCTATTGCGGGACAAAATATAAAATATTTAGTTAAATTTTCAGGGCATTCTACGATACTTTTTCTTCGTCGAAAATGTAGAATTTGTAATAGCGATTTTTTTATTAAAAAAATTTCTACGCCACTGGATTTAGAGTGGCTTCAAATAGATATGACAAAAAATTCAATAAGATATATTTATTAATAACAAACTTATGACAACTTGAAATTTTAAAACTCACTAAGAAAAAAACACTCTGAATTAACGTTAAAAAAACACTCTGTATTAACAGAAACATGGAAATATAAATTTAGTTTAAATCCTAGTTGCCTCTACCAATCCACCATCTAATTGGATACATTTGTCGTAGCGTTTATGAATATTTCTAATTACATTTCTTAGTTGTTGGGGAGTAATTTCTGCACATGCTTGTCGAATTCTTGCACGAAGTTCGTTTACGTCTCTTGCACGGGTTTGGTAAACTTTTTGTTTGATAACTCCCCAGAGAAAGAAGTCTAAAATTGTGAGATCTGGAGACCTGGGTGGCCAATCTATCAACGGACTACCCCGGCCTCTCCAACGGTTCCGAAAATTTTCATTTAGCCATTGCCTCACGGTTCTGGCGTAATGAACAGAACACCCATCTAACTGGATATACAAATTTAATCGTTCATTAATTGGGAGCTCATGAATAGCATCCCACAAGTCGGTATTTAAAAATTCTAAAAAGTTCTGTGAGTTCAAGTTTTCTTCAAAAAAGAAAGGACCAATAACTCGCTCGTTCAGTATACCACACCAGACATTGATTTTATGAGAATACTGGCTTTTACAGTTTATTACCCAATGGGGATTATCTGCTGTCCAATAGCGACAGGTCTGTGATGATACTACTCCATTTGTAGTGAAAGTGGCTTCGTCGGTAAACAACACGTTTTTTAGAAAATTTATATTGTTTAAATATTCCCCTTGGGCCCATAAACAATATTCTAAACGTTTTGCTTCGTCGCCTTCTTGTAATGTGTGTAAGAATTTTGGTTTGAAAGGTTTAATATTATTTACCTTAAGACATCGCCGAATACTCTCTCGAGGCACATTCAAATATAAACTGGCATTCCTTAAACTGGCATTAGGGTTATTTCTGAAATGATCTAAAATTATTTGATCATTTCCTCTTCTTCTTTGTAACGGGTTATTTTTTAAAATTAGTTTTAATACTGCACCATATTCATTAAATATTCTATTTATTTTGTTTACTGTACCGCAGCTAATATTAGGACGATCTACATGTCTGTCATTAAATATTGTACAAACTTCCCTGGCACTTCTATCGTTATCTCCCAAAAGACGTATAATTTTAATTTTTTCTCTCAAACTTAAGCTTGCAGCCATGACACAAAATATTATTAAAAGAATTTGAAGTAAATATTGTTGCAAATATTATGCATAAATTTATGCTAGCACTGAAATTTGTATGACACAAATAATGTCAAACAATAATATCGTTGTCATGGCAACTGAGATTTAAGTTGTAGCATGTAAAGTTAATAATAATAAGTGCGTTACTTGCATTAAATTTTTATGCTATTTTAAACATTTTTTTGTCTAGTAGTGGTTTAATATTAAAATTATTTGAAAAATAATTAGTTTAATGGTTATCTGTTGATACAGGGTGTTCTTTTTTGACTCGTAGCTTAGTGAGTTTTAAAATTTTAAGTTGTCATAACTTCGTTATTAATAAATATATTTTAATGAAATTTTTGTCATAGCTATTTAAAGCCACTCTAAATCCAGTGGCGTAGAAATTTTTTTAATAAAAAAATCGCTAATACAAATTCTCCATTTTCGACGAAGAAAAAGTATCGTAGAATGCCCTAAAAATTTAACTTAATATTTCATATTTTGTCCCGCAGTAGACCTTCTATTACATGACATTAAAAAAAAAATTTGGTTAAAATCGGTTAACAACTTCAAATTTTATAGAGGTGTTTCCAATCTAAATGGGTCACACTGTATATATATATATATATATATATATATATATATATATATATATATATATATATATATATATATATATATATATATATATATATATATATGTTCGGATAAATTTCGGCGGTCAGATGAATGAAAATTACTTAGTTCTCGGGAAGAACCGCGTTGAGAATTTATTACTCGACGTTTCGGCACCCATTTTGGAGCCATTATCAAGAGTGATACGATTCGGTTCGAGTTCGGGGTCTCAATCTGCCTACTCCCCTCACTCGAGACGTACCAGTATCATGTTCTGTATTGCAAGAGTAGGCAGATTGAGACCTCAGTGCCGAGAGACAGTTCTTGCAATACAGAACATGATACTGGTACGTCTCGAGTGAGGGGAGTAGGAAGATTGAGACCCCGAACTCGAACCGAACCGTATCACTCTTGATAATGGCTCCAAAATGGGTGCCGAAACGTCGAGTAATAAATTCTCAACGCGGTTCTTCCCGAGAACTAAGTAATTTTCATATATATATATATATATATATATATATATATATATATATATATTAGTGATGTAACGAATGTCACTTTTTGAACATTCGCAAATAAGAATATATGCCACCGACATTCGCGAATACGAATGCGAATGCGAATGCCGGCAGTCTCATTTGCGTGAGGTGTGTAGTTAGATAAGTTCAGATAAATTTAGTAATTCAGCAATTTTCAGAACAATTATACAAATCATGTATTCTATTACATTACAGTGTAGTGTACATTGTAATATGTATCTTGTTCCGAAAATTATTTTTTTTATACATATTTTTATTAGCAAAATATTCGCAAATGCGAATGCCAATGCGAATATGCAAAAATAATATATAAATGAAAATTATTAAGTTCTCGGGAAGAACCACGTTAAGAATTTAAAATTCGACGTTTCGCCACCTATTTTGGAGCCGCTATCAAGAGGGATATGGTTGCGTTCGAGTTCGGGGTCGCAATCCCCTCACTCGTAACGTACTAGTATCTTGCAGAAATACAAAATCCGTCAAAATGATCTTAGAGCCATGGTCGGTGAATACTTTCGTAGCGTTTCCCTCTATAAAATAATTTAAATCTCTGAGAATTCAACGGGTAAATAGCATAAAATATATGTGCATCTGTTCTATAAGAATTATTATAAAAATTACAAAATTTATCGTATCATTCTCTGTAACCGACAATCAACTACTGTTACCACATACACTTAGCACCATTTTTTAAAAATAACCATATACTCTTTCAGTCTTGAGGCGTTTTTACTAATATAGTTTGTTGCAGAGATGAGTACCGTGTAAAACCTAAATGGTACTAAATAATAGGAACCGGTCGCCTGAAAAACATAACACATTACCTCTTAATAGCACATAATAATGGTGATCATGCTTACCTCAATAACCAAAAATGGTTGTTCTTCGGGCTCTTATTTTGTATGCATGCATTACGAATGAAATTGTTTTCGGATTTTTCATGGACGTAATCTTGGTAAAGATTTAATTGTTGATACTGATTTTAATGATTTTATATTTGATTTATAAAAGTGGAAACCAGAAAAAAGTTTTTATGACTTTTCAGGAAACTAAAATGCTAAACTAAATGCTAAAATATGACATTAGTAAATATATTTAGCACTTCGCCTGAAGCTAAAACGAGTCCACCTTTTCATTAGTAACTTTAACTACCTATAATATGTTAAGTTTGGCGTAGTAACGCCCTCTGGAAAAATTGTGATATTAATGTTATAAGTAATGAAACAATGGTTTTTATATATTTTTATTTAATCAATAAATCCAAAGTACCGTTAGGGGTAGTAGACCACGTCGGATCTGTTTTTGGGTGAATGTGAGAGGTGGCATTCGGATTTTTGCAGAAAAAGTTATGTAATAACTTCAGTAATAATAATTGGCTTTTCCTCCCTCTCAAATAGGTCGGGAATATTAATAAAAAAATTAAAATATCTAAAAATTACCAAAAACATCGTTTTTTTCTAGTTTTCTTCATTAAAACTTTAAAACGATTCATTTTGGAGCAAAGCCGTAATGAAATAAAATAGCGATAATTAAATTTTGTATAAGATACGACTGGTTAAACATGTTTTCATTTATTACCCTGGCTGCAAAATAGCAATAAATACAATTAGAGGCGGAAACAAGCCTTTATTTATTTAATATTTTTCAACCACTTAAATTGAACCTAAGACCTTCACAATTAGTGTCTAGAAAATCTTTATAAGCTAATAAAACAGCCCACTAAATTTCGTTAATTAATTAATTAATAGATTTCCCATACTAATTTGACAATAAATAAAAAAAAAATTGAAATTCTTTAAAATTTTGCACAACAGAAACTAAACCACATAGAACTTTTCCAATTTTTTTAATTTGTAAAAAAGCCGTTTACCTATCGAACGTACTTTATGGAAATGAAATCTGATTATTTTGAAGGGCTCGGAAATGTTTTACAATTATGAACAATTTTTTGGCTCATAAATAAATAGAATATCTGTGTAACTATGAATTACGAGTAAGTAGTGGTTCCTAAGATACAACCTGTCAAAGTTGACGGGTATTTGCGAGAATACTATTTTTACCAAGATATTTATAACATATTAGCGGTCTAGATTCAAAACCGGGCATTTCCACATTATGTAATTTTGAGTAAACTAAAAAAAAAGAGTTTACAGCTTTACTTTTTAATATATTATAGATTTTTTTTCTATCAATTTTTAAAAACAATTACGAACCTGTTATAAATTTTAAAATATAGGCGTAAACTAGAGAAAAAGGAATAAAAATTGGAAATGTCTATTTTCGCATACAAACTTCTCACTTTTATGTCCCTAAATATCTATATGTGATTGGAGAAGGTATATGGGTAATAAAATAAAAGAAAATACTCGCTTAGAGGAAAGGATTTATTTTATATTAATATATTACACACGAAACTTGAAATAAATTCCGTATGTTCACAGATTGGATCATTAAAATCGTGCGTATGTCGCCCATTCTCGTTTAAAGCTTTGGCATATAATTCTAGTTCCTGCATTTGTTTCCAGTTTGTACCGAAATGTTTGTTTAGTAGCTCGTTTACATCTTTAAGTTTTGCTTCTTTGGCTTTTACACCTGGAGGTAAAACTGCATAATTTATACCAGTTAATGCTTTACCTTTCTTGGTTACTGATAATACAGTTCCAGTGTCGGATTTGTGGAACATCTCTCCTTGAACAAGAATTCTATATCCTCACAAACTCTTCTCTCGTAATATTGTAATTCTTTATGATTTGCTGATTTGGAAATGTCAACTTGGGAGCCCTTTCAATATCTTCATTTTTTCTGTTTTCCAACCCATTACTTCAAATTCTGGATATTTAATTACGGTTGTATATTCAGAAAATATATCAAAATATTTTTGGGTTTAATTATTGTCGTTTTTTTGTACCGTTTTTTCAATAATGCCGAAAACTCGATCAGCAGGTAAAAAGCTGTGTCCTGTAACTGGATACACAAGTTCAATTTTATTAATATTAATGGAAGCATCATCAGCAAGCCATGTTTGACACATAAATACAAGTGTCGAATTTTTGTTTTGTCTCCCACATCCGACACAGATCAGATGCATTGTATCTCAAAGGGAAAGTATTTCAATGGGAAAATCTGTATATTTTAGCCTATGATACATAAGGTAATAGTAGGCTGCCTGATCGGGTATTTTTAGTAAGGGCATTTTTCCTGACAGTCAAAACTAAAAGTGTAAACATTGGAACTTTCATGCTTTAGTATATCAAAGAAACTTTTAGCTCTTAAATCCGTAAACTAATTTTCGAAACCAAATTCAGGTTTATGCTTTAATCTGTGCCTTCTTAGAATTGCAAGGCAAAACAGACGTCGATAAAGATGTTATTAATATCTATACGTGATCTATACGTTATCTATACGTGAAATCAAATCTTAACTGTCTTTTTTCTTTTTAGCTCTTAATTTATGCAGCCGAAACTCAGTCATTTTCTTAATTTTTTCTTGTTCATTCTCGCAGCGTTTAATAGTTTCTCTCAAACAAAGACAGGTAGAGCAGACATCTGTAGTAGGTGAACCAAACCGAATATTATATTTTGTGTTAAATATATTACGAAAAAAACAATCTTACTTTCAATTCGTTAGTGACCGATTCATTGTACATACGACACAGTCTCTTAATATTAAGCTCTGGATCCAAGTACATTCTTACTCTTGAGGATGATCTGCAATAGTGTGATTAGTTACATTTAAGTGATTCGATAAATTCCTTAATTTTTTTTCTGTGGGCATTTTTGAAATGAGACACTCTGTCACCGCCCCTTTGATCGGTCGGCATTGTCCCCAATTTGTGAAATTTTTTCATTAATCCCAAAGCTCGATGTTTGGAAATACCAAGTATACCTAAGAAAGCCTTTCTACAAACGGGTATTTTTTGTTTGTTAACAGCAGTGTATATAAAATATTTTACACTCACTTCTCTAGCTTTTTTCTTGGCCTGATACTTACGACGTGTTGGTGCACGCACTTCACAATGCTTTAAAATAAAAGCATCTTGAACATCTTTTCATAAAATTTTTTATAAAACCGCTGGATGTCCATCATTGAAAGATAGCAGCATTGAAATGATTGTATTTTGTGACTACACGATGGATACTGAGGCAAACTGCTTGCAGAATATCTACAATAATGAATTAATACTGGATTAATATTAACAAGCCGACACAAGAAAAATAGTTATAAAAATAGTTACCAATGTTAGGTATATTAATATTTTTACTCGTGATACTTCATCAAACATATACAATATTATTTGTATATATTATTTTGTTAAATACATGAATGAAACAATTAAAATTTTCATACATTATTAACGTCAAACACTTTCGAGTCATATAAATTAAAGTTAAGATTTTTGAAGCAATTGGTAACGTGACCTCATATTGCTCAAATTTTTGTCAATCACCGAGTTAAAATGTGTTGTAAACGGTTATAACCTAAATACATTTAATTGCCGCCAAATATTATTGGTTATGTTCACAATACTGTTTTAAATTTTAAAAGTTTAAAATCTTACCTTGCAACTTTTTGTTTTGTTCTTTTCCAAGAACTAGAATCGCGTTGTCTTTTCCTTGAATTTCTGGTTGAAACTTGGGTGCAGGTTGTTCCCATTTTTTAATAAAAAAGGGAAATCTACTACCTATAATTGTTTAACTTATTGAGTTACCGTTTATAAGTCTCACATTATCTACTTATATTCAATAACACTAACAATGTTGCCCAGCGACAACTGATGGAAATGTTGAATCTCAAGCGTTGGAGGAAAAGTCCACTTTTGCATCTGAACCAATTCTTTCACATCAAATTACTACTAGGAACTGTCTATTTTTGCTCTTTATCGAATTGTTCCAAAATATATGGATCTTTAATCACTGATTACAGGGGTGTATTCAACTAAATTTGACCAAAAAGTGGAAATGTCCGGTTTTGCATCTAGACCCCTCATATATTATATCCAAAAACTATCGGTATTGCGCGTAAAAAATATCAAAAAAATTAATTTATTAATTAAAGTGTAATAGAGACGTCTAAAAAACGCATTACCAAATCCCAAAAATGCTTTTACTCCAGTCGTCAGAGACGAAAATGCCACTGATCCTCTTAAAATTATACGAACAAGCTGAATTTTGCTGATGATGTTTATTTTTGGGACACTAAAAAATCATCTCCTTAAAACCACCTTTCTGCGTATGAAAAAAAAAAAAAGAAAAAAAAAACGGGTGTGGCAGTCCAGTGGGACTGCCGGTAGAAGTTATACTTCTATACACGCGTTCGCCGTTAAAATTTTTTATAGGAGTCAATCTGCACAATCATTACATGTAATGCTATAGGTAAGAGAGAGCAGAAAGAGAAAAATAATTAGTTATATAGGTATATGGTGCATCGTTTGCTGTATATAAACATTTGACCTGTAATAGGAGTATAGTAAATGAAGGATTGTATCAATATTTTAATGAAAATATATATTTTTATTTTTATATATGTATAAAAGGAGTTGAATGCAAAAAAAATTTTTACACATACTCTGCAGTAAAATTCAATATAATAATACAATATAAATTAAAATGTAATATTCATAAGTATTTAAAACTGCCAATATACATAACTTACTTTACGAAGATAAAAATAAAAAACCAACAACTCGGATTATGTTGTAAATTTTCATTTTATTTTAAAATTTATGTTTTTTGCGTATTTTACATATATTTAATAAGAGTAACGTGAGGTTTTTAAATATTTCAAAAATAAAAAAGGGAATTCATAATTGGGATTCGAACTCACAACCACCAGCGTATGAACCAAACACGTAAAGGATTTGCCAATTAGAAATGACACTAACGGATTTCAAAATTGACAGTTCTCGGTAAACAGTGATTATTTTGAAATACAAAAGCCTAAAATAATTATAAACGTTTAATTTTAAATAATACAAAACATATCACATAAATAATAATATTAATACATATTATATTATATATATTATACATATATACAATATTATATATATAATATTAAATACAAAAGGAACATTTTTATTCTCGAGAGAGGAAGAGAGAGAAAATATATCTTTTGTCTCTCTCTTACTCATTATCTTACATATGTAATGGTTTCACAGATTCACTCTCATGCAAATTTCCAACGCCGACCGTGCGTATAGAAGTATAACTTAAAAAAAAACGATTTACCAAGAATCTCTACGTCGTAGAAAAATATATTTCAAACAAAAATATAGCTGAGATAATTTTTAACAAACATGTTTAGCACTTTAAGTGTAAAATGAACCGTCTGACAGTCCCTGTCATAATTTTTGTTACAATATATACTTGAAATATGTAACTAAGTAATTCTACAAAAAACAGTCGCGCTTTTTTGAGCTAAGCCCCTTTGAAATGCTCTATGTAAAATATAGCAAAATATTGAGTTTGCGATATTTTGTAAACTTGTTTTTCATTTGTGTTAGGTCTATCTACCGCATCGGGTACTAAAGTAGTGACTCGTCAATACATATTTGAACAACTACAAAGTCAAATTTTACCAACATTAAATGAAAAACTTGACTATTATAAGAATTTTCTCCTAATGCGTTATGGGCACAACCAAGAGGTTAAAGATGTCTTCAAACAAAGATATTTTAATATAAAATCACAAATTAAGCAACGATGGGCAAAAGCAAATAAACACCTAGAAAACGAAAGAAATAAAGACCTCCGTAGGTAATGAAGTTATTGTCCACCCTGCTAAATCTGTGTTGCAGACAACAGGACATAGGACCGCCTCAAAAATTTTTAATATTACGAACTCACCAACACGGGCCAGTAAATATAGAAAAGCCTACAGTAAAGTTTGCGACAAGGATGAGCTACCTCCATTGACGCTTATGAAAGCACTCAATATGTTAGCTGAAGCTGATCTATCGAGACGGTAGTATGAGATAATAAGAGCAACAAATCCAAAACATTTCCCTTCTCTTTTAAAAGCTAAACAAGAGTGATATCCACCAAAAAAATCCCTAAAAATTACATCTACCTGCGCAGACAGTAACCTACAGTGCCTAATGGATCTAACCGTGACACGATTATCAAAATAACTAGAAGATGTGCTAATTGGACTTAACGAGCAAAAGAGGAAGTCTTTAATAATAATTTGAAAATGGGGTTGTGATGGTGCCCAACAATCCAAATTTAAACAAAGATTCAATAATGATACTGATTCAGATGCCAACATTTTCATGAGTTCCTTTGTACCTTTGCGCATTATTTGTGGAAAAAAACGGTAGTATATATATGGCAAAATCCAGCCCATTTTTTGTCAAAGTTTTGCTGGCCAATTCGCTTTAGATTTGTAAAAGAAACAACGCGGCGGTTTTGAATGTGACATACTCGCGCGAAATCAATTTTGAATAAAATTTTTATTAAGTGGACGGTAAAATTCGATATCTTTTGATTAGAGTGTCCTATCGACAAAAATAAAAAGGTATTTTAAAGATGAAGAGTGCAGCTTTTTGATGCAATTTTTGTATTTTCTCATGAAATCATTAAAATTTATCACTTCCACTAACAATTCACTATGGAATTTCTATTGCTAAAGCCGAATCTTCAAAATCTGTGTCATGAAATTTCGGTTTTGATTTTTGGCAACAAATGTGAGACATTTGAAATATAAAAAACACTGAATTTAAACTTTTATATTACAAACGATTGCAAGTCAAGGAAAATACTTCCAAAAAGACGGTATTAGGTGAAATTTGTAGCTGAAGTTGTGTAGTTTAGAAAAGATTGACAAACATAAATATACACAGTGCGATTAAAGCAAATGAGTGTACGACATATTTTACAAATATCTACAAATTGTATTAGAAAACTTATTGACTAAGATTACGGAACAATTAGAAAAGAAATCACCTGATATAACTATAAATGCATCCTTAGCTATATTCAAGGAAGATACACAAGGAATAAACTTTCTAGATTCTAAACTTTCATACATCTATTTCTGTGTAACTGTTTTGTTAGTTAGAACAAATATAATGTGAAATTGTGAAAATGTGAAGTTTTCATGGTAATAGTTACATACAATAATAAAGCGCTCTTTGTCAATAATACGACTTTGTTTTATAATTTTGTAAGATATTAACAAAACACGAAATATTTACATAGAGAGCATGAAAAAATATTTATTTTGATACGTAATTCCACGTATAATAACAGTCACATTTTATACATCTCTAAATAATATTCTAATAATAAAATGGTACAAAAATATGGTAAAAAAATGTAAAAATGCACATCCACGCATTACCTCCAAGCTCTATATTTGGAGTTGCTACAAATAACTAAATTTCAAGGTGAAATTTTGTAACAAAGAATATTGTAATATTAATACATTATTTATTATTTTTTTAATGGAATCGGGTTTTTTTTGTAATAGTAACATTTTATGTTCCTTTTAATAAAAAATGAGACAATGGTCGATGGTTTGGGTACAGGTCCACGTTTTGTTTGAACATCTATTATCAAAAGAATATCGTTGGTCTTGGCCGTTAAAAACAAAACGTCCCGTTTATCTTTCCATTTTCCGATAACACCTCTTTTTAATTTTGCATCGACTACCGCTTTTGGATTATATTTCCTATTGGTACGTAATGTTCCGACTAAATGGGTTTTCCTATTATTTAAATGATGGGCCAAGTCAACCCTCGTATAAAAATTATCAGTATATAAAGTTCTGCTTGTATCTAGAAGCGGTTGCATAAGTTCCATCACCACTCTGGATGCTAACGACTGTTCAGATGGATGCATCTCTTTTTCACCGTACACTTTTACGGCGTACGTATATCCATCTGGGACGCAAAGTTTAAACAATTTGGCTCCATATTTGTATCTTTTTCCAGGAATGTATTGCAAAAAACTAAATCTACCACGAAATGGCACCATAGTTTCGTCAATACATAACGATTCTCTAGGAGTATACATTTTCTGAAACTTTTCATTTAGTATTTGTACAAGAGGAGACATTTTGTAGAGTATGTTTCCAGGTGGGAAGCTCTCGTTATCTGAAATGTGAAAGAAGTGTAAAAAAAAGTGTAATATTATTTCAAATCGACTTCTACTTATTTCACACATTTTAGAAACTTCATTCTTGTAAAGTAAATTGTTACTCCAATAATCTCTAAGTTCGGGTTTTCTGTCTAACCCCATCCAAATAATGAGAGCCAAAAATCGAAGCAATTCTTCTCTGTCAATTGGTCTCTAGTTACTCACAAGCGAATGTTTCGTTATTAATTCATTTACAATACCAGAGATTATTGTTTGTTTGGCGTATTTATTAGTTTCAGTAACCAAAAAATCTTGCACTTGACGGTCGATAAACAGTAGGTAGAAATCTATTGGTTTGTCGTCTGTAAGTTTTGCAATTTCTTCCTGATTTATTACTAAAGTAAAGGATACTTCGAATTTGTTGAGATCATCTGGATTTGGCACATCGCTTCATGTTATTTTATTTCTTGATACAACATCGTCAATAAGAGCTTGCAGGTTAACGTTTGCAGATTCAGCTTTTTCTACAAAGCAAAAAAAAGTAAACTACAAACAGAAATTGTGCATTCCTAAATAACTTACCTATCCTTCTTGTATCAGCCTTCTTTTGGTTAGAACTAGGACCTGCAGTAAATTCTTTGCAATGTTGGGATTGTTTGCAAATTTTAGCTTTTTTTCTACGAGACTCATATTCACTACTGCATGAGTCTGAAGACTCATGACGCCAGAACTCGTGGCAGAAAGACCTGAGGAGATGGTTCGACCGCTCATCCGCAGAGATCTTTCGCGCAGCACTTTCCAAAACTACAATTGCCATTTGGATCGCCAACCTTCTATAGGAGACGGCGCAATGAGAAGAAGAAGAGTCTAAAGAACCATCAGTAATATTTTCATTGTACACTGTATCGGCATCGGAATCATAAAACGTACTTTCATTCATACTGATATCACTAAAGTCACTCTCCTCAGCAATTTTGCGAAGTTCGTCTTCCGATAGTCCTTTACGGAACATTATCTTCTTTTTTAGTTCCACTTTTTAACAAAAAACTAAAGAGAAAATAGTCTTAGCCTCGTTAGACGTTCGAACCGATACTGACTACTGACTGAAGTAAGTAGGGGAAGTGTGCCTATGTTGGACCCCTGCCTATGATGGACCACCTGCTGTAATTTCAAACATGGCGCGGTTACATGCACATCGCTGTTGCCGCTTGCGCACGAAGTTTGTAGTTTAGTATTTGCAAAGTTTCAGACCCCGAAATAAAATTAAAATTTGGTGTTGCTGATCTAATAAAATTTTTTGGTAAGTAATATTTTACTGGTAACATACGTTAAGCTAAGTGTTTCTTTTGTTTTGTATAAAATGACTACACTTTCTTTGTCAAATACTATACTTTGTTTTAGGTTAGAATGGTCAAAACAAAAGTAACAGAATTAAATTTACTGTCTTGTCTATTAACCTATGATGGACCCCTTTGTCGTTACCTATGACGGACTAAGGGTCCATCATAGGAAAAAGGAAATAAGTTGCTACTTAACGATTAACATAATACATTTTACAGGGATGGATCCTCATAAAAGGCAACAGTGGAATGAGAGTAATATGCAGCAAGCTTTAAAAAGCATACAAGAAAAAACTATGGGGTTTAAGTTGGCAGCAAAAACATTTAACATTCCAAAAACGACTTTGAAAAGGCGCTTTAATAAGCAGCAAGGAAGTACCAAAGGTGATTTGGGAGGACGAAGACCAATATTTTCCACTGCTATTGAAAAGGAAATTGCTGACCATATTATCACCATGGAAGCTCGTTTTTTTGGCCTGACCAGTAAAGATTTACGAAAACTTGTATACGAAGTAGCTGAAATAAACAATATTAGCCACAGTTTTAATAAGGAAACCAAGATGGCAGGCTGGAAATGGGTCAGAGGCTTTTTAAAGCGAAATCCACGATTATCATTACGAACTCCAGAAAATACTTCGTTGGCAAGGGCTCAAGCTTTTAATAAACCAAATATATGTGCCTATTTTACAGCATTAGCACATATATTAGACGAGTTTCAATTTCCACCGGAAAACATTTATAACATGGACGAGTCCGGTTTGACAACTGTGCAAAAGAGATCGCAGAAGATTTATGCTAGTAAAGGTCGCAAACAAGTTGGTGCTTTAAGTAGTGCAGAACGCGGTCTACATATTACGGTCGTATGTGCAATGAATGCAATTGGAACATATGTTCCTCCTGCTTTGATTTTTCCTCGACAGAGGAAGAAAGACGAACTTATGATCGATGCACCTACTGGAAGTGTAGCCTTCGCTCAAGAAAAAGGATGGATGACTTCCGACATTTTCTGTCTCTGGCTGCAACATTTTTTAAGGTATTCAAAGGCTTCTAAAACCAACCAAGTTTTGTTGTTACTCGATGGTCATGGTAGTCATAAAAGTTTTGAAGCTCTCCAGTTTGCAAAAGAAAACGGTATTATTATGTTTTGTTTTCCTGCTCATTGCTCTCATCACGTTCAACCCTTGGACGTAGGATTTTTTAGACCACTTCAAACTTACTACGGCCAAGAAATTCAATTATGGCTGCGACAGAATCCAGGTAAAACAGTTACCCAATTTAAAGTAGCTAGTATCTTTAATAAAGCATATTTAAAAAGTGCTCTTCCATCAAATGCAATAAATGCATTTAAAAAGACAGGAATAGAACCGTTCAATCCAGATGTCTTCGAGGATTGGCAATTTTTGCCGTCTATAACAACAGATAGAGAAAATTATGAACAAAACCCACTACCAGGATGTTCTGACGAGAACTCACTACCGGAACATCGGAACCAAAATGTTTCTTCGATTAAAGGTTTATCAAAAATCACTGATTAGAAATCAACATCATCGTCAGTCCTAAACATCTCGGTCGAAGATATTTGTCCTCCTCCTTTACCTGGAGTATCTGAAGTAATTCAGAAAAGGGGTAGAAAACGGGGTAAAACAGGATATTTAAATTCAACGCCAGAAATTGATGATATAAAACAAAAAATTGCAGAAAAAGAAGCAAAAAAAAAAGAAAAAAAGACGCAAGAAAAGTAAAAAGGCAAGTTCGTGTTTCAACTACAAACAGTTCTGAAGACGATTGTGAATCTTCCTTTGAAGAAGACGACTCGGACGATGCAGCTTACATTTACTGTAACGAACTATTTTCGCATTCACGATCCAAAGAAAAATGGATTCGTTGTCAAGTGTGTAAGAATTGGTGTCACAATAAATGCAGATGTAAATCCTGGACGTAAACAATTTGTGTGTGAATTGTGCATGTAACTTTTTTCTTAATAATACCTATTTGTAATATTATTTATCGTTTCGAATATCTTTTGGTTTAATAAAATAATTTGGTATTTACTTATTTTATACAAAATGCAACGGGTCCATCATGGGCGTATCAAAGGGTCCATCATGAGCGCATATATGCCCATGATGGACCCTTAACAGGATTTTAGTAAACTATGAATAACTTTTGTCATCTTAATTTTTATCAAAATTTGAAACATTTGCATATTATACAAATAACAAGACGTTATGTGGTCATATTTAAAGCCCGCTAAGTAAATAATTAAACTTATTAGGGAGCTTTTTCCTTAAGGGGTCCATCATAGGCACATTTCCCCTATGTTAGAAATTATAACTTAACCTGTTTGTGAACATGTGGTTTAACAGACCAACCTCTGATTTTGTTTACCACATACCGTTTACACAAATTTATAGGACTTTTCATCAAAAAATAGTGTCAGCCATTTTTTTCGAACAGACAATTTGTAAACAAAGAGGCTAGCTTAGTAATATAAATAATATAGATAATTAATATAAAAAGTACCAAAGAAAGTCTAGTTATTGAAAAAAATAAAGTGCCACAATTAGCAAATCATTTTTTTTAAATCAATTATTATTAAAATACCTGTACGAAAAGGAAAAAAGAAAGCAGTGTTGTTATAGAATATCTAATTCTTTATTACATAAAAAATATTTATTTAATAAATATTTCTTTATAAATTTATAAACCAGTACGCATGACATATAATATATGATACGTCATTGTCAAATCTGTCTGTACGAAAAACATGGCGGCTGATGAAAAGTCATATTGTTAAAATTTAAATAATATTTTTAAAATTGAATAAAGTAATTTTCCAGAGTGTGAAAGATCACAAAATTTTTAAAAACACAATAACGATTATTGTCAGGATACTCATATTTCTTATTGTTACCTTACAGAGTCATAGATGATGAAATCAACAGATAGAAAACTTAACGATGTTTTCGAAATGTTTACTTGAAATTGAATGCCAAGAATACCATGGACCCACAAACATACCAGTTTTACACCGGTAAAAGCTAGTAGTATAGGGAAAAGTTGAAGAAAAAAGGCCCAGAAGAAGATCACCTACGTGCTGTATTGAATAAATATCAAAACGTATGTGATTGTATTCAATCGGATCAAAATAGATATAAATGCCGCCAAAAAGTAGTGTCAAAGAAGCGAGCGAACGTCTACGAAGAAGAATGACCATGGAAAAACTTCAGTGAATAAGAAGTAGAGAACGATCAGCAATCAAATCAAGAATGATAAATATAGAAAACAAGCGTAAAAAAGAACAATTTGAATAGAACATTAATATTTATAATACATCTGGTAAGACGTGCACAAAAGAAGAAGAGCCATAAAGTACGTTATACTTGTATAATTTTTATAAAAACAAACACATTTTTATTAACTACAAATAAATTAATTGCACTTTGCTATTAGATTCCATACATGAGTGATAATTAAAAGTACCATATTTCTTCATTAACAACTATACATTTATCTAAAGAGATTCCTAATATAAGTATGTAATAATTGGTACCTGGAGTGTATCTCCTCGTACTCTTTTAAGTTACAATAACGATCATGATTGTGCGATATTAGAGCATAATGCGTTCAGTACCAAGGAGTTCCACACACTCACACACATACACAGATCGACACCTACATGGGTACCACGGCAAGTACGACTTGGTCGACAAGGTAATCCGCAGTGGTACTCGACCACACGAGGCTGTGGATTATTCTCGATCGTACCATTGAACGCAGTGATCGGAAAGTGCATCGGAAATTATTGGTATTGGCACCCGGTACTGTTTTTCTAGTTCGTGAATAGAACTGCGTAGCACGTGTGGTTTTGGTTTTCATTTTTTCCGTTCGGAAATTTTTTTCGGTGGTGGTAATTTGGTTTTAAGTGATTGTTTTTGTTATTTGGATTTGTCGTCAGAGGAGCGCTAGAGTGAGTATTTATGAATATGATGCCATCTCAGGTGTTTCAATATACAGAATATTTTAAAAATAAATGTGTTAATAATATTTATGAACAAAATTAACGCATCATTTTATAGTAAGTGACAAAATTCATCAAAAATCTTTATTATCACTTAATAAATAATATAAATAATAATAAAGTAATATTAAATTTGAATACACAGTGAAAATTTAAGAACAGAATTTATATTTTAGAACATTAAATCAAATAAAATTAAGCTATAAAATTCTTCTTCTTAGAGTGCCTTCTCCCTACGGAGGTTGGCAATCTAATGGCAATTTTTGTTTTTAAACTTTCTGCTCTAAACAAATCATTCGATCTGCATTGATACCAGTCACTTAGATTCTTCAACCCTGAGTTCTGTCTTCGGCCAACAGATCTTCTTTCTTGAATCTTTCGCTGTATTGTGAGTCTCAAAATTTCATATTTTGGTCCCCTCATCACGTGGCCTCGGTATTCCAGTTTTCTGGTTTGTATAGTGGTGATTAGTTCTGTTTCTTTACCAACCCTCTCCAGTACTTCTTTATTTGTAATTCTATCAGTTCATGATATTTTTAATACTCTGCGGTATAACCAGAGTTCGAAAGCCACGATTCTTTTTAAATTACATTTTTTTAAAGTTCAGGTCTCAGCTCCATATAATAATATTGAAAATATATAACAGCGAATGGTACGTAGTCTGTACTCCAAATTTAGATTTTTGCACGTTAGGAGTGTCTTCATTCATATAAATGCTGATCTGGCAATCTCTATTCTCCTGTTTATTTCTACAGTACGATCATTGGTTTCATTGATCAAAGTTCCCAAGTACTGATATTTTTCTACTTGTTCTATCACGTTACCATTAATTGTCAATAGGTGATGTATATTTTGTGGTCTTTTTGTAATTAGCATGTACTTCGTTTTTTTACCGTTTATAGTAATTCTCATCTCAGCACTATTCATACTTAAGCTTTCGATAAGATGTTGTAGATCTTCTATACTCGTTGCTATAATCACAGTGTCGTCTGCATAATTTTGTTGCTAAGTAAGTTGTTAATTAATTTTCCGTTAACCGTAACTCCCGCTTTGATATTATTGAGCGTGTTTTGGAACATTTCTTCAGAATATAAGTTAAACGAAAGTGGCGATAAAACACATCCCTGTCTAACTCCTCTACAGATCTTCATTTCTTCTGAGTGTTGCCCATCAATTTGAACTATGGCATTTTGGTTCCAATATAATGTTTGTACTATATTTATAATTTTACTGTCAATGCGCTTGTTCATAAGTATTGATATTAGTTTTTCATGTCTTACTTTATCGAAAGCTTTTTCGTAGTCAACAAAGCACAAGTGTAGATCAACGTTTACATCCCGACATCGCTGAATCAATATGTTGATCTGCAGAGCACTCTTTTGCTGCTTGTTTTTTAGGGATGGTTATAAATGCTGACTTCAGCCACTTTTGTTATCCTCTTCCACTAGTTTTAACAGTTCTAGTGGTATTTCATCTAATCCAGCTGCCTTATTGTCTTTAGAGTTTTTGATAGCATATTTGGTTTCATCTATCGTGATCTTTTGTCTCTCTAAAGGATTTAATTCTTGTATTTTCTGCATAATACATGAACATAAAAGTTCTCTAACGTACTCCTCCCATTGTCTTAATTTATCTGGTAAATCTATTAGTAGTACTCCTTTTTGTCTTTTATGTATCCTTCCTGTCTATTTCGACCCATTTCAGTCACTTCTCTTTTTTTTTGTGCATATTTCTCATATATTTTGTTTCTAGTTCTTCTATCTCTTCACATTGTTTCATCAAATAGATTTCTTTAGCTGTTTTCATTTTTCCCTTAATTATTCGTTGTATTTCTTTATACTTCTGTAGATCTTTTCCTTTATATTTTTTTATTTCTTCCATCTGTAATAGTATTTCTTCTCTCATCCACTGTTTTTTTAGCCTCTGACCTATGTTGGATTAAACTTTCTTGAGCTGATTTCACTAATGTGTTTTTTATATTATACCACTTTTTATTTACATCCTTAATTTGCTTGTTGTCAGTTAGTGTTTTTTGCATATTAACATTCACATTATTTTTTAATTCGTTTTTTATTTCTTCGTTTTTTAGCATTCTTACATTAATTTTTGGTTGTTGTTTTCTGAGTTTAATTCTTTTTAATTTTATTTTCACGTCAGCAACTAACGGATTGTGGTCTGAGTTAACATCTGCTCCAGGATAAGTTTTAACTGAGGTTGTAGAGTTTTTATATCTGCTATTTACGAGTATAAAGTCTATCTGGTTTCTAACAATGTGGTTTTCTGTATGTGAAGGAGACGTCCATGTATATAGTCTTCTCTTAGGAAGCTGAAACCAAGTATTGGCAATTACCATATTCTTTTCTTGGCAGAATTCTATGAGCCTTTCTCCTCTCTCGTTTCTAGTTCCTAATCCGAACTAGTTGTCCATCTATTCTGACTTCCATTTTGTTGTTTTGGTAAATGTTTTCGATAGTTTTTATAATATTTATGGGAACTTCTCTATTATACAGAAGATGGATTACATCTTTGAGCCTTACTCTGTCAAACGCTTTCTTTAGGTCAATCAGTTATAGAAATGCTGGTCTATTATACTCCAGTAATTTCTCATTAATTTGCGTTATAACGAATATTGCATCTGTACACGATCTTTCACTACGAAAACCCTGTTGTTCATCTGCTAAACTTATCCTCTGATTGATTATAGCAATGTAGTAAAATTTTAGTTTTAGCGTAGTATTTAACAAGTTTATAACTCTGTAGTTTTCTGTCTGTTATTTTATCTCTTTTTTTGAATAGTAGAATTAGTTCGCTCGTTCTACATTCTTCCGGTATTTTATTGTGTTTTATAATTTTATTAATTAATGTTTTTAATTGTTCTGTCATTGCTGCTTCACATTATTTCAGTAATTCGTTTGGCATCCCGTCTTTACCTGCTGCTTTTCTGTTCTTCAGGTTTTCAAGTATTTTCCGAACTTCCTTTACATTTATATTAAATTCTTCTGCAATATTCTCGATATGAAAATTTCCTTATAAAAAAATCTGTGAAAAGGTACCAATTCCTTACAAGTGTCAAAATAAAATTTTCCCGTTAATAAAATTTCGACGTTAGTGGATTATCACCAAAATGTAACTCTTGGAGAGATAATTTTTTTTTGAACATCCCATTTATTTACAATCTCTAATAAGGATTACAATAAGCAAATTGTTTAATTAGATTACAAAAGACACTGCAGAAGACTATCCAGTGACAATAACCCATTAAATCATAATTTTAGTTAATGTCATAGTCATAATAAGTTTAGTAAGTTATTTGTGACTCTAATGTAATGTTTATAATAAATAAAAAAAAATTTAAAAGTTTAAAATCTTGGAGTAAGTCGCTTTAGCCTTGTGTTTACCTGGGGCCTCATAAGGTTCTTTGCTAGCCTGTTGGGGTGGTTTTGCAGTCGTCTGTCATATTTTTGGGAGTAACTGACAATTTCTTCTTTGACAGTTTTCATCTGAAGATCGCGATTGATGAACTCATTGGGCATGTACCCCGGTGCATTTGTGATAATGCGGAAGGTCTTCGATTGGAATCTCTCCAGTATGTCGATATTGGATCTTGATCCACAGTTGGATCCCATAGTTCCATATTGGCTTTATTACTGACTTGTATACTAGGATTTTATTGTACAAATTCAGTTGTGATCTTTTTCCTATTAGTCAGTACATTTTACTGAGTTTCAGACCCAACTGTTTTATTTTCGTGAATGTGTTTCTTCCACGTTAATCTACGGTCCAGGTGCATACCTAAGTATTTTACATCATCCTTTTGTTGTAGTATTTGGTTATTTAATGAGATGGTTGGGCATTTACCTTTTCGATTAGTGAACGTTATATGTACTGACTTGCTTTCGTTAACATTAATTCGCCATGTTTGTAACCAAATCTTTATTTTGTCGAGATTGGTCTGGAGCAGTTGTAAGGCGATATACGGGTTTGAGTAAGCCGCAAAGATTGTGTCGTCTGCGTATGTGGCTGTGGCGATGTTTTGACTTGTAGGAAGATCTACTGTGTAAAGTAGGTAGAGAACAGGTCCAAGGACACTACCCTGGGGTACTCCAGCTTTAATTGGATATAAGTTAGTGCACTGATCCTTTACTTTTGTCTTATTTTGTATAGCACGCCAGTGTGCAAGACTTTATCAAAAGCCTGCGAGATATCCAAAAAGGCTGCAAAGTATTTCTTCTCTTCTAAGGCTTTGTTTATGGAATTGCGGATTCGCTGAATTTGCTCAATGGTAGCATGCATGATGTCTAAATTCAAACTGGTGGTTGGATAGTAGCTGCTGTTGTACGAGGATTGGCTGTAATCTGTCTAGTAGTAGTTTTTCAAAAACCTTTGATATCACTGAAAGTAGATTAATAGGTCTATAGGACTTAACTTCTTCTACAAGTTTGCCTGGCTTGGGTATTAAAATGATCTGTGCAACTTTCCACAAAAGGAGATAGTAATCAGTTCTTAGGATTTGTTAAAAATCTGTGTTAAATATTGCACTCCTTTCTTGGAAAGTTCTTTTAGAATTCTTGCAGTAATTAAGTCGAACCCTAGGGACTTCTTCGGATTCAGATCTGTTTGGATTTTGTTGAAAACTTGTTTGGCAGTGAATTTCTCCAATGGTGCTTCTAGTTGGTATGGAGATTCTAAATACGATTGTATATTATCTTTTGCATCGGGGTTGTTGTTTTGAGTATGTGGTTGGAACACTTCCTTCAGGTATTTCGCAAAGACTGTGGCTTTTTCTTTGTTACTTTTGGCCCATTGTCGTTACTGACCCGAATAGACGGATTAGAAAGTTGTAGTCGATTAATTTTTCGTGTTGCCTTTCATAGTGAGTATTCGGAGGCTTCCGTGGCAGATAGATTTTGTAAATATCGTTTTATGTCATTGTTTTTATTGCTGTTTAACAATGTTTTTAATCTTGCTGTAGCTTGGTTTAATCTATTTTTATCCTGAGGTGCTCAGATTCTTTGCCAGATTTTTCTTAGTCTTCGGTTTTCTGCGATTTTTTCTTTTATTTCGTTGGGTAAGTCTTTCTGTATGATTGCTTTTGTTTGTGTGGGCCTTGACTGCCAGCCAGCTTTTTGAATTATCCTATTTAATTGATCTACTGATTCCTCAATATCGCCATCAGATTTTAGTGGGATGTTTAGATCCGGTCTGCCTTAATTATCTGGAGAGATAATCAAGTCAGCAAATCTCTTTTATACTCTATTCAAAACACCTCTATGTCGATTTGGTGACAATACTTTTCACATCATTAATAGTCCAGTTTAAATGAGCTTTTTTTTCCTCTTCTTTATGTACCTCTCACAATAGACTAGCATTAATATTTTAAGTCTACGTGATTTCAGTTATATGTCTTTTCAAATATTGTTTATATTCCAAACTAAGGCCGAAAACGTAACGGTGTTTAAACAATTTTTGAAGCATAGGTATCTGTGAAAATAGCCGACAATACAATAATGATATATTTATACAATGGTTAAGAGTCAAGCTCCTTTTTAATTCAAATTTTAATAGTTCTAAACAGTTTTTATTATCTTCATAACGACCTTTAATTTACAGTTACTACTGACTGGGAAAATTTAACAATGATATTGTGATCTAAATAATAACCTCCAAGTGGAGTTCGACAACATCACAGAATTTTTATTCGAGTGTATCTGGAACATTTTTATGAATTTTTTAATAATTATTTTGACCTCTTATTGTTTCTTTTTTTTTCCGAATGATTAAGATAATATATTTTGTAATTGCTTATTTATTGTGTAGTTTTAGTGAGTTTTAAATAAAAAACAATATAATTTTTTTTTATCAGAATATATATATATATATATATATATATATATATATATATATATATATATATATATATATATATATATATATATTGATATATACTGGTTATTTCACGACGAGCTTACATTATCTATATATCGGAAATTACTTACACCGTATTTAAAATTTGGTTTATGAGACAAAAGTGTCAAAACGTAAAGCTATTTCACCGATTATTATAGAAGAAACACCAAATTTTCAAAACAAAATTAAAACAACTAATTCAATCTTACCGAAGCCTCACAGAAAAGATTTTCGAATATACAAGGAAAAATTAGAAGTTGTGGTACTACAAATATTACCGAACATATTCGAAAATATCTACAAAAAATTTAATTTAGATGTCAAATAAATGCATTATCAAAAATCAATCACAAAATAAAAAAGTAAAAAATTTATTAGGATCTATTCAACATGATGATGAAAATAATGACATTAAATTCGGAATTTAACATATTACAGTAGAATTCAAAATCTATAATAAAAAATAAACCAAATCTTTTAAATTATATAAACCAATCAAAAAGCGTTGATTTAATTGCACTAAATGAAACTTGGTTATCACCTAACCAAAGTTTCAGATTAAATAAGTATAATTTTATAAATAATAATAGAGCAGATGGATATGGTGGGGTAGGAATACTTATTAAACATCACTTTTAATATTTAGAAATAAAATTAACAAAAAACTGTAATAAAAAATATGAAATTTGTGCACAACTTATAGAAGAGCTTAAAATATCAATCATATGTATATATAAACCACCAAAAGTACAAGCAACTAAAAATGATTGGACGAACATACTTACACAAAAACAAGGAGACAGTATAACTTGTGGGGAGTTTAACGAACATGACAGCATTTGGGGCTCATTGCGCGACAATATTTAAGTAGCCCAGTCTAGTTATGCCAAAAATCATCGATTTAACGGCAAAATTTTTCGCAGATATCTGAATCTTTTAAGACATAGGTGGGGGTTACTAGATGACGAATAGATGAAAAGATACTATTATTTTTACATTGCGTTTTTTTTTAAACAATAATTTATGGTCACAATTTGATTTTTTGTCTATAAGTTTTTCCCTTATATTTTAAAAAAACAATATTTATATCATTTTTTTATATCAAGAATATCTTTATTTTTCCGTTATTTCAATTAAAATTGATAAATAATTTACCGAGATATTTGCAAAAAAGCAGTTTTTTTGCACTAATTTATAAATTTAATTAACTCTTTTATTAACAAAATAAAATATTATTAATACATTTAAACGTCGAGGAATTACTGTTCTTTAAATTTATGCACAATTTCCCCCAGATCGATCAAATAGTTTAAAAGTTATTTAATTTGTTTATCCCTGAGGCTAATTATTTAAGCTATTGTGCTTGCCCTTGCTAGACACATTTAGCAAATTTCATAGGATTTTTTAAACTTAGACTATCTCAGAAGTTAAATGCATATTGCGTTTTCATCGAAATTATTTACAAAATAAACGTTTGAAAAAGGGGTATGTTTTTTACTTATAAACAATTGTAATAACTTTTATATTTTTCAAGCTACAGACTTTTACGTACAGCCATTGGATAGCTGGTAAAAAAACTCACATATAAAAAAAAGAAACCTTCTATAACCAATAGGGACGAAATTAGCGACTATTTTTTTTTAAATCATATCTCTATTGTTTATAAACATTAAGAAATAAAATTTGCACAAATTTTGAATGAAAATCTAAACTTTATATTGAAACTTATAGCTATAAAATTTATCCAATTTTTCGAAACTTACAGCCTTTCAAAACGAAGTTACTTTCGAAAGATCGACATAGGAAAGTGGAGGGGAAACTGTTTTAGCTCCTCGCTCCAAAATTTCGCCAGTCTCAGTGTAGTGGCTTTAGAAAGCAATATACTTATACTTCTTTAAGTAAAATATTTTGTGTTTTTTGAACAAAAAAGTTTTAACTAAAAGAAGAGGAGAAAATATGCTGCAACCTCGGTACAGTTACGTTTGATGACGACAGTGATTCTGAAGATGTATATCTATAGACTTACTTAATAAGTGAAGACAAACAACCTGCAACAAAAAGATTCAGAGCTGACAGTGAAGTCGAATGAATGAACCAAATTTTAACTTTTAAACCAATGTATGCAAAGAAAATAAAAAAGGAAAGTTCAATAAACATTGCAAAATATAATAAGACAAGTGATGAAAAAATCGACTTATTTTATCAAAGCAGTAACGCAGATTAGATTAATATTGTATATCATATTTGTACGAAAAATAGAATAAAAATCAATATTGTTAATTATAAAAATACAAACAATTATAATTAATATAAGGAATATATTAATATATTGTGTAAAAAATTACCTGAAATTTAATTTATAAAATATATAAGTATTATTATATCATTGATATAAAATGAAAAAATATATGTTGATTTCCGGGATTTTCCGAGATTTATGGGGGGTGAAAATTATGTCATCAATATTAATGCTGCGACAGACTATTCCAGCCAAATTAAAAAAAAAAGTAAGTATTTACGGTGAATTTCAAATGGACTCAATTTTTACGAGGTTTCCCATATTTTCCGGCAAGTGAAAACTATGTAGGTATTCATATTTCGACGAGCTACCCCAGAATAAAAAAAGAGGCTTCCAGCTGCAATGGAAGCCGAGATTTTTCCTACATGTTGCAATTTGAAGTTCCGATGTCGAAAAAAAAAACGGAGCTGAAACAGTTATCCTCTTCACTTTCCTATGTTGATCTTTCGAAAGTACCTTCGCTTCGAAGGGCTTTAAGTTTCGAAAAATTAGATGAATTTTATAGCCATAAGTTTCAATATAAAGTTTAGATTTTCATTCAAAATTTGTGCTAATTTTACTTCTTAATGTTTATAAACAATGGTGATATGATTTTAAAATAATAGTCGCTAACTTCGTCCCTATTGGTCATAGAAGGTTTTATATTTTTTTATGTGAGTTTTTTTACCAGCTATCCAATGCTTGTACGTACAAGTCTGTAGCTTGAAAAATATAGAAGTTATTACAATTGTTTATAAGTAAAAAACATACCCCTTTTTTCAAAGGTTTATTTTATAAATAATTTCGATGAAAACGCAATACGCATTTAACTTCTGACATAGTGTAAGTCTTAAAGAATCCTATGAAATTTGCTAAATGTGTGTAGCATTATGCATAGGGCAAGCTCAATAGTTTAAATAATTAGGCTCAGGGATAAACAAATTAAATAACTTTTAAACTATTTGACCGATCGGGGGGAAATTTCGCACAAATTTAAAAGACGGTAATTCCTCGATGTTTAAATGTATTAATAACATTTTATTTTGTTAATAAAAAAATTAATACAATTTATAAATTAGTGCAAAAACTGCTTTTTTACAAATATCTCGTAAATTATTTATGAATTTTAATTGAAAAAACGGGAAAATAAAGATATTCTTGATATAAAAAAATGATATAAATATTGTTTATTTAAAATATAAGGGAAAAAACTTATAGACAAAAAATCAAATTGTGATCATAATTTATTGTTTAAAAAAATGCAAGGTAAAAATAGGAGTATATTTTCATCTATTCGTCATCTAGTAACCCCCACCTATGTCTTAAAAGCTTCAAATATTTGCGAAACATTTTTCGACCTTTTTTTTAACCAGACTGGGCTAAAGATAATAATTTAGTAGATGTCCTAGAAAATCTCAATTTTATTGTTTTAAATAATGGTAGACCTACTAAAATTACGAGACCAAATAAAAATTCTTCTTCTGTGGATCTTACACTTATTTCACCAAACTTGATCGCTTACGTAGACTGGAATCCTTTACATAATACACTAGGCTCAGACCACTTTCCCATAAATACAATATTAACAAGGAGATATAATAGCAGTACAATACAACTAAGTAGAAAATGGATTAAATCTTCGACCAACTGGGAAACTTATCGAAATATAAAAAAAAACAACAGGAATTATACAGAATTACAGAAAAATAAATTACTACCAATTTATAAATTTTCATACAAAATTTAATAAAAAAACCAAGAATCATAATTCCAAAATATACAAAATCAAATCAATTAAGCCATATTTTAGTAAAATCTATACTGAGGGACTTTGTCGATTACACAATAACTTACACAGACGGTTCTAAAAATCAAACAGGAGTTGGATGTGCTATGTATATGCAAAATACCCACCAATACAATAATTACAAATTATATAGTATTAATAGTATTTTTACAGCTGAACCATCGAGCCATCGAAAAAGCTTTAGAATGAATATAAGAAAAAAATATTAAAAAAGCTGTGATAATAAGCTCCAGATGCCATATATGGAATTAAAAACATAGATTTCAGTTCATACAAATCTACAGTTTCATGTAATATAAAAAATAATTTGTCTAAAGTGAGAGTAGTATTTACTAGCGGACCAACTCGACATCGAGTTTTTTAAATGAAATTTTTATTTTGCGAGAAAAATTAAGAGATCAATACAAACAATATAAGCAAGAATATACATAACATTCATCAATAATAATGCAAGTAAAAAAAAAAAAGTGATTATGGAAATCGACCTCAAAACCGGAATGCAATTTTTAGTTCATCAAATGTCGACATGGATATCATTTAGCAGTTAATTTTGCATGCTGATCACGAATACGGTGTCAGATTTGCTCTATCTTGACGTTTTATGCGCGTTTCGGGTCACTTCCGGTGTCGGATCGCAACCGGAAGTCCATATTTAGATTCGTCTCGACGAGACCTTTCGATCCATATATACATTGTGGGGTCTAAAACTTAAAGTAAATTTTAACTTCCTGTCATCTCAAAACCGGAAGTGAATTTCATACGTAATACTAATAATATTCCGAAAAAATATTTTAAATATGGTTTTTGAGTAAAGTGGTGGACAAGAAAAGGGCTTAGCGTTTTAGTATATAAGATATGTGCAAAAGGACCTGCCGGTATAATATGTAATAGGAAAGGCAAACAATATTTCAAGTATGTCAAAAAATTTCAACAACTCTCGTCGCCACCTGAATGTATATTAAAATATAACCTACCAAAGCGGGATATTTCTATTGTGAGATTAAAAACTCGACACGGAAAATATGCGGCACATCAGCGTAAATTAGGAATAGTGAATTCACCAGTTTGCTTTTGTGAGAATGTTTCTATTAAAGATTTAAATCATATTTTCATTAAATGCAAACTTAACGAGAGAGATATAGACCAATTATATTACAGTCTACAACAAGAACAAGTATGTTTCCCAATTGGTATAGAGAATTTACTAAGTTTCTATGATATGAGAATAATTAAATTACTTAAGCTATTTGAAAGAAAGAAATGATTTAAATGAAACAGTGATAGATATCTTCTTCTTCAAGTTCCTCTCCTATCGCAGATTGGAAATCATTCTGGCAATTATAATTTTGTTAGTTACGCGCCTGAATAGTTCAATTGAACTGCATCCAAACCATTCACGGAGATTGCGTAGCCACGAGATTTTACGTCTTCCTACGCTTCTTCTGCCTTTGATTTTTCCCTGCATTATATTCCTTAGTAGTTCGTATTTTTCACCTCTCATGATGTGCCCCAAGTATTCCAATTTCTTGACTTTTATGGAATTTAAAACTTCGCATTGTTTTCCTAGTTGTTCGAAAATTTGTTCGTTTGTTTTGCGATCCATCTATGATATTTTGAAAATACGTCGGTAATACCACATTTCAAATGCTTCTAGGTTTTTAATGTTGGATTTTTTAAGTGTCCAAGCTTCAACCCAATACAAAAGGGTAGAGAAAATATAACATCGAAACATTCTTATTCGGAGCGATATATTGATATCGCGATTACAAAAAGTTTTCTCATTCTATTAAAAGTTGACCGTGCAATCTCAATGCGGCATCTTATTTCTTTTGTCTGATCAGTATCTTCTGTAATCCATGCTCCAAGGTATTTGTACGAAGATATTTGTTCAATTTCTGTATTATCTAGTACTAGCTTAACTTTGATGTTTTGTGCTTTTGTAAATATCATGAACTTGGTTTTCTTCAAATTAATTTTTAGTCCATAATCGTTGCAATATGTATTTAGTTGTTCAGCAAAAGTTGTTGCAGTTATTCTAGTGTTTCTGCCAGAAGGACGGTGTCGTCCTTCGACAAAAAAAATTAAAAATAAAAATCTGTGGCTAACGGACCTGTTTCCAAGCCATATTCTCTCTCTCTCTCTCATACACACACACACACACACACACACACACACAGACACATACACACACTTATTTATGGGGATTACAAGATATGAAAAACTTACAGAAAATATTTTAATTTGGGAAAGGATCGCTACAGGACACTATTGAATATTACAAGGTAAAATTTTGAAATTATGTATAATTTTAATCAAGAAATTAAATACAAAACCCAATATATTGATATTCAGTTAAGAAAATTGATGTCTATATTTAGTTACTTAAAAAAAAACCATTACTTAAAGTGTGATAAATTATTACTTTCAAAATTTTATTTATTTAGTCCCTTGACAAAAATTATATATAGATTCAAAATTTCACATTGAATTATGCATAATAGATCCTATATAATACGTTTTTTTGAGATAAGGTTCTTCAGTAGCTTCTAAAATCATAAAAATATACATGGTGTTTCGTTAAAAATAAAGGTGATGGACTATGCTAGACTTGTGTGCGTCTCCCTGTACGTCTAAATTTATGTTTAAAAAGCACACATTTGAATTTAAAATTTGACTTGTCCCAGCGTTTTTCATAATTTTCTAAAATAAAGACACAAAAAAGTTTATTCCATAAGTGGTTTCAACACTTTATAATTTCAAAATTTTATCATGTATTATTTATAACAGATCCTACCAGGTTGTTAAGCAGGTTTTAAAAATATCAAAATATACAGGGTATTACATTAAAAATAAAGCTTATGGAATGTGCTAGGCTTGCGTGAATCACCCTGTACATATAAATTTATATTTAAAAATCGCACCCATTTATATATCAAGTGGACGGGTCTCAGCGATTTTTATAATTTTTTAAAACGAGGAGAGAAATAATTTGATTCCATAATTGGTTTTCACCCTGTATATGTGGATGTTTATGTTTCGAAATACACTACGCTCCAAAATTAACGCATAATTTTAAAATTCTTATTTTGAGTTGAAAAAAATGAAAAAAATGTTTGTTTGTTGTTTTCTGCTTTATGGTTGTTTTAGAACATTTTAAATAAAAAACTTTTCTTTTTTTACAAAAAATGTATTGAAATTAACAATATAACATCATAAATGTAAACATCGAAACAAACAACTGATCTAAACAAACTAACATTATAAATTAATGACGAAATTGAAATTTTTAAAGTTGAAGAAAATACTAGTACCGTGTACTAGTATCGAGTATTGCCTCCTCTGGGATTTATTACTGCTTGGCAACTATCTCTCATACTGAGAATAATCGTTCTGATTTCTTCTTGATCAATTTGATCCCAAATTTCAACCAACCGCAAAAACAGTTCATCTAATGTGTTTGGTGCATTAGGTAGTTGTCGTAGTCGTCTGCTTATGATGTCCCAAACATGTTCTATTGGGTTGAGGTCAGGACTTCTCGCAAGCCAATCCATGGCAGGAATTACAACCTTCTGACGATACTGCTGCACAATTCTTGCCGTGTGTGGCCTGGCATTATCTTGCATAAGCATGAAATTATCCCCAATAAATGATGCAAATGGTACGACATGCTCTTCTAAAATGTCTGTTATATACCTCTGCGATGTAAGCCGACCGCGATCTATTCTAACTAATTCCGTACGAGCCTCTAAATTAATCCCACCCCACACCATTACCGAGCCGCCGCCATACTGTAAAGTCCCTACGGTGTTACACTTTGCGTAGCGTTCCCCAGGTTTCTCCTGTCATCAGAAAAAAGACAGTACCTGGATTCATCTGTGAACAATATTCTTCCCCAATCGTCATTATTCCAATGAACATGTTCACGAGCAAAATGCAATCTTTGCCTTCTATGGTCTCTGGTCAACAATGGGCCAATTGGTGCCCTTTCAGGGTGTAGGTCGTTTTCGGCAAGTCTTCTTCGAATCGTATTTTGGCTGATTCTAAAGTTATAACGATCCAAAAATTCATTTTGTGAAAATGGTTGCGTTTCGATTTAATTTGAGCTTCTTACCACTCCCTGACACGTGTTTCTGGGTCTTCCCGTCATCAGAGAGAGCTTGTAAGAAAACTCAAACTAAACCAAAACGCACCGGCTACTCGGCAATTATAGACAAAATAATTACCAGAGTATGCTACTAGAGACATCTAGTGATGAAAGATGAAGTTAAATGTGTCGATAGCAATTAAAGTAAATTGTATACTCACGCTTAATCAAGCCATTAAGAGCGATGCTGGGAATATTTATATTCCACTAAGCATCAACAATTTACCCATGTAAATTACTATCTTTCTTGTACTCATTGCGTCGAGTAAGGACGATAAATATGCGAAAATGGTTGCGTTTCGATTTAATTTGAGCTTCTTACCACTCCCTGACACGTGTTTCTGGGTCTTCCCGTCATCAGAGAGAGCTTGTAAGAAAACTCAAACTAAACCAAAACGCACCGGCTACTCGGCAATTATAGACAAAATAATTACCAGAGTATGCTACTAGAGACATCTAGTGATGAAAGATGAAGTTAAATGTGTCGATAGCAATTAAAGTAAATTGTATACTCACGCTTAATCAAGCCATTAAGAGCGATGCTGGGAATATTTATATTCCACTAAGCATCAACAATTTACCCATGTAAATTACTATCTTTCTTGTACTCATTGCGTCGAGTAAGGACGATAAATATGCGAAAATGGTTGCGTTTCGATTTAATTTGAGCTTCTTACCACTCCCTGACACGTGTTTCTGGGTCTTCCCGTCATCAGAGAGAGCTTGTAAGAAAACTCAAACTAAACCAAAACGCACCGGCTACTCGGCAATTATAGACAAAATAATTACCAGAGTATGCTACTAGAGACATCTAGTGATGAAAGATGAAGTTAAATGTGTCGATAGCAATTAAAGTAAATTGTATACTCACGCTTAATCAAGCCATTAAGAGCGATGCTGGGAATATTTATATTCCACTAAGCATCAACAATTTACCCATGTAAATTACTATCTTTCTTGTACTCATTGCGTCGAGTAAGGACGATAAATATGCGAAAATGGTTGCGTTTCGATTTAATTTGAGCTTCTTACCACTCCCTGACACGTGTTTCTGGGTTCTCTTTCTGGGGCTACTAGAGACATCACTAGATGTCTCTAGTAGCATACTCTGGTAATTATTTTGTCTATAATTGCCGAGTAGCCGGTGCGTTTTGGTTTAGTTTGAGTTTTCTTACAAGCTCTCTCTGATGACGGGAAGACCCAGAAACACGTGTCAGGGAGTGGTAAGAAGCTCAAATTAAATCGAAACGCAACCATTTTCGCATATTTATCGTCCTTACTCGACGCAATGAGTACAAGAAAGATAGTAATTTACATGGGTAAATTGTTGATGCTTAGTGGAATATAAATATTCCCAGCATCGCTCTTAATGGCTTGATTAAGCGTGAGTATACAATTTACTTTAATTGCTATCGACACATTTAACTTCATCTTTCATCACTAGATGTCTCTAGTAGCATACTCTGGTAATTATTTTGTCTATAATTGCCGAGTAGCCGGTGCGTTTTGGTTTAGTTTGAGTTTTCTTACAAGCTCTCTCTGATGACGGGAAGACCCAGAAACACGTGTCAGGGAGTGGTCAGAAGCTCAAATTAAATCGAAACGCAACCATTTTCGCATATTTATCGTCCTTACTCGACGCAATGAGTACAAGAAAGATAGTAATTTACATGGGTAAATTGTTGATGCTTAGTGGAATATAAATATTCCCAGCATCGCTCTTAATGGCTTGATTAAGCGTGAGTATACAATTTACTTTAATTGCTATCGACACATTTAACTTCATAATTCATTTTGTAGAGAAGTACTGGTAACAAACCTTTGTGGCAGTGTCCGAAGTGTCAAAAACCGGTCTTGATTAGGAGTTGTTACCCTTCTACGGCCTTGACCGGGTCTTCTCGAGTTACTTCCAGTAGAGATAGTGCAAGCACTCCTGACCACGGCGCAGTAGACGAAATTTGGTTTAGTCCCCACTTCCATGCGAAACACATTGTACTATGCACTGTATAATTCCACTTACAATAGAACCTTTCTGCCTTTACGTGAATTTGACTCCGCCTTCGCGCAGCTCCATGGTCAGGAGTGTTTGAACTATCTCTAACAGAAAAACGTGTTAACACTCTTGAAATGGTAGACTGTGTGACGTGAAACCGTTCAGCGAGTTCTACTTGAGTGTATCCTTCTTCGCGAACAGTAACGTAAAACAGTCTCTTCCTGACAAATTTCGATTTTCTTGCTGCTGGCGGTTCATTTCAAAGAAAAAACACTTAATAAACTTGAAAAACCCCTTTAAACTTTCAGCACAACGTAATCCAACCCAACTAAATTCGAAATAAAATGAAGCACAATTAGCATGTTTTTAATTTTTTTGCAAAAAATGGTAAAAACATCAGCGTTTTTTACCGTTCTTTCGATAAATTTTACAATATACAATAATAACAATAATATATTACCACAAAAATCGAAACATTAAAATTATTTGATTTACCAGGGTTTTTAAAATTATGCGTTAATTTTGGAGCGCAGTGTATTTAATTTTGTTTTAGTACTCAAGAAAGCAGTAGAGATAATTTTTTTGCTTGTAGAGAAATTTGGTATGCTTATCGTAATCTTTGGGTTTACCTCCTTCCTGGTGAATCCTTTGTTCTACGTTTTTTCTTTGAATTAAGGTCTTTTATTTATAATAATAATTGTTGAGTTATGTGATAATAAGTAACTACAACACTACATATAATTTTTTCATGATAATATAAATTCAAGTTATGTTAATTGATATTAAACGTTATTCGAAAATAATGACCTACACCTAGTCATTTAAGTGAAACGGAATGTTACTGAGGTTTTTGAATGATGTGTAAAAATGAAAATCGTATGTTTCGCAATAGAATATATAGTTAGTAAATAATGTATCCATGTGTTACTAGGAAATTTGTCAATTTCAAAGGAGCTACTAGATCGTTGACACAAAACAGATGTTTTATCTCAAAATAAAAAATTGTGTGTCATTTATGTTGGAAATTAATTTTGGTAACTAACACTTTCTAACGATTAATAATATTTGACGAGCACTTTGGAAATTATTCAGAAAACATCTAACGTTTAAAATAAACTTGTGTTTTGTAAACGACTTCCGATCTGGTGGCCAAAATATCAGTGCAGCACGGTTAGCATATTAACATATAATATAGTTATATAATTATGTATATAATAATATACATATCATCATCAGCCATTTTGAGTCCACTGCTGGACATAGGCCTCCCGTAAATAATTCCAATGCATTATATCTTGAGCAACCTGAATCCAGTTGTGCTGAATGCGTTTGATGTCATCTGACCATCTTGTTGGAGGACGTCCTCGATTACGATAAGCATTGTGTCTACGTCTCCCTTCCAGAATTTTCTTCGTCCACCTTCCATCTTTTAATCTGGCAACATGCCCCGTCAATAATATACATAAGCAGACATTTATTATATGTTATACAGTAACTGTAATTGTAGTCATAGTGGTGAGAGTCCATATAGGTATGCCTAACAAACATTTCTATAGGTC
The DNA here is from genome assembly GCF_040954645.1 of Diabrotica undecimpunctata. Classification (NCBI taxonomy): domain Eukaryota; kingdom Metazoa; phylum Arthropoda; class Insecta; order Coleoptera; family Chrysomelidae; genus Diabrotica; species Diabrotica undecimpunctata. The sequence continues at coordinate 130,663,826 of NC_092809.1, read as the reverse complement.
TATTAGACCAGAGTCCAAGTCTTTGAAAAACAGAGTGATGATAAACAAGGAAAAAAATAGTAGCAGGATGGAACCTATTGTTACGAACATGCATTCGGCGTGGCCCGTGTAATGGCTGCATCTCGCAAGCGACTAGAATTTTCCAGCGATATCGAGTGCGAGAGAGAACAACCTGCCACGTAGGCGAATTAGAGGTGGGAATGTTCTAGAACATAGTAACTTTGGTATATATATGTAAGGATGTTATGACTTGAGTTAGTTGTTAAGATACTATCGAACTGTAAACTTCTAAACAAATATATTTATATAAATTCGAACCGCTCGTTTTATTTAAAAACGCTACACTATTGTAAAAGGAAGAAAATATAACAAAAATCAAAGGATAAATAATTAACGGGCGATTTAAGATTGAGAAGTAGAAGGGGGTTTACAAGGGTAAAAAATGATTTATCGTTATTTACGGCAAAACTAGAAGTCCAATGGAAAAAAGTTAAATATAATAGTTGTAGGTAATAAAAAGATCTACAATTTATGTATTTGCATTTTTTTTCCTAGACTTTTGATGATCTTTTTTATTTTATTTCAAATTTAGCCCATCAAAAAATATTTCATAGAGAAGTGGGGAAGGTGTTAGGGTTGGTGTCTGTGCCTTACTATCTGTTGATTATTTGCAACTGCAAAAACTGTTAGTCAGCATTCGAGATAAACAGCAGTGAACATTTATTTCTTAAATAGTATGTTTAACCTAACATAACCTCAAAATCAAAATCGAATGATATTTTGATATATTATTAAAAAAGAATAACTTCGTTTTATTCATGATTCAACAAATTTAGTTATATTCATGATAAAACTTTAAAGGCATTATTAATCTGACTTTGTCTTTTCAGCCTATCATTATCGATGAATCTGTGTGTACAATTTGCAATAAGACAGATGATAAGCAAGTGTATGAAATAAAAAAAAAACAGCTTTGAATAGTTTAGTGAGGTCTAGCAGAAAAGAGTCTACGATAAATATAAAAAATTTAAGACTTTAATATGAGCTTTTATTCATCGAACCTATCAAAGTCAAGCTACATAGCTACATTCCGTAGTTCACGATAGAGAAAAAAATCAGAGAAAATCAAACTAAAAACAAGAAATAAATAAAGACGGTCTTACATTTAATTTACTTTCTCATTGCTTTCTTTGCGGTGGATTTTTCGGTAATATTTCAAAAGAAACAATTCGCCTTGTTTAAAATAACGATAAAAAAAATAGTATGTAGGCACAGCATACACAAAACCAAAACACATTAAAAGCATATTATCATACTGCTTATATACATACTTTTTAAAAGGAAAGAACTGGAAGAAAAAGAGGTCGCTCAGCAAGGGAAAATACTAAGAATTTTATTCATTATTTTCATCATTCAAACTTCTGCGTCCAAAGTTGAAAATAGGTTTCCCCTAATTTTTTCCAGTTTTGTCGGTCTTGAGCTTCCTGCAATCGCTTCCCAGCGATTCTTTTGACGTCGTCTGACCATCGTGTGGGTGATCTACCTCTGCTTCTTCTATCTGTTCGTGGTCTCAGCACTATAATTTTTTGGGTCCACTGCCCGTCATTTATTCTGGCCACATGGCCCGCCCAGTTACACTTCAGCCATGCTATGCGCTCTATGACATTTATGACACCTCTTCTTTTTTTTATTTCTTCGTTTCTAACCCTATCTATAAGAGGCAGTCCAAGTAGCAAGTATTCCATTCTTGAAGCTACTCTGAGTTTGGTTGCTGTTGCCTGGGTTAGAGGAAAGTGTTTCGGCGCCGCAAGCCTTGACCAACAAATTGGTTGAACGTCTTCTTTTTTAAATGATTTGGCATGTTGCTCTTGAAGATGTCTGATAGAGCTCCATTTGCGGCCCATGCTAAAGTGATTCTTCTTTACAGTTCAGCAGTTTGTTTGTCCCTGGCAATTTGGATTTCATGACCAAAGTGTTTATCTTTATGAACTAATCCTATTTCGTTCTAGTCGACTTTTGATTTTCGCTTGGTACCAGATTTGTTATATATTGTGTCTTTTCAAAATTTATTTTCAAACCAACTTCATTACAAGTGGCATCTAACTCAGTAAGCATAGTTCCAAGCTCTTTTAAGTTATTCATTATCAGAACAATGTCGTTCACAAATACAAGGTGGAAGAGCATTTCGCCGTCGACATTGATTCCTTTGGCTTCCCACTCCAATTTTTTAAAGCATGTTCCAGAACAGCCGTAAAGAATTTGATTTGTGAGATAACGTGTCTCCTTATCTGATTTCTCTCTGGATTTTTGTACAGTTTGTATCTGTGTGTAGTCTTACGGCCATGGTTGTATTAATGTATATATTCGCGATTAGTTTAGATTACCGATAATCTATGCGACTTTCCTTCAACGCTCTCATTACACCGTTAATTTCTATCGTATCGAATGCTTTGCGAAAGTTTAGGAAAGCCAGGACCAATGATCGGTTGTACTCGATAGAGTTTTCTATAATCCCTTTTATGCCGTGGAGGTGGTCGTTGGTGCCAAAGTTTTTCCTAAACCTGCTTCTTCCCCAAGCTGTTCCATTCATTATCTTATTACTTTATATATTGTGAAATATTCTGTGAGATAAAGGTAATAAGAATTAATTAATAAACTTCTTTGTTGAAAAAAATACAGCAGTCATATTTTTTAGATAAAATCCCCTTTAAATCCCATTTTTAATATTTAGAAAATCAACTATTTTGGCATGTTTTTTGCAATCTTTGTTTCATGAATTTGAAATTTTTTTATATATCAATTTAACATGGAATCTTATTTTTTTTTCAAGTAATTAAACTGTAAATGTTAATAAATAGCTCAAAATTTTACACATGATTAAAAAAAGTTTAAGTTTTTGGTTTTGTTTGCATTTTCTGAGACAATTCGCCATTGTAATGTATATTTTTTTACAGCGTCAGAATGTAGAGATATCAAAGAACAAAAAGCACAAATACTACTCAATTAAAAAAGTAAATATTTTGACGTGACCAAAATTAGAGTACTTTTTCGGTATTTAATCAAAATAAAAGGAAAAAATAAATATTTTAATACAAAAAAATCACAGTGTATTCGGGACATAAAAAGGTAAGTTTTCACCAAATTTTCTGAAAAAAAAAAATTTAATTAAATTTTATATTTAATAAAAACTAAAAATAAAAAACCAAACATTTAAATGTAAATACAAAAGTTGTAGATCTTTTCATTACCTATAACTTTGCCCTTTAACTTTTTTCCATTGCTGTTGCAGTTTTGCTAGAAATCGTGATAAATCGTGTTCCGATCGCTCGTAAATTATTTATCCTTTAATTTTTGTTATATTGTCTTCCTTTTACAATGGGCTCCACTCTTGTACTATTTTTTTGGTCTAAGCTCTCTATATGCATTTGAAATACATATTTTTATCCATTTTATTTAAAGAGAATATTTTTATGTATTCTTAGAGTAATTTACAGATGCCCCACTGTAATTGAAGATACTGCTTCAGTAATGTTCCTAACATAAATGCGTCATCTCGGCATAAGGTCCATTCGCTTAGTTCGGGCATATTTTGACAGATTTATAGCTGGAAACCTACAACACAAAAGTTCCTATCTCACAGTTTTAACAGCTTAAATAAACTTTTATTACATAAATCATGAATGTGTTGTTTGTGTGAGTCCATTTCAAATAGGTAAAAGAAATAAAATAAAACTTATTCATAATAAATTTAATTTTACTACCAAAACGACCAGTTTCACTTTCTACACTTTGCAAAGCATCTTCAGGCAAACGGTACAAAGCAAATTAAATGCTGAAGCATCTGTTTCGTTTTGTTGGTATCTTCACGCACTTCTATACTATATGTCATGATCGGTCGTATGCAAGTCTTGTAAATTCTAATTTTACTATCTGTGCGCATATACGGATTTGACCAGACTATCTATGGCAGATATCCCGACAATGCGCATGCTTTGTTGATCTGACTCCTTAGATCCGTTACTGGGCCGTGTCTGCTTGATATATCTATGCCCAGATATCTGAATTGCATCACCTGTTCTATGGGAATGTTCTCAACCACTAACTTACATCTGAGCGGATCTTTTGCTATTGTCATACATTTAGTTTTGTTGGTAGAAATGGTCATATTTAGTTGGCGGCTTATTTGAAAGAACTGAAAGAGCTGTCTCTGAAGATCATCTTCTGATTCGGCAATAATTGCTGCATCATCTGCGTAACACACCATACCAATTCTTTTGTTGTCCATTCTGTATCCGAGATTGAGAGATGTTACTTTGTTTATAATTTTGCCCATGAGTAGGTTAAACAAGAAGGGGCTTAAACTGTCGCCTTGTCTAATTCCTTCCGGTGTTGGAATATTTTCAGTGAATTGGTCTCCTGCTCTAACTTTGGTTACATTGTTGTTATTTAGGTTATGGACTATATTTGTTATGTTGATCGGTGTTTTATTTTCTATTAATATATTTAGAATGTCTCCCAGGCGAACACTGTCAAACGCCTTCGTCAGATCAATGAAGCAAATATACGCTGGCATGCCGAACTATAGCTTTTTCTTTTAATATGAATAGTGCATCTGTTATAGATCGCCCTCTTGTAAAACCTTGTTGTTCTTCAGCATTAGTGATTTGCCTTTCCAATTTGTCCTTAAGAATACTTGTGAAAAGTTTCATCGTTGTATTTAAGGGGGTTATTCCTCTGTAGTTTTGCAGGCAAGTTTTTTGTCTTTTTTTAAATATGGGGATTGTGATGCTCTTATGCCATTCCTCTGCTGTTTCTGTGTCGTTTAAGATTTTGTTAAATAGTTGTGACAGTTTACTTGCAAGTTCAGGGCCTCCATATTTTAAGAGTTCATTGGGTATACCATCTGTTTCAGGTGATTTTCTGTTTTTTAGCTTCCTGATCTTTGCTTCTACCTCTTCGTCATTGATTGTAGCACTTATATCTGCTTCGTATTCGTTTATATTCAGCGTTTCTTTAGCATCATAAAGCTCCTTAAAATGCTGTTGCCATGTCTCTATAGGTGCTCTTTTGGTCTGGACGAACTCGTTAACTGGTTTTTTTCTGTTCCGAAGCATTTTCCATACTTTCTTTTAGGCACCATATAGGTCGTAGTCCATGTCGCTGGTGAATTTAGCCCAATGTTCTCTTTTGATTGATTTTATTCTTGCGTTTACTTCGTTTCTTACTTGGACATATTCTGCGAGAGCTTCTTTCGATTGTGTGCTTTTATATCTCAGGTAGCATTTGCGTTTTAATTCAGAGAGTTCTTTTATCTCTTGACAAAACCATGGTTTGGTGTGGTTTATCGCCCTCGTGTTAATTTTCCGCTTTCCAATTGCTTCTTCTGCTGCTTGGTTGATGCATTTCCTGATTTTTTGCCAAGTATCTTCTACTCCCCATTCTAGTTGTAACTCGATCTCCATATCCATATCATGGTACAATATTCCGAAAAAAACTTTGTTTGGAGAATAATAATAAAACAAAAAGCAGCGATTGTTCTTGTGTCTAAAAGGAAAAAAAGAAAGGAAAATTCCAATGAAACTTAATCCAGGAAACAAAAATGAAAATAAACAAAACCCTTATACTGCCAGTATTGACATATGATCGAAAACATGGACCATTTCCAAAACAGACCAAAACCTCTTGCTCATATTTGAACGAAGAATCCTGAGAGGAATATTTGATGGCATCTGTGAAAACGGTATTTGTAGGAGGAGGTATAACTATGAAATATACCACAAATATCTGGTAATAAAGACGTGATTTATGTCATAAAAATAGTAAGACTAAGATGGGTAGAACATCTAGCAAGATCACAGGAGAACAACCTTCCTAGACGAATCCTAAACTTAGATAAAAGAATGGTGTACACGAAGATGCAAAAATAGGTGCCGTAAACTGGCAAAGGGCGGCAATCGATAGGGCTGAATGGTGAAATAGACTTGGGAAGATAGAGACTCTACTATAGGGCGGTATTACGTAGTACCATTGGCTATGATAAATCAAAAACAAATTCTATAAGATTACCGTGACTTGGGTAGATAATGAATATCAAAGAAAAACAAAATTTTGACTGTATTCACTGAATTCATATTCGTATATCAATGTTTTTATCATCCATCGCTATCAATTAAAAAATATTTTTCGCTGATATTTAACCACAGGCTAGGTTTCTCCATTTAGCCATAAAATGTTACTAAACAACTGCAAAACGTATGTAATACTGCAAATAAACTGCAAAATTCGTATCTAAAGATCAATACAATATTATTTTTGTTTGAACACCTTTCGAGGTATTTTAAGACGTGTAAATAGGTATAAACATGTCACTTTCACGTTCACGTAATTTTGTCAAAGGAACTATTTGCATATTAATTATATCGGCATTATATCAGCCATATGCTAAACTTATTATGAATAAATTGATTTCTTATTTCTATTTTATTGCTCGACTTGGCTCTGTTATATATGTAATATCCTGTCTAATATAACCAACTATATCATCATGTTACTTGAACAGTTTCAATTCTTAATTGTTTGTATATATGTATAATGTCAAATAAAAGCTGCAATTTATTTATTTGTGATTTCTACTCGGTTCTATTTAGGTAACTTTAATTTTTTTACTTCCCATGTTTTCTCATAGTTCTGTCCATCGATAACTGCTATTTGTGTCTTCATTAACTCCCTTCTTCCATTTACATTTTAACCTACCTGTACATTTACTTCATGGCTGCGATTACAGTAATTCGTCTGAATGTCCTGGTAATCTATCTTTCGATTTTTATAAAATATATTTTTTAATATTTTGACCGATGAGATTAAGTTTGCAAACCAAGTCCCTGAGGCCGAAAAGTCTGATGACATTTGTACTGAAGTCTCTATAAGAACTGCTAGATAGACATATTAGAAATTGTGTATTGGTTGAAAATGCACAGTAAGCGATATTCACACACTGTATAGACGAATAAACTGCATGCTGACGAGTCATGTGATATAAGCAGCGGTCCTAAGAAAACCGGTGTCAGCACTAATAACCAAAGCCTGTTCGCAGGGGTAGTCTTATCTTCTATATTATGGAATATGGTCATGAATGGGCTGATAGCTACACTCAGCAACGACAGGCATCTTCTGAGATGTGCAGATGAGCTTATCCACTTAGTCAACGAAAAATTTTGTGGTACAGCTAGAATAAGATTGTAACATGTTCTGATATAGTTACAGAATATACTTCAAATGTAGGGCTTAATATAAGCGCCAGAAGTAGAAGATCTAGGCCTTTCTAGAAGGTATCTTTCCAAGTGGACATTTGCCTACGAGAGAACTGAGGCATTGGAAACCCTCGATCTATACTGCAGGGTTATATCTGATCACAGGTAGGTTTAAAACTGCAGAAGGGTCGGATGCAAGAATATTTGGTAGTAGTGGAAATTTAAACATTTCTATTTCTCTAGGAGAAGATACTACTGTATTTCAGGCAAAGGTTTTTGCAATGTTGAAGTGTGCAATAGAAATTAACATAAGTACTTTTGAACTGAAGTGGATTAATATACGCACATATAGCCTAGCATCCATGGTTGCTTATATAAGCCCTCAAGTGGAGACCCTGGGCATTCTAAATTTTGCCTGCATATTTTAATAAACTTTTTAAATTTTTTGGGCAAGTCCTTTCCTTTTGCTTGGGGGTTTCGTTTGTTAATGACCTGGGGGCCCCATGTTTTTGTTGTGTTATTCCTCCCCTGTAGGATCTTGCATTCCGATATATATGATCTCCAATCTCAAAGCTCTAGCTATAATCGATGTACAAGAGTGTTAATGAAGAGGTTTGTCCTTGCCTTCTACATCCTTACTCCGTTGATCTATTTCTCGGTTCATGCACTTTTAGGATCAGTTTCCCAACCCTAGGACAAGAGAACTCTCTACCACTTACTAACTTATCCGTCCAAAGCCGTTGGTCAATCAGTAGCTGCGGGATTGCTTATACCGAAAATCACTCTATTTAACTTTTCCTCATTTTGTAGTCTATACATTCTCTAAATTGAACCTTATCTACGATGGTATTTTTCGAATTATTTTTTATCTAAAATCGTTAATCTTTGTGTATTTTTCTGTAACAAAATAATATACTTTTTGGAAAGAATTATCTCAGGTTATCTCAAGGTAATTATCACTTTTTTTTCGTAAATTTTTAACTGTTTTGTTACTCTTAGCGGAGATTTGGTCATATGTATACTTAAACCAACAACACATCAGTTAATCATATTTTTTGAATAAGAGGTTTTTAACCTCTTATGAATATCATTAAACCTTCTTAACCAAATAAGCTTTTAACCAAACTCGTATGTCTATTTACGATGGATTATAAATACCGGAATTGAAAAAAATAAATTATATCTTACGTCCTTCCAAATAAGGATAATTACACACATAGTCAGAGTTTGTGCTTGCTTAAAATATCACTTGTTCAAATAAATGTATCTATTTCCGCTGAATTACATTGAAAATTGTTTTTTCTTAGAACAATAGTTTTGTTTATTTTGCGTGACTCATAGTTTGCTATAAAAAGAATGGTGTTTGAATTTTTATAAAAATGTATCCACCCACCTAGACTTTATTCCAATAGAAAATAATGATTATTATAAAAATGTATCGCTTTGACAACTCATATATTTTAATCACATAAAAACAGTTTGCGTCATAACGAGAAACCACTAATAATTTTCTATTACATGGGTACACTTACCTTTTTAATCAATCATTAGTTGATGCTACTGAGAATATAAATTATTTGTCACAAATACGTGTTAGATTAAAGGCATTAGTTTAATCAATAAAATCCAAGATTAAATCAACTTAACCACAGTTATAGAAACTCTAAATTTAATCAAAATGACCGAATCTCTAACATTATTGCATTTTATTTGTCGTCATTGAGCAACTGTTTAATTTGATATTGTGATTTTTTTGATCCGTGAACCGTTTTCTTAGAAATACCGCTTGAAGCCGTCGTTTTTAAATGTCAGTTACGCGCGCGAAATCAATGTTCAATAAAATTTGTATCAGTTCTACGGTAAAAATTCGATATCTTTTTATAATCAGATAAAGATACGTTTTAAAGGTAAAGGGTTCAGCTTGCGTATGCAATTTTTGTATTTTGCCGAATATAAACTCAGTTTTTATAAAAATGTTAAATAAATAAACGTGGTGCCATTTTTTCCATTGTTTACGAATCTCGTAAGATCAATAAAATTAATCACTTTCATTGACCAGTCACAGTAAAACTTCCATTTTTAGAGATTATTCTTTAAAACCGATGACACGAATTTTCAATCTTTAGTTAAGACAGAATATGAATAAAAAACGCAGAATTTAATATTTTACAATACAAAGAAGACGGTTTTTGGGTGTAGTTTATGGCAGAAGTTTGGTTCTTTTAAAAAACGTAATAGTGTAATTAAACAAAAGTTTTAAACGTTTTACATTGCTTGTTATGAGAAAGTTTAAATCGAGCGTTTTTTAAGCATATTTCCAATGCCTCACGTTTAAGTTAATGAAAGGTATAGATCGTATTGATCTCATGAGAATCATAAAAAATGGCAAAAATCGCGCCATGTTTATTTATTTAACACCTTTATAAAATCTGAGTTAATTTGCGGCCAAATACAAAAATTGCATACGCAAGCAAACCCTTTACCTTTAAAACGCATCTTGATTTTTGTTGATAGGACACATGGATCAAAAGATATCGAATTTTTACCGTCGAGCTGATACAAATTTTATTGAACATTGATTTCGCGCGCCTAACTGACATTCAAAATCGACGGTCGATCAACCGTACGAGGGGGGTTTTAGGGGGAAGCCCGGGAGTAAAAGTGGTAAACTTTTTTGCTTTTTTTTTTGAGGTCCCACAATTAATATTCTCGGCAAAATTCAGCTTGTGCCTATAATTTTTAGAGGTTCAGTGTTATTTTCGTCTCTGACGACTAGAGTAGAAATAATATAGGATATTTGGAAATTTATAAATGTTATTCGTGGAAGTAGAAAAAGCTATACCAAGTATCTGGCTAGCTATACCAAATCTGTACCAAGAGCAACTTAGATAGAATAAAGAAAACTCAAAGAGCTATGGAAAATGTTGGGAATATCGTTGAGAGATAAAAAGAGGAACGAGTGGATAAGATGCAAAACCGAAATAACAGACGCTGTCGAACATGCATTGAAATTAAAATGGAAATGGGCTGGGCATAACGAAAGATATCAGGATGGAAGATGGAATAAAGAAATTGGCCGCTGGAGACCATATACTGCAAAAAGGTCAAGAGGTCGACCGCAAATGAGATGGAAAGATGACATTGAGCAAAGCGCAGGTCCAATGTGGAAAAGACAAACAGAAGACAGAGACAAATGGAGACAAATGGGAGAGGCCTATATTCAACACATGAATAGATTTTTGGGTTATAAATAGAATAGAAAAAGCTAAAGCAGAACCATATACAAATCTATATGATCAACGTGATATTAGGAAAGTGAAATAAAGATATTTGAAATAACTTTACATTAAAGTGCAAAGCAAACTTCTGTTGTAATTGGTATATATTTACCTAATCTAACATAACCTAACCAATTTAAATACCAATTACAACCACATACATATTATACAAATAGACTGCCTGCTCCTATAGACTCACGTTTCCAATTCCCCCGACAGAGAAAACTGACGCAAAGCAGTCGCTGCATCTCTGTATAATAGGTCGAGTTTATCAACCACGGAACCTTTTCATTGGTCATTTAGGTTACATGGTCGATAAACCTTTATTTGTGAAATGAAATTCATTTTGATAATTTTAAAACTTATCAGTCTTTTCGTATATAAAATAGCCAAACATCGAGCAAAAAAAGCAAAAGATTTTAATCAGATTAGATGAATCCGAGATGAACATAATAAAATATTAGTTCACGAAAACGATCTGAAAAAGCGATGGAAAAATTACGTTGACAGTTTATTAAATTGACAAAAAACAAGTTGAGCTAATGGACAAAATAACATTAATGGTCATCAAAAATAACAAACAAAGAAGTTGTTCAAACGTCAAGGTCAAGTTAATAACGAAAACGGAGTATGGAGATCCAGGTGCAACCATGAACTCTACCAACTGTTCAAAGAGACACTGATCTCAGAATTCGTTAAACTTCAGAGACTTCGATGGGCTGGTTATGTAGTGAGAATGGAGACCGAAAGATTGCCGAAAAAACCATAGATAGTAAAATGCAGGACGTAAGACTAAATGGAAGTCCACGGAAAAAATGAAGGACCGGCAAGGTTGGAAGCATATTTTGGAGGAAGTCAAGGTTCGATTTGGGCTGCAGCGCCATTGGAGAGAAAAGTTCTTAAGGAGAAGGTTTAAAACTCAGGAGGACAAAAACATATTATTTGGAATGTTTAGTTAAAGATAAAGTTATTACAAATAAAATGATATCTTTGGATGGTAAAATAATTGTAAAAAGTAATAATTTTAAATATCTAGGATGGGCATTATAGAGTAATGGGGAGATAAATGGAGATGCATACATTAGAATTAGAGATAAATGGATGAAGTGGAAGGAAGTAAGTGGTGCGTTGTGTGACAGAAAAACTTAACTAAAACTTAAAGGAGAATTCGATAAAACAGTTAAAGAAAAAAAACAACGATGGCATGTAGCGGAAATTAGAATGCTTGGATGGATGGAGATGGATGAGTGGAGTCACAAAAAAGGATGAAGTTAAGTGTATTAGGGGAAGTCTAAGAATGACACCAATTGTTGCTAAAATGCGAAGCATAGATTAAAATGTTTCGAGTATATTCAACGTCGAGCCGTTAGTCACACAATATGACAATGCTAATTTGCAAGTTTCTGGGAGGAGTAGGAGAAGAGTACCAAAGAAGACCTATGGAGAGACAACTGCGAAGGAGATGTCGGTAAAGGAGATTAATATTGGTATGAAACAAGATCGAAACTTATAGAGAAATGTAATGAGAGAAGCTGATCCCACATTGTCTTGCGTAGTCTGTGGAAATCAATCCAGTATTATTATATATTGCATTAAAAAGTTTTACTACAACTTTTATGTTATCTTCACCTATTTATTAACTTTATCATCTCAGTTGGTGTATCATCTGGACCATAAGCTTTTATACTTTTATCATTTTTTATAGCGTGTTCTACCTCTGATTTGATAATGTCTTTGCCGTCATAATTTCGTTACGATTTTGGTAGGATTTGGTATTATTCTGCCATCTTCAAAAAACTCTGCTATATACAGTTGCCATTCTCTTATTTTATTCTCATTTACAATAATTTTATTGTTATTGTCAACTAGTACAGAGGGAGCTCGTTTTTTAAATATGCTGTTTATTTCTTTTATTTTTTTGTGCACATTAAGTGAGACATGCCTAGCTGTCACAGCCTCCATTTCATTGCTTTTTCTCATCCATTTTTCTTTGGGTAATTTCATCTCGCTTTTAATTCTTCTCTATAGATATCTATATTCTGTTTCATTCGATTTTATAAGCCGACGTTGTTCCATCTATTTCAAGATGTCTTCCGCCACCCATTTATTTTTCTTGATTAAGTTACTTCTATCATCATTTTCTTAACTTGGTTTTTCAATTCATTCCATAGTTCCTCTGGATTTTCTACTTGTTCTCCGATGTTCTGTATTCTATTGATAAATTCTTTTTTAATTTTCTCTTATTATGTAAATGAATTTTGACTAAATCGTTACACAAAACTATACCAAAAAATCCAGCATTTGATTATTTTTAAAAGTTGATGAAGTTTTATGTACTTCGAAGCAGTCAAAGAGTTCATATATCTAGGGATATCGGTTAACCCCAATAATAACACATCTGAGGAAATAAAAAAGCGAATAATAATTGCAAACAGGTGTTATCATGGTCTATCAAAGTACTTAGCTAACAAACGTCTATCTCAAAAAACTCGTATAAGGCTGTATAGAACACTGATAGTCCCCGTTCTCACCCAATAATAACACATCTGAGGAAATAAAAAGGCGAATAATAATTGCAAACAGGTGTTATCATGGTCTATCAAAGTACTTAACTAACAAACGTCTGTTTCAAAAAACTCGTATAAGGCTGTATAGAACACTGATAGTCCCCGTTCTCACATATGGATCAGAGGCATGTGTTGTGAATTTATTAAAAGGTTCAATATTTATAACACTTACGGATTTAATTTATTTCTTTATTTATATTAACTTATCTGACAATAATTTATTATATCCGTACGTAACAAATTCGCGAGCGCGGGTCTTGAGAATTAACTAACTGTTTTCAAAATAAAAGTTCCCTCATATTTATACGAAAACAGCTGCTCTAGAATCCCATGGATTTTGACCTCAATTGACCTGGTTTCGCCTCGAATGGACAGGCCTAATTCCGGAAGATTCGAATGGAACCAGTTTTTTATTACTTGGAGTTTATGCCAGCTATTCGAAAGGTCTCGTATAATCTAAAACAGAACAGCATTAGTCATAATATAATACGGTTATTTTAGGCCAGGATAATTATCGTAACATTGCCCCCCTCTTAAAAGATGGTTCCTCCTGGAACCTTGTCGGGACTGGAACCGGAACTGTATGCTGGTATCGGCAACTGGACCCTCTTTTACAACTTCCAGTTGTATAAAAATGACAAGGGACGGTTTTCTCTCCGCACCAGTAACTATGCGGATTGCAACAGACTAACACCTGGACTTCGGTGTCTTTAAAGATCTCCTCCACCATATTTCGGATGACCCTCCAATCTAATTGGCGGCACTCCAACTTTGGCATGGCTAACTTTTGCACGTCGGACTCTAGTACGTGCTCTCTCAATTGAAGTAAGGCTTCCCACACATCTCGGTAGGTAGGTTGGTCACGGGCAGTGTCTTTTGTTACCAGGTAGAAAAGGTAACGTGATGCATCTTGGAGTTTCAAGGTCTTACCGGGAGCTGGCACCTGGCATTGAAGTTCTGCAACTCGACCAAACTTCCTTCGAAAGACGGATGCCAACCCTGGTGCGTCTTTGATACTGGCCGGGATGGTAAGGGCCAGCGAGTAGTCATCGGGGAGCGCGAGTAGATCTTGCTTTTCTTCAGTGGTAACACCATGTCTTGCTTTACCGGTACCTCCATAGGCACCCATGAATTCCTCAAACGTGAGGTCAGACACGTCTTGGACTTGGTTTACTTCCACTTCTTCATCTACGTCGTGGTCACCTTCGAAAGACGCCAGCCGGTTATGGTGTACTATCATCGGCTTTCCCCTCGGAATCTTGCTTATTCGGTAGATGATATCGTTGATCTTCTCCATGATGAGGTATGGACCTTCCCAAAACTGCTGCAATTTGGGAGAACAACCTTTTCGCTTCTTGGGATTATACAGCCAGACTTTGTCGTTCTTCTTAAAGCAACCCTTTTCGGCTTGTTTATCGTACCGTTTCTTCATTCGGTCGCTAGCGATCTGAAGGTGGGAACGGACCAACTCATGTATATCGTCCATTTTTCTTCGTAATTCGATCACATAATCCTCACCTGCTACATATTCTCCAGGTCGACACCCAAATTCTAGATCACAAGGTAGTCGCATTTCGCGTCCGAATAGGACTCTGGCTGGTGTCTGACCTGTTGATTCGTTAACAGCAGATCTGTAGGCCATTGTGAAGAACGGAAGGTATTGGTCCCAATCTCGCTGATGATCGGACACCATCTTCGTCAAATACTTGCCGACTGTCCTATTCATCCGCTCTACCATACCATCAGATTGCGGATGATATGCTGTAGTTCTTGTTTTCTTCATGCCTAATCTATCACATATTCCTTGGAATAGATCGCTTTCGAAGTTCCTGCCTTGGTCACTATGTATCTCCAAAGGCACTCCAAATCGGCTGATATATTCTTGGATCAACTTATCTGCAACGGTGACGGCCTTCTGGTCGGGAAGTGCGTAAATCTCGACCCACTTAGTAAAGTAATCCATTACTACCAGCATGTACTTGCCTCCATTTTCACTTTCTGGAAATGGCCCAGCGATGTCCAAAGCTATTCTTTCAAACGGGCTTCCAACATTATATTGTCTCATAGGAGCTCTCCTTTTCCGGTGAGGCCCGTTACTCGTAGCACAAATAGTACATTTCTTACACCAGTCTTTTACGTCGTCGGAACTGTTCATCCAATAAAACCGTTCCCGAATTCGCTGAAGGGTTTTCCTTACACCAAAATGCCCTCCCGATGGACTGTCGTGTAACTGACGAAGTACTTCGGCTATTCTGCTCTTTGGGATCACCAACTGTCTTCTCTTCTCTCTGAACCGTCATCATTTTCCAGGACTCGTTTGAGCAAGCCATCTTCGATGATAAATGAGTCCCACTGGGCCCAATACGTCTTAACTACTGAGCATAGGTTTGATATTTCCTGCCAAGGTGGTCGACGGTTTTCCTCTTTCCATTTTCGGATTTTCTGTATAACTGGATCTCTCTCTTGTTCTTCCCTTATCTTAGTAGGCGTCCAGTCGTCGTTGACAATCGTCGTTCTTAGCACTGCTGCTTCCTTGGATTCCGTTTTGTTGCAGTGGGAACACTCTGCAGAGCATGGCCTTCTGGAAAGAGAATCAGCGTTTCTGTGGCTAACTCCGGCCCGGTGCTCAATCTTAAAATCATATTCTTGGAGTCGTTCGATCCACCTGGCTATCTGACCCTCTGGATTCTTGAACTGCATCAACCACTTAAGGGCGGCATGGTCGGTTCGGATTAGAAACTTTCTGCCATAGATGTATTGATAGAAGTGCTCTACTGATTTAACTACTGCTAGAAGTTCTCTTCTCGTGACGCAATAATTCCGCTCAGGTTTTGAAAGAACTTTACTAAAATATCCGAGGACTCGTTCCTGTCCTCCTTGAATCTGAGACAGCACTCCTCCAATTCCCACGTTACTTGCATCCGTATCTAAGATGAACTCTCCTTCTGGCAGTGGATACCCCAAAATCGGTGCTGTTATTAAATGCTTTTTCAACGTTTCAAAGGCATTTTGGCAGTCTATATCCCAGCGGTATTCTCTTGCTTCCTCTGTAAGTCGCGTTAATGGCTTAGCGATATCTGCAAACTTCTTAATAAATCTCCGGTAGTAAGTACATAGTCCAAGAAAACTTCTCACTTGATGTTTGTCAGTTGGTTTTGGCCATTCCTTAATGGAATCGATTTTTCCCTTATCCACGGCCACTCCTTCTTTACTGACTATATGACCCAGATAATTGACTTTACCTTGAAATAGCTGGCACTTCTTGGGGTTTAGCATCAATTGGGCAGCTTTAAGTCGATTAAAAACGTTTTCTAAATTCCTCAAATGATCTTCGAATGTCTCCCCCAAGACGATTATGTCATCTAAATAAACCAGGCATGTTTTCCAAGATAACCCTCTCAACACATTTTCCATAAGCCTCTCAAATGTCGCAGGAGCATTACAAAGTCTAAATGGCATAACGTTGAATTGCCACAATCCAGATCCTGTGGTGAAGGCTGTCTTTTCTTTATCTACTGGGTCCATTTCTACCTGCCAGTATCCAGACTTCAAATCCAAAGTAGAAAACAATTTACTTCCAGCCAATGTGTCCAATGTGTCATCGATCCGAGGCAGAGGATAACTATCTTTCTTGGTAACGTTGTTCAGCAAACGGTAATCCACACAGAACCTCGTCGTTCCGTCTTTCTTCTTAACCAGGACCACCGGAGAGACCCATGGGCTCGTAGAAGGTTCTATCACCCCGTCTTTCTTCATTTCCTGAACAATCGTTTCAGCTTCCTCTCTTTTCGCCTGTGGTAATCGTCGAGCTGTTTGACGAATTGGCTTAGCATTACCAGTATCAATTTTATGCTTAACAACCGTAGTTCTTCCCGTCTTTCCTCCTTTCGGTACGAAAATATCACGATACTGCCGAAGAAATTCCCTTAATTTCCTTTTCTCCATCTGATTTAGAGACTGTCCTGCAACTGCAACCATTTGGTCGAATTTGTCGTTGGAATTATCAGATGTTGTCGCCTGACGGATTATGGATGTCACAGGTACACAAGTTCCTACTTTTGTCTCTTTCTTTATGGTCACTGGGTAGTCGTTGACATTGATAAGTCTCACAGGAATTTCTTTAGCCGAAGTCACCAATTCCTTTCCAATTATGATTCCACGGCCAACCTCATCGTCGTGGTTCCAAGGCTCCATCATAACAGGTCTCCCTTCGTCTACAATTCCCTGTAGTCGCGCTACTATGATCGTTTCGCTTCTCGCAGGCACGACTGTATCTTCTGTAATGGCTGCTTGCACAGTGTTGTCATTATGTGGATGGAGAAATACCTCCTCGTTGCCAACTTTGATTACCTTATTCTTAAAGTCCAATTGGAATCCATGCATATTCATTACGTCCATTCCTAATATAACATCCTCTTCGATGTCAGCAACTATAACAGTATGGACAAACTTTTCTGCCCCAATTCCCAATTGTACCTGGATTTCTCCATGAATGTTGGCATTTTCACCTGTAGCGGTCCGAAGTCGTAACCTCGTTGGTAACAGTTTCTTTCGGCTGTTTATAACTGTCGGGCGTATAATGGTTCTGGTCGCTCCGGTATCCACCAACAACGTATGCTTTTTACCATTTATGTCTCCATCTACATATACACTATCTTCACGACATTTCAAAGAAGCTATTAGTATAAGAGGATCTTTGGAAAAGTTCCGGGTCGAAGCTGCTCCCCTAAAGCCGACTCGTTCTGGTTTTCCTGATGGTGAGTTTCTTGATTTTATAGTCTTCGTTTTCTTGCATGTAATAATTTTCATCATATTAACGAGCTGGTCAAGTTTATCTTCCTCTCCTTCCTCTTTTACAGTCCTAACTTTACTGTACCCTCCAGAGGCCTGCGTAGCTGACTCGTATTCGAGGGCGGCGGATAAGACATCAACCAGCGTCTTGTGACGAGCTAATCGCAGTGTTCTCTGCATTTCATGATCACGAAGACCATCAATAAACGTTTGAACGGCCAATTTTTCCATCATGTCTTCGGGAGCTGTTGGATAAGCATATCGTACTAATCTGGCAATATCTACCTCATATTCTTGAAGAGCCTCATCTTTCTTCTGTCTACGATTTTTAAGCTGCGACTGATATACATGCTCCAAATGTTCGTGGCCATATCGCATATTTAACCTCTTCTTCAGTTGTTCGAAATCATCGGTCTCCTCTACGGCTATGGTCTGAAGCACATCTAAGGCATCTCCCCGAAGAGCGATAGTCAGGTTTACCGCCTTTTCTTTTTCAGACCATCCATTTGCTCTTGCGGCTGATTCGAACTGTTTCATGTAGTTGTTCCATGACGATTTTCCATCGAAAGTTGGGACTTTCACATGGACAGAACCTCCACTTCCTTCAAATTTCGGCCGTGTTTCCAACTTACATTTCGTCTCGTCTTCTTTTGTCTCCACTGTAATTGGATTGTTTCCTCTCTCTGCTGTCCCGGTTTCGTCCATCTTCCTTTCTATCTCTTTAATCTTTTCTTCGAAGGCCGACATATCGGCAGCAACTTGGTTTTTTAATGAAGACACTCTATCGTCAAGAGCAGACATCTCAGAAGTGACTTTAGAGATGTTAGCAGAAACTTTACTTTCCAGAGAAGAAATCTCGTTAGAAACTTTGTTTTCTAATGAGGCGATGTCGCCGGAAACTTTCGAAATATCGCCAGAAACTTTGTTCTCTAATGATGCGATGTCACCGGAAACTTTGTTCTCTAATGATGCGATGTCACCAGAAACTTTCGAAATATCGCCAGAAACTTTGTTCTCTAATGATGCGATGTCACCAGAAACTTTCGAAATCGACGAGAGGACAGCATCTTCAAATATATAAGTCTCTGGATCTAGACCTTCTTCTAGCAAAGCGTTCTTTAGTCGTTGGACTAACTCAGCCTTTTTTCCGGTAGAAGCTAATTCTCTGTCTTCGAGATGTCTTCTTAAATTCGTCACTGTGAGCTCATAAATCGTAGCCATTTTCACAATTTATTTTACGTATTCACTTGTATTATTATTATAAGTCTAATTTATGTTCGATCCCACTTCTGACACCATTTGTTGTGAATTTATTAAAAGGTTCAATATTTATAACACTTACGGATTTAATTTATTTCTTTATTTATATTAACTTATCTGACAATAATTTATTATATCCGTACGTAACAAATTCGCGAGCGCGGGTCTTGAGAATTAACTAACTGTTTTCAAAATAAAAGTTCCCTCATATTTATACGAAAACAGCTGCTCTAGAATCCCATGGATTTTGACCTCAATTGACCTGGTTTCGCCTCGAATGGACAGGCCTAATTCCGGAAGATTCGAATGGAACCAGTTTTTTATTACTTGGAGTTTATGCCAGCTATTCGAAAGGTCTCGTATAATCTAAAACAGAACAGCATTAGTCATAATATAATACGGTTATTTTAGGCCAGGATAATTATCGTAACACATGGACGCTAACGAAAACAGATGAATCCGCTCTATCCATTTTTGAAAGAAAGGTGCTACGCAAGATATTCGGAGCGGTCTGTGAGAACGGAATATGGAGGCGTAGATACAACTTTGAACTGCAGAATATCTACAAGCATACGTTTGGTGGTAAAGATATTACCACTACAATTAAGCGAAACCGCCTGCAGTGGGCAGGACATGTAGCCCGGGCCCCTGAGTCAAACATGATAAAAACGATTCTAACAGCGCAACCCGTGGGAATGAGAAGACGGGGTAGACCAAAGCTAAGGTGGATGGACGGGGTAACACAAGATGCCGAGAAGATCGGAGTCGGCAACTGGAAAATGCAAGCGAGGGACAGAATAGAATGGCGTAGAAAGCTTGAGAAGGTCGAGGCCCTCTAAGGGCTGTAGCACCAAGATGATGATGATGATGAAGTTTTATGTAATTTATGATTATTGGGTAACTTTATCCGTCGTTCATATTTACCAATATTCTCATCAAAAATTCTTTCCTTGTTATGTCGCATTATCTGGTCAATAACAAGACTTTGGTTCTGTGGGATCTCGCAGAAAAATGCTTAAATGGTACTCATTTTTCCTTTCGACATAATTTCTTCAAACAAATATCTAAAAGTCCAATGTACTTTCCTCTTTTTAATGATATTACGATCAAAGCATTCGAGTTCTCAGCACTGGAATGACATCTGTTTAAACCAAAAGTATGGATTCGGTACGTTGACGGTACATTGGCTTCCTCACGGTTAAACTATCCTTCATTATTTTACTCCAGGTTTACTCCAAACTATATTTTGTTATTAATTCTCTCTACCTCATCCCGAACGGTTACTAAAACGCTCTTAAATACCCATTGAAGTTCAAATTCTTTTACACATCTCTATTATAGAATTTTATCATATCCTTCTGCATCTGTCGTCTTCCTATAATATATCCGCTTCATCACAAATAATTCTCATTCTTAAAGAATCGGGACCACTTTCTGACCACCTCGAAAATTTTCAAATTTTTAGTTGCTTCCAAAGATCCACAACTGCCCCTCCAATTATTGTAATATATATATATATATATATATATATATATATATATATATATATATATATATATATATATATATATATATATGACATCCCTGTTCCTATGTATACATATACATTGGCGCCTACAAGCATGGTACTATGAAATCTTCAATATTTGAATCCTAGCGAAACATTAGATATGTTTTTTTCTCCTATTCTAAAGCAGCCTAATTTAAAAGAATCCAGACATTCGATATGGTTTGAAAACAGCCATATTATTTTTAAAAATCCCTACTTCTGTTCTACTCCCTACTGGGAATTACTATTAGCATCTAATCACCACTCTAATATAAAAAATATGAAGAGACTATGCGGAAATTTGTCTAAAGATATTTTGTCTTTGCAGGAAAACCCCATTGCACAAAAATCACATATTGACACGCAAATAATTCATGGTTTGAGATTCGATTACTAGAAACCCGCCTTATTCATCAGATTTGGCTCTATGTGAAAATTATATCTTTATTTAACTGAAAAATAGTCTAACAGGTAGTCAATTTTCTGCAAACGGATAGGTAATAGAAAATGTGGTGGTCTGGCTTAAAGATCTAGATTTATTTTGAAAGGTCTAGAGTCTAGAGTGTTTACAGCTTCGTTGCAATAAATGTACCCAATTAATAGGAGAGTATGCCAAATAATAAAATACTTGCATATTTTGTTTGCTTCTGATTTAGGCCGAGAATTTTTCTACATCCTTAAGTATTAAATTAATACTTAAGGATGTAGACTTAAGTAAAACTTAAGTAAAATATTCTATTTCTGTATATTTTTAAAAAAATATCCATCAGTCATTTCAAAAGATAGTAAGCGTATACATTTTTCTACCTGCAAAAGTTTGACCAAAAGTTGTTTTGCAGGTTCAAACACCCAAACACATCAAAGTGTCGTTACTCGAAATCACACAGCTGTAATAAAATTACCATAATTCGATCATTGGTGACTCAACTACGAAGTCTTTTACTGATGTCACTGTTGACACTTCTATAAATAACTTAAAAAATATTTCTTTGAATTTGTTTAAGATGCAAAACAGAAACGAGGTCTTACGATAAATATAATATTACAACAACAGTGTAAACATCTGATCCATTAAAAGTCATTTTCAATTTATTCTTGTAAAAATAGTTATTATTACCATAATAAAACTATAATTAACATAATGGTAATTTTGTTAGAAACCCAGTAAATGAGCATTAATTATAGTTACATACATAAAATCCTTTTTGTATAGCATCGTGCGTTATTTAATCAAAGAATGAGTCGTCTTTTTCTTCTTGTGGTATTTGAATAATTCGTGTTATTATAAAAGGACATTTCTGGTGGCTCTCTATTTTTCTCAGTTTTATGTAATTCTTGCACATTTTGAGTTTAAAGTGATGATATTTAATATCTTGTGATATGCGTGTGCTCTTTTATAATCTTCAATTTTTCCATACCCAAAATATACACTCACCGGCACTAAAAATGGAGCACTTGCGTTTTTAAAATAAAAACTTAAAATTTTAATTCAATTTAAACCCTTATTATTATAATAACGTAAACACAAACGAAACAAACTGTTTTAAGTAATTTCTAATAAAAATTTAACTTTTGAACAAAGACCTGTTTCAGTAGATAACAATTTAAAAATTAAGGAAACAACGTAAGTAAATGTTGTAACAACACTCTCAATTAATGAAAACTTAAATCATGTGTCCGGACAAATTGATTTTAATAATGAATGTTTCCTCCACGTGCTCGAATTATTGCCTGAATTCTCCTTGGCATGCCTAAAATCCAATGAGAAATGTCATGTTGAGAAATAAGTTCTCATTCCTTTAAAAGGTAACTGATTTAAGATCAAAGGGGCAGGAATACGACTTCATATCCTTCGCCCAAGCATTATTCTAAAATTGTTCGATTGGGTTTGCGTCTGGACTCAATGCTGGCCAATCCATTACAGGAATGTTTACTTAATTTAAAAACTGTTGAGTGATTTACGGACTGTGAGGCTTGGCATTATCATGCTTCAAAATAAAGTCATTTCCAACAAAACCAGCATAAGGCACAACAAAATCTTGGAGAATTTCATTAATGTACCTTACAGCTGGTATGGAGCCTCTCGGAACGATATACAATTCTGTAGGTGTCCCTAGAGCCATCTAGCTACCGCAAGGTAAATCTGGACTCATCGGTAAATAAAACGTACCTCCAATTAGTTATAGTAAAATAAGCATGATTTCTGGCAAACCGAAGCGGTGCAACTCGATGGCGCCTGAGAAGTTGTAGGCCTGTTGCTGGTCTGCGACTGCTTAAATTTCCTAATTGTTCGTTCACTTACGTTAATATTTCGGACGTACTAAAGTTGATTTTGGATTTGTATAGCCGTGGCACGACGATGTCGTAGACTTTGTAAGAGGATAAAGCGATCATCGCGGGCACTGGTTCTTCGGTGGGTTCGGTTCCAGGTCGTCTAGTGTAAGCTCCGGTTACCAAGAAACGTGTAAAAATACGGTGTACATTACTATTGGACATTTGATACTTTTGAGCAACATATCGCTTAATTCTTCCGTTTTAAAGCAATGCAACAATAGCAGCCGCTGTTTTGGGATTTACAACCAGAATTCTTGAGATTAAATCATCGCAATACAACTTCAAATTGTGTTTGAAGCTTAATTCGACTTGACAACTTACTCACATCAACAAGAACAAGAAGATAACAATACTCCTGCTTCCACCTTTGAACAACATTCCTCTAGCGAAAACTACGACATTAATTTTAGGGACTACAAGCTAAAGAAAGAATTCACCATCTTGTCTCTAGAAGAATCTCACGAAAACCCCATATCTCAACCTCTCACTATTATAGAACTAAATAACTCCTTACAGGATATGAAAAACTTAAGTCCAGGACCCAACAATATTCCTGTTGTATTCCTAAAGCAATTATCAATCTTAGCAAAACAACATCTACTGCAAATTTTCAATCAAATTTGGCAACAACGACAATATCCGTCTATATGGCAAAAACCGCAATTTTGCCGTTTTTAAATCCAGAAAGCCTCGACTTAATTCAGAATCATACAGACCCATCTCTCTAACATGTGCCATGGCTAAATTAATGGAGAAAATATTATATGCCTGGCTTATGTGGACACTGAAAAAACCTAATTTCTTCTTACCAGAGCAAAACGGCTTTAGACGTAACCGGTCAGCACTTGACAATATCGTAGACTTACAAAGTGATGTCCAAGAAGCGTTAGCAATGAATGAAATGTGCATAGCTATTTTCTTCGATCTAAAGAAAACCTTTAATACGTGTTGGACATTCAACATTATTAAAAACTTGCACGCATCCAATATTAAAGGACACTGCTTAGCCTATATCAAAAATTTCTTAAAAGACTTTTCTTTCCAAGTAAGAGTTAATAACGTTTATTCCGATTTTTATACTGCAGAAAACGATACCCCACAAGGCTCAGTCCTTAGTCCTACCCTATTCCTGGTTGCCATAAACAACATATTTATTAAACAAATTACATAAACCTCTCAAAGCTCGCCTCTATGCCGACGATTTAGTGGTGTACATTAAAGGAACACAAAAAGAATCTATGTGCAGAATAGTACAGATATTTTTAACCCAACTAGATAAATGTACAGTACAGTATACTAGTACAGGCTTCGAATTCTCCGTTACAAAGACAACTGGTATGATGTTTACGAAAAAATCATCCATTACACCAGTCCTCTATCTTCACAACATCATCATTACCTTCCAAAATTCTGTGAAATTCCTTGGTATGTGGCTGGATCAAGAACTTTCCTGGAAAAAGCACATACAACACTTGGCGCTGACATGCAACAAAAGACTCAATATGGTTAAAACCGTATCAAATTGTTTCTGGGGTTCCGACTTCTCTACACTACTCCTTCTAAACACTAATTAGATCCAAACTCGATTACGGTTCAATTGTTTATGCCTCCGCAACCAAGAGTACCCTAAAACCGTTAGATACAATCCACAATGCCGCACTTCGGATCGTTCTCGGAGCTTTTCACACTTTACCCATAGAAAGCTTATGTTCCGAAACTGGAGAACCATCATTGCAGTATAGGCGAGTACTTTTAACACTTTCACACGCTTTTTCTGTAGCTGCTAATAAGGATCATCCACTCTTCGAAAATACTTTTTCTAAAAATAATCTTGACTTTCTCTTTAATAAACCTCGTACTGGAAAACCTTATTACACACGAGTAAGATCAATTCTGAATAATTTTGACACAAAAATCCTAGATATATTTCACTGTAACATCCAACATCCGACTCCATGGTTAATAAGCATCCCAAATTGCAACACCTCTCTAATATAGTTCTCCAAAAAATGCAATAACAACATATTAATCAAAAACAAACTAAACGAGACTACCTTAACTGCACAAACTTCTTTATCGATGTCTCTAAATCTAATGATGGCATTGGTTGTGCATTTGTTACTTCAACGTCTACTTTCAAATTTAAACTACCGCCTAGCTCAAGTATTTTCACCGCTGAACTATTTGCTTTGTACCGTACCCTAAAACATGCAAACCTCTCAAGAATTTCAAAACAACTATTTTTCACCGACTTGCTCAGCTCTCTTCTTGCAATACAGCATCTGTATCCTAAACATCCCTTGGAGCAACTAATAAAAAATGAACTACAAATCGCCCAAGAGAACCACATAACTCCTAAATTTATATGGATCCCATCGCATATAGGAATTATCGGCAATGAAGAGGCAGACAGTAGTGCTCGTGATGCAGCAACAAGTGCGGATTCTGATTTAGTTCGTGAGAGTGTATGTAAAGATCTCAAAACGTTTTTTAAACAAAAAATGATTGGTCAGTGGCAGTGCGAAGGGTTTCTATCTCAATCTAAATTAAGATCACTATAACCAGATACACGACAGTGGAAAACTAGTGCTAGTACATGGCTTATTCAAACGGTTCTAACGCGCCTACGTGTAGGACACACTAAGATCACACATTTACTTTCTTTCGGCCAGTGAACGCCCCCTGTGCGACCTATGTGCTATACCTCTTACCGTCGCCCATATGTTAATTGAGTGTCCAAAATACCATAGAGAAAGTTCAATAAACAATATACCAAATACTCTACCAGATTTATTAGGAGAAAATTGTCACGTAAAAAACTTATTAAATTACCTAAGGTCAATCAATATTTTGTATCAGATTTAAAGTTTTGTTTACTGAGTAACGCCGCTAATAACCTGTTGGTGGATGCGGCAATGTTTCGTTTTAATAAAAAAAGAAGATAACAATATAATCAACAGCTACCTTTGCACTTTTAAAAGTGATAAGAGTAGTGTATTCTTTATTTCTGATTTTTTATGCATTTTTTTTTGGATAAGCACTAAAGTTTTATTAGAAATTACTTAAAACAGTCTGTTCCGTTTGTGTTTACGTTATTATGATAATAAAAGTTTAAAGAGAATTACAATTTTAAGTTTTTATTTTAAAAATGCAAGTGCTTCGTTGCCGGTAAGTCTAATATTTTTCATTTTATGTACTTACTTAATTTTGTCTTGATTATCAGCAGTTTCAAAATTAACATAAATGTCATGTTATATATTTAAAGAAAATTTGTACTAAGACAACAGTACTACAATTGTTGGTAACTATGATTTTCTTCGGTACGTATTTCATTTTATTCATATTTTGATTGTGTTGATATTTTCTTCATAAATCTAATTAAATAAATCGCGCAATATAAATAAATGGAACTAAATATAAAAGGTATAATAGCAGAGAAATTTACTATAATCGGTAGTTACCTGTTATGTCTTCGACACTGCTTAAATTACGACTATTGATTGCATAACAATTTACGTTTTGTGTGCATAAAGCGCAACCGATCATACATATGATACATTCCATGAATCATGATGTTTCAGGTTTTTACATTTTGTGCATAAACCACGCATTGTCTATATTCATTTATAATTGCTTAAAAAAATGAGAATCGTTGAAAGTCTTAAAAAAAATAAACTAAAATAACAAATTAGGAATGAAAACATTTTATCGAAAAAATTTACGACAAAAATTTTCATTCGAAGATCAAAAAATTTTCGTCACCCCAAGTAAATATGGTTAAGTAGTAGGACCCATTACTGATGATGTTAACCTATTAATTAGCACCCATTGTTTTCAAATGACAACTTTATTGTTTATATTTTTATCTATTAAAATATATTGGTTCTATTTATTTATTAAATGGGAATTCATCACAATTAGAGTTCAATATACGTTTAATTAATATTTAAATGGGAATAAGCCACAATTAAAGGTTAAAATACATTTATTGACGTTTCAATTTCCACTTCGGAAATCGTTCTCAAAATACATTTGAGAACGATTTCCGAAGTGGAAATTGAAACGTCAATAAATGTATTTTAACCTTTAATTGTGGCTTATTCCCATTTAAATATTAATTAATTTAAAATGCCACAAGAAAATAGCTTCAGAACAATATCAATATACGTTTATTTTGAAGTTTCGATTTCCGAAAAAATAACCATTTTCGAAGTGGAAATAGAAACGTTAGAATAAACGTATTTTCAACCGAAACTGTGGTTAATTCTCATTAACGATAGTAAATAAACCGTATAAAGATGAAACTAACAGTTTCTGCAAAACACTCCAAAAAGGATATCACTATCCAAATATAGGTTACTATGTCGTAATCGTTGGTAACTTAGATGCTATTTTTACGTTGGTAACCGTTGGTTATAAGTAATTTCTTTTTAGCTTGAGCCCGTAATTTCTTACATTCCTATGGTATTTCCAGGTATTTTGTGATGTTTTAATTTGTTAAAGGAGTTTTTATATTATGTCAGTACATTCTGCGTTCCACCGTGGTAATGAATTTATTTTATGTAGAGTTTGTGTTTTACCTACATATATGTCTTTCACCAGCAAAATGAATTAGTGATATAAATAAACGAATTTAGAAGTCTATCTATGTGATGATTTTTGGTGACTTCTTTTAAGGTATGGTAGTTCTGTTGGATTATACTTTTTGAATAAA
This sequence comes from Diabrotica undecimpunctata, assembly GCF_040954645.1. Classification (NCBI taxonomy): domain Eukaryota; kingdom Metazoa; phylum Arthropoda; class Insecta; order Coleoptera; family Chrysomelidae; genus Diabrotica; species Diabrotica undecimpunctata. The sequence goes on along the minus strand of NC_092809.1, from coordinate 130,636,083 downwards.
TACCAATTAGCTTTCATTAGATTATTAATTCCTTATGTCATAACTATGCTGTCCTTTAAAGTTTGTTTTTGTAAACAAATAATAGATTGAAGAATTGGATCGAAGATTTTAGTTTATTTCTTGAGATGACTTTGTTGTAGTATCACTGTCTTGATTAGCATCATCATCTGAGTTTAGCATTTTTTGTATTTTGTTTATTATTTTAGTACTTTTGATCTGTATGCTTTTTTCTGTAAAATACAGCTTAATTGTTGTTATCATATTCATAAACTTGGGTAAATCCGTTGCGTATGTTTGTAGTAAGCTGAGGGGATCGGACTAGCTAGAGTAATTTCCAAAAAGTCAAGAGTTTGTTCATATGTTAAGTTAAAATTATTTGACATATTGTGAAATATTATTTTTGTTGACATCATCATTTCCTGAATTGATATGGTAGTTTCAGGTTGTTTTTTTTTTGTTTCTTTTTGGTTGGTTTTGGGATTTTAAATTCCTTATTTAATTCTTTAGTGGGAGATGGAATAGTATTGATTTCCGAAATTGTTTTCTTGTTGGTCGTTGACTGATCTTTAGATATACAATTAGTTTCCAAGTACGAGAGGTATTAAATTCTTATCTGTTTCTTAGTTAGGTGTAGTTTCGGTACTAGAATTACTGACGGGAATATCTGGTTCCATTTCTAAGGGTGATTTGTTAGACTGGGAGGATTCTTGTGGTTGTTGTTGTATTGGCTGTTGTGATTGGTGATGACTTAATCAATTTTCTGAAAAGTACTTTGTTTGCTTACAGATAAAACATGAAAGTTTATCTAAACTTAAAAATATGCGATACGAATTTTATTCATATGTAATTTAGAAAGAAGAACGTAGGTCTACATCTTCAAGTGGTTGAATATATTATGTTCGTCTTCTAAAACTGAAGACGTGTTGAAATTTTGGGAGCTGACTACCTATTCTAAGGAAGGTTAAATGAGACATTAATTTAAGACCAAATTTAATTAACTCATTTTCTATTAGAGTTTGTGGAATGGTAGGGCAAACATTAGATAGTAACAGTCTTTCGTTCGGAGTTATTAATTTTCAGGCTTTTAGATTTTCACCTTTTATTGTTATTTCTGCTAAAGTGGATATAACATTCTCAACCAAGGATTCGCTGGAAAGATATTCTGTTATTTGATAGTCTTGATGGAAATAAAATATTCCGTGGATGAACAACTTCACCAAGAGCTATTAAGTACTCTTCTATTTTAGTATAAGGCATTAAATAAAATTACTCTATTCTTAGTAGGAAACTGAATTGAAGTATTATTAAGCACAGCAGAGTATGATGTTTTGTTTTGAGATTGTTGATCGTCACTCATGGCTATTGACAAATGTTTGAGATCGGATCTGATATCATTTGATAAACTCATTAGTACTTAATTAAACCAGTTATAGAACCAGAAATGATTCTGATAACAGACCTTTCAACCGACACTTAACCTTACAAACAGTATGCTTTGAAATGTTTTTGATATATAAAATAAGAATAACTCACTGTTATATCCCGTAACGTAGCTGCACTATATACGATTACTTATTTCTTTTGTGCTTTTGTTTAAGTTTATTTCAATCTAGATTATTTTAATAAAAATTTGAGGACCTGTCTTTCCTTAAATAGCATTCCTGGGTACAAAACACCATTTTGCTCTAAATTTGTGTTTATGATATTATGTAGTATACTCGTAATATTCTATTACCTACTATTATTTGAGGCCTTATTCCAATAGCGTTTTAAATATTTTTGAGTTAAAAGGAAATAGAAAATATAATAGAGGACGAAGAATTTTGGTTTGATTTGGAAAATGGCTCGATAGGATGTAGTCAAAACATAATCTCAATAACCTACCTGATTGTCAGAAAATTGGCGATGATATTTTAACAGACATAACCATGAAAGATGCTCCCGGTCGATTTGAGATACATTTACTCAAACGTGAAAGAAAAAAACTTAAAAAGATGCAGTCAGACTGAAAGAAAGTCAGTGCAAGTTTCTTTTTAATCAGAGCATATAAAATATTTCTTTAAAAATATGAGACCAAATTTAAAACATAAAGCACTGCTTAAAAGATCTTAAGTGAAGATCTCCTAACGTTTATTGTATCGCAAAAAAACTTAGCGTCTCAAATTAGCCTCTTAAGAAAATTGTTAAGTAATTATCGAATAAAATTTAGAGCTAAAAGAATCCTATTAGTAATCCAAAAATTTCTTGAAGACCTGCTTTATTAAAATCCTTAAGACTTACACGGAAGATCGAATGTAATCGAATAGGACATGTTTTGGAAAGAACTAACGAAGGCAAACAGAGAAAATGTGAGTATTACAAACGTGAAAAATGCAACGTTGGTTTAGCCCAGTCTGGTTATACAAAAATCATCGATTTCACGGCAAAATGTTTCGCAGATATCTGAAGCTTTTAAGACATAGGTGGGGGTTACTAGATGACGAATAGATAAAAAGATACTCCTATTTTTACCTTGCGTTTTTTTTAAACAATAATTTATGGTCAGAATTTGATTTTTTATCCATAAGTTTTTTCCCTTATAATTTAAATAAACAATATTTATACCTTTTTTTATATCAAGAATATCTTTATTTTCCCGTTTTTTCAATTCAAATTGATAAATAATTTACGGAGATATTTGGAAAAAAGCAGTTTTTTTTGCACTAATGTATAAATTTAATTAATTTTTTTATTAACAAACTAAAATGTTATTAATATATTTCAACATTAAGGAATTACAGTCCTTTAAATTTGTGCGAAATTTTCCCCTGATCGGTCAAACTGTTTAAAAGTTATTCCTGGAACTAATTATTTAAACCATTGATCTTGCCCTATGAATGATACTAGACACATTTAACAAATTTTATAGGATTCTTTAAGACTTATACTATCTCAGAAGTTAAATGAATATTGAGTTTTCATCGAAATTATTTACAAAATAAACGTTTGAAAAAGGGGTATGTTTTTTACTTATAAACAATTGTAATAACTTCTATATTTTTCAAGCTACAGACTTGTACGTACAATCATTAGATAGCTGGTAAAAAACTCACATTTCACAAAAAAATAAACCTTCTATGAACAATAGGAACGAAGTTAGCGACAATTTTTTTGTTAATTATATCTCCATTGTTTATAAACATTAAGAAGTAGAATTTGCAAAAATTTTGAATGACAATCTAACCTTCATATTGAATTTTATAGCTATAAAATTCATCCAATTTTTCGAAACTTAAAACCTTTCGAAACGAAGTTACTTTCGAAAGATCGACATAGGAAAGTGGAGGGGAAACTGTTTTAGCTCCTCGCTGCAAAATTTAATATTATGGTTACGGATTTATCATTTAAAAGCTTCAACAGTTCTGTATGAATTTCATCAGGTCCATTTGCTTTTACATTTTTAGCGTTTCTTATTGCGTATTCTACTTCTTCTTTCAATATGTCTGGCCCAGTTGCATTGATTATCTGAGTTAAGTTGTTTCTTCGCTTTGGCACGAAGTCTTCACTTTGGCAAAATTGAATCAATCGATCTCCTCTGTCATTTCTGTTTCCAAGCCCATATTTTCCTACTTGTTCTCCTACCTTACCTTGACCCACCTTGGCATTAAGATCGCCCATTAATATGTTAATGTATGGAAAGACTGACTTAATAAGTGAAGACAAACAACCTCCAACAAAAAGGTTCAGACCTGACAGTGAAGTCGAATAAATGAACCAAATTTTAACTTTTAAACCAATGTATGTAAAGAAAATAAAAAAAGTAAAGTTCAATAAACATTGTAAAATTTATAAGGCAAGTGATGAAAAAATCGACTTATTTTATCAAAGCAGTAAGGCGATTAGATTAATATTGTATATCATATTTGTAAGAAAAATAGAATAAAAATCAATATTGTTAATTATAAAAATACAAACAATTATAATTAATATAAGGAATATAATAATATAATGTGTAAAAAATTACCTGAAATTTAATTTATAAAATATATAAGTATTATTACATCATTGATATAAAATGAAAAAACATATGTTGATTTTCCGGGATTTTCCGAGATTTATGGGGGGTGAAAATTATGTCATCATTATTAATACTGCGACAGACTATTCGATCAAATTAAAAAAAGTAAGTATTTATGGTGAATTTCAAATGGACTCAATTTTTCCGAGTTTTCCCATATTTTCCGGCCAGTGAAAACTATGTATTTCGACGAGCTACCCCGGAATAAAAAAACAGGGCTTGCAGCTGCAAAGGAAGCCGAGATAATGTAAATTTTTCCTACGTGTTGCAATCTGAAGTTCCGATGCCGAAAAAAAAAACGGAGCTGAAACAGATATCCTCTCCACTTTCCTATGTCGATCTTTCGAAAGTACCGTCGTTTCGAAAAATTATATAAATTTTATAGCTATAAGTTTCAATATAAAGTTTAGATTTTCATTCAAAATTTGTGCAAATTTTACTTCTTAATGTTTATAAACAATGGAGATATGATTTTTTTAATAATAGTCACTAACTTCGTTTATATTGGTCATAGAAGGTTTTTTATTTTTTAATGTGAGCTTTTTTACCAGCTATCCAATGGTTGTACGTACAAGTCTGTAGCTTGAAAAATATAGAAGTTATTACAATTGTTTATAAGTAAAAAACATACCCCTTTTTCAAACGTTTATTTTGTAAATAATTTCGATGAAAACTCAATATGCATTTAACTTCTGAGATAGTCTAAGTCTTAAAGAATCCTATGAAATTTGCTGAATGTGTCTAGCATCATGCATAGGGCAAGCTCAATAGTTTAAATAATTAGCCTCAGGGATAAACAAATTTAATAACTTATAAAATATTTGACTGATCGGGGGGAAATTTCGCACAAATCTAAAAGATGGTAATTCCTTGATGTTTAAATGTATTAGTACCATTTTATTTTGTTAAAAAAAAAATTAATAAAATTTATAAATTAGTGCAAAAAAACTGCTTTTTTGCAAATATCTCTGTAAATTATTTATCAATTTTGATTAAAAAAAACGGGAAAATAAAGATATTCTTGACATAAAAAAATGACATAAATATTGTTTATTTAAAATATAAGGGAAAAAATTTATAGACAAAAAATCAAATTTTGACCATAAATTATTGCTTAAAAACAACGCAAGGTAAAACTAGGAGTATCTTTTCATCTCTTCATCATCTAGTATCCCCCACCTATGTCTTAAAAGCTTCAGATATCTGCGAAACATTTGTCCACCTTTTTTTTTAACCAGACTGGGCTAGTTGGCATTTGAAATGTTCTGCCAAATGGCATAAAAAGTAATTATAAGTAGTATAACATTTTTTTTTCATAAAAATATGTTTTATCATGTAATTTTGGAAATATTATCTATAAAATATATTACACCTAGTATTAGTACACCTTTATTTAAAATTATTATATTGAAGACTATCTTAATGATTTCAACGCTCAGTCACAACAGCAACCCTAATAGTTTCTATTATAGTATACGAGTACTAAATAAAGTATACCGTTGGCGATCTCACAATACGACCTGCTATATGCGAAAACTTAGTTTTTACAGGGAGTAAAAAAAAAACGTTGCCAATTTTAAAATCGTTTTCACCTGACCTTATACACAGTTTAAGGATTTTATTATTATACAGGTATTCTACATATTTTTAGTTTAATTTTTTAAAAATATTAAAAATAATGTCAGATAGCAGGTTTTGTCACAGATTTTGTTAGAGTTAGCAGATACTGCATGATACTTATATGTTTTATTATTAACTGTTAAATGGTGTTTACAAATGATTTCTCAAACTTAACTATCTAGTTACAAAAATAAAATTAAAATATCGTTTAGGTACTATTTCTATCTTGAACTGGTTTTTTTTAGAAGCTCGATGTGGGGTTTGTATTTCTTCCTTTTGGCCTTTTGGAGAATTTTCTTTTGTATATGGGAGAAGATCGTAAAACATGTGACATTCTTGTAATATGACACTCTTCAAATCTTGTAAGTGAAGCCATTTTTTTGAGTGATTGCCAAACGATTGTTGTATAGCTTTGGGTAATCTATATTGGTTTCAATGTTTTTGGGTCTAACAGGAAGATGCTGAAATTCTTCGTTAAAATTTAGTTTAAATTGAATTATTCCTTCGGGATTATACCATAAAGCTTTAATGTCTACAACAAAATTATTTCTACCAGGTTTGATTGTGGAGTACTGCGGCAGTTCTTATCTGGCATAATCTTTAAAAAAGTCGTGACTTAGTTGAATAACTTCATATGGATCAGGTTTTATTCTAGCCTCTTTCGACGATTTAACATAATCACTTGGTAACTCAATAACCCTGTTTTTTAGTTTTCTTTCAATACAGCTATGTACAGAGTCACATTCCATTTGTGTGTGACCTTTGGTAAGATATTTTTGCGTAACTGAAACTCTATATTTAACTGCAAAATTAAGAAGTGCGTTTGCCATAACATTGTTTCGGTTGAAATGTGCAACCGTCTGAGTAAATTACGATAGGTAGATTTTCTCTCAAGCAGTGCCTCTCTAAATAATCCATTAAACAAGAAACAAAAGTGGAAGGCTGCAAACCGCACTCTACTTCTGTAAACCAGTAACAAGTAGCTTGATGAGTTGTAGTGTTATATATGGTAAAGTTGTGGCATCCCAACTTTGTTTTGAAGTATATTTTAGTGGAATTTAGTGAAGGTGCTACTTTTACAGCTTGCAAGTCCATACAGAGCATAATACATTCTTTCTTATGAGCTTTAGCTTTATCTTCATGTTGTTCATTTCGAGCACTGTTTTTCTCTTCAGTATGTTTATTCCATACCGCTTCGTCGATATTATTTTTTTTCGTGTTCAATGCCTAAGTCGCAACGATCTTTTTTGGGGGAAAATAAGGCAAGATTCATACCCGTAAACACTTGTTTAAATTTTTTGATGCCCGCGAATTGTACATGTTTTTCTTTGCAAACCGTAACATAAAGATTAGGCAACTGTTTTATTGTTGTAAATTCTTGTTCCAAATACAGTTTGTTTGTATCTTTTCTAACATATTAACATTGTAACCTGTGAAGGTTGTTCTGGTAGACTCTCGAAAAATATTTCTAAGTTTCTGTTACTGTCTTCAAAAGCATTTACTCTGTAGTTTTTGTGTTTTCATCTGAGTCACCTCTACTCGGGTTTTTCTGAATTAGAAACTGATGTTTCAACTACATTTCTGCTCTCTAAACTAGTACAAGGCTCTGCGATTTTTTGTGTTTTTAAAACAGAATTATCCTGTTGAATTATCAAATCACCGTCCTGATTGGAACTACATAGTTCATCACTTCGTTCATTATTAGTCACTATTACTATTGGAATATTTTTTATGTCTACATTGGTAAGTTCTTTTAAGATTTGAGTATTCCCATTTTCAAATATTTTATTATTACGGAGCCAAGAAATAACTTTTTCATTGACTTGTACCGTGGTTTGATTGTAAATAATATCAGTTACTTCTTCGTCTTGATTTTGTGTACAGATAGATTTTGATAACACATTGCAGTTAGTCGGGGTAATATTTTGTGGTTCCTCACAAGACTCTAATAATGAGCCTTTGATAGCAGCGTTGTATATTTTTTGTGCTGTTGACAGCATGGTAGGTATTATTCTAAAATAAATAAAACTGTAATTCTTACTCTAATTATGTATCCAAACTGTTTAAAAAAAATTAATTTCCTAAGTCTAACTTAATATAATAAAGGCAGAAGCTGCTAAATGCAATTAAAATAGTAACATTTTCTTTGCAATATCTGCTATCTACGTCGCACTAGATAAAACATTTTAGTTAAAATTATATTTATAGTTAATCAAACCTACTTACCCCACAGTGTTTTTAAATGTATACTGAGTGAGTATGTATAATTTTCAGTAGTTAACTAATAGAATACACGATGATTTTCTAACGGACAAAATGTTAACCTAAGTATGTGTTTGTGTAATGTGCAGACAGTAGACAAACTGACAGATAGCAGATATTGCCGCCACTAAACTGATATTTTGTTATGAGTAGGTATTGTTAGACCGTAATATAAGTCCCCAGACTTGTATTTAAAAGACAGCAGATTTTATTACAATAAATGATTCATTTGTACGAAGCTCTAGACATAACAAACGTATGTAGTTTTGAAAAAAAATGTAAGTTAGCAGGTATTGTCAGATCGCCGACGATAAGTGGATATTGAGGTCTTTAAAACCCGCGCGAAAAAGAGCAAGTGTTTTAAAGACCAGTTATCCACGAATACTTTAAGTGTTTTTTTTGTATTGGTACACTTTGAAATCATATATGACTATAAAAAATTTAAATATGAGCTAATAATGTAAAATAGTTGAATTTGTGAAGAACATCAGTATACCTTCCGTTGCATACTGGTTCCTTTACTGCATATTGCTTAAAAATGAGTTCTAACATTGATTACTTAAATAGTAAATCAGAATCGCGGTTAATAACACAAAAATCGGAAGATGCTTATAAAAAAGAATATGACAAGTTCATTAAATGGATGGAAGAGCAAAAGGTTCCTGCAGTGGGTTCTGTGGACTTTTTAAGTTATACTATTAACAATTTAAGACCAAAAATGCACCCTGTTAAGAACTTTCGCCTACCAGTAAAAAGTAAAACATTTTGAATGAATTTGGAGGTAATTATTTGATACTTACAATTTCCCTTGTACAAATATGCCGATTTTCAGTAACATTGATGATTACATTTAATTAATTTTTGTTATTTGCAATAGATTTTGTTCTTAAAAGTAGATTAGTTTTTTCATAATTTCTGTGTCCGGTCCGTTGAAACCGTTCTTCTTGGTTGCCGTCTATCAGGGAACTGTTGATGATAAAATATTCTTTTTCTTCTTTTAGTACCAAAACCATATTAATAACTTCCTGCTTAGAAAAATTCGTGTTAGTGATAGTAGTAAAGCAACAGGAACCATAAAAATACGAGGTTGAATGTCAAACTTTTAAGCAAGTTTTTGTTAATACTTTTACAAGTACACACCAAAAATTTTACCTACTTACCTAGCTATTTTGATATCTCATCTAATATTAACAAATTAAGCATCAGTCTAGATTATTGGGTATTGTTTTTTTCGAATAATTATTTTTCATTAAATATTTTCACGACCAACCTAATAAAATTTCATCTAATTGATGTTGCAATTAATGTTTGGCTCAAAGAATCACAAATAACTCACAAATGAAGGCAATTAGGTATAGGGATGCTTAATAAATAATAAAGTACCATAAAATAACATTGCATTACAATATTAAAATACAGGGTGTTCGATTTAAGAAAACTCAGAAAATACTCATTCCAAGTTTTAACCAATCATGTATACCAAAATTAAATATTTCGCTATGTTACTAATTTGGTACAATAAGAGGCTATATTAAAAATCGTAAAACATAAATAGGTTTTTGATGTCAAATCACTACAATTCTGTGGGGTAATGATATTGCTACGAAATTAACAAAGAAAAACGTAATTATCTTTGAAACTACTTTATTAGTAGAGTATGGGCCACCCAAACCAGACAGACACACTGCGCATGCGTCGACATAGACCAGGCATAGCGTCGGTAAGCATTGGATCTGCATTACCAGCCAACGTGTAACTTAGCATGGTTCCGAACCTTTTAGTCATGACCGAAACCATTTCAATTCTTTTAATTATATTTTAACTGTTTAATATTTTAATTTCTGTTAACCATTTTTTATTCTTATAATATTCGCCTTTATTTGGTCCGACCATCGTACTGTAGATCTTCCTCTGGATCTTTTACCCGCTACGTTACCTTCAATTATCATTCGCTCCATGCTTTCTCTTCTTCTAGTTATATGTCCAAAATATCTCAGTATATTTTGGTTAATAGTTGTGATCAGTCTAGTTTTTATGTTAAGTTCTGCTAGAATTAAGTTATTTGTGCGATGGGCGGTCCATGGTATGCTCAACAATCGGCTTTTTTTATTGTCCAAGTTTCTGAAGCATAGGTGGCGATAGAAAATATCAATGCTCGAACAAGGCGTAATTTTGTGTTTTTTGTGATGCCAGTGTTCTTCCAAATTTTTGTGAGTTTGGCTGTTGCCGATCTGGTCATTGTGATGCGTCGACGGATCTTGTCTTCGCATCCTGAACTGTTAGTAATAACGGAGCCTAAGTAATTAAATTGCCTGACCACTTCGTAACCTTCCACGATTCTTATCTCTGCCTGGTTGTTTCTGATTCCACCGATGATCATCACTTTGGTTTTCTGCATATTTATTTTCAAACCATATTTCGTACTCACCGTGCCTAGCCTATTCATAATTTGTTCCAGTTCTTCTGCTGACGACGCCAATATATCAGTGTCATCAGTATAACATAGGTTTTTGATTTTTCTTCTTCCTATCGTTGCTCCACCTTGCCATTCGTCAAAAACTTGACGCATAATATGTTAACTATATGTATTGAATAGATTAGGGGATATTATGCATCCCTGTCGAACTCCAGATATTAATTTGAAGTTTTTCGAAACCACATTATTAACTCTTACATTAGCATTATTATTTACATAAAGTTTTTGTAATACATAGATTAGATATTCTGGCGTAATCATTTCTCTAAGTATATGCCACATGTTATCCCATTTTACGACATCGAAGGCCTTGGAATAATCAACAAAGCATAAATATGTTTCTATGTTAAACTCTTAAGATTTTTCGATAATTTGACGAATATTAAGAATATGTTCTCTTTTTCCTCTGCCTGGGACGAATCCGCATTGTTCTTGGGGAATTTGTGATAAGATAATTGATTTTAGTCTTTCATTGATGATGGTTAGAAGTACTTTGCTCGCGTGTGATATCAATGCTACTGTACGGTAATTACTGCAATCTGTCGGTGAACCTTTTTTATATATGGGAATAAACGTGAGTTTACCCCAGTCATTTGTCCACTTTCCGGTATTCCAGATCTCATTGCAAGTTCTAAGCATTACTTCCGTTCCTAATTCTCCCGTTTTAGCTGTAATTCATCTTTTCCTTCTGATTTTCTAAATTTTAGCTTTTTAATTGCCATTACTACTTCGTACTAACTGCTTATTACTAATTACTACTCGTAAACTACTTCGTATAACATTGCAAAACCTTATATTACAAAAACGAGAACACCGAGAAGAATCTTCAAAAGTAAAAATATACAGGGTGCTCTTTTAAAAAAGAAAAGTATTCCAACCTGTCAATATGAGTGCAATATAGGTGGCCCAGTATATTTGAAGTATTCTATTCTCCAACTTTTACCAAAATAATTTTTTTTCGTATATGTTACGACAAATGAGTAATTGGACTTGCTCGCAATAATGCCACACCCTGTATATCTGTATGTGTATACGTAAAATCTGTGCTCTGATGGAACCTTAGACGATATGATTGTAATCCTTTATTCAAACCTTTATTGTACAATATACAAAAAGTTAATTCTAGAAATAATGAAATGTTCCCCAATGCCAAAAAACGAATAGGATTATAAATATAAATTTTATTTTGAAAATCTATACATAACTGTGTTATCCCGTAATATTGGTCATTAAAATTACTATATATCTATGTTAGTATAAGGAACTTGTATTAAGATAAAATATCTTCTACGGTTTGTTTATAGGTAATAGCATGTTAGATGTTGAGATGCAAAATTACGATACTAGTACATTTAGCTAATGTTATTTTTCAAGTGTAGACAAACGTGAATGTTATGTAACTTAGTTGATATGGTATGGATTAAAATCAAATAAAACATTTCACATAATGTGACGCTGTTGAAAGTTATTTTATTGGTATGCAAGTCGCGCTTGATCTACTGATATACATCTATTAGGAATTTTGTTTTCATTCAGTATGTTTAGATAAAATGTATGATATTGGAATAAAATATAAGCAGAAATATACAAGGCGTAATCTACAGAGTTCTGGTGTGTGTGTAATGAAACTTTAATATGTATTTCTGATTAAAAACTGCTTTTATCAGATGACGCTACATATTTTGTGAGCCTTGGCCTGCCTCAAAACCTTGTGACGGCTTATTTTAATGATTTTAACGATATCTGCGTCACTGTTAGTTAATTCTGCCATCTCCCTGGCGTAACTTTATCACTTCAAAAGGTTCAGAGAGATTAACAGAGACCCTTGTGCGCGCACTTTACATTCGACACTTTACATTTCGTTATTGTTATTTTAATTCAAAAGATTGAAATTGTAATTGAAAAGTCAACCATAGGCAAATATAATAATTGTGGCCTGTCAGTGGTATCATAAGCTGCCAATGATATTATAAGTCCACGAAGATGTACCAGCAGTATTATGTGAAATTCGGTTGTTTTTTTCTAATATTTATCTAATAAATGATAGTAATCAGTGGTAAACTTGGTTTTTAAAAAGCCTCGTTGGTAGATTCAGGTGATATTGTCAGAGTATTGTACCAGTCATTTGTGTAGTATTAGGGACAAAAACCTTGTATGTCGTATTAAGAAGAATTCCCTCTAAAGTTGGAACAGTCAAACATGTTTCCTTTCTTGTGTTTGGACATATAATTCCTAAATTCCACTTTTCAGGTAGAGTAGGTTCATGCCATAACTATGTCAGTAGCTTATGGAAGAGAGTTACGAACTTTTGACCATCTAATTTCAATATTTCTGCTGGTAGGTTGTCTTATCCACGTAATTCGTGTTTACCTATAGACTAAGTTCTTCTTCTTCTTCTTCCTCTTTATAAGCAATTATGCTTGTTCATTGGGGGATTAATGGAAGGTTGTCACTCCATCTTTTGCGAGGTCGTCCGATACTTCTTCTGCCGATTGGTGATATGTGGTTATTTCATTCTTTTTTCTATTTTGTATCTATTTATTTATACACTGGACGTTACATTTTCTTCTAATGTTCTCACTTCTCTTTTGATCTCTCAGCGTATTTTTTGTAATTCTTCTCAGTACTCTCATCTCTGCCATTTCCAGTAGCCTTTGCGTTGTGGCTGTGTCGGGTCTTGTTTCTGAGGCATATGTCATTATTGGTCTTACACTGGCTTTATAAATTCTTTACTTTACCTCGGTGTTAATGTGTCTGTTTCGCCATATAGTGTTATTAAGGCATCCTGCCAGTTTATTTGCTTTTTGTACTTGACCTCTCACTTCTTTGTCCAGGTCTCCATAGCTGTAAGTCCCAGGTATATCCAGGTATTTCCATTACTTGTTCAATACTGATCCCATCAATTTCTATTTTACATCTGGTTGGTTCTTTTCTAAATACTATTATTTTAGTTATCTGAGATAAGATGTCATATTAAATTCTTTTGCTGTTATATTAAATCTGTGGACCAGTCTTTGTAGACTATCTTCATCTTGGGCTATCAATATTGCCTCGTCTGCGTAACAGAGTATTTTTATTTCTTTGTGTCTCATTCTGTATCCTTTTCCTTTGTTATCGCTTTTGATGATTTCATCCATGATTAAATTGAAGAGCATGGGGCTAAATGCTAAGAGACTAAGTTGCTTTATTTGTTTGTTGGTGGTTCTTCTCGTGCTCGAACTCTATAGGATATCTACCCTCAACTCTATTTTCTTCAATTGGTAACGTTCTAGAATATACACAAAAGCCACCACAGAACAAGAATACGCAACGACAGAAACGAATACATAGAGTCAGAAGAGGAGATAGCAATGGCGTGGAAAGAATACGCAGAAAGACTTTTTAATGACGAAAGACCAATACAACCAACGCGCAAACTTCCTTCCGAAAACTTATCAGGGCCATCAATAATGCGAAGTAAAATAGAATATGCAGTTAGAACCACAAAGATGCATAAAGCGACAGGTCCAGATGAAATTAATATAGAAGCAATAAAACTACTAGACGAGGAGAATATCGTAATCTTGGTAAAGCTGTTCAATAGAATTTATGATACTGGTTACATTCCGCGAGAGAATGGCTGCAGTCATCCTTTGTAATGATTCCAAAAACAGCTAATGCCACAAAATGCAATGAACACCCCTTAATCAGTTTAATGAGTCACTTGCTGAAACTCTTCCTTAGGATATTACACTCAAGAATGTACAAGATACTAGAAGAACTTAGCGGGTCAACACAATTCGGTTTTAAGGGAGGACTAGGAAAAAGAGAGGCAATTTTATGTTTGAACACCTTAATACAAAACTGTTTAGAACAACAAAAAGATGTCTACCTCACCTTCATCGACTACGAGAAGGCATTTTACAATGTTAAACATGATATCATGATGGAACTACTACATAGGGCCAACATTGACCAGAAGGAGATCAGAATTATTCAGAATCTATACTGGAACCAAATGGCAAAGGTGAGGATTGATCAAGACCAATATACGGATGAATTTGAAATCCGGAAAGGTGTCCACCAAGGCTGCATACTCTCTCCGATGCTTTTTAATTTATATGTTGAAAATATATTTGCGGAAGCATTAGAAGACACGGAATTAGGCATTAACGTGAACGGCATACCAATAAGCAACCTACGCTATGCGGACGACACAGTGATTATAACTGATAATTTGGACGATCAGCAGTTATTACTTGATAGGGTGAATAGCATAGGTAAAAAGTATGGCCTCAAAATCAACATTTTGAAAACGAAATATATGGTCATTAGCAGAAACCTTCCAGAAAACTCGATAATATGCATAGGTGACGATCGCATAAAAGGCGTGAAAACTTTTAAATACCTTGGCACCACAATCAATGACCAATCGGATCCACAACAAGAGATAAAAACCCGAATACAAATGGCAAGACAAGCTTTTGTGAAATTCAGACCGCTCCTATGTAATCAAAACCTAAATTTAGAAATACGCTACAGAATGGTCAAGTGCTACATATGGTCCATCTTGCTTTATGGCATGGAAACTTGGACTTTGAAAAAAGCATCTATCAACAAACTTGAAGCATTTGAAATGTGGTCATTGAGAAGAATGATACGCATACCTTGGGTGGATAGAGTTCGAAACGATGACGTCCTTAAGAGAGCCGGCGTGGAAAGAGAACTCTTTGAAATAATTAAAAAACGCAAGATTGGTTACCTTGGGCACATATTGGAAGGAGCAAAATATGAAATACCACAGTTAATCCTACAAGGGAAGATCGAAGGTAGGAGAGGAGCCGGCCGCAAACAATTATCCTGGTTAAGGAATATTAAAGAATGGACAGGAATACCTAATACAGGCGAGCTGTGTCACGCCGCCAAGAACAGAATTCTAGTAATGAGATAGTCGCCTACGCACTTTGGTGTATGGAATGTTAAGAAGAAGAAGAAGTAACGTTCTAAAGTGTTCATGTCACCTCATAAGTACTTTTACCTTTTCGTCCAAAAGATCTTCATTCTAAGCCTCTGATTTGCTTTTGGCTTAAAAGTTTTTCTTTTAAGAATTTTGGTGTTAATTCGTCTGTAAAATTTTCTGTATACGTTTCCATTTAGTCAATCATATCTTAATCTCAATGAGATATTGAATTCAAGTGATTTTCTGCGATTGATGCTTTCCTTAATTTGATACCTTTATAAAAACTGAGTTTATTCTCGGAAAAATACAAAACTGCACTCTTTGCCTTTTAAACGCATCTTGATTTTTGCCAAATCTAGAACATTTGGATCAAAAGATATGGAATTTTTACCGTCCAGCTGATACAAATTTTATTGAACATTGATATTGTTCTGAAGCTATTTTCTTGTGGCATTTTAAAGTAATTACTATTTAAATGGGAATAAGCCACAATTAAAGGTTAAAGTACTTTTGTTGACGTTTCAATTTCAACTTCGGAAATCGTTCTCAAACTACAAACATTAGTAAATTAAACAAATTTTGCTTTTTTTTGTTACTTAGTGCAAAATTCTTCTAATAATTTAATTTTATCTGACTCATTTATATTGACAATTCAGACATTATACATTTTAAAGTAGACGACTTTAAAATGATATTGCCAATATTGTTGAATTGCGCTCCTGGGACGGAATTGCGCATAACATGCTGTTTAATACATGCATGAGAGAGAAAGAGGGAGAGAGAGAGAGAGGAAGGGATAAAATATATATTACTTATAAAAAGAGCCTCTAAATAAAAAAGAAAAATAGTAAATTTTATATTTATTTATAATGTATTATTTTATATTATTTTAGTAAAAATATGTCTACATAGTGCAAGTCTAAAATCATATTTTTTTTTCTGTTCGTAAATCTGTTACTTACTAATAGTTTAATAATATACAGCAGGATAGTGACCAAATGTTATAACGAATAAATAAAAAATTACTTTAAAGATCATAAAAAATACACCTTATTTTTATCTTTTTAGATTAGCGAGATTGTCACCATAATCTCCAAACTTGTTTTGTTTGATGTCAATGACTGAAAGTGGTCTAATTTCATTATAATACGTGTTTTACATTATGAAACAGGATGTGTAAAGATTGATAGACATTAGGACCCGCTAATATTATGTATATATTCTAGTACAAGTTGTTCTAGCAGGTATTTAAATTATTTTCTAATGTGGTGATATGAATAAAACCTTCAAAATCTTTTGTTTAATGCATTACATGAATTAGATCACCTGCTGATAGATTGATTTTGGATGTGTTTGAAGCCATGTTCTAGAAGTAATTTATACGTTGGTCCCTGATCTGAACGTAATTCTCTTTCATTTTTTTTTTGTGTAATTATCCGTTCATTCTTAGAAAGAAGATGAAAGTTATAGAAAGTATGTTTTTTAAAAATATACTTTCTACCAATTTTGGAAAATCTTGATATTTTTATAGGTAAACTAGATTTCCTCAAAAAAAAACAAAGTATACTAATAGTGTGGATATACAAATAAAACCTATAGAGACTGTCAGCAACTCTAGCTCACAAAAAATGAAACAAAAAATCGTTTTTATCTCGTGTTAGAAGATTGAAAGATAACTTATACAGAGTGTGTAACAAAAATTATGCGTTTAAAATATTCAAAATTACAAGGAAAGTTTGTTTAAACTTTTCCAGTCAGATGATCCCATTTGAGACCAGGGCAATGTTTTCTGCTTTAGCTATAATAAAATAAAAATAAAAATAAAAATAAAAATAAAAATAAAAATAAAAATAAAAATAAAAATAAAAATAAAAATAAAAATAAAAATAAAAATAAAAATAAAAATAAAAATAAAAATAAAAATAAAAATAAAAATAAAAATAAAAATAAAAATAAAAATAAAAATAAAAATAAAAATAAAAATAAAAATAAAAATAAAAATAAAAATAAAAATAAAAATAAAAATAAAAATAAAAATAAAAATAAAAATAAAAATAAAAATAAAAATAAAAATAAAAATAAAAATAAAAATAAAAATAAAAATAAAAATAAAAATAAAAATAAAAATAAAAATAAAAATAAAAATAAAAATAAAAATAAAAATAAAAATAAAAATAAAAATAAAAATAAAAATAAAAATAAAAATAAAAATAAAAATAAAAATAAAAATAAAAATAAAAATAAAAATAAAAATAAAAATAAAAATAAAAATAAAAATAAAAATAAAAATAAAAATAAAAATAAAAATAAAAATAAAAATAAAAATAAAAATAAAAATAAAAATAAAAATAAAAATAAAAATAAAAATAAAAATAAAAATAAAAATAAAAATAAAAATAAAAATAAAAATAAAAATAAAAACGGTAATACGGAGTATAAGACTCCCATAGATAGGCTTAGTAATATTGTCTACAACATTCCATGTCTCTCTTGCAACAATTCCTACATCGGTCAAACATCTCAATTATTGAAATCACGTATTACACTACACAAAAGTGATTCTCGACTTCACCCTGACCGTTGTGCATTAGCCAAACATGTCCATTCCACTGGTCATCTCATGGACTATACTAACACCACAATTCTCCACCGTGAGAACAATTAATCTAAAAGAGAGTTCATTGAAATGTCTTATATTTTCCTTAACGATTTCTCCATTAATGTTAAGAGTGACATCAAGAATCTAAGCGATATATACCACCTGTTACTTAAATCAGATACCAAGAACAATACTATATCACAGATTACTAACTTGACTGATATATCCATTAACAACTAACATACCTTTATAATTAATTTTCATTAACAAAAAATATATAACATTCCCTTGCTTTTCTTAGATACGTCTCAATAAGATTCAATAATACATGAACAATATAATATAATTAAATAAAGAAAATCAAAATAATATTTCCCTTTACTGGGATTTAAATTCATTCGTTTTTTACCAATGAACCTTAACGACATAAAGATTCATACGAACTAATAATGAAGTTGTCAGCGCTTGCGTTCTGGCTTAAACAGAACCTCACTTTTAACTATCTAAAAATCAAAAATTTAGTTATTGCCGACATTTCAAAGAATTACCTCCTTTTAAATGTAGTTGCATTGGGTTTTTCGATTAACCTTGGGTAAGCCTTTACGTGTCAAGTTCGAAGCTACCATACATTTAAATCCTTATAAAAAACTTTTTTTTGCACATAGTAACAAAAAACACCACTATGTTACTAGCAAAGTTTTTTAATATTCTAACTCTACAATTCTAAGTTACGGTAAGATCAATAATGTTTTAATAGATAATATATGGTAGCTAATTATAATTTATTCTCTTTCAGCCCTGAAGAAGCCAAATTAATTCTCTTTGGCGAAAACGTTCGGCGAAACAATTGATACACATTAGAGTATTTCTTGCAGATTTCCCCAATATTTAAGAGTTTACTATATATATATATATATATATATATATATATATATATATATATATATATATATATAAATATACAAACAGCACAGTTTATTAGGGCTGCAGTCAGTAGGTTTGGCCGGGATGTTATAGAAACACTCTTTTGACTTTTGGTCGAGCTTTCGGAATTCTTTTATTCCTTCTTCAAGACACTGTAGTTAGAAGAAAGTGTAAATATTTACAACATATCTCAAATTGTCATTACAACTAACTAGTCGTTGAGATTATTTTTGTGAAGCTACGATACTCAACATTAAAAACACACATATAAAATGCTGTTTATTCTATACCGTGTGCCAATTGCAAAAACGTGTATATCGGAGAATCATCTCGTAATTTTCACAATAGAGTAATATCACACCGCAGTGACATAAAAACCAAAAAGATAAACGCATGTGCGCTCACAGAACATGCATTAACTTTAAAACATGAATTTAATTTCGAAGATTCCTGTATTCTGGCAAAGGAAAAAAACCATTCACAACGTGTTTTCTTGGAAATGTGTTTCATAAAATCTAATACGTCTTGTATAAATAAAAAGTCAGACATATATAAATTGAGCAACATTTATTGTTACTTACTGACAAAACATCAAAAATAAAATAAAGATTTACTTTTACATATACACACCGTAATACACCTGCATACAAAACATGTTGCCTACTATCAAGACAGGTTTAATATACTACTTCCATTAATATAACAGCAAGAACTCCTAATTACTGTTTAATCACACTATTTTTGGTTTTTTTTGTTTTTTTTTGTTTTTTTTTCTGTTCTCTATAGATCAGTCAAAACACACCATGAAAAAATGTCACTAACAAAATTTTAATTTTCCAACTAAATTTTAAAATGTATATTGTCCATTATTTTAAATGTTATATTTTATATGTGTGTTTTTAATGTTGAGTGTCGCAGCTTCACAAAAATAATCTCAACGACTAGTAAGTTGTAATGACAATTTGAGATATGTTGTAAATATTTACACTTTCTTCTAATTACAGTGTCTTGAAGAAGGAATAAAAGAATTCCGAAAGCTCGACCAAAAGTCAAAAGAGTGTTTCTATAACATCCTGGCCAAACCTACTGACTGCAGCCCTAATAAACTGTAGATTTTTAACATAAGGTGGAATACCCGCATATTAAGGTTATGTAAACGTCTTTTAGGTCTTATTTCTTCGTTCCTATATTAGTTTGTTTGAGTGAACTTAGAGTAAAGTAATCAAATCTAACACTTTATTTGTCTACTTGTAGTGTAAATAGATTGAAAGAGGAATTAACTTTTTTTAATTAAAAAAACTTTAAAAGACTACTTGTGGCAGTTAATAAATTTATGAGGAACAACGTGTAGAGGAAGGTCAATATATTTTATATTTTCTTAAATTTTCTTATGCTAAGGAACAAGTTATACGAATAATGACTAAAATTGTCAGTTTCTCGTTACACTACTTCCGAACAAATGTCGTTATAAAAATTGGTGCTTTAATAATTGGCTTGTTTTTTTTTAAATTAATATCTAGAAGCTGGCTTATGCAGGCACCGAAGAACTGTGATCAAACATAATGTCGAGTAAACTGTTTCAGAGTAAACGAGGGCTTATACTTTATACATCGCATAAGAGAATTATCGCGGAAAGCTTCACGCCCCATCCCCTATTATTATCATGTTATACTGTACTATGCACGGGTATGTAAAGAATAACTATAAGAGATAGTTACACCAGAACAAATTAGTAATACCAAATAATTTGCCATAAACCTTGGACTTGTTACAAAACAAGTAATTTTTGTTCTGCAGATGTGAACTAGGGAAATCAATTTAAAAGCTTTAGGCAGTATAGTGCAGGCCAAGATATAGTGTTTTATGGCTTTGACTTTTAAATATATCTACAACTGTAAACAATTTTCAATAGTAAATACCAAGGGTCTACACATGTGCCTTTCGGCAGGTTCGTAGTAATATATAAAACCCAAAGGGGAAAATTTGTAATAAGTAAAGGGGTAAGAGAAAGATTTGCATTCTTGCTAACATTGTTTCATCTCAAGATGAAACATAACGAGAGAAGGTCAAATTAATAATAGCATATGCTGTTTATGTTGCGCCCATAACCAAGAATGGAAGAACAATGGAAAATATGTTAAAATAATTAGTAGCAGAGAGTAGAGTAGAGTATTTATATAACAAATACAAATATTGTTTGTAGCAAGTCAAAAAAAAACATACTAAGTATTAAAAAAAGAATATAAAACGGTACTTAAATATATAAACAAGAACACATATTAAACAGAAAAACATTTATGGCAAAGTTACGGTAAGCAGTTCAGTGGATGTTCTGCAATGAGTCATATATTCTTCTGAGCAGTAAAAACAATGTTTTAGAAGATATTTTTTTATAACCTTATCGAAACTATTACAGTTTAGCTGTTTTATACTTTTTGGTAAAATATTGTAATAGTTATAATTAAGACTATTTTTTCTGAAAGACTTAATCTAAAGCGATTTGTTCGTAGGTAGTGACAGTTACGCGTATTGTGAACATGGACATCAGACTGCTTTATTAAATGGGCACGTTTTCTGCGAATTTCAGTTAGAACTTGAAATATCAACAGAGTAGGTAGCGGCATAATTTTGAATTTGATAAAGAAAGGTCGGCAGTGTTCTAGATAACTAACCCCTGCTAAAATCCTGACAGCTTTTTTTGCATTCTAAAAATTTGAAGTGCATTTGTTTAATTGCCCCATATAATTACACCATAGTTTAGATGAGAGTGGAATAAGGAATAATATCTCATTTTAATGTTTCAAAGTTGACAACCCTTGCTAGTTGGCGAATAACAAATAATGAACTTGATAGCTTTTTCTTAAGTTGTGAGATATGAGCCGACCAGTTTAGTCGATTATCTATGGTTATTCCCAATAGTTTAACAGTCTCTTTGTTAACTAGATCATTGTGTAAATTACCTGCAGATATAACCAAATTTTGCGTTTTATCAGAGTTAAGTTTTAGTTTGTTTGCAGCAAACCATGAGCTAGATTTAGTAGAAACTTCCTCATGAGACATTTTTAAATCATCATTATTTTTTCCTGTTAAAACGTATGTCGTATCATCTGCGAATTGTATGGTTTTGTACAGAGATATGAATTTAGACAGATCGTTGACATAAATAATAAACAAAAGAGGTCCTAAAACCGAACCTTGGCGGGACTCCATGTTTTACGGGTAGAAAACCGGAGAGATGACCTTTAGACACTACCGCCTGGTGTCTGCCACATAGATAAGAAGTTATAAGCTTAAGAGGGATACCTCTGATTCCATAGTAATTTAATTTGTGAAGCAAAATGTCGTGTGAAACGCAATCAAAAGCCTTCGACAAGTCGCAAAGAGAAATTGCTATGCGATTGCCGCTTTCAAGCCCCTCAATCACCTTGCTCACAACATTAAATACCGCGTTCGTAGTAGAACGAGCACTTCTGAATCCATATTGTGAGTTGCTAAAGTAATTATTTGACTCAAAATAGGAATAAAATTGTCGTTTAATAACCTTTTTAATCACTTTCCCAAAAGTAGAAACAATGTAATTGTCAATTTTTGAGAAATCACCTTTTTTGTAGATTGTTAGTACTTTTGAGTATTTTAGTACTTCTGGAAATACTCCAGTTGATAGAATTAAATTAATAAGATGAGTGAAAGGTGTTAAAACTATTTAGTAAGTTTCTTTTAAAATCTTGCTATTAATTTCGTGAACGTCCCTACAATTAGAATTACTAAGATACTTTATTATTTGAGAGACCTCTTCTTCCAGAACGGTACGAAAAAAAAGGACTTGATCGGAAAAGGATAATTTCTATAATTGACGAGGTCATCGACGTTAATATTGGGAAGAAATGTAATTATATTCTCTGCAATTGTAGTAAAAAATTGATTCATTTCGTCTGGAGGTAGATCAGGTTGTATCGAACTTGATCTTGTGTAGTTTCTTTCGAAATTTACTATTTTCCAGCAGTCTCTAGGTTTATTATTGGAATTAGTAATAAAATTACAGTAAGCTGACTTTTTAGCAATTTTTAATTGCCGATTATATTCAACTTTTTGTTGTTTATATCCTTTGAACAAATCGGGATCCTTAGTGGCATCTGCAATGTGTTTAATAAGAGAAAGATTGGATCTGTAAGTCCTTAATTCATTACTAAACCATTGCAAGTGTTTTTTCAGCGAATTTTCGTACTTTTTTTAGTGGAAAATGCTTTAATATTAAATTGTTATAAGTTTCGGTAAGAAAGATTGTTAAAAAATCAGGATCATTATTAATATCGTAGAAAAAGTCCATATTTGTACTAGCTAGCGCCCGTTTAAGCTTGTGTAAACCAGAAGAAGTAATAAACCGTTGAAATGTTTGATAAGTGTCAACAACTTTATACTAAGAGTCAATAAATAAAAATTAAGCTCGATGGTCAGAAAAACAAGGTTCAAATACGCCCACTCTGTAGATAGTTTCAGAAAAATTTGTCATAATGTTGTCCATGAAACTACTGGACTGGGATGCGATTCTAGTATAATCGTTTCTCGATAATCGAGAAGAAATTCATGGGATGAATATATTAAGAAAAAACTAAAATAAGTAATGGATTCGATCTAACGTGATGGAAATTCATTTTATCTAACAATAAAACAGTGAAAACTTTTGTTTTCAAAACTTTGTGCCTTTCTCAAGTGATCTTATTTTGGTATGCATTTACATTTAGTAGTCTTCAACTAAACAAATTGAAGAGGGGAGAACTGTTTGTCTTAAGTTGGCCATTTAGAGTTGTGTCTGTATTTTTTAATTTGTTAATTTCCATAGATTCTAAAAAATATACTTAAGGTCTTTATTTTGAATGTAAAGAATTTGAAATTGATCATTAAAATCATGATTATGATCTAGAAGGTGAAGTGCGTACGTAAAATCTGTTTTTCTACAATTGAAAGCCATTTTGTGTTCTGCTATCCGTTTGTTAAAAGTTCTACCAGTTTAACCGATGTAAGTGTTTGAGCAGTTGCCACATTTGTACCGAATATTTTGCCTACCACATAGGGTATTATTATAGGGGGTTGAAAATTGGGGACAGAAGTTATTAAACTAGAGATAGTTCAAGCAAAATTTACGAAACTGTTGCAAACGGCTCTCAGGGTTTATTTGGAGAACTGGGTCGTGGATAAGTGAATGACAAGGAGGTTAGATTGGAGCAACTACAAAAATGAAATAAAAGGGGTAAGAAACTTTTTTTAAAATAAATAAACAAAATGGTTTAGGAAAAAAAATATACATTTATTGTTGTTTCACCACAAACAGTTACAAATATAGATAATACAAAAAATAACAAAATATCAAAAACAGACCTACTATGTCCTATCCGTTTACAAACTCTAGAAGTTGGAGATACTACAAAACTTACAATTGTTAATGGGCGACAAATTGTAGCAGAAATAAATTGATTACAAATAAAAAAATATCTTTAAATGAAACCATACATAGAGGTTAACTTTTTTCTAAAAACAAAAACAAAGATCTCAATTTGATTAGATATTTATCAACTGCCAAAAAAATAAAGCTAGCTGTCAGATGTCAATATTAAATTTTAAAACAGAACAAATAATATGACAGATATGGCCACACCCTACATTTATAATTTTAATTAATACAATTTCAAATAAAAAATACAATAAAACTTCAAACAAAAAAAAGTTACCTGGGTTTCACTAACTCTTACTTTAAATTTTCTGGGGTTAGAAACTGAAATTAAACTCTCTGCCATAGGAACAAATTCATCTCCAAACTGGTATAGGACTAAACAAATTGAGGTTGAAAGTTGGGGCAATGGAACGCAAACTTTGGATTCGGCTTCTTAAAAAACTGGAACAGGTACAACTGAACATAATGGCAACATATGGTTATCTTTCAAAATTGTTGTAAACGCCGTTTTACAAATATCTCAGATGAGAAACGGCTTACAACAAAAACCGGTGATTACTCTTATTTGAACTGACACATTACTTTGAGTATAAATCGCCTTTTTTTTAACAAATTAGCCGATTTTTTCCGACTAAATTAAACACGTCTGCTTTCAATGGCCCATCTTCTAAACCTCACTTAAAACTGTATAATTAACTACCACAATACTACTAAACCTCACTATCTAAGATAAAAAAAAAACAATAGGGAAAAACCATTTCGAATTAGAAGGAAAATTCTAAAATGTTTAAAATTCATTCGGCCAACTTGGTATAAACAAAACACTTAAACGGGAATGAGAATGCAAAATATTCTAAAAGCGGCTTGGATCAAAGAATACCAAGGAAATACACATCTGTAATATATAAACAAACTTTAAAATTGTTTATTATCGACCTCGGCGACGCAAAAAGAATTTAAAGAATACTTCGATGCCTTAATACGTACGATAGGAAATGAAATACACTAAAAATATACTTCGATGTTTTAATATATAGGAGGGGATTTCAATATATACCAACGAATTTAGAAATGCTACACATTTAAGTTTGTATACACCATTGTGTAAGTGCTTTTTCTTTCGGCTCTTGTTTGTCTCTTAATATTTATTTAATTTTAATTTTATTATATTAATATTTTTGTTGATATCTTAACTGTATATTTATTTATCATGCGGAAGGTACTGGTACTTTTTCTCTGGTGGTGGAACTTTCATGGCGTTCTTATGTAGTTTTTGATATAAAATTTTATTTATTGTTTGTTCGTTGTACCCATTATTTGCTGCTATTTGTTTAATGATATTTTATTCTATCTTGAAGTTGTTTTTTGACATGGGAATTTCTATTAATCGTTATAACAACCTCTGGTGGGCTGCCAATTTATGTTGAATAGGATGGGATGATGAATTGTGTATAGTCGTGTCAGTTTGCGTATGTTTATTTTTCCTTTTAAATAACAATACTTCCATTTTTTTTGCAGAAGCCATTAATATTATTAAACCTTGCGGTTCTGCATTCTATAATAAGCTATAGTAAAAGCTCATATAGGACTTCATGGCAATGAAGTTGCAGATTCCTTCACCAAAGAAAGCGTTACAACTGGACAGCATATCTAAAGGAAAATAGGAGTTGTTACATCCAAGTATTCGGACAGTTTTGTGGCACCAAGATTATGATTTTACTAGATATTTGTGATCATTTGTAGACTGAAATTCGGACATGCAAGCTTCCCTCAACACTTATATAAAATCGGTGTAGTCAACACCGAACTTTGTTAAACCTTAACTTATAAATAGTTTATTATTACCAAACATATACCCCTCCTTTAAATCTACTTCATTTACTATCATTAAATATGTAGAAGGTGTATAAAATTATTCTTAAGTTTATTAAAATGTGTAACAAACTTTAATGTAAGTGTTAAGCTCGCTACCTCTGTTGAATCGCTAAATATTTTACCTTTCTACCTACACTTTCCGTGGTCTACTCTTTCTGTCTGTGAGTCACCGTGAATCGTGAGGTGCGAAAAAATATCCTAGTTCCTCTCCCATCGTAGTTCTTCTTTTTAATTTCCAGAGTAGCAGTGTAGTTAGTTTAGTTGAAATAGGTTAAGGCAGGTGAACGTTTGCTGCTGGCTAGATGGGCACTTAAGCCCAATTGCCAGAAATTAAAATGCTTTCTTTGTTGGCATATAATTAGTTGCAGAAAACATTGAGCCGAATAAGAATTGACCTTTGTCAAATTTTTACAACTGTTGAATTGTAGATTACTAGAAAATATACGTTCCAAATCCAGGAAACCGAGTTTTCGAGTTTGTTTTGAGATCAAACAAGTGATTCAGCGAAGAAACCAAAATCACAATCGTTTACACGTATTAGAAAGCAAGGAGAATGTAGGCAGATCAATTCAAATTTGTAAATGAATTAAAACAAATTTTATAGAAAATATGATATTGCTACAGTTTGTATAGCCTTATAAAACCATTGGTTAAAGAATTATCATTAAAAACATCATAAATCATCTCATTAGTCATACTTCTCAAGAATGAAAAATGTCTCTGTAAATTAGGCGTTTTAGTCTAATATGAATTGCGTGAAAACTTATTACGCAATGCATTACGAACACAAAGGCAAACATCAAACAACTTCTAAAATTCCCAGGTCAGTTAAATGATTGTTACACGAAAATTCTTCTACTATTTAGATAATATAACCGCCGGCCAAATGATGAAAGATTCGTATCTTCCTCGGTAGATTGATTATCTGGTCGGAGATATTTTTAACTACCTTGTAACATTTATGTTATTTAATAGTCTGTTGGTTTTTTTGTCTAAATGAATGTGAGGTAAGCAATTAGCGATTACATATCGTGACAATGACATTGAAAAACCAAGACAATGTTGTAGTTTCTTTATATAAAAATGGAATAAAACAATATTCATTATTGAAATTAATTCGTATAAAACACCAAGGATATTCACCAATGTAACTGTGACACTTAATCAGAAACTAAGTGTCTTATTTATCGATGCTGGTTTGAATCTAGATGTATTGTACACTTAAGAAAATATAATAATAACCTCTATATTTATATTTAGGTCAAAGAGGTAAATTATTTTTGGAAGAAAAAATTACAAATAAAAAACCAATTTTTCTATTTTTCTAGGTAGGGCTTCTCCTAGGGGGTATTTGCCACCCGGATGCGAGAGAAATATGGCCGCCCTCTCCAAACCCAACCTTCCCAGAAAGTTTATAAGCATTTGTAAATCAAAAAGTTAAAATAACGTAACGTTAAAAAAAAACAAAATTGCCAGAAGCATACGGAGTTTATTTAATATATCTAATATAATTTTACATTTTATTGTGAAGCGTAGATATTTTTTTAATATTTTAAGTTTCGAAAAGCTTCTTTCCCCATTAGCTACTGTCACAGGTAATGTTAAGAAAATTCGTATGGCAATTACTAAATTTGAAAATAGGTAGATGAGATTATTGGTGCATAAATAATTAACGCAATTCCAGGGGCAATATAGGGTACAAAATTGTCAATTTCATCATATAAATTTGACCTACAATATTTTCATTTTTTTGCAATTTTGATGTCCAATTCTGAAGGCAATGTTCAATATAACTAAGTCAAAATTAATTGTAAATTGGTCAGATAAATTTTTTTGAGCCTCAATTTTACACTCGTAGTCAAATAAACGCTTTTTCGTTCGAGACCTAACTATATTAATCGGTGGAAACGAAGGGTCGCAATCGATATCTTCAGCATTTTTTTGGCCTCTTCTAAAATATCGCTAAAAACTTCATTTGATCTAATATTAAATAAATATATCTGCTCCAGGATTAAAATAATATTCGGTATTATAGCATCAGATTCCTGCATCACTTTACTTGCAATATTAGTCGTTATACCTACACATTATACCTACCATGTAATAATGTAGCAATAAATAAATCTTTTATTAGAATAAAGAGGTCGTGCATAAAAAGGTCGGCATGTCAGGCAACAAACTTGCATTAAGAGAAAAAATGCAGCGTTAAAATGAATTTATTCAAAGAAATTACAAAGAGGATTCGAAAAAGGGTTAATGTAAGTGTCCAAATTGATGCCCATCCTGAACAACGCATTTACTGCAACGTTTCACAATGGAAGGACAGGTCCGGCGAAGCACATAAAGCTATCCACGAAGATTTTCAAATTCTTCTTCAATTGCAGTTCGGAGGGTGCGTTGCATGCCGATGCCGTAGTTACGCCGAGTGACCGTACCGTTCAGCTTTAAGGTTGTTTTATTCGACCACAAAATGGAACGCTGGAACTGCGGATCATCCTGACTGCATCCGAGGTACCACAGAGTCCGGTTTTACACACCCACACTGTTGTACGCTACCACAGATTTGGTAGCAGCGAGTTCGAAAATTGTTGTTGAAATTCGGTAAGCACAGTTTCGTAATTCGCGTTTGTACGAAGATACGACGCGACGTAACAAAAAAAAAACTCTTTCTTGAAGCGTGAACTTGTATCGGTTATTTATTCTGAAAACGCGTCTACTCAACGATCATGTGCTATCATGACATTGCCCGACTTATAAGCATTGCCTGACTTATGCCGACCCCCGTATAAAGCGTCCTATATTTTTTCTAGATTGTATCTAAGAACTTTAAGGACATCTATTCTGCTTTTCCATCTAGTACTAGAAAGAGGTTTTAGTGTCAAAGTTGGGATTTCATCTTTTAATACTCGCCAAAGTTTAGTTGATTTAGAAAAAAACGTAAATTTCTATACAATAGCAAAAAAAACTTGTACTTGTATTTATAATTGTATTTGTTTATACTTGTATTTATAAAGACGCTTTTGCAGCGTCAATAATGACCAAATTTAAGCTATGGGCTACACAAGGTTTGTAAAAGGCTCTAGGATTTAATTCAAGAATGTTTTTTTGGTAACCCATTATTGCGACTCTTAATATTCGGCCATTATTGTAGCCCTGTCCTCTTAAATACCCCAAACAAATGGGAGTGTCCAAAAATGTAATAAAACATTGTTTAAACCTTATCCTGTCGAATCTGATATTAAAACGGATCCTAAGAAATGCTTCATAATTTCGATTCGCTTTGTTTTATTATTTCATAAACAAACCTTACTACAACGGTAAATTGGTCTTTATGACTTAAACCAGGAGTCGATTCTAAAATAATAAAAAAATATTTGATGGAGTAATTTTAATCCTATTAATGCGATCGGATATTGTATCATTAAAGTTTGCAATTGTTTAAATTAATTTTTAAATTTTCATTTTCTTGCTCACATATCTTGTTATTTTCACCCCTAAAACTCAAATTTTGGCCAACTGAAAATTTTACCACATAAATTATAATTTTTAAAACAAAAACTAATCTATCTATTTCCATATTTAATAATTTCTCTGATTAACAACAACTGATATAGTGATTCAGTTGTTGTTTTGGAGGAAATTGGGTTTTTTTATTCAATTTAAGATTTTTTATTACAAATGTTACTTTTTGATTTTTCATGTCGTTTTATAACCTGACTTAAATGTCTCCAATCATTATAGCCCTCAACGAAACAACTAGGAAAAGTATTAATTATTTTCCAAGAAAAACGATGTAAACAATCTCTTAATTTAGATTACACCAGCCAAACTATTGGATTTATTTCCCCATCTTTTTTTTATAATAAATAGATGGAAAACCTCTGTTGTATTTATTTAAAGGAAAATTCATGTCGGCTTCTGTCAATTGGGTAGGACCTAATTCTATCAGAGTTAATTTATTTTTGTCCAATAAAATATAAGGCCAATAAGTAAGATCCTTATTAACGTGAATGTTTTCTAAACTTATTTCTTCAGGACTTTGTTCTTCTGCTAAAACACCTTCAATCACAGTTGTGGTATTCGACAAATCCTTCTTTTGTTCATCTCTATTGACTACTGTCATTACGTCTCTGTCACATTTACATCATGGGTTCGGGAAGTTAATGCTGCTTCATGTGATCTTGTTGGAATTAAAAACGTTTCTAGTGAACCACTAGTCTTTTTAACTAGTTCCTGTTTTGCCGATTTCTTTTTCTATACTTGGCTCCAGATAGCTTTTTTCGATTATGGTATTTCGACATTCATCAAAAAAAAAATAGTACCATGACATGATTAAGAAGAGAGGAGCCTGGTTCATCGTATGTAAGGAGGTCTTTGAGGTGTTTAATGAGAAATCCGACCAAGAAAAAAATAAAATAAATAAATGCAAATGCAACACTTTGCCTGTAATCATTCATGCTGCTTGGGAGGAGTATTGAGATTGAAGATGACGAGAAAGCTTCTCAATATGTATTTGATTTTTGAAAAATGGAAAAAGAGCAATATCGGTTGGTGATCTGATTCTTGTTTTTGGAGGGGAAATCGCACAGCGATGATTCTTCTTCTTCGATGGCGATCGTCAAAAATTGGTTTAACAAGATCAACGTGGTCGCAAGTGGGTTTTTGATGAGCCACACCCAGGTGCTCCGAAAACAGTTACAACGGAAGTTTAACGTGACAAAATCCACGATCTCGTATTGGCAGACCACCGATTGAAGATACGCGAGATATCTGAGATAGTAAGCATCTTAAAAAACTGCATAGGGTCATATCCTGCATGCAATTTTTGACATGAGAAAGCAATCGGCGCGATGGGTGCCGCGTTTTCTCAATTCGGATAACAAGCGCAACCGTGAGAATATTTCAAATTTAAGTTTGATGCTATTTAAGCACAATCCAAAGAAGTTTCTGCGTCGTTTTGTGATCAGCGACGAAACATGGATAAACTAGTACTCACCAGAGGCCCAGAAACAGTCAAAACAGTACATTTCCCCCAGCGAACGTGCTTCGAAAATCGCGAAAACTGTCTCATCGGCCGGAATGGTGATGATAACCGTTTCTTGGGATTATCAAGGTGCGATCTACATCGATTACCAGTAGAAGTACAAAACGGTCGCAGGACTCTACTATGCCGAATTATTAAGCCAATTCGATGTCGAATTGCAGAAATTCTTCATTTGGCGAAGAAAACGTGCTCTTCTACCATGTAAATGTACTGGCTTACACCTCTGATATCGCCACATCTTAATTGGTCGAATTGAGCTACGAACTGCTGCTCCATCCATAGTTTTCTCTAGATTTGGCCCCCTGTGACTTTTTTTTGTTGAAAAATTTAATCACCGGGCAAGAATTTGAGTCGATTGAGGAATTCATCGTCGTTAAGGAGACTTACTTTGCAGATCTAGAGAAAATACATTTTTCAGACGCGTTAACGAAGTTAAACATCGTTGGGTAAATTAT
This sequence comes from Diabrotica undecimpunctata, assembly GCF_040954645.1. Taxonomy (NCBI): domain Eukaryota; kingdom Metazoa; phylum Arthropoda; class Insecta; order Coleoptera; family Chrysomelidae; genus Diabrotica; species Diabrotica undecimpunctata. The sequence goes on along the minus strand of NC_092809.1, from coordinate 130,604,383 downwards.
ATCGCACTAAAAGAAGACTCTATTAAGAAATAAATCACCACTTTTTTAAAATTTTTGTTTTTTCTCCATCACCACTCAACTGGGTGAGTTTTTCTCAACTCAGCAGGTCCCGTTTTAAAGTTCTGGTGTCTAGATTTTTTGTTGTAGAATATTTTTGTATACGATAGTTTTTCCATAATATTGCAATTAATAAAAGCCACAATTTTTTTACCTTCTTATTAAAAAAAAAAAAATAGAACGTTTTCAAGGAGTAAGATTAGGCATCTCTAGAAATATATATCTTTCTTATAGCCAAATCACACTATGACGTTTTCATATTTTTAAAATGATTTTACATCTTTATATATTAGTTAAATAGATAATTTATTCCTTGGTAAATATGTGTGCTTTTTGTTTTAAATACATGCTTGACTTTGAACCTAGAAAGCATTTCTGCGAAAACGGTACTACCTATAATACTCTAATAACTATTATTTATATCAATGAGATTGAAAATAAAACAATAAAGATAATTTTTATTATACTCTGTGACTGGTATATGTACGTGGGTAAAAGTATTATTTTATCTTAAGTTATAAATCACTCAAACACCTGAAAGTGCTCGCAGGCTACCTATTGTTATGATTTTCTATGAGAAATTAACGTGTTTTTCTATTATACACAGAGATTCAGAACAGTTGGCGGTTTTATTTGCGGAAGTGTTGTTTTGTTTAACAATTAAAAATATCTAATTTTAAGATTTTACATAAATGAACCATCTTTATGACGCAAAAGGTATGGGACTGCTCGAAAGTCTCTGACCTAAAAAATAAAACAAAGAATTTTGATAACAATACACCCTCATATCTTTCCAGCTAAAGCATGGCTGTTGCCTATAACATCGCGGCCAAGTAAGTTAACTGTCAATTTTTGAAAAGACATGACCTCATCAACAACATTGGCGGTTATACATTCTTTTTAACAAAATTTTTAAGTAATCTTATCTCATTTTTGAAAACAATTTCCGGAGTGGAAATTGAAGTGTCAAACTTTAAGGTTGTAGTTAAAAATGAAATTTTCAGTAGTAATTTCCCTAGGACATTGATAACAGACGAGATAATTTCATGACAATCGAAAGCTCGTTCCTTGGTAACAGCACGAAGCCGAAGGCTGAGGTTGTATTTCTGGGAATTTTTTCTTTGATTAGCGCATTTATACTTTGAACATTCTCATTGCCGAAACGTGACATTTTGAAATTTATTTGGATGAAGTTGTCAAACTCGATCGTGTTGTCATAGGGATTGAAAATTGCACTGAATGCAATTATCAGTCTAATGTTGACATGATTGGGTGAAATTGTTCCACATGACACAAAATGACAAAATTTGAATGGTTGTTAGAACAGTCGAAAAATTATCATTAGAATCAGTTGTAGCTTAATCTCATATAAACACAATATTTAATTTGTCATCTCAAGTATTCAATGAAAAATTCAACTAAAACTAATTTTTACCTAGACCAGATTTTCTAATGTTTAAATTTGTAGCCAACTCATTTCCTTTTCAAAAATGGTAGCAGTTTATAATATTTACTGATGTTTACATTAGTTTTAACAATATATAAAACTGTGACAAATTTATCAACATTGTGAAAACTGTTTTTAGAAGAAACATCTTGCCAGGATGCCAGACTCACTATGTTCACTAACTCCAGAGTCTGTTCCATTGCTCAATCGTTATCCAAAACTATACGATGAGACCCTTTCAGTGATGATACTCACCGAGCTAGAGAAATTTTACTTGCTGCCATCTCAGAAGATCGAAGATCCAAATGATGTAATATTATACAACGTCAGAGTAAACCGAGCCAACTAACCAAAGATTTTAACGATGCTGAGCTTAGATCCGCCATCCACATAATGAAAAATAATAACGCTCCGGGCATAGAGGATTTGCGCATAGAACAAATTAAAAAGTTTCTAAAAACACTGCAATGATTCCCTAAGATGATGAACAGCTATGCTCAAACTATGCAGACATATAAAGTTTGAAGATAACTTAAAGTCATTGCCTTGCTTAAACCTGGCAAAGATCCCAATAACTGCAAAAGCTATCGGCCCTTATCTTTGCTCTGTCACTTATTCAAAATATTTGAGCTCATAGTCCTTAATACAATTTTATCCAGAATAGATGGAAAACCCATAAAAGAACAAAGTGACTTTAGACCAGGAAAATACTAACACATACCAAATCTTACCCAATACATCGGAGATGGGTATGAAAGGAACCAGGTATCCAGTGAGGCATTTGTAGATCCACTGCTGCTTACGATACTCTAAATTACAGGTCATGTGTGCAAAAACTATATGTTCTTAAATTAAACAGTGAACTCACTTATTTTATCTGCATTTTCCTGCAGAACAGAGGATTTCTGAAAAACTGAAGAGTTCAATACAATAATGGATAGTAAACAAAAAATGGATCGCACAGCCTTCCACCGTTAGAAATGCCATGCTTGAACTCTGTATTTCTGCTGCCGAATATGCCTCGCAAGTATTGGGAGCATCAGCCCATGGTAGACACTTAGATGTAGCTATCAATGAGTCAGTAAGAATTATCAGAGCTCTACCCTATCGTAGGTATCACTCCACCTAATCTCCGAGAATATAGATAAGCTATAGATGTGGTATGTAAGAAATAAACTCTATTTTCGCGACATCTACTTGACGATTACCTTCCTACCCACCGCACAAAGACACAAATTGAGGAAATGCTTTCTGGTCAGATCAACACATTTGAAAGATACACTAGAAACAGCTCGTCTTGCCAAATGGAAAGAAGCTGTTCCTCACTATCTGAATCCTCGAAAGGAACTTTTGTCTGGCAGTGATCTTCCTTACCCTGTGTGAAAGACTTACAATTGTCTACGAGTTGAAATGTCCAAGTGTAAAACCAACATGGAGAAATAAGACTTTTGCCTGATGACTCCGATAACATATGTGAATGTGAGGCGGTACAAGATTCAACACATTTAATTTGTTATCCGATGTAGAAAGCTTGCACGGAACACGATACTGCATGTAACTGATACGGCCATTTAAACCACACTTTTCTGGATGGACAAGTATTAAATGTTTGAAGTTGACACTTGAAGTAAAATAAGTATAAAACCCCAAAGCAGAAATGCGAAGATTACTTGGTTAAAGAAAACAAACTTCAGATTTTTGCTTTAATCTGTGTCTTTTATAAATCGCGATGCAAACCAGACGATGGAAAAGATGTAAAAAGAGACATAGGTTTCTTGTACTCATAAAGAGTAAACCGAAATAAAAGAAAAGACAGTTAAAACTTGATTTCACGTCACTTTTGATCGCTTCGAAGTCGAAGACTTCTAACATCTACTGTATAAAAAAACATACCAATCAATATTATACAAACCATCGAAAACATCTACTTCCATAATCAAATGTAGGCAAAGATAAAAGGAAAACTAACACAGCGTATACCAGTACAAAGCAAAGTCACACAGGGTGAGTCGTTAAGCCCATTTCTCTTTAATATATTAATGGACAAAATAGTATAAGCAGCACGTAAAGGTCATGGTTACATAATGGGGAACAAAGAAATCCAAATATTAAGTTATGCTGACGATGCCGCATTAATAGACGAGACAAAAGACGAGCTCCAAAGAATAACACACATCTTCAATACAACAGCCAAGAAATACAATATGATAATATTAGCAGAAAAAAACCAAATGTATGAGAACATCTAAATACCCACTACGATGAAAATAATAAAGTAGGAAGAAAGGTTTAAATATCTGGGAATAGATATAACTAGTTACGGAGATTTTGAAAAAGAAGTACAACAAAGCTTAAAAGCAAGTAAAGCAGCGGGACCTCTTAATCACACAATCTGGAAGAACAAATACCTAAGACAAGACACAAAACCAAGAATCTATAAAGCAGCAATTATACCTATATTAACATACACGGCGGAGACCTGACACAGCCAAAACGAGACGACTACTAGAAACAACAGAGATGAAAATACTCCGACGAATATCAGGGAATACTCTCTTGGATAGGGAGAGAAGGGAAAACATAAGAGAATCATGCAATATAGAAGACATAAATGGATGGGTGACAAAACGGAAACAGGAGTGGAACGAACACATTAGTTAAACGGTAGAGGATAATATAGTACGAATAGCACGAGACGAAGAAGTATTGGCAGACAAAAAAAAAAGATGGTGCGATAATTTAAACAATTTAGATGGCTAATATTGAAGAAGAAACAGACTGAAGAATCTGAGTCGCTCTGAAGAATCCTGGCAGAATGAAATACGCATAAGCGAATATATTTCACTATACGTGAAATCAAATCTTAACTGTCTTTTCTTTTAAAATAAGTATGTATTAATAATTCAGATTTCTTTTAGTTTAAAGGAAGAACCATTATGTAGTTTTTAAGTTTCCAGGCATTTTTCTTTAAAAATAAAGCATTCAGCATTCATCCTGAAAAGCTGAGATTCTGTGAATATTCTTTTGATATTTTTGCGTCAATAAATTTAAGTGGATACGTTTGCTCCTTAATAATTTTTTTTTAATCTTTTTTACTTGTTTATGTGGTCTTTTAGGTATTCAAATTCATAATTATTCCATAGTTCACTGTTTCTGGGTCTTACGATTGTTTTGTTAATTAAATTTTCTCTAGTTTTTTTATAATTTTGTTTATTTTTAAACTTTATGAAATCTAAGATCTTCTTCTTCTTTAAGTTCCATCTTCTATCGAAGGTTGGAAATCATCATGGCTATGCGGACTCTGTTGACTGCCGCTCTGAAAAGTTCAGCACCACTGCATTCAAACCATTCCCTTAAATTCTAAATCTAAGATATATTTGTTTAATTCAGTTTATTTATTCATTTAATACGTACTTTGCTTGTTTTGTTTCTTCTATAGAATCCTCCTCCTCAGTCCTAATACCCTTTGGGATGTGGTGACACCATCAGGCCTTTACAGTTTTTTCACGATTTCCCTCCATCCTTCCCTGTCCTGGGCTAGTTGTTCGGCTTCATGTAACCCTTGGTTAATCAATATTTTTGTTTGATCTACCCAACGACTTGGAGATCTTCCCCTAGGTCTCTTTCCTTCAACTCTACCTTCGACTATCAGTTTTTCCATCGTACCTGTTCTTCTAGCAATGTGTCCAAAATACTGCAAATATCTCTGTTGTATTTGTTTAAGCGATTTATCCTATACTTTAAGTTATTCTAATATCGATACGTTAGTGCGATGATCAATCCAGGATATTCTTAACATGCGGCGGTATACCCACATTTCAAAAGCGTCTAGTTTATTTTTATCCGCTTTCTTTAAGGTCCACGTTTCGGATGCATATGTGGCTATGGGAGAAGTGAGTGCCCTTACTAGCATTAGTTTTGTGTGTATTGTTATGCAAGATTTTTTCCAAATTGTTACCAGTTTCATCATAGCTGTTCTAGCAATAGCCAACCTTCTACGTATCTCTCTGTCAGACCTTCCGTAATTTGTTATTAGGGACCCCAGGTATATGAAACTATTTACTACTTCAAAGCCCCCAATTTCTTTAATGTGTTGAAGATTATTCCAAGCTCCGTCTACTATCATGATATTTGTCTTACTCCTATTTAGCTTTAGTCCATATGTTTTGCTTTTCTCCTCCAGACATCTCATTATGTCTTCCATTTCTTCTTGATTTGCCGCGATTATTAAAGTTTTATCAGCATATCTCAAGTTACTGATTTTTTGACCTCCTACTGATATTCCACCCTTCCATCCGTCTAGTACCTTTCACATAATGTGTTCGCTGTAGATATTAAACAGAGTTGGCGAGATTATGCATCCCCACCTGACACCTGCCTCTGTTCTGAAATGATCGGAATGGGTGTTGTTTATTTTTACTGTGCAAATCATGAATGTGTTGCTTGTGTGAGTCCATTTCAAAAGGTGAAAGAAATAATAAGTTAGACTTACTCACAATCAATTTAATTTAACTAATCGGACGACCGGTTTCGCTTTCTACAATATGCAAAGCATCTTCAGGTCACGATACAAAGTTACCGGCATCATTTTAACTTTGTATCGTGACCTGAAGATGCTTTGCATATTGTAGAAAGCGAAACCGGTCGTCCGATTAGTTAAATTAAATTGATTGTGAGTAAGTCTAACTTATTATTTCTTTCACCTTTTTACTGTGCACTTATTATTTTCATATAGACTTCTAATTAGTTGAGTTAAGTGGTTGAGTGTTTCATTTCCGCTAGTATGTGTAATCCACAAAGCACATAAGCATGGGAGTATTGAATTCACGAGTTTTTTCGATTAGCTGTCTGACATTAAGGATGTGTTCTCTTGTGCCTTTTCCTGGGACAAATTCCGCTTGTTCTTCTGATATCTGAGGCAATAGAAAAGCTTTTAGTCTTTCATGTATTACATGAAGTAGAACCTTGCTTGCATGGGATATTAGGGTTACCGTTCTGTAGTTGCTGCAATCTAGCGGAGTTCCTTTTTTTTTTTGAATATGGGGATGAAAGTGGATGTTGTCCAGTCGTTGGGCCACTCTCCGGTTTCCCAAATCTTTTTGCTGGTCATATGCATGACATTTACTCCAACATCTACAGTCTCTTTTAAAACTTCTGCGGGGATCTGGTCTGCGCCAGGAGATTTTCTATTTTTTAACTTTTTGATTGCTTTTTCTCCCTCTGACTTTAGAATGTTTAGTTCTCTCTCTGCAGTGAACTCGTCGTGATTTGCATTTTAGGGATCATCTGCATATAGACTTGACAATATTTTCTCCATACCTCTGCAATCTCTTTCTCGTCATTTATAATATGTTTGTTTTGATCCATTATTGTTTGTGTAATTGGTTTAAATTAACTGGATAGATATTGGACTTTGTTATATAGCTCATGGGATTCATACAGGTTTGCATGTCTCTCTAGTTCTTTGCATTCTTCATTTATATGTTTATTTTTATCATCCCTACATGCTCTTTTAATTTCTCTATTTAACTTTGCTAATTCGTTTTTGTTGCTGTCGTTGTGATAAAATGTTGTGAGCGTTAAAATCACCCACGATTATGAGTAGTTCTTTATGATATATTTCTTATTGCGTTTTCAATAACGGAGTATACGTCTTCCACTTCATTGTCTAACGCGTCTGAGGTTGGCATATAGACCTGAAGAATGTGTATTTTGTTTGGTGATGCTAGTAAGGCTATTTTTATAAGTCATCATTTATCGGTTGGTAATCATACATGTATTGTAAAACTTTTTTAGTCACCATAACTGCAACACCATTTCTTCCTGTGTTATTTGCTCCCGATATGTATACAACATTATTCTGCCTTTCGAAAGTGTCATTGTCCTTTCCAATAGGTCTCCGAAAGTCCGCATATTTCTATATCCTCTCTTTCGACTTCTCGTTGTAGTATATGCAGTTTGCCTGGTTGCAATAATCCTCGAACATTCCAGGTTGCTATTCCCATTGCTTTTCTTAACTGAAAATCTGATTTTTTTCCAGGCGCCAATTTCGCATGTGTTGCCTGGCTGCTCACAAACACATGCCCGGTAGCCCATTTGACACTAGTTGGCCCGGAACCCACTGAGCGCCGATCGCTAAGCATATCTAACGGATTCGATACATTCATGATGGTGTAGTCACGGAAATATAATCAGGTGGTTTCTTCTTGCCTGCCTGATCGCAGTATCACGGCCGGTTGGATCATTATGTGATATCCGCCCGCGAGTGTCTGTCATTAAGCCAACAGAAGAAATCATTCCACTATAGCCTTAATGTCCTCAGTTGGTCCTCGGGTGCTTATTCGGTAAAACCTTATTCACACCTATACTAAATATCTGTAAGACATTTCCCTATCAGCCAGTGGGACGCGCCGTGTCGGGGTTGAGGACTACCCCGCCCGCCCGTCTTCCGCGAAGTACAGAAGAGTCTGTACTTCGTGCCTACTTAATTCAGAACTCCTCCTCCACGCAAGCTGAGACGGACACGGCTTCTATAGAATAATACCTAACGATATATTTAAATTTGTCACCTATTTAATCTGTTGTGTGTTGTGTTCTATGCTTCGGTATACCTTTCGAAGTTGTACCTTGTGCTGTATATGCTCAACATTTATTTTACATTTTTAGTGAATGTTTAGTTTCATCTTCTTTTTATTGTAAGAATGATTATCCATTTTCACATCGTTCTGAAATGTTTTATTTCAATTAACATAATAAAAACGTGTTGTTTTTAATGTTTTAATAAGTCGAATACCGTTATATGACCCCTGAATAATATTTAATAAATATTATACCTTCTGACAGACAGAAAAACAATATATAATCTACACAATATTCAAAGCTTTAAGTAAATCGACCGTGAATTTACAACTTTTAAGACTTCTAAGAAATCATACATTCAAAGAGGTATATTATAGTCTCGTAGATACCAGCGGGAGATAACGCGAGAAACCCATATGAACTAATGATTCAGGATAATTGAAGACAAGCGGCTTGATACTTAATGCAACTACTGGTAACCATTACGTGCCCATTATTTTCTGGAGACAAAAACGAACTTTGCATTCAATAAATTTTCAGAGTTAGGAGTAATGTGAGATGTAAGCTTAATAAATCAGACGTAGTGCAAATTGAAATCGACGAAAGAAATAGTTCTGTTATACTGGGTGAAATACTATTAGAGAGTTTTAGTAAAGTAAATAAATGTTTTTTTGTCTTTATAACAAACTTTAAGTGAAAATTAATATATTTTTAAACCGTAACTGCACTTGAAAAGTTGTCACTTTCAGAATTTCGGATTATTGGCTAATCATCAGCAAACGTACATATTTTATTTGGGTTTAAGTGAAATAATATGAAAAAATGTATTACTGAAACAAGCACAAGAAAGATTGACATAAAACGGAGGTTAAAAACAATGGATAACAAACGAAATACTACTACAAATGGAGGAAAGAACAGATTATAAAAGAAAAGATGTACCAATGTATAAACAAATGCAACGAATAATCACTGGCCTGTAAACAAATCTTTCTTCCACAAATTTGATCATAAATATGAAGATAATAATGCTCTAAATCTCCGTTGGCCAATTTTTTATCACGTCTAGATTTTCTGTTATTTTTTTTTTGAAAATATATAAAATTTATGATTTTTTGAATTTGTTTTTCGCACCAACATTATAAATGGTGTATATATACATACAAAATGAATTTTAGCCAGTAGTAAAATAAAATTAGAGTCTTACACGATTTTTATAGTAGGGCATATGGGCATGCGCAGTTTTTGCTGTGACTTGACAGCAGGTAGTTAAAAACTTCTCTTGTAATTGTTTAGGATAAACTGGTCCATAGTGGAACGTTTTTTTCAAAAGTTTATAGCACCTTGATTAAGCGTTTGTAAATTATAGTAAGCGTACCTATGCATGGGTATGGATATAAAGAAGCAAATAATTTTAAGTAATTCTTTATTTATAATAAATGCTATTCCACAAGAAAATCAAGAAGAGATCGGATACCAAATGAGAGAATACGAGAAATGATGGGAGTCAAGCATACAACAGTTGATGAAATAAAAACAAAACAGTTAATATGGTACGGCCATGTACAGAGAATGCCAGATGACAGGATTCCGAAACAGATTTTGACGTGGACACCACAAGAAAGAAGAAAAAGAGGAAGGCCGAGAAGAAGCTGGAGAGAGGAAATTGAAAGGTTAACCAGGCCTATGGTTAAATAGAGAAGAATGGTGGTTAGGAGTCGGAAGGCGTCGGAGAACGCTGTAAACGATAGTAGTAGTAGTAGCTATTCCACAAGTCCCACTATGGACCACTCGTTATGAATCACTATATGGTCCATTGTGGGAATCATAGTGGTCCATAGTGGGATTTTTAATAAAAAACACTTTTACTCTATTTTAAATTGGGAAAAAGTTCACAGGGTATATAAACTGGCAGTGTACTGCCAGTCCTAGCAGTCCTGTAAGCAGTCCTAGCAGTCCTGTAAGCAGTCCTAGCTGTACTTCCACTAATGGCAGGAAGGGGCAGCTTTAGTAAAATATCTTCTGCTCCTACGGTATAATATCTGCATCGGGTTTGTCGGGGAAAACAAATTTGCCCACCACAGTTCTCTGCATGAAAAAGATATTATATTCATCTCCACTTATCTTAATAACCTGACCGACATAATATTTAACAGTTTTTTTGTTTAGTTCTGATTTTGAATAGAACAATCTTGATTTTCTGATATGAAGCTTTCTAAATCGCTAGAATCGTTGCAAATTGCTTCACTAACATCTCTGTTCGAACTAATGTCGAACTTAGAACATTAAAAACTTGACGTTTAACTTTTTTAGCCTTCTGCTTTTTCTCTTCTGAAAGTGTTTTTCTAACCAATCTTTCTTTATGCTGTTCCCCTATAGCATCTTTTATGGGGATATCTGTTATTATTGCTGACTGTAGCTTCTTTCTGCTTTTCCCAAGGTTTTTCCTAACAGCTTTGGCACGTGGCCTAATTTGATGAGGGGCTATTATATTAGATGGGTTATTAATTGGGCTGACATGTCGTGGTTCATTGAGTTGAGTATTTTTTACATCCTGAACATCTTTCATATCCTGAACACCTTCGTTAGCCTTATTTTTCTTACCATTTCAATTTTCATTTTCTTCGGGCCACTCAGTGACATAGGATGACATAAAATCACTATCTGAAAAAATTTGGGAATTCAGGGGTGCTAGCCTGTTTTTAAAAATTTGTTAATTTATTTTAGTATATTAGTATACTAAATATATATATTAGTATACTAAATGTATATATATTTAGTATATAGTATAGTGTTATTTATTTGTTTATTAGTAAAATCTGCTTATTTATTATTAAATAAAACAAAATTGTCATATAACATCGATCATAGGTCATATAACCCATTCACCATCAACATAACATAAACGAGAAAGTCTTTTTTTCCGCGAAAGTCAGGTCCCAATTTCTCATTAAGAACAAATTAAAAAACAATGCATTTAGTAAGAGTTTTTTAATGATAATAATTCCATTTTAACTATTGAATTGGTGTACAAATTAAAATACCAACAGCTCTATTGTTTTCAAATCACAATAGTAAAAGCATATCGCCAATACACTTAAAGATCTTTGATTTCAATTGTGTATTATTCATTGATTAACAGGTGCCCTTACCTTGCGATGTACTTTTAAGGAAATCCAAGATTATTCCGATCGAAGGCGCCATCACAAGGTTATCTTTATAGACCGAACGCATTGATGCGGCCTGAAAACACTTTATTTTATATAATATAATAAAAAATATTAAAAAAAAATACACTAGGAAAAATGGGTCAACGATAGGGTTAGTGTTTTAGGTGATTTTAACTAAAACAATTTGAACATTACAAAAAATGGCGTACAAATACATTTTAAAACACTTACAGAATTTAAAAGATTTCGCAAATAAAAAATGACATTGAAGTATTTGAAATATTGAATGTCAAGATTAAATTGTCTTAAGCACGTTCGTTACAGATATACGATAAAAAATTAAAATTATTTCAAATGTAAAAATAAAAATAACAATAAAAGAAAAGTTAGAAGAATAATATTTCTTTGATGAATTATTAAGGTTAGTTGTTATTAAGATGAATGTTGGCTATTTTGAATATTTATAAATTTTGTTCAATATGTTACAATATATGTTACTTAACTGTCCAGTGTCCGTTTTATAATTTAAAGTGTTTTTATTTTTGTTAATGTAATACATCTCAAGAAATAATCTACTTTTGTAGTTATCAGTCTGTGCCAAAATGTGAGCTTTGTTATAGTCTAGCATATGACCAGTGTTTTCATAGTGCTCAACCACTGCGCAAGTATTTTTTCTCAAAAGGCAATCACTTTTATATATAAAATATGATTTTATCACTGATAACTACAAAAGTAGATTATTTCTTGAGATGTATTACATTAACAAAAATAAAAACTTAAATTATAAAACGGACACTGGACAGTTAAGTAACATATATTGTAACATATTGAACAAAATTTATAAATATTCAAAATAGCCAACATTCATCTTAATAACAACTAACCTTAATAATTCATCAAAGAAATATTATTCTTCTAACTTTTCTTTTATTGTTATTTTTATTTTTACATTTGAAATAATTTTAATTTTTTATCGTATATCTGTAACGAACGTGCTTAAGACAATTTAATCTTGACATTCAATATTTCAAATACTTCAATGTCATTTTTTATTTGCGAAATCTTTTAAATTCTGTGTTTTAAAATGTATTTGTACGCCATTTTTTGTAATGTTCAAATTGTTTTAGTTTACTCCTGAAGAAGCTGTTAAATAAATGGCGAAATATTGAGTAATTAAGAAAAAAGAAAGATTTTCATTACAGACCACTTTACCCGATAATTTGAACGTATTTATAAATTATTTTTTGGTCGAAATAATCATTTCTAATATATATATATATATATATATATATATATATATATATATATATATATATTATATATACTAAACCTACACCTAAGATTAATATTATTAGAAGAATTAATATTAAATTCACCAGGCTTCCGGGTTGAACCGCGGCGATTGTCATTGTGCCGAGCTTTCTACATATTCTTTAATGTCTTTTTCAGTTTTTCGGGGTTTTAGTCTCCTGAGCCCCCAGACACTACATTGTTTACTACCCACTGCGCTACTCTAGTATAAACTTTGAAATGGAGGAAGACAAAACAGTGATGAACATGCTTTCAAAAAACTAGCAAAAAGCATAACTAGAACTCAAACAATGGCAACGAATTTGACAAAGAATTAAGACAAGATTAAATTTGACGATAGCAACAAGGAAAAAACGACAAAAGATAACACAACGCCCAAAGATCAAGAAACAAAAAAAAATACAGAGGAAGCAAAAAAATATACTCAAAATGCAACATGGAATCTTAAAACGAACTAAACAAAGTACATGGTAGTTACCATACAACAGCTACACATATCTTGGTACTAACATAAACAGTCAATTGGACCACTCTACTGAAATAAATAAAATAATAAGGGTTAAGCATCATAAGGAAAGCAAGATCAGCGTTCGTAAAGATGCAGTCTCTTTTCAGAAGTCACGATTTACCACTTAGTACCAAAATCTCTATCATCAGATTCTATGTATTTTCTACATTATAATACTTAGTAGAGGCATAAATGCTCTCTGAGGCTTATAAGCCTCAGAGAGCTTAGGGAGCTTAGAGTCTTAAGGACTATAAAGATGGAAGAAGTAGCAAGAGAGTTAGAAAAAATACATAATAGACATCGCTGCAATACAAAAAGTAAGATAGTAAAAAACAGGAGAAATCTCAAAAGGAGAATATGCCTTTATGTACAGTGGAGATGACAAACAAGGCAAGAATGAAGTGGAGTTTTACATAAATAAAAATCTCACAAACAGCATAACAAAGTTCAATCCGATAGATAAGAGCATCACCACCCTAAGACTAAAAATGGAAACACACTATATAACATTAATAAATATGACTGCTCCAACTGAAACATCCAATCCAGCAGAAAAGATGAATTCTATGAAAACCTAAATAAAGCATGCGACGAAATAAAAACTTGGTTAAAAAACCTCCGACAATGGTTTGGGATGATCTCCGCAGAACGGTTTCGCAGAGCAATCAATAAAACCATGATAGCCTTGATAATCGTCAACATCCGGACCGGATAAGGCATTGAAGAAGAAGATGCAAATGCCCAACTAAGAAAAGGATACTTCTAAGACCTAGTCGGAAATGTAAAAGGAACTCAAAACCTCCGAAACAAAAAATCAGCAGCAGAAGATGAAATAGCAGTGGGATTAAAAAAATAGGAGAAAGAGAATTAGGCAAAAAAAAATAAAAAAGCTAAAATAAAGCGCTGACTGTTTAACCCGATATTAGAAGAAATAATAAGGAGGACAAACTTTGTAAACAAACACATTACAGAATAACTTTAAGTAAAAGCATATTCCTATGATCTATTTATCATAGCAAAGACGAAAATTACACTTATAAGGCCAATTGAAAAATTAGATAAGGAAACAAAGTGAATAGAGCTAAAGATAAACCGGCACAAAAAAATACGTGACAATAGGGAAGGACGACACAACTCAGAAATATCTAATAACACAGGATCATAAATTTAAAACTGTATCCTCCTTTATCTACTTGGGGGTAACAATAGGGAAAACCGGAAAAGAGAGAACAGAGGAAAGAATTCTGAAAGACAAAAACCATGTGAAATGAATAGAAACGTGCTGAGGAGCAAAAGTTTAATAAGAGAACAAATATGAACCTAAATAAGACCTTAATATCACCTATTGTTGATGGAAACAACTACGATTAACAAGAAAAAAAGAAGGTAGCCATCTGAAATTTAAAATAAAAATAATGAGAACGATACTGGGCTCCAATGTAACAAGAGACGGAGAAAGAAAAAGAATGAAAACAAATGTAGAAATTGAAGAAGAATAATTAAAGGGAGAAAATATAGTTAGATATATAAAATCTTCTCACTTAGAATGGATAGGACATATACAGAGACGTCCACACTCAAATCTGCTGTGAAACAGAACTCCACTATGGACCAAGTGTAGTGAAAGGTCTAGAAGAAAATGGCTGGATGATGTAGAAGAAGATATAAGTACAATGAATGGTAAAGACTGGAAAGTTCAGTGCAAGAACAGGAAGAAACGGAAAAGAGTCACGACAGCAGTAAAAAGACACAGCAAGCTATAATGATATGGAGGAATAATCCACCTCACCCAAGAATATGATTTTGAACTTAAGCTATAGCCTTTCGAGCTATAAACCCTAGGGATTGTAACGTTTAATGAGTGAATGAATGAATGGCATTATCAGCATTATTATTGTTTTATCTATTTTAGTTTTTGCTTTTAAAAAATTTTTTCAATTGATAGAAAACGATTTAAGTTAGATGTACACTACCATTCCTATTTTTTCTTGCATAGGATGACTTTGATTATCTTAGCCATTCTTCTTATTTCCCGCGTTTTTTATGCCGTATACTATAGTTAATTATTTATGTTTTGCCACTTGATCTTTTAGTAGGTATATATAATTAAAAAATTAGCATTTTTGTTAATACTATGTTAATATAATTGTTTAAATGTCACTGTGCTTCCATCACTGATCTAGTTCCAACTTAATACCTGTTTATTTTGGTGCATAACTCCTGCCTTTTTATGGTTACATAAACTGCATAAAAACTTGAATGTTTTGTATACCCAAATTTGTCAAAATCTTGGGCGTTTTTTCAGAAAGACAAATACACCTCGTACTTCCAAAGTTAGCAAATTCCTTAGCAGAACATATGCACCGTAAAAGATTCATATCATGTCTGTTTTCGAGTGTTTTTTTGTATGGCGATAACATCGCTTAATAAGTTCAGGAGACAAAAAACCGAGAAACGTGCGCAGTGAGTAAATCGTGTGATTTATCAAGCATTAGCGTACATGTTAAGGGATATTTCCTTTCATTATTTGAAGCATTATCATAAACTGGGAAAATAAAGACAGCAGTTAAATAAAATATGTATAGATGTGGATTAATTTTTAAATACATTCAAATCAGTGTAAGTCAATCGATCAATTAGAATTTAATAGTATATGCGCAATACAAATATAAAATACCCACGGAAAAAATACCTTAACAAATATTTGAAAGTCAGAGAAAGTTTACAATGCTTTTTTTCTTCGTCTGCTTTTTATATTCGGCATCTTACACTTCCATGTTTTTTTATTCTTTTACTTCTCTGACAGTCCTTCTGCAACTTTCCTTATGATCAATTTCGTTTGTTTCCAATTGTCCTCAGCACTCTTTTTCTTTACTGGATGCTTGAAGATGATATTTATATTCCTTTTTTGTGTCGTTTGTTTGTTCCTTCTGCCACTATCGAGATTTTCTGACATTGTTTATGGGTTTTGCCCACCTGTTTGACATGTCAACTTGGTCAATTTTATTGGTTTCGTTGGATCCTGGTATTTTCCAGTCTCTAATGGATTTATTTTCTCTATAAGCTGGTGTTGGCAACGAAATACCTATTTGCTGTTGTAAATTGTTTTACAGTTGTTCTATTTGTCTTTTTACAGATGACCAGATGCAAACTCAGATCAGTTTATAGTGGGAATGCAAATGAAACAGTTTATACCAAATCTTAAAAGCCAACAGAAAAGAGTATAAAGCAACTAAACTTGTAAGATGATCGAAATAAATTCATATTTATAATGGTGTCAGAAAGAATACCAGGGATAGAGAGAAAATACAAGGAACAAAGGTAACGAGCCAAAATAATCATACTATAAAAAAAGAAAATACAACGAAGGTAAATTAAAATACAGGAAAGAAAGCTAGCAAGGAATAAAAAATAAAAAAAAAGGGTTACCAAGGAAAACCTGTACACTACTAAAGCAAAAAATGAAGGAATTTAGTAAGTACCAAGGAAATACTGAATAGATATAAAGTATACTTCGAAGAGTTTTTAAATCAAATACCCACAATCGAATATAAAGAAGAAGCATTGAAGGAAAATACCGATCAAGAACAAACAGAGGAAAGGCCGTCGAATGAAAAAAAAAAAATAAAAGAAATAATAGAGAAACTAAAGAAAATTAAGAGCCCAGAAAAGGATGAGGTAGCATCAGAAATGTTCAAATATGGAGGACCGGTACTAATTAAGCATTTGGAAAAGTTGCTAAAAGAAATATATGGAAACACATACCAAAATAATGGACTGAAGCCACAGTGTAAATAGCGCTACTAAATGTTACATATAAAGTACTTGCAGTGCAAAGACCCCCTAGATTCACTTTAAACAAGCTTTTGGTGGAGTACAACGGAAAAAAATTAACAAGGCACTACGTAAAGAATGCACTTAGTAAGAATGATAAAAGTGACACTCACAAAAATAGAAAATAGGGTTAAAATAAATGAAAAGGATAAGTTTAAAGTCAACAAGATGATGCGACAAGGGGACCCACTGTCATCACTGTTGTTCAATATCCTTTTCAAAATTGTCATCAAAGAGGCCAGAATCAACAGAACAGAAGAATTTAAAGAATTACTAAAAAGACTAGAAGCAAAAGCCAGAAAGTCAGAAATATAGATAAACTAAGAAAAAAGTACACGGACAGATAAAGACAATATCTGACAATAATCACAGAAGGAAAAATATGTAAATTAGAAGAAGTAGAAAGATTTTAGTACCTGGGAGTAACATTTATCAGGAGACTAAATATGAAGAAAGAAATACCGCGAGAATTAGGGCTGGTAATCGTTGTCTTTGCTCTAAACAAGTTATTAAGAAGTAAAAACATATCCAGAGGGGCTAAGATACGAGTATATAAGACAGCGATAAGACCTGTAGCATTATATGCCAGTGAAACATGGACGATGAACAAATACGAATAAGTCATGCTCCGAGTGTGGGAAAAAAAGTATTCTTTTTCTTCTTCTTATTTTTGTGTAGTATGTTATTTACTGTGTTTCCAATAAGTTGTCATTCCATCGTTTTCGTGGTCTTTCTATTGATCGTCGTCCTAGTGGTGAACCGTCTCTCGCTGTCTTTACTGCCCTATTTGTTGTCATTCGTCTTATATGATCGTCCATTCTACTCTTCTATTTCTTAGCCAGTCCTTGATGTTCAAGTCGTGTTTCTGTCACGTATGTCATTATTTGTCTGATGGTCTGGTCTGTCTAACACTGCCTGGGGTAATTGCGGGGTGATTAGAATAGCTCTACGATTACTCCAGCCGGTCCCAAGCTCGAAGAAAATGTGGGGGATGATTGGCAAGGAATAAAACCTACCAATCGTAAAAACGAATACTACACAAATAAACAATGTGAAGCCTCGAAACCGGATTGATAATAGGGAAGTAGAAATCCTCAGAAAAATATTCGGAGCAAAGCTGTAAAATGAAATATGGATAAAAAGACCAAATCAGACTCGACTCACTCAGGGTTACTTCATGAGTTCTGGAAATCCACCAGTTTGTGAATGCTGTAACAACACACGCCTTTCCATCCAGTATGTCCTATTTGAATGCAGTACTTTTAGTTCGATCCGACGACAGCATAATTTTAGTGGTACCCTTAGTAATATACTTAATTCACCTGATTACATGAACTTTTTAATTAGTTTTTTGAGAGATTGTAACTTATATAATTTGATACATGATATTTAAAAAAATTGTTTATATAATAACAATACCTAAACTTGTAAAATTTTAAATAATATTGTAAACATTGTTTTTAGTTTCCGTGTCAATGAGAATTAGTTATCGAGACACGTAGATTTCAATAAAAAATACCAAATAATAGAACTAAAGAAGATGAATGGAGAACCGAATATCGTAGGGATCATAAAATCACAAAGACTGAGACGGTTGAGACATCCAAATGATGTCAAATACAAGACTACTTAAAAAAGGAAAGAAGAAGAAAGTTAGGATACAAACCAGTTGAATTTAGGACATTGAAAAGACATAGAAGAACTTAAAATCCCAATTTGTAAAAATCAAGCACAAACAGGAATGAATGGAAAATAATAGTAAACCTAGCCATGGGCTTTTGGGCCTAGAGACCTGCATTATATATTATGTACATTGGTTCTGCCCTAGTTCCACTTGACTTGTCTCATTATGTTAACTATGCTTGCCACATTTGATAACATCATCTTATCTTTGGCATTAAGCATTAAGAAAAATAAAAAATAGAAAATCACTAGGAGAGGACAGAATACCGAATGAACTCCTAAAGTACGGAGGACCAGATCTGACCAAACAACTACTAAAACTAATTCAAAAAATAATGGAACAAAACAGAATTCCCCAAGAATAGAGATCAAGCATCCTAATAACTCTCTTTAAAAAGGGAGACAAATCGGACCCGGAA
This sequence comes from Diabrotica undecimpunctata, assembly GCF_040954645.1. Classification (NCBI taxonomy): domain Eukaryota; kingdom Metazoa; phylum Arthropoda; class Insecta; order Coleoptera; family Chrysomelidae; genus Diabrotica; species Diabrotica undecimpunctata. The sequence continues at coordinate 130,585,375 of NC_092809.1, read as the reverse complement.
AATTACAGAGGAATTAATTTATTAAACACAACACTCAAATTAACAACCAAAGTGATAACAAATAAATTGAATGAAATTATAACACTAGCAGAAGAACAACAAGGTTTTAGGTCGGGAAGATCATGCACCGACGCTATATTTATAATGAGACAAGTGCAAGAGAAGTCATTAGAATACAACAAACCGGCATATCTATGTGTCGTGGACCTTAAAAAGGCATTTGACCAGGTCAAATTAAAAGACGTTATCCACTTACTGAATGCAAGAGACATACCTCTAGGAATAATCAAAACGATCGAAAATATCTACCAAAACAACACAATAAAAGTAAAAGTAGAAGAAGAACTAACCGACCCTATTGAAGCTGGCAATGGGATAAGACAGGGAGATTCCCCGAGTCCTCTATTGTTCAACCTGATTAGGGATGAAATAATAAAAAAAGTAAGAACTAAAAAAGGATACCAAATGGGAGAAAAACAACTTAAAATAATCTGCTATGCAGACGACGCAATACTACTCTCTCAAAGTGAAGATGATTTACAACGTATGCTGCACCAATTTAATATAACCGCCAGAAAATTTAACATGTTAATTTCCCCAACAAAGCCAAAATGCATGGTTATAACAGCAAATTTACTAAGATGTAAATTGGAGCTGGAAGGTCAGATAATAGAACAAGTGATGGAGTTTAAATATCTAGGCATAACATTATCTAGCTACGGAAAGCTCGAAACCGAAGTGAAAGATCAAGTGATTAGAGCAAACAGAGCCGCAGGCTGCCTAAACGAAACAATATGGAGTAATAAAAATATCGGGAAAGAAACGAAAGGCAAAATTTACAAAACAGTCATCAGACCAATAATGACATACCCGGCAGAAACAAGACCTGACACAGAGAGAACAAAAAGGATGTTAGAAACAGCAGAGATGAGAACACTTAGAAAAATTGATGGTAAGACTCTATGGGACAGAGCTAGAAGTACAGATATACGACATAGATGCAAGGTGGAGAACATCAAAAACTGGGTAAGAAATAAAAAAGTAGAATGGAACGATCATATAAGCCGAATGACAACACATAGAGTAGTAAAGACGGCAAGAGACGGTTCCCCAATAGGAAGACGATCAGTAGGAAGACCACGCAAACGATGGAACGACAACTTACTGGAGGCACATTGAAAAACAGACATAGTCATGTCTATATAAAAAGAAGAAGAAGAAGAAGATCTTCTCTTTGGCTTTTTTTTATATAACTTCTTGCAAACCTTAATGGAATCTTTTTTCCTTGATCGAAACTAGATTCGTCCAAGTAAATAAAGAACTTCTAAGCACGATAAATGCGAGGAAAATACAATACTTGGGTCATGTGTTAAGAGGAGAAAGATATGAATTACTCCGAATTATATTGGAAGGTAAAGAACTAAGAAGACTCAACCACAGAAATCTTTCCTGCAGCAGTTTCTAAAGCTAGAATTGCGATAGGATCGACAAACTTGGCAAGAAGGCGCAATGAGAAGAAAAAGGTTTCTGTTTTTAGAGCTTGGTAGACAGTAGATACAGACAAATTACCGACATAATAGTGACGAGTTTTTTTCTACCTAGAACAATTTTTGTTAGTTTAAAGGTAATTATACTGGTTCATTAGCTTAGGATCTGATCTTTAGGTACACTTTAAAGTATTTATCTTATTAATACTAACTTTGATCCGATCATTTTCCATTTATTTTGCTGCTAATTAACATAGTATATGTGCTGACTCGCACATATGTCCTAGATAACTTGCTTTTATCTACAATTTATTGTTAACAGTTAAATTTCATATCCCATTGAGTATTATTAATAAACATGTAATAAACCACATTTTACGACCTCTTAGTTACTTGGTACTAGGATAATAAACATTCCCTCCACATCTTTTGTATTAAGTACTCGTGCACGTCTATGTAAATGTTACGATAAAAGCAAACGAATTCGGTTAAGGCTCCGCCAAGGTCAAACTTATGTCAACCATTTGTGCATGCATGATCATGATCATCCTACGTCATTGAGCATATATCTATCTATGTGACTGTAAGAATTCACAGTAAATGATGGAATTGAATGAATGTATAATTACATACAGGGTTGAACTACCTGATATTGATAGAAGAAATGTATACATATATAAAATGGATAGAAAGAAATGGAATGTGCAAAAGCTGAGAGATGTAACAATTATTGCAAAATTGCGCTCGTTAATGATGATGATGAATGTTCTTAATTAAAATAAAAATCCGAATATATCACTACAATAACTGTGTATTTTATTATACAAAATCGGTCGATAATATTCCACAACAAAATCTAAATCTACTCTCACTGCTCTAGTCTTATTTTTAGAAGGTTGACACAAACACAAAATTAAGTAGTGTACAGCATCACAAAACTATCATTTTCTTTTCTTTCTTCTTCTTCGTGCGACTAGGATTACTCCTGTTTGTCTGCCTCTTATTCTGTTTCAGTCATTGTTGACTGTACATTATCTTTCCACCTTTTTGGCGGCCTTCCAACGGGACTTCTGCCATACGGCTTGTTGTTTTTACAGATGTTCGCTAATCTATCTGGTCCCATTCGGTTTACATGTTCGTTTCAGTTTTTTTTTCTTGTTTTTATCCACCTGTTAATATTTTGAATTTTGCATTGTTTGCGTGTACTTCTGTTGGTTTGTCTGTCTCTTAATGATATGCCCGCTATTGATCTTAATACTTTCATTTCGATATTGTTGATTTGTTGTTTCGTCTTTCTTGTATCAGCCCTTTTCTCCGCTCCAGATGTTGGGATTGGTCTTACTGTTGTCTTGTATACTTTCATTTTGCTTTCCGTGGTCAGATATTTGTTTCTCCATATGGTTTCTCGGACGCAACCACTTACTCTTGCCGCTTTTGATGCTTGCCTTGTGGTCTCTGTTCTTATATCCCTATCACTAGTGATCTCTACTCCTAGGTAATTGAATTTCATTACTTGTTCTACAATTTTGCCCTCTATTTCTAGTTTGCATCTACGCGGATCTTTACTGATCACTATACATTTAGTTTTTTCTACTGATATTCTCATATTAAGTTTGTTTACTGTGATATTGAAGGTGTAAAGCTGCCTTTGTAGGTCATCTTCGTTATCAGCAATTAGTACTGCATCATCGGCATAGCATAGTATCGTGATTTTATGCGCTCCTATGTGGTATCCGTGTCGTTTTCTTACTTCGTGAATTATTTGATTCATCACCATATTGAATAACAATGGGCTGAGCGAGTCTCCTTGGCGTATTCCTCCTTTTAATTCTATGCATTCTATTTCCCGTGTTGGCATTATAACTCTGGTCTCTTGTTGTTCATGTTAATTCCATTAATTGTCCTTATTATCTGATGGTCTGTTTGTTCAGCTTGTAATAAATTTAAGATGCCATTTCGCTTCACCCTGTCAAAAGCACTTTTTAAATCTACATTCTAGAAAGTAACTCAAGCTTACGATGGATCACGTCATGATTCGGAATTTAACGTAACGCGCCAAACACTAATACAAATACTTCTCTCCTCCTCCTCTATTCTTTATCCTTCGTAAGGATAGGGTGACGTTATGGTATTTGACGAATGGTTACTATCCATTCTTCTCTCTCCTCGGGTTCTTTTACCATCTACCTTGCCTTCAACCACCAATCTCTCCATGCCTTCCATTCGTCTGGTAATGTGTCCAAAGTACCTCAATATATTTTGGTTGATGATTGTGGCAAGCCTAGTGTTGATGTCGAGTTCTGTCAATATTGAGACATTTGTGCGATGTGCTGTCCAGGGTATGCGCATCATTCTACGATAAACCCACATTTCAAAGTTCATTATACGTCGTGTCGGACTTTTTAATGGCCCAAGTTTCTGACGCATAGGTAGCGATAGGAAAGATAAGCGTCCGTACTAGGCTCAGTTTCGTGTTCCTGGTTATGTCCGTATCTTTCCAGATTTTAGTAAGTTTGACCGTTGCTGATGTGGCCATTGTAAGGCGTTACGAATCTCTTCTTCGCAAGCACCATTGTTTGTGATAACAGAACCTAAGTAATTGAAACGGCTTACCACTTCAAATCCCGCTACGTTTCGTATTTCCGGATGGTTATTTCTAATTCGATCGATTATCATTACCTTGGTCTTCTGTACATTAATTTTAAGTCCATATTTACGACTAATTGTATCTAGTCTGTTCATGATGTATTCAAGGTCATTTGTTGATGATGCTAGTACTAAAGTGTCGTCAGCATAGCGGAGATTGCTGATTTTTCGGCCTCCGACTGATATTACGTTACTATTTTAGTTACTATTAGTTACTTACGTTTGCTATGTTGTTGATTCAGTAGCTATATTAGATGTTCGGGGGTATCCATTTCTCCCAGTATTCATCACATTTTATACCACTTTATATTATCGAACGCTTTCGAGTAGTCGACGAAGCACAAATATGTTTCTAGATTAAATTATCTATAGTGCGGTATTTATTACAGTCAGTTGGTGAACCCTTCTTATAAATCGGTATAAAAGTGAGCTTACACCAATCATCTGGCCATTGTCCTGTGGTTCAGATTTCATTACACAGTTAGAACATTACTTCAATTCCTATGTCTCCCATTTCTTTAAGTTCCGCCGTGATTCCGTCTTCTCCTTGAGATTTTCCAGTTTTTAATTTTTTATTGCGGTTTCTATTTCCGATTTTAAAATATGTGGTTCCCTTTCGTCATTTCACAATATTGAAATAACATTTCACAATATTGTTTCCATGTCGCTGCTATGCCCTCTGGATTGGTGATGATCGTTCCCAAGTTATCTTTAATTATCTGCGTTTGTGGTTTGAACTCTTTAGTTAAGTATTTTATTTTGGCAAACAGTTCTCTAGATTCTTGACGGTCGGCATGTTCTTGTAGTTGTTTGCAAATACTTCTCTATAATAATCTAATTATAACAACGTAGTTAAAGAAATATTTACATATCTAATATTCGGGACAATTTACTAATTAAATTTAGCAATACAAGAAACATTTTAAACTATGCTGTGTACATTCCACATCTAAACTAAATTTCTAGGCCTTAGTATAAGATATACCAGATAAGGTCAATGATGTCCTGAATGGTTTGTTTGTTTCAGAAAGATTCTACGAGGAGAAAATATACCGTTTATTTATAAATTATGACTTCTTTGAATATACCACCGACTAGTTTTGATCTTATCAATATTATATTCAATTAGGCTATGCTGTGATGATCCAACTGTGTTTCAAATGGTTTTGATCCTACCTGAATAATAAAACAGTAATTTGATGTTGTTTGTCTAGAAGTTACAGGGTGCCCTAGCTAAATTCAAATCTAGGAATTTATATAGTAAATAACGTACCGCCCGGTTTTAGAAGATAAATGTTTGTAAATTTTTGAACGGTAGGTTTTGAAAATTAGGCTCTAATAATGGCAATTCCATAGTGACTGGTCAATGAAAGTAATGCATTATATTGATCTCACGAGAATAATAAAAAATGGCAAAAATCGCGCAACGTTTGTTTAACAGCTTTATAGAAACTGACTTTATTTGTAGCCAAATTTAAAATTTGGTTACGAAAGCTGCACTCTTTGTAAATATAATTAAAATATAATAACAATAATTTACAGACCACCATCGACAGATGAAGAGCATTTTTGTATTGATCTAGATAAATATTTAGAGATCACTAAAAATTATGTCTGTAAATATCATGTTTTTTTGGGAGATATTAATATTAATATCAAAAATATGGCACCAGAGTCTTCTGAGTACTTAAGTATATTGAGTGAACATAATTTGTTGTCAATAATAAATAAAAAATACTAGAGTTCAGGGCGATTCTCGTAGTTGTATAGACCACATTTTTGTAAAAAGTAAGTTTTGTATCAATAATAATGCTTTATCAGCTGTTCTCGATCTCTCCGTGTTTGATCATAAAGCAAAATTTGTAAGTTTTTCTTTTGAAAAAAAAAAAAAAAAAATTGAATGTAAAATTAAGTTTAGGAAAATAATTAATTACTAGCGGACCAACTCGACATCGAGTTTTTTAAATGAAATTTTTATTTTGCGAGAAAAATATACAATATATACAATGACCGGAAGTAAAAATATTTTTATCAATAACTCAAAAACTATAAATGATAATTTCGTGAACTTACATTTTTGAACTCTACGTTGAATTCTCTATTGATTTGACTAATAAAAACGAAACCGGAAGTCGACCTCAAAACCGGAATGCAATTTTTAGTTCATCAAATGTCGACATGGATATCATTTAGCAGTTAATTTTGCATGCTGATCACGAATCCGGTGTCAGATTTGCTCTATCTTGACGTTTTATGCGCGTTTCGGGTCACTTCCGGTGTCGGATCGCAACCGGAAGTACATGTTTAGATTCATCTCGACGAGACCTTTCGATCCATATATACATTGTGGGGTCTAAAACTTAAGTACATTTTAACTTCCGGTCATCTCAAAACCGGAAGTGAATTTTTGTACCAAAAGTATATCTTGACAATCTCATACGTAATACTAATAATATTCCGAAAAAATATTTTAATTATCTAATATGGTTGTTGAGTAAAGTGGTGGACAAGAAAAGGGCTTAGCGTTTTAATATATAAGATGATAATTTAAAAAGAGATCGTAGTTTTCAAAATTGGGATTACTGTTCTGACATGAGTAGCCCTAATGATTTCTTAAATAATGTTGCCGACACCCTCATTTCATTAATGTTGCCAGGTTGTGAGGTTAAGCGAAATATCTGGATGACAGACTTAAATCGGTTGATGAAAAAAATGAACTTAAGAGAAAATTTATGAACAACCCAGATGACCTCATTAAAAAAAAGAATACACAATTTATAAAAATAAATTAAATAAGCTAATTATTGAGGTAAAAAAATATTTTCACACGGAAATTATAAAATATAAATCAGTTCTAAAGGTCTGTCGAATACTGTCAAAAATTTTGATAATACTAGCACAAAAAGTGAAATTAATTCAATTTTAAATGAACATAATGAGGTAATCACTCACAGTTAGAATATTAGCAATATTTTAAATGATTGTTTTTCTAATGTAGGATGTACGCTTGCTAAAAAAATAGCCTCTTCTCCTGATTATCCAAAAACTACATGTTATAGTACGTTTTTTCTAAAACCTGTAACGAAATCAGAAGTTCAGAGTATTATTCATTTCCTAAAACCAAAAAAATCTCCTGGCATAGATAACATTTCCGTCGATCTAATAAAGGTAATTTCTAATTATGTTGTTGATCCGAGGAATATGGTATTTTTCTTATTCCTCTTGGAATAAGAGGAATACCGTACTTACTATTTCAAAGATATTTAAAAAATAAATCTCAAATTGTCAAATTTAATAACAAAGTAAGTGCTGAAAAAATCATTGAGCATGGTGTGCCCCAAGGTACTGTTTTAGGTCCTTTACTGTTTTCAATAGTTTATATAAATGATCTAGCAGTAATGAAAATACATGCAAAAATTATTTGTTTTGCTGACGATACTGTCATACTATCACTAGTGATTCTTGGAATAAACTTAAAACTAGCAGAAACAGAAACTATAAAGGTTTAGCCCAGTCTGGTTAAAAAAAAGGTCAAACAATTTTTCGCAGATATTTGAAGCTTTTAAGACATAGGTGGGGGTTACTAGATGACGAATAGATGAAAAAGTACTCGTATTTTTACCTTACGTTTTTTTTGAAACAATAATTTATCAGCAAAATTTGATTTTTTGTCTACAAGTTTTTTCCCTTATATTTTACATAAACAATATTTATATCATTTTTTTATATCAAGAATATATTTATTTTCCCGTTTTTTAAATTAAAATTGATAAATAATTTACGGAGATATTTGAAAAAAAGCAGTTTTTTTGCACTAGTTTCTAGAGTTTTATTAATTTTTTATTAACAAAATAAAATGTTATTAATACATTCGAACGTCGAGGAATGCCTCGAATGAATTTGGACATAGGCTTTCTGAGAAAGCCTATGTCCAAAGATGGACCGAAGAAGGCTAATTAGATAGATTAGATAGACCCGAGATCTATAAAACCTACATGAGAAAAATCAACTCATAATTAAATCCATTTTTATAAAGTTTCTTAAGAACACTGGATCAGAACACAGAATCACAAGATCAGTAATCTCTGAGCACAACCTCTGGTTCATCAGGGAATTTCTTCTTTGTGTATTTGCTAACAACTATTTGTTTGTACAAAATATTTAACTTAGAATTAATTTTTAATTCCATTATATTGAACTATTATATTGTAACATTGTTTTATATTGTATAATGGGAAGTAAATAAACATTTCAGATTTAGCCATACGGCCCACACTCACCCTAAGGAGAAAATTCACTAATTAGAGATACCTACGGTACCAAAAGGATTAAGCTCTTTTGGGACTCTTTCGGTGTTATCGAGTCCTAGGTGACTTGGTACGTCGGTATATCTCCCAAAAATTTTCGCACCCATATGGACGTCGAGAGTAGCACAGCTTTCTGCATGACCTTATATAGATGTTCATTTAGACCCAGTTTTTTTATGTTTTCTATGAGGTTCTTCGGAATGACTTCAGTGGTAAAAAGAATAATAGGTATCGTCTGGGTACTTTCCATTCTCCATTGTCCCCCATTTGTATTTCCAGATCTCTCTACTTGGCGATATTTTCATTTTACTTAAGACGCAGATTATTGTTGTTATGTATCGCCACATCCATTAGTTTTGTTTGTCTCGTTAGTTTATTAACTAGCACGAGATCTGGTCTATTATGTGCTACCTTTTGGTTTGTGAGCACAGTGCGATCCCAGTATAGCTTGTACTTGCCATGCTCAAGCATACTTTCAGGAACGTATTGATAATATGGGAGATGGTTTGTTTGTAGAAGTTCCAGTTTAAAAGTTATCTCTTTTATATTCAGTTTCAGCAAATGCCTGGCAGCCCCCGGTAATATGTTGGATGGTTTCTTGGGTTTGACATCCACATGGATACTTGTCGTTTTGGACCTGAGGGTCTTAGACAATATATTTCAGGTAATTTTTTGTTGGTATAACCGGATCCTGAATAACAAGTAATGAACTTTCTGTTTCAGGGAAAAGTACAAAATAAAAGGTTGGTCCGTATTTTTTTCGTCGACAAAAAACGAGAAAATCACACCCTAATGACCACCCTAATTAAAAATAATCGTTATCCCTTTACAATTCACTTTATTAATGAACTTATATTGGGCTGTAGAAGTTTGGCTGGTTTAAAATGCTTAGTTAAAAAAAAATTGAGTTTAAAGTGAGGGGGGATTATCGTATTTTTACAAAAACTCTCTTTTTTTTCAAATAAATAGAGTTCTATCCTATTGTTTCTTACTTTTCTAACTTTATGTGTTATTGGAGTGTATATTTGGGGAGCATATTCATATATATTCCTTAAAATTGGCGTTTGGTTTAAATTTAAATAAGTTAAAGACCTCTCTTTATTTGCCTACTCATACCAATATTTCATTTTTTGAAATGTTTATTTGTCTAACTTCGTTGTACATCACGATCAAACGCCACGCCCCTAACAGTACAAGAAACACAATTCTTACTTGTGCAACTAATCTCTTGCTTATTAAAAAATAAATTAAAATTAAAAATCAACCTGCTATTGCCTACGCCTACACCAGATGTTGCATAACTGAAAAGCGTTCTAAATCGTGTTTTTCGCTCGTCCTAGGATAGGCCAGTAGAAAATCAGCCGATCCTATTTACAAATAATACTAATTATACCTACTTGTCACTACAAATGCATTATAAGAAAATAAATATTATGTATTTTAAAATTATTTGTGGTCGTTAAAATAATTGAAATGCGGATTATAATAAACTTGAAGTATATTTAACGAATTTAAACAAATTTATTGTTGTTAAAACATCAATTTATATGAGGATCAACTCAGCAAAACGTATTAAATCCAAAATATATGATTTCTAGTTATCGACGAAAAAGTAATTTAATTAAATCAAAATAATCTAGGGGACACCTATATTAATAGCTTTAAATCAATGTTAGGTGCAAATACAAAAATAAATTTATGTTTTTAATCCTTTTTGTTGTTTTGTCGATTATTGTACCAACTTGGACAGCAATGCTGATAAGAATGGCTATAAAAAACTTCAATCTGCGTTTTTTGTCTATAAGATAAAAAGTAATATTTCTTTATTGGTACTTAATTTTCGATATCTATGTGGATCCTTATTTAGTTTTACAATTAGCAATAATGGAGATACATCATTTAAATCGCGAAACGCAGTGGTGTGCTATCGGAATGCTTCAAGCTGGCAGAAGAAAAGAGACGTTGCTGGCGTCCTCCACACGAACAGAATTCATCAGAATGTCATTAATCGATTATAGTCAAGGTGTCAAGAAACTTGTGATGTAGCTGAATGTCATACAGGCCGTACAAAGAGAACCAACCGGATTGAAGACCATTTTATTAGGTTGCAGGCTTTGCGAGATCGTACTATAACTGCATCACAATTACAAATGTGGCTGCAAGAGACTTATCATGTGTATGTAAGTGGCCAAACCATTAGAAATATACTACATAAAGTAGGGTTAAATGCTCGAAGACCTATGAGAGTGTCTGTGTTATCCAGAGGAAATCGCGCTCATCGACTTCAGTGGGCACAAGAACACGCAAATTGGGTTAGACGTGAGTGGGCCTCTACTCTGTTCACAGATGAGTCCCGATTTGGATTTACACCAGATACAAGACGGACAAAAATTTGGAGACGATCTAACAGTGCTGAACGATTGGCCACCGTGCAGGAAGTTCATAGATAGCAAGGCGGCAGTATAATGGGTATGGGGTGGCATCACTCTTGGTGGAAAAACCAATCTCGTTTGTCTGGAACGGTTTCTTAATGCAACAGACTACCGCGATATTATTCTCGAACCTATTGTTGCACCCTTTGCACAACAAGATGGTTCCCAATTTCAATTAATGCACGACAATGTGTGTCCGCATACTGCCAGGGTCGTGCGAATATTCTTCGAAGATAATAAAATTGTGGTTTTACCATGCCTGCGCAATCACTAGATTTAAACTCAATTGAGCATGTATGGGACATATTGGACAGAAGCATTTTACAACAAAATATTGCATTCAACACAAGGTAGCAACTGTTTGGGGGCATTTTAATGGAGTGGAACAGAATACTGCAGTAAGACATTGACCGTCTGATCATGAATTTGCCTTAGAGATGTAGGACAGTAATCTATAACTGTGGAGGTCATACACCACATGACGGGAAACAAATTAGTTTTTTATTTTTTTTTGTTACCATTTTTTGATTTATGGAGTTTTCTTTTAATTTTTTTAAGAGCTATTGCGATAATTCTAAGAAAAAATATTTATTTTATATTTGAGACAATTATTTATAACTTCTAATTAAAAACATTTAAAATAGATTATTTGAAATCCTTCTGTAATCTCGCATTTTGTTTTTGTCTCCTAGATTATTTTGATGTGTGTATAATAAACTTTCGACTGGTAGATTAGAAAATTTAGCTTTTTCGCCACTAGATTTGCTGCTTCATTACCAGTGATATATACGTGTGATAGACTACAAGCCCATGGGACATTTTAGGGGGTCAGTTGACCCAACATAAATCACATATAAATCAATACTACAAAATGTAATAACAACTTTAGAAACTATGCCGGCAATTTTTATCCGTTCAGGTGATTACACAGGCAAGCTAAACTTACCACTCAAGGGGTGGGGGGCATTTCGTCCAAACATATTTGTACTGCATTTATAACTTAGGTAGGTAATATAATAATAATGCCGTAACCGAATGCCGTACAAAAATATTGGTACCAGTAGCAGGGACAATCTTTGATTTTCCGAAAATTTTAAACCTATTTTCGGCAATTTGATTAAGTACGGCATTCATACACATAGTTTCGGATCGTTATTTAAATTATTTGCAGTGCCGTACATATCGGATGGTACAGGGGTGAGAAATTTAGGGCGCAACCCTTGATATTAACCACCATTCAATTTTACAAAAAAATGACATCAGAGCACATTATAGAGTGTTTTTTAGAAAATAATTTTCACTACAAGCTTTTTAAATTCCATTAAATTCTCTGGATTTGACAGCACTTCGAAGTTGATCAGGTTCCTGAATACTCGCTATCTTGGAATTAGGGGTGGGGTGCAAAGGATTTTCGCGCTGTCTCTCGTAAACTACAGAAAATTTCATCAAACATTATTTGTAGAAAATTATTTGTATTACTTTTTAGTGTAAAATGAAAAATAAAAAAGTTATTAACAAAAATAACTAAAAATTTTTGAAAAAAAAAAAATTCTTTTGGATCTTATAACTTTTTATTTAATTATTTTAGGATATGACATCAAAGCAATATTATAGATGATTTTAAAAGAATAATTTTTAATTCACTTTTTCATTTCAATAATTCCAATAATTTCTCTAGATTTTACAGCGCTCCGAATTTGAACGGGCTTTATTACTCGTAAGAGTACGATGAAAACCAACCATTAGATTTAATTTTTGTATTATTCACTATATTAATATAAATTTATTATCGACCCTTTTCGACACCACAAAACTTATTATTATTAATTATCTGAAGATAAATTTCTTGGTAACAAAAAGAACAAAACAAACTTAATAGATCTTCTCAAAACTGATCTTCAATTTAGGCACTTGGCAACCTGAAAAATAACTTTTATATCCAGCCTCAAAAGTGCATATTTTCGCTTTTTTGCGATTTTAAATTATTTATAACTTGAAAACTATCAACTTTAGAGAATAATGACGTTTCTTTTTTTTTGTTTAAAATGACTTAAGAAATTTCAAAAAAATGTTTAGAAAGCAAAAATCGGTGATTTTTGGAAATTGTTCTTAAAAATTTTGCCCGGTATCCTTTTAATTTGTTTAAAGAAACCGAATCAGAAATATTTTTCCTACGGGAGCGGCTTCACAACCTGGATTATAATACTTTTAAAGTCATTTGGAACCATTTTTTTGTACGGTATTTTGTTTTTGTTGATAACTGATGTCAATATTAACAAAATATATCAATGTCTTACAGACATTTTTGATCGTCATTACACTTATCAGAGGGAAATTAATTTTCCTCCCCTAAGTACATGTACTGTGAAAAATGGACCAAAACTGAACTATGCAAAAATGCAACTAAATTTAAATCAGTGAGTTTTATATTGGCTCAAATCACCTTCCTTGTACTACTTAACAATAGAGGGGTGCCCCTAGATTTCTCTCCCCTGTATCAGCCGATATATACGGCACTGCAAAATAGTAATCTAAATAACGATCTGAAACTATGTGTATGAATGCCCTACTGTATCAAATTGCCGAAATTAGGATCAAAATTTTCCGAAAATCAAAGTTTGTCCCTGCGACTGGTACCAATATTTTTGTACGGCATTAGCTCGCAGGTCATTATTTTTGTATAATTTACTTATAGTCCAATCGTCAGAGAGTTGACCCCTAAAAATTATAGAAACAAGCTGTTTTTTTCAGAGAACATTAATTTTGGGATCCCAAAAAAGATGCAAAAAAGTTAGATGCAGTACCATGATTCTGTAGCTGGGTAGCTGAGATAATTTTAAATAAAAATATTTATAAGCATTTTTGGTGTAGAATGAACCGTTCTCTTAGAAACAACGCTTGAAGCGACCGTCGATTTTGCATGTCAGTTACGCGCGCGAAATCAATGTTCAATAAAATTTGTATCAGCTGGACGGTAAAAATTCGATATCTTTTGATCCAAATTTCCTATCGACTAAAATCCACATGCGTTTTAAAGGCAAAAAGTGCAACTTTCGTATGCAGTTTTTATATTTTGCTGAAAATAAACTCAGTTTTTATAAAGGTGTCAAAAATTACCGTGGCGCGATTTTTGCCATTTTTTACGATTCTCGTGAGATCGATAAAATTGATCACTTTCATTGACCAGTTGTAGAAAACTTTTCATTTTTGGAGATTATTCTTTAAAAACTATGACATACAATTTCAATTTTGAGTTGTGGTAACAAATATGAGGCATTTGAAATATGAATAAAAAACGCAGAATTTAATGTTTTACATTACAAACTATCACACGTCACGGAAAATGCGTTTAAGAAGACTGTTTTGGGTGTAGATTATTGCAGTAGTTTTGTTCTTTTGAAAAACGTACTAGTGTAATTGAAAAAAAAAGTTTTAAATGTTTTAGATCGTTTGTTGTGTGAAAGTTTAAATACAACGTTTTTTAAGCATATTTCAAATACCTCTCATTTGTTGTTAAAACTCAAAACTTAAATTTCATACTATAGCTTTTAAAGGTTAGACTCTAGTAATCAAAACTTCATAGTGGTCGGTCAATAAAAAGGATGTATTGATCTCGCGAGAATAATAAAAAATGGCAAAAATCGCGCCACGTTTATTTATTTAACAACTGTATAAAATCTGAGTTTATTTGCGGCAAAATACAAAAACTGCATACAAAAACCAAACTCTTTACCTTTAAAACGTATTTAGATTTTTGTCGATAGGTCACTTGAATCAAAAGATATCGAATTTTTAACGTCGAACTGATGAAAATTTTATTGAACATTGATTTCGCGAACGTATCTGATATGCAAAATCGACGGTCGCTTTAAGAGATGTTTCTAAGAGAACGGTTCATTCTACACAAAAAATGATTATAAACATTTTTGTTTAAAATTATCTGAGCTACATTTTTTATTTGAAACATTTTTTTCTACCATGTACAATTTCTGTGTTAATCGATTTTTTTTGAGTTTTTACCCCCCTTCATGAGGGTTTTAGGGGGAAGCCCGGGGGTGAAAGTGGTAAACTGTTGCATCTTTTTTGGGTTCCCAAAATTAATATTCTCGGCAAAATTCAGCTTGTTTCTACGATTTTTAGAGGTTCAGTGGCATTTTCGTCTCTGACAACTGGAGTATTAAGTTATAAATGGCGTACAAATACGTTTGGCCAAAATGTCGCCCGCCCCTTGAATTCTAAGTTTACCTTACCTGTGTAGTCACCTCTACCGATAGAAATTGACGGCATAGTTTATAAAGTTATTATTACATATTGTAGTATTGATTTATATGTGATTCATACTGGGTCAAATGACTGTTTAAAATGTTTCACGGGCTTGTAGTCTATGAAGGAACCCAAATGATGGAAGCTTAAAATATTAGTACTTTTTACTAAAGTACTTTTATGAGATTGTGGTTATTTCCCATATAAATATTTTATTGTTTTGAGGGTAAGAGTCTTAGTGAGTTTATCGATGACAGGGAGTCGGTGCATATGGCTATGCGTTGGCTACTTTCAGGTCTGGATAATTCCGCTGTATGTATACTGTAGATTGTTGCAAGAAGAAAGGTCACAATTCTTTGATGTATTGAGGAAACTACGCAGCTTTTACTGTGTTTATCCTTGCTGATATCGGCATATATGTATGTATCAAACTATCATCTCTTTCATTTTACTCTATGTATCATTGTATTGAATACTTGTCTAAGCAAAAGGTTAGGTGGTTTCTTTTTGTCGTTGTTATATAGACTGGTGTTAAAAGTATGTGTTATGAGATACAGAATATGAAATATTTCATATGCAAAAACTGTTCTTAACGGTATACTCACAATGATTTGTTCTGGCGAATGAAAACGGAGCCGACGCAGCTACCCTAAAGACCAACATTTTATAAATTAACTGTTCGGATACCATAAAATAAAGTATCAATTGTTGAAACTTTTCGTTACACATGTTAAATGATCCAGATCCAGAACAAAACTTACGATTACCACATTGTATGCGGTTGTTCGCCGACTGGCCTAACGTACCTTATGAGTTACGACATATTTAACATTTTTAAACGTCATTCTTCTTTTCAGATAACATTTCTATAGAAGAGCTGTGGGTGATGATTTAAATTGGAAATGACGGAAGTCGCCATGAGTTTGATTCCATCCCGGAATCGGATCGCAACGGTAAGACATTATGAGGCGGCACCTCCACCAGGATTGGAGTTGGTAAGTACCTATTGTTTTAGAGTAATGATTTACGGTAGAAATGTGTGTACATGGTTTGAAGTTTTTGCTAATTATTTTATATAAAATTTACTTGTTTAAATCAAGTAATAACTTTTCAAAAATGATCTGAAAATCCTTATATGCGCCTAGATATACAGGATGAGTTATACTTATTGGTGGATATGCCAGGGTCAGGTTATTTGGACAACAATATGATTATTGTATTAAAAATATCTTCTTCTACGTACGCTATGCAGCGTGTAGGCGTTCATGCTGGTTGGATTATGTGTAAGAGTCTTTCTTCTGCTCTTCTTATTAATATATGCCTTATTAAAATATTCCAATTAAAAAAGATGCATTACATATAATGTCGAAATTTTTTGTCTTTTTGGTACTTAAAAACTTTACTGTATAAGGCCGTATGTATGAGGACTGTAGGTTTGACTTTTACGCGGAAGGCAGGGGATCGATCTCCAGCGCCGGTGATAATATCTAGTGATATTCTAAAGATATTTTAAATATCTACAAGCCCCAGGTCGACTCAGCCTGAATAAAATAAGTACCTTTGCTAAATCGAGCATAATAATCGGTTAAAGGATAGAACTGACCCTATTACCTTCCTTGTATACCGTAGGCCCAAGAAATAGCAGACTAAACCGTGCCCAAAGCCTCACTAGTGGTATAAAGGAAGACTATTATTATTAAGTTTACCCTATACCAATAAATTCGATTATTAAAATCACCACAGAGGCATAACTTTCAACAATGAATAATATTTTATTTCTTATATTAAATTTTGGTTTTACTTTTAAAACCCTTCGATGGCCGTTAGGATTTTGGTGAATACGCGGATGGCCGAAACGGGTCTGAAATGACCCGTGATACACTTACTTAGATCTTGTTCTCCCACAGGCTGTAGTTCTTTGGGAATAAAAAACTATTCTGTATTAATCATTTTATTAGATTGTTTAACGCATGTTACATGTTTTCTGTGTAATTTTTTGTTCATGGTCTTTGCAAGTAAATCGAGAACACACGTCGCGTTTGTTGGTATAAATTTACATATACTACACAAAAACTGCAACTTTCATGTTTACAACTGCTGGTAGTTGATAGGAAACTACTTTTTGTAATATTCCTTCCACATGTTTTAATTAACTTGATCACGTTTCTCTGAAACCCTCTTCCGTCGTCTTGATTTTTGTTGCCCTTTGCTTTATATTTTCTGCCACAAGTTGTTTCCCTAGGTGTTCAATAAATAATTTTCTCTTAGCCTTCATAGACGTACTGTCTTTCCATCCTGGATACTTTGTTTATGATATAACTAAAGCATTGTATGCAGCTATATTTATAAAATTAAAAAATAGCGTAAGAGGCCATTGCGTATACTGTGTTCATGATGCATGGTGGAAAGCAAAATAACACATTTTTTTCGACTATGCTATTATGGTAACACAGAACACAGAAAAACATAGAAATAAGAATGAGAAAAGGTACAAAGAAGTAAACAAAATCATTAAGAATAAGATTAAAGAAGCAAAAGAATCATGGCTACAAGATCAATGCATAGAAATAGAATCCCTAAAACAGAAGCATGACACTTTTAACCTACATAAAAAGAACAGAAACTTAACGGGAGGAAACGGATCACGAAATCATAACTTAATACTAGACGAGTACAACAATCCGCTCTACAAAAATGAGAGAATACTTGAGAGATAAAGGCAATACATGGAAGAATTATTCAAGGAAAAGCAAGAGACAGAAGTTAGTATTTCTGGATGTTCAGGACCAGAAATAACGCTCAGTGAAGTAACATATGCAATAAAAAGACTAAAAACCAACAAAGCACCTGGACCTGATAACATACAAGCTGAAATATTGAAACTATTTGAAAACAACTAACTCAAACTCCTAACGACTCTACTGAACAAAATCTATGAAACTGCAGCATTTCCTACAGATTGGCTAGTTTCTACCTTCATCCCTCTCCCCAAAAAGGCAAATACCATTAGGTGCTCTGATTACAGAATTATAAGCTTAATGAGCTATGCACTCAAAATCCTTCTTTCTGTTATTCACTCTCGCATATATAGAAAACTTGAAGAAAACATTAGCAGTGTTCAGTTTACTATTTTCCATACAAGTATTGATATAAAGAGCTCGAGACGTAAATTGCGAAGTCTACTCATGCTTTACAGACTTTGAAAAAGCACTTGACAAGGTGAAACATCAAAAATTATTTCAGATCCTGAAAGAATCTAGTATTGATGACAAAGATTTACGCCTAATTAAAAATTTATACTTACAGCAAAGGGTAACTGTACGAGTAGACAACGAAACGTCACACGAATTCCACAACCAAGGTATTGATGGTTTAAGAGAAGGTATAAAAATCAATGGTGAAATCATAAACAATTTAAGATATGCGGACGATACGGTTTTAATTGCTGATAATGTGGAGGATCTGCAAACATTAATAGACCGTGTAGTGGAAGCCTGTGGCAGATATGGCATGAAATTAAACTGTAAGAAGACCAAAATTTTTGTAGTAAGTAAAAACGACGTAATACAGCTCCAATTTATAGCTAATAATGAACCCTTGAAAATAATCGACAAAATTATATACCTTGGATGCAGCCTAAATAAGGAATGGGACCACTCACAGTAAAGTACTGGAGTGGTCCCTAGTCCATACAGAGTACTAAAGATCTGGAAATTATGCGTATCGAAAAAATCAGAACAATGACATACTTAGGGCAATGAGAAGTATGAACTAATTCAACTAATTTTAAAAGGCAAGATAGAAGGCAAAACATCTCAAGTCCATATTTAGGTCCATACATCTATTTGTCAACAAAGTTGTATGGACCAACATGATTGACAACATCCACAGAGGATAGACACCAAAAGAAGAAGATTATGGTAACGGATTTACTAAAAAGAATTTAACCATCAAATTGGAGCAGCAGAAATTTTTTGCATCGTAAAGAGCCTAAATTTTAATTATATATTTACCAAGTTTCTTGAAAATATAAACTTTGAATGGACAAAAATAGAAAGCAAATATCAGAAACTTCTCTCAGAGGTGCAAGTTTATTGCTCTGCTTTCTTTCTGGCCTGGTCGAAACAAATATATATTTAAACTTCCCATATATGACCAACAATAGTACATTCAGGATGGAATTCTACCTGCTTTCATTTTAGCTGTTAGAAATGCTCTAAATGATACATTTTTCAGTGATGGTTTGGCAGATAAAATTAACTTGAATATCGTCTACTATATTTAAAGTTCCAAGCAAAAGAGAACTTAAAAAACCAAATTCTGTGCAGTAAAAGCTAGAAGAAAACATGGATGAACGATAGAAGAAATACTAAAGCTCAGTAATTACTAAAGTTAGAAGTAAATAAAAAATCGATTACAAGAGAATCCGCGCAATAATTACGCGGAAGATAAGGTATGAGAAACTACAATATCATGAAAAAGAATGTAATAACTTGGAAAATTGTGGAAAGAAACATGACGTCGACTTGCTCTCGCAGCGTTGCCAAAATTTTCAAATAGTAAGTTTGGTTTACAGTTTGACCCTCTGGAACCCATTCAGTCATCACGATGCCGTTAATGTCAAAAAATAAACGATTAGATAAACGGCTTAAATTTTGATTTTGACATCCTTGCCTTTTTCATTCTTGGCGATGCAGGAGTTTTCCAGTGCATGGATTGTCGCTTAGTTTCAACATCGTATTTGAATATCTAGGTTTCATCGCAAGTGATGATGTTTTCCATTAATTCAGGCTCTCCATGTAACCTCTCAAGAAAATCTTAGCAGATCTGTTGAGGGACGAGCTTTTGGTCAGGGGTCAAATTTTTTGGAATCAACTTCGCACATACTTTCTTCATGTTCAATTCGTCATGTAAAATTTTTCTGATAGTTTCTTTATCGGCGTTTACAGTCTCAGCCATCATCCGAATGCTCATACGACAATCTCCGCGAACAATTTCATTTATTTTGGTCACTGTTTGCGGAGTTGAAACAGAGATAGGTCGACCTGGACGTAGATTATCTTCGACGCTCTCTTGGCCTTCAGAAAACCGTTTATACCATTCTAAAACCGTTTATACCGTTTCAACAAATTATAGCACTAAGTCGGAGTTTTTTTTTAATTTAACGAGAAATTTTACATTAATCCGTTGCTCATGTTTTTCGTCACAAATTGTTATCGGCACGAGAAAAAACACGTTCTTTTCTAACCTCTACAGAAAAAATACTACTACAGCGACAAAAACTTATTTTCGTACTAAAAGAGTAGACACTTCCAGCTATCCAACGCTGCTTTCGTTCAATGCAGTCTCGTTATTTAATAGCCAGACATCGTATAATCTGATAATAGATGAAACAATAAAAAGTAAAAAAAATGATATAAAATGGGAGAAAAGGAAATACAGATAATATGTTACGCCGATGACGCCATAATAATGGCGGAAAACGAAGATGAAGACTAAGGCTAATAGAGTAGCAAGATGCCTTAACAATACATATGGCGAAACAAATACCTCACAGTGAAAAAGAAAACTACGATATACGAAGAGGTGGATACGGCCACAACACATGTGGAAAAAAGAAAATAAACATGTGGAAAAAAAGAAGAAAGTAAAATAAAATTAAAATACAGAAAGAATGACAGACAACAGAACAATAAAAATAGCAAGAGCAGTTCGCTTATTGGAAAAAGGGCAATAGAACGCCCGATAAAAGGTGCTCCGACAACATTAGTTGAGACTAAAAACCGAAATAAAACATCAACAAAGCGGGAAGAGTCTGTCGTTGATTTAATTCTATCAAATCTCTCCCTTTTATCTATTTAATTTTAAAGGTAAAACATTGTGTGTAATATCTTAAGATACATTATAAAGTGAACGAAATGACACAAATCTAAAGTTAACGAAATATCATTATTATAAACAACTACACTGAAAAATCATTATTCCAAGTAGATATTAGCTAAAAAGAGCAAATAGCATAACAAAGCATAATTACGCTGTAACCTAGTAAAAGGCACCAAAACTTTGAAGACGGAATAAACTCTAATTTAAAACTCTGAAAATGGTACACAACAAAAGTCTTGGAAGAAGAAGGATACTTGTTTCAGGCGATTTCTTCTCTATTCACCTTTAAACTGCCAATATTGTAATGTTTCACTTCCCCTTTGTTTGCCACTGTTATAGAAGTTTTTTTTTTTAATCATTCGATTAATTCTGCTGATGCATCGAACATCTTTTAATTCGTTTAACATTTACATTACTGTGGTAGCTAAGAATAGCGTAAATTTAACAGTACTTATTCAATATTAAATTAGCAAACCTTTGAACTATGTACACATATCGTTATTGTATACTAAATTAAAATGGTTAGCATAACTTTTACAATTTGTTTTTTAAAATAAGGTTGAAGCGACCTTAAAACAAATGAAAAGTGGAAAAGTATGTACTTCCTTTTTGCGTGTATCGAATTAATATTATCCACACTATTCAACGTATCACTATTAGTTTGATTAATTGTTGTAATGGTAAATTTAATTAGACAATACTCACCTTTTACCTCCTAATAGTATTAATAAATTTATAGATTGATAACTTTACTTGGCTACTCGATAATATAAATATAAACAGTCGCATTTTATTGCTGCCTCTAGGTAGACAACCAGTTATACAAATCACTGTAGTCAGAGTTAGCGGTATGCCGGCCACGGTAAATTCAATACAACGTTAAGATGCAAAACTGTTGGAAAAATGAGAAAATAAGAAAAACACTCGTATAAATTAAATTATTAAATTAACGAAACAAAATTTTATAGAAGGATAAATTTATTGTAAAAATAGGTACTGTTTATAAACATTTCGCAACATACCAGACTATTAAACGTATCAAATACAGATAAGTAGGTACATCGATAATTTATTAACAATATCTCCAAATAGTGTAATTTCAATGCAAGGTCAAGATGCAAACCTAATTAAATCTATTAAATCTTTTAACAGTAGTAGTGATTTCTTTATTCTTGTGATCTTTAATGAATCAGTTTGTAATATTTGTTGGTAGGTATAAGTATAAAACATAGTGCCCAAAACTAGAGAAATACTCTTTTAATATATATATATATATATATATATATATATATATATATACATATTACTACTACACTACTGTAGGTAATTATACTTTTAATGATTGTATTATATATCTTGTGCTTGTTATTATTAGATATTGATTAATCCTAAAGGATACTATTGAGAAGAAAAATGCTCTTCTTGCTTGGTTGTTTTTCTCGTCGTCTACGTTGCCTTCTTTTGTGATGATCATTCCTAAATATTTATTTATTTTGCAATGTTTAATAACTTCTCCATCTTCCAATATGAGGTCCTGTTGTTTCCCTCCGATACACATATACTCGGTTTTTTGGATATTGTCACTAGTTGATCATCTGCAAATGACAAAGTGTATATGTTATTGTTGTTAATCGGCATTCCCATATTTCTACATTTGCGCTTCCACAGTTTTAGAGCCGGTTCTAGATAAACTTTAAATAATTTCGGGGACAGAAGCAGCCCTGCTTATAGCCTTTATTCATTTGGAATCCACTTGACAGATTATTTCCAACCTTTACCTTTGAGTTAGCATTAGCGTACAGTTCCTTCGTCGCATTTATTAAATTCATGCTTATGTTTGTTTTCTCTAACGCTTCCCATAATTTATAATGTGGTACGCTATCATAAGCCTTTCGTAGGTTTACATACAATAAATGTACTTCTTGATTAACGGCTATTTTCTTTTCAATAATCTGTGTAATGCAAAACAAATGGTCAACAGTAGATCTACTACCTGCCCTAAATCCTGCCTGTTCCTCAGCCTCTAAGTCTTTATATTCGCTTTCTATTCGGTTTTTAATTACTTTTCTGTATATTCTACTGACCGAGTTTGTCACGGCAATGCCTCTGTAATTGTCACATTCATCTCTTCTGCCTTTTTTGTGTATAGTGGATATGAATGATGTCTTCCACTCCTCTGGGGTTGTCATTTCATTAATGCAGTTTTGGAACAGTTTTGCTAAACTTGTATATAGTTTGGTTGTACCGTGTTTAATTAACTCTGCAGGGATGTTACCTGGACCCGGTGCTTTGTTATTTTTTAAAAATCTACATACATCTTCCACTTTTTTCGTTGTTATTCGTATGGGCGAAGTTAAAATATTTATATTTTGTGTTTCATTGCTGTCTTTAAATTGTGGTCTATCTTCCCTTAGGAGTTTCTCAAAATATTGGTCCCAGTTATCCATTTTTATTGTTGACACTATGACTCTTTTCTTATCTTCTCGTAAAGATCTTGTCAGTTATGCAGACGACCCAATACTCGTTGCGAACAGCAGAGAAGAGGTAAGAGGCAATTTTGGTTGATCGCGGGAGGTATGGAATGGCTGTGAAGTGTGAACAAAAAAACAACAAAAATCGTGATTGTCAGTAAGAACAAGATTGAAGACGAAACAATCTATGTTAAAGGAAAAGTTTTAGAGAAAGTATTCAGATACAATTGTAGTGAGTGATCAAATAATTATAATATCTCCAAAAAAGCTGTGTTTTTTGGTGTTTAACTGCATAAAACTGCATATAAGCGTCTAATGATGTGAGTATAACATAAAAATAAAGCAGAAACACGTTCTTTTACAAAATTTTGAAAAATGTTTCTCTTTGACCTTAAATAAACCTTAAATAATAATTTTTTGTTAAATATTTGGTGTGACCTCCTTTAGCTTTGATGATAGCTCCTTGATTCTTCTTGGCATGCTCTATGTCTTCTTTTATTTTATCGTCTCTATGTCAGCTGGCAATGAGTCTCTCAATTAACTGCTGCTTATTTGTGACAATTTCTCAGACAATCCTCCTCTTCATGGGCTTCTATAGATTTTCAATCGGGTTTAGGTCTGGGGAATTACCTGGCCACTTCAGTACATTATTGTTCTTTTTTTTTCAGGTACGATGTTACTGTTTTTGCTATATGGCACGGTGCTGAATCGTGCATGAAGGTATAATCTTCCGATTCGCCAAACCAGTCTTTAATTTGCGGCATTAGCTTTTTTTGCAGAACTTCAATATACTGATATTGGTTCATCATTTTCTTCACATTGTACAGCCTCCCTATGCCCTTGCTACTGATCACAGGTCATACCATGATATCGCTATGCTTTACTCGCTTCACTATGCAATCCTTGTAATATTTTTCACCCACCCGTCTTCGGACGAAGGTCGACTTGTCCATGAGCATTTCCACTGTAGACTAATCGGAGAAACAAAGCTGTGAATAAAAAAAAATATAAGATATTTTTTAGAATAAAACCATTGGTTATACGGATGTTAGCTTTAGTAGTGATGTAGTTTACCTTATTCCAATACTCAATTGTCCAATTTTGGTGTTATTTGGCCTATATTAGTATTTTTTTCGTCAAAGCGACGGTCAACTTTAGTTTTTTGGCGGGGCGACATGATTTGAAACCTTGCTCCAGAAACTGGCATCCCAGTCTTCCGAATAAGTCCCGTGAGAATTTTTTGTGGTTTCTTTCTGTTGTTTACGAAGATATCTCTCATGTGTTTTTTCGTCTCTGGGTAAAGTGACCACCTTTCGACCACATTTTTGAGCACGTTCATAAGTCAGGGGTTTCTTGGTATCAATTTTTTTATATTGCTCACTGTTGCTTGCGCTAATTGGCACTGTTGAGCTATCCAACGTTATAAAAGCTTTTTATTTCATAAAAGTATCTTTATCTGCACTATTTTAGTTTCAGGGATGTTTTTAGCCTTACCCATTAGGATTTTATTCTTAAAAATAGATATTTTTTGAAAATGCGTTTAAAATTAAAACTGATTTTTTTTCACTTAAAATTACTACTAATACATTATTAAAACATACTATATCGATAAAACGATATTAATATTTCAAAAACAAAATAAAAACAGACAAATTCAATTCTAACCTACAAGCGCAAATTCACCACAATGTGTATGTTGTGATATAATTTGACACGAATGACAGTTCTAGAGCTGTCAATGTCAAAAAAGTAAAGTTATTATACTCCATTCGCTTAGCTCGGGCATATTTTGACAGATTCATTGTCGGAAACCTACAACACAACAATTCCTACTTCTCAGTATTAATAGCTCAAGTGTACTAGGTACTATTGCAGACTTCTTTCGTTGAAAGAAGAAGAATTATTCTAAATAGTGGAAGTGTATACTAAACCCATAAAATATTGGGTAGTATATATTTAAAAAATATATTTCAGTTGTTATAATTTAACATAACTATTTATTATATGGTGCAAATAAATAAATAATTATTATTGTCGGTAATTCGTAAAGTTCTATTTTATTTACTATTTAGTTTGTTTACTATTAATATTGGCTATGAGTATGTGTGCTTAGTTGTATAGTACTTTCCAGCCACTTCTAGTCTGTCAAAAGTAACTAACTTCGCAAAAAAATAATTACTAAATCCATTAGACAGTTCGGACTGGGAATAGCGAACTGAGTATAGTGACAAAACATATTGGCCTACCTTAATTTTGTAACAGCATAATATTTTACTATAAAACTTATCAAAAAATATAATAAAACAAATGTGAAAAACTTTTTGGGACTGATCGCAATAATTTGATCACCTACTGTACTTAAGATGTAAGCTAAATGAACAATGGGACAGCAACCTTGAAATAAAACGTCGCAAGATAATCAGAAGCGCTTTCAATAGGTGTCAATATTATGCAATGGAAAATTGGGAATAGAAATTGAAACTAAAGTATTAAGATGCTACGTATTCTTTGCCCTTTTATGTGAAGTTGAAGCCTGGACAATAACGGACGCAACTGAAAAAGACTTGCCAGCTTTGAGCTGTGGTGTTATCAAAGAATTTGGAAGATATTATGGAAACAACACATAACAAATACGGAAATATTAAGAAAGATAAAAAAAAAGAAATACTCAACACTATAAAGAAAAGAAAAATGAGCTACTTTGGTCACATACTAAGAAATGAAAAATATGAGTTGATCCTATTGGTTATACAAGCAAAAGTGGAAGGAAAAAGAGGACCGGGGAGACGACGCACATCCTGGTTGAAGAATTTAATGCAGTGGAGTGGAAAAACAACAATAGAACTCTTCAGAACAAACAGTATAATATTAGTAAGCAGACTTGCAATAAAAAATACATAACTCCTGAAATTAAGTAATGTAATGTTAATTTGCCTATTGGCAAATTATAACAAAACTAAAGCAGGCCACGTAGAACTCTTACAACAATCGAAATTAAAATTTTATGATCAATTGATAAGTAATTCAAATAATAAAAATAATACATCCTGAATACAATTAAGTTAAAGGAACCATTAGTTGACAGTGATCCAGTAGTTGACAATATAAGTTTCGTTTTTACAAAATAAGCTAAATTTTATTATTAGAATCCAGAAATCTACAGTTGAAAATAGTGGGGCCATCTATCTGTTCATCCCACAAGTTAAAACTTCCTACCTTTAGCAAATTCAATATAGCAGCAAATGGCAGTTGGTCAGTTTTGTGTTGTGGATAAAATTAGTATTTTTTAAAGAAAAGTATTTAGAAGGTTAGTATTTTTGCACAACATATGGCATGTTTATTTGTTTGTATTAAATTATTGTAAAACCCCAATGTATATTGCAAGCTATAAGCAAACTCAAAATATGCTTAAAAAGTAGCTATCCCATTGTGTACAATATTGTACATGACATCCATGTAAAGTAGTTGACATGGATGTCAACTACTAGCCAAATTATTGTGAACGTTATTTGTCCATAAAAACGCTTTACAAGCTTTCTCAATGCGTGTTGTTTTTTCTAAAATATTCTCAAGATGATATTTCAAACTGTACCAGTAGATGACAGCATGTCATTTACTAGATCATATGACTGTTAACTACTGGTGTTTCTTTATTTCAGATATTTTATGATGCCTCCAACCAAAGTAAATATGTTTTGTTATTCTGAAGAGCAAATGGTTCTTCTAGCTCCATTGTTTTTAGCTTCTCTTGAAGCTTAAAACAATGGAGTACCCACAACCCCAGAAGTACATTAATTAATAGAATTAATAAAAGCGTGTCAAAATTTAGACAAATGGGCCCAGATTCCATTTTGACGAAGGAAGAAGAAAAAATATTGTCCTTTGGATTTTCACAATTTCAAAAGCTGGGTTTCCAATTGGTAAAAAAGCTTTACTTACCAGCGTCCAACACTTAATACAAGAACTGTAAAGAAAGAACCCTTTTAAATCAAATAGACCTGGGCGGAAATGGTACTATAGTTTTTTGAAACGAAATTTGGAAGTATCTACAAGGACTGCTCAAAATTTAACAATAAGCAGAGCTTAAGTAACTAAGAAAAGTGTATTAAATTGGTTTCAAGAAATTAAAACTTATGTAACAGAACATATAAACAAGTTTTGAATGATCCCTCACGAGTGTTTAATGGAGATGAGTCTGCATTCTTTCTTAATCCAAAAGGTAGTAAAGTCTTGGTAAAGAAAGGCGATAAAACTGTATATCAGCAGGTCAACAGTGATGACAAAGAATGCCTTACAGTTTTAATAACTGGAAACGCAGCTGGAACGATGGCACCTCCAATGATATTGTTCCGTAACGAACGAATTCCAAGAGACTTAGCTGTTAGTGTTCCTGAATGGTGGGGTATTGGGAAGAGCGAAACTGGTTGGATGACCGGAGAGACCGAATACGTCACAAATGCCTTTCTATCCATGGTTGTTAAATGCCGGTATTACTTTGCTAATGATTCTTTTCATAGATCAAATCATCATTTCAATTCTGTGAAAGTAAGGGAATAATTTTGATTGCCTTATTTCCAAATGCCACTTATCTCATTCAGCCTATGGATATAGCTGTGTTTCGTACTCTTAAGGATGGTTGGAAAAATAAAGTTGCAGCAATGGAAATTAACCAATTATGCTGCTTATGTGTTAAAAAGATTTACTTTTCTCCCTTACTTGTCGAACTACTGGAAGAAAGAATGACACCAACTGTACTTCAAAATGCATTTCGAAAATCTAGCCTTGTTCCTTGGAATCCAAATGCTGTTAAACTAATAAACACTGAGTTACATACATCTGATATACCCAACCATTGCAACGCTGCGGCAAGTCAAAAAATCAAAGTGTTAGAAGTTGGCCTAAAATTCTTAGAAGATAATATTGATAAGGAGAAAATTGCAATATTTAAAAATAGAGATGAATGGGATGGAGACATACGTGATCATTCTTTGTTTTATTCTTTTTTAAAGAAAAAATGTCTGAATTAAACGTTCTTAAATCCCAAATAATAAAAATGGAGATTAAAAAACAAAAAATCCAAATGAAAATTTGAGGGAAGAGACTGAAGTACCTTCTGAATCTAATTTTCCTCTAGAGGAGCCAAATATTGGTAATGAGTTATTTAAAGCACTCTCATCTCCTGTTAACTCACCAACTAAAACAACAAAATATTTTACACCTAAAAGAAGTCAAACAGAAGCCCTGCAATTGAGACAAACTTCGACGTTATCATATGTGGTTCCATCTCCATTTAAAAGAGCTCAATTTTGGCCTGAGCCCAAACAGTCAAAGCAATTAAAACGAACTAAGAAGGAAAAAGTACCTTCAGTTATTACTGCAAAACAATGGCAAGAATATCACGAGAAAAAGCAAATGGAAAAAACAGTACAAGAGGAAAATAAAAAGCTAAGGGCGGAGGAAAAAAAACGAAAAAAAGAAGAACGAGAAAAAATAAAAAAAGAAAAAGAAAAAAAAGTGCAACTTCTCGGAGATAAACGAAAAACGCACAAAAGAAAAGTATTTATTTCTTCAGATTCAAAGACTTGTGAAGAATAGCAAGAGTCTGGTGATAGCCTTGATGATATCAGTTTTATGTGGACTGGTACAAACAATATTAAACAAAAAGATAAAGTGTGTGACACAGAAAAAGATACAAATTTAAATTTTAAAATTGAAGAACGTAATACAGACTCGACGACTGAAAATATACCTAACAATGGACAAAACTCCACACAAGTGTATAAAGAAGGTGACAACATTCTTGTGTCATTTCCAGGCAAAAAGAAAAAATATAAATTTGTGTGTGTTATACAAGAAGTGTGAAACAATGATGAAGTTGAAGTTGTAGATCTGACGGCTTGTAATGAAACAAAAACCGTATTTAAGTTGAATGAGAAGACATAAGTTTCATTAATTTTTCCCAAATCCTTGAGAAGTTAGAATTTCGCAATGTAACTTGTGCTGGAGATCAATTAAAATATGAATTTAAGGAAAAGCTTGTTGGATTAGTTGATGGATAGTTAAAATATCGTCAATTACTGGATCCTGTAGGTGTCAACTCCCGGAATTTTGAAAATATTAAATGTCATCTACTGTTAATTTGCAACCTCTAAGAAAATCTAACATTTTTGTTTAATATTACATTTTGTAAATAGTTTCAGTTAGTTTCATATTTTACAAACATTAATAACTATCGTGAGATATAGTTAATAAAAATATATAAATCTGTAACTGTTTTATTGCCAGATTTGTATATATTTTTTCTTAAGCTGTCAACTACTGGTTCCGTTACCTTATAAGAGCTTATTGCTAGTCAAATGTTATTATACTGTGGAAGAGTTTGTTTCGGACATAAAGATCACCTAAATGTTGTAATGTTTATATAATTTATAAATTTACTATTTTCGTTGGAGATAAGCCACAATTTTACTTTGTTTATTTGACGTTTCGATTTGCACTTCGCAAATCATTCTCAAAATACAAAACATTGTTTTATATTTTAAGAACGATTTACGAAGTGGAAAATGAAACGTCAGATAAATTTATTTTAAAGTAAAATTGTGACTTATTCCCAAAAAATAGTAAATTGCACACATGAAAATAGTCTCATCAAAATTTATTAGTTAGGTAATTTATAAATGTTTTAATTTTATTTGTCTGTAAAACGAATGACTTGCCCTATATATTGCATATGTCTCAAAAAATAAATAAATATTATCATTATTAAATACTTCTCTACTAACAAACGTTTAGAATATCTTCTTTTCCAAGTCTGTTAAAAACAATTTAAACAACACGATGCAGTCGGATAAGGTAATATAGGAACTGCTGCCATTAAATACATCTTCGTTCAATATCATAAATAATTCTGCTAACAAATTTCCTCTCACATAATATTCACTTTTATAGAAACCGAAAGTAGGTTTCGGTCGACATTCCTGAAGAACCGCGCCTGCTTCGGTCTTAATACACCATTTTTATACAAAATGAATCTATAAGGATTCTAGTATCGGTGATTTATGGTTCCCACACACGCAAATAACGCAACAATGCTCTTTCAACGGCTGTATTAGATAAATGTTAACATTGTTTCCAGTTGTTTCAAGTACCCAGTACGAGTACCAACAAGATCGGATTTACATAAAATGCATAGAATAAGTTGAACAGGTGCGGTAAGGCGGCGATAGACTAAAAATAAACGGAGTTTTGTTATTTTATTAGGTTATGGCTGGATGATCTTGTTTGCCATTGAAATGTTCTAGATAACTAGACGATGGCCACTGTGATTCCACCGCCACTTAGATTAAAATTTAATATAATGAACATCCTTTTGAAAAATATACATACAGGGTGAGTTTTTAGTCCGACATCGGTCGATAATTCGATTATGGTATAGAATATCCAAAAAACTTCTTTAGAAAAAATGTAGGCAATAATATTCTACATACTTGGAAAATATGTTTAATTCTGCAGTGTGATGAATAACTACGTGGTATAGCGAACATCATCATCATCATCATCATCATTTGACTCTACAACTCTATGTGAGTCTTGGTCGCGTTAAATATTTTCCCTCCATTGTTGTCGGTCCTGAGCAGCTATTTTCCATTGCTGTATTTCCATTTTGCGTAGATCACTGGCTACTGCGTCCTTCCATCTCTTTCTTGGGCGACCAACTGACCTTCTGCCTTCGGGCCTTTCCCAGAATGTGGTGTTCAGGAGTCTTTCGTCACTCGATCTTAGTACGTGGCCCGCCCATCTTATTCGGTTTGCTTAAATGTAGCGTACTATGTTTTCATCTTCATATACTGTCTGGAGTTCATCATTGTGTCTTCTTCTCCATTCTCCTGTTGTCTCTTCTTTGCAAGGTCCATAGATAGTCCGCAGTATCTTTCTTTCCAGTACCAGTAATTTTGTCGTTTCCCGCTGGTTCAGAGTCCATGTCTCGTTTCCATACGTTAATGTGGGACGAATTATTGTCTTGTACACTCTTATTTTTGCTGGTATTGAGAGTATTTTTGATTAAAGTACGGTCATTAATGAGTAATATGCCCTGTTTCCTGCAATGATCCTGGCTGCCACGTCCTTTTCATATTTATTTTCAGATGTTATGATCGCTCCCAGGTACTTAAATTCTTTGATGACTTCAAAGTTGTATTTATTGATTGTTACGTTTTGTCTAACCCTTGGTCTTGGGTCTTCGTAGCCACCATGTACTTGGTCTTGTCCTAGTTGACTCTTAGACCAACTTCCTTGGCTCCGTTTTCGAATAGGGTGAAAACTTCTTTTGCATCTCTGGTGGATTATGCAATTGTGTCCATGTCATCCGCAAACGCCAATAGTATTTTTGATCCTTGGGCGGCAAATCAGTTTGTCAGTTATGGTTGAGCTTTCCTTACCGCATGTTCCAGTGCAAAATAAATAGCAGGGGGGCGAGAGGATCTCCTTGTTTAAGCCCGGTGTCAATGAGGAATTTCTCCGACGTGGTACTGTCTTTGTTGCCCTGTCGGGGCGCCTTTTGTCAATGGTCTCAGCAGCAAGTGCAAAGAGACCGATTTTTTTTTTATTATGTGCTTGTTGGAGATAAGGCTACATTTCACAAAAATGGAATGGAGAATCGGCATAATTTTCATTACCACGCATTAAGCAATCCCTATTTTGTTACCACTCATAGTCAAAATAGATGGTCTATAAATGTTTGGGGTGGTATTGTTGGCGTATATGTGATTGGCCCACATTTTTTTGACGTGAATGGTGCTATATATCTGGATTTTCTAAATAATTTTCATTGTAGTTCGAGTCTGTTGATAAGTTCAAATTATTATGTAAATAAGTAGGTGTTATTTAAATGTAATAATTGTAAACTATAACTCGAATAAATTCGAATAATTGGATGTTTAAAAAACTTGCAGTAAATATTAATAGTTCAACATATAAAAATCAAGTATGCAAACAAGCAATTTAATTAAACCCAGCCTGAGAGACTTGTACACCCCTTGAAATGACATTCGGGTGTTACAATTCATTGCAGCGAGGTGTATTAATTATTGTAAAAACAGGAATCACTCCACCGCGCTCCAGTACTCCAGACCATTTCTTTCCCCCCTATAGCGCTCTGATGCGCTATAGGGGTACAACTATCAGCCAAATGCTCGTCATGTGGGAGTCCTGAGTCCTCAGTAGTTCCCTAACCGATCAATGTAGGCTAGCGTTAGGCGCTTTATTCCTGCTAATTTCGCGTGACTTATCTGCGAATATGAATTGCTTGCTCGGGTCTTAAGTCTCTGCTCCAAGCTACGCCCAGTTCTGCGACTTGGTGCTCAAGGATTCGGGCCTTTCGTGCCCGGTTTTTTTTGGTTTTTGTTGGCTTTAAATTTAATAACCATTTATTTATTTTCTGCTTCTGAAGAGGGCAGCGGCCTCTTGTCCTTTGTTTGTATTATTTTTTATAGTTTTAGAAATTTTTTGAAAAAAAAATTTTGGACAAAAAGGGAAATTATTAAAAAATATGCAATTTTAATTACAATTGTTGTGGTTTTTCGCAGAAAAATATAGTAATCGATATAAAATGTTATTTGCAAATTACACCACGGTCGTTGGATAAACGAGTTCTCTAAAATATTAGCAATAGATCTTTATCTATCATAAATAACATAGTACCCTCATTGTATGATATACAAATGATATGTAATTACATATCTTCAGTACCATATTTCAACAATAATTGTTACATAATCTAAACTTTCTTCGCCTCTAGTTCCAGCATAATTTATTTGTTAAACTCAATATTATTGTGACTGTAGAAACAAGATGAGAGTATAATAGATCTAAATGTTCATCTGAATTATAAATCATGAAATAATATATGGTTGTTGGAAAATAACAATTACGAAATTTTCGACATGATGAATTATACAGGGTGTCAATTATTTTGATATTAGCGAAAACTTGATAGCTGGGATAAAAAAACACACATAATACTTTCTTTCAAAGAAGGTTTTCTATTCACTATTTTTTTTCTACCGAAAAGGACCTGACAAGTTCTTTGGGATAACCTTTTCGTCAAAAAATAAATCTTTAACAGCAAGAGTAGATAAACTGTTTAAACTTTTTTTTATTCAATAAAATTTAAAAATTCAAACACATTAAGGATTAAAACTGAAATTTTACAATTAACATTATTAGAAATATCTATTTTTGGAGCATCACAACTTGTACTCGTTTGCTTAAACACTTGATTCGAGGTACTGGATTGATTTTCTGGCCCGCCAAGTATACACTTGAATACAGCAATCTTATTTCTTATTGACTTTTTAAATAAAAATATATTATAATTTTTGTGCTAAAAATTACAATTTTCTTTGAAATTCTATTTTTCACTTGAACTTGAAGTCTTGCTATAGAAAAAATGTTGTATTGCACACGACCATAAAATCGCATTATATTCTCGAGCATAATTAGCGTCTCGACTGACGTCTCGACGACGCTAAAAAACGCTCTCGAAGATAAAGTACAATTTTATCGTCTTGTACAATAAATAACTATTATACCATACCGTATTTTATTGTAATTTAATAAAACAATAGTTTGAAAAGCCTTTCAAATGACAAAACGTGAAAAAAAAGTCAAATAACAAAGTTTTTGTTTTTTTAAAATCCACAAGGAAAATGAAATTCCTGTAGTGGGCTGTATACCTTGAATTATAAAAACTCTTATTTAAAAAAACCTTTATACAGGGTAAATATATTCTAAAAATGCCCTTTCGAGTTACATCGCAGACCGTTTTTGGACTAATAAGTCATCATTTATACATATTATGCTAATAAATTTAAATGATGTTTTGTAGCATTTTCGTTTCACCCCCTAGGTATATAATGAAAGACCAAAAAATATTTTTGATCTTTTTGCGTCTCAGAGATTGATAATATAAACATTTTAAGTCGATTTTTTTCACGAAATTCGGTGAAAACTTACCTTTTTTATGTCCTAAAAACGCTGTATATTTTTTATTTAAAATATTTATTTTTGCCGCTCATTTTGATTTGATATCGAAAAAGTAGCCCAATTTTCAATAGAAAAATTCCACGTTAAAATACCTACTTTTTGACGTGACAACGTCTTAAATTAGGTTGTGGCTCGGAGTCATTCATGAAAAAGTGTAACGCCCGCTCACGTCTGTTACGATGAGTCACCGAACGAGAGAGAGGCCCGCCGGACCGGCGAATGCCTTGCGTCTCTCTCCCACTCAAACATGATCGGTCCGCTGCGCGCGCAGCACTAGAGAATTAGGCGCGTTGAATCGGTGCGTGCTTGTGTATCTGTCTTTCTCGAGCGTTCTTGGCGTTCAAGACACATTACAGCAGAAACACTTCCTTTCATTTCATATTTCTCCTATCATCGTCCTATCCTCAACAAAATCACTCAAATAGAAATTAGTTAAGTTTAAGTTTACATGTTTACAATGTTTTAGTAAACAAAATATATTTCTATAGTTAAAATTTGTGCAATTCTTATTTTCATTCAATTCCTTGTTCCTATTGTGCAATTTAATAATATTCATATCAATAAATATTCTACCGAGAAAAAGACGTTGTCACGTAAAATCTTCGCCCGTAAAACCGACTTTACAGGCAACCGATTTTTTTTTTAAAGAGTTGATATGATTTTTGTTTTTTAAAACCTCAACTTTCTGATAAAAAAATTATAGATTACTACCTACTGCAAATTTTCTCAGAAAATTTAAAAAACAAAAAAAACTCGAATTCGAACAATTTGTGTTAATCAATATTGAAAATTTTGAGCTATTTTTCAGCGACCCCTTTTTCTTTCAGTTCGTTCTTTATAAAAAGTAGGCACATTTCTCAAACGAACTGAAATGTTTTTACCGAAATCATTTAATTTGTTTCGTTTTTTAATTTTGTTATCCCTTTTATCGTTATTTTGAACAGATCGAATTTCTTCAATTGAAATATTACCGAAAAACCCACTGCAGAAAAAGCTGTGATATTGAAAACTAAATGAAAGATCGTGTTATTTCTTTTTCTTTCTTTGTTTTTATCTGTCTTTAACTGAAGTTTTTTGAAAAAACTTTCTATTCCAGAAGATATTCGCTACAACTAGAGGAGCAAATCAGAAATAGAAAGCAAAAGCAAAACGAATCAGCTAATAAATATATAGGCATTCAAACATTAGTTAGATGAAAAGATTATTTTTCAAAAAATTAAGAACTGGAACAAATATATAGAAATATGTTACCGGAATATAAACTTTATATTCGCCACCGAGACTTTGAAGATTTAACTGAATTTTCAAGACTTAGCCCAAGAATATGAAGCCATAGAAGACGAAAAGACCCGACTAAAGAGACTAAATAAACCGTTCCCTCTATGACGGTGACGCCTATGGGGGTATGAGGGATGGAATAGCCATCTGCAAGTGGTTGGCGTTAATGTGCTTATGTGATCCAAGAAGTGTTTATTATTTGATACAAAAACTTAGATAAAATACATACGGTATTAGTTTTGTTAGTTAGACTCTATTAGAGAGAGTCGTGTTATAACCTTCAATAAAGAAACACACATATTTGCAAATTCATATCGCCCTATAAGCCTACTCCCAATAATGTCAAAAGTATTAGAAAGGCTGCTATTACATAAAGTCGAGCAAGTTGTTCTCATAAACGAAATTATACCAGAACACCAATTCGGATTTAGACGTGAACACTCAACCATCCAACAATACCACAGAATAGTAAATATAATTAAAACAACTCTCGAAGAGAAAAAGTTTTGCTCTGGAGTGTTTCTAGATATACAACAGGCATTTGATAGAGTATGGCATGAAGGTCTATAAATTGAAATTACACCTACCAAACAGACCAACTATACTTTATACTAAAATCATATCTTACTGATCGTTACTTCCAAGTCAAAATTGAAGACAGCTACTCAAATTACCACATCATACAATCTGGCGTACCTCAGGGTAGCGTTTTGGACCCATTTCTGTATCTGATATTTACAGCAGACGTTCCAATCAGCAATGATACCTTCTTAGCTACATTTGCCGATGACACGGGAATCTTGGGGGTGGATATCGACCCTAATGTAGCATCACAAAAAGTACAAAATTATTTAGATCAATTACAAAATTGGCTTAAGCAATGGAAGATCAGTGTTAATGCTAGCAAATCAGTACAAATTACTTTTACAACAAGAAAATCCACATGTCCACAAGTTTATATTAATAATACTCCCATTCCTATAAAACCAGTTGTCAAATACTTGGGATTGCACCTGGATGAAAAACTTACATGGACAACGCACATTAAAACTAAACGGAAACAACTAGATCTTAAACTACAACATATGAACTGGCTATTTAACAAAAGGTCTCAGTTATCTCTTGAAAATAAACTGCTTCTGTACAAAGCTATACTTATACCAGTTTGGGCATATGGAATAGAACTATGGGGCTGTAGTAAACCTTCAAATACGAAGATACTTCAAACATTCCAATCCAAAATACTCCGTATGATAAGTAAAGCTCCATGGTATGTATCTAACCAAACACTTCACAATGATCTGGACATCTCATTACTTAAGGACATAATAAAGAATCACTCAATAAAATATAAAAATCGCACCACTGATCACAACAACGAACTGATAAATAACTTATTCACCTAACCACTTGCCGAAAGAAGATTGAAGAGGGTATGGCCAGAAGACCTACCGCAATAATACTTAGAGAACCGTCACTGGACTGTACCTAACTCACGTTAATTTACTTACAGACTATTTACTTATTACTCTGTGTATAGAGTAGATTGTAAACATGTAATGTAACAATAAAAAAAATCTGTCTTTAACTATGGAATGTAGCTATTAAAGTCTTATCATTATATTGAATTTGATAAGTTCGATGAATAAAGGCTGTTCATTGGTGTCAAGAATGTTCATCAACATAAATATGTTAAAGTTCAATTGTTTTGTATTTATTATTATTTTTTAATATTGTACTAAAATATCATTCGATTTTATTTTTGAGGTTATGTTAGGTTAAACATACTATTTATGAAAGAAAATAATAATTATTTTTAATTTAGAGCTGATTGATGCAGATGATCATTGAGGATAGAGTTCAAATTATGAACACGATAGAGAGTTTTTATAGACAACTATACAAAGAACAGCAATGTAACCGGAGTGGATCATTACCAAAGATAATCAATCAGGGACTGAAATTTTACCGGACGTAACACCCAATGAAGTTCGAAGGTCAGTGCAAGAAATGAAAAAGAAGTCCCCCGGAGGCGATGAAATAGTGGCAGATGCCTTGAAAGTGGCTGGAAAAAGATTATGGCAGGTCCTTGCCAAACTATTCACTAAATGTTTGCAGGAAGCAATAACACCAACCCAGTGGTATAACGCAGAAATTATCATACATCATAAAAAACGGGGTGCTACCGACCTCAGGAATTACAGGCTCATAAGTCTACTTTCACATATTTATAAACTATTTACAAAAATAATTACGAAACGACTAGAAAATAAATTGGAATTTTATCAGCCCATAGAACAGGCGGGTTTTAGAAAAGGCTATGGAACAAACGATCACTTACTGGTAATAAAAAATCTTATAGAAAAATGCACTGAATATAATAAACCACTAGCTTTAATATTTGTTGACTATGAAAAGGCATTCGACACCGTAAATCAACAAAAAATGTTGGAAGCCTTGACAGAATGCCGAATTGACTATCGGTATATAAATATAATTAAACACATATACCAAAACGCAACAGCCAGTGTTAGAGTGGGTGATCGTCAAACCCAGAAATTCCTGATACAACGTGAAGTACGCCAGGGGGACACCATATCGCCAAAACTGTTCACTACGCTTTTGGAATATATATATAAAAGGGCAAAACTGACCGACAATGGCATAAACATAAACGGAGAAAAGCTTAGCCATCTAAGGTTTGCAGATGATATTGTACTAATAGCTAATAGGATAGATGAGGCCAAAGAACTTTTAAATCAGCTCTACCTTTCCTCGCTAAAAGGGATATTGAAAATAAATATATCTAAAACCCAGATGATGACAAATCTTGTAGTCAGCGAAGATATATGCGTAGGAACAAGATCCATAGACCAGGTAATGGCCTATAAATACCTAGGTCATGAGATTCGCATAGGAAAAGATAACCAAATCGTTGAGCTTCTCCGTCGTATAAGACTGACTTGGGCAGATTTCGGCAAGCTGAACCATATTTTCAAATCGTCTGATATACCAATATGCCTTAAAAGAAAAACGTTTAATCAGTGTGTTTTGCCAGTGTTAACTTACGGTGCGGAAACGTTGACCATGACAAGGAGAACAGTTCAAAAGATCCGTGTGTGTCAAAGGACGATGGAGCGTGCTATGTTGGGCGTTTCACTACGAGACAAGATTCCAAATCGCCAGCTACGACAAAGAACAGGAGTGGCTGATGCAGTAGAGAGAGTAGCAACACTAAAATGGAACTGGGCAGGTCACGTGGCTCGAATGACAGATAATAGATGGACAAAGCGGATACTGGAATGGAGACCAAGAGATGATGCCTACCGAAGCAGAGGTCGTTTACCAACAAGTTGGACTGACGATCTGAAACGTTGCCATAGGAATTGGATGCAAGAGGCACAAGACCGAAATAGATGGAAAATTATGAGGGAGATCTATATCCAGCAGTGGATAAGCGAAGATTGAATGATGATGCAGATTAAAAACACTATTTTTTCCAGAAATTACTTCAAAAATTGCGCAGTCTTTATCAGCTTCATGTATATACAAAAATTAAATTACTCGTTGCAATTTATCTTTACTTTTTAAAACATCACTGCCATGTCTAAACTCTAAAATGTAGAAGACATTCTTATTAGTTCCAGGTTGTTTAACCACACCTCACGGTGCCTCACACAGCTGCGGCTGGTAAGCGCCCGGAATAGCATCTTTGTTAAAGTATATTTTATGACGTGTTAAATATGACAGTTTTTCAATAATTGTATCCTACCAGTTATGACCTGCAGATGGAATGTAGACCGTGAGACTTAGGGTACGGACATACCGAAGATACATGGATGTGCGCGGTAGAGGTCGCGGTCGCAAAAAAAGCAGTTTCTGAGTTGACTTACATGTGTTCCAGGAAAGTTAGCTTTTTTACATTATAAAATTATGTATATGCGCAACAGTAGTGATGACAGTGAATGCATGTCTTCAAGTGAAAAGTAGTGGATCATTTGTAATTCTTTAAATCGCCAGCTTTCGGCTCATCCTATAAATAAAAAAGGCAGTATCTAGGAGAATACCATCACCTATTTAAAGAGCTTAAGAAACGTCACTCAGACAGATTTTATGCTTATATGAGAATGAGTCTGGATATATTTCAGTATATTTATCATCCACCCGTATCTGTGACATTCGGCGAATGTCACGTGGTTTGAAAACCACTAATAAGCTTGCAATTTAACACGCGATCAACAGTTCGATCACGATGTGAAACAAACTATTTCGTTCTGGCATCAACATCGCTGTAAACCGCGATGATAGGTCGCGAGGGTAAACAAGGTTTGTTTAGACTTGGATGTATCGACCGCGACATCCATCGCACGTATCTATCTATGTTCGGTATGTCCGTGTTCTTACAGATTTATCAGTAAAAAGATAGATAACAACACAGAGAGCCATCGAGCGAGCTATGTTAGGAGTTTCTCTGAGAGAACATCTTCTTCTTCTTAAGGTGCCTTCTCCATTACTGAATGTTGTCTATAACTACAGCAAATGCTGTACAGCTCTGAGAGAACATATTCGAACATAAAAGGACGCACGGAGCAGGACGACGGTGAAAAATGTAACTGGAAGAGTTGCGCAAATAATATTGAGCTGGGTAGGACACGTGGTAAGACAGGACAATGAAAGCTGGACTAGAAACATTTACATTGGACACACGAGGAGAATACAGTAGTAGTAGAAACAATGGCTAGACGACATAAAAACAAAAGTAGGGAGAAACTGGAATCAAATGGAAGAAATGTCAGATTTCACGGGGAAGCTTTTGTTCAGAACTAGACGCATACGGGCTACAGAAGAAGAAGAAACATGACACATGTCGCGTCTTTTTATTTATTATAAATATTTACGTTACCGTAAAATACTTAACATTTTGATAGAACATTATGAGTTAATGCTTTGTTTAAAACAACAAAATAAAATATTTTAGCTAATATCAAATTAGGTTAGGCTAATTAGGGGACATCCAGTATAAACACTTAGGAGGGCAAACCTGAGGATGAAGAATAACTGTTCAATAGTTCAAGAACGTGTGCCTTTAAATGAATGGTAAAGTACCTTGAATGCAAGTTAAAATATTATTAAAATTAGCGTTCTTGAAGTCAATTGTTGATATTCTTAAGTCAATAATGAAAGCTCATTGGCAATCACAGAGTGAACACATTTTTATAGTCTTTGGAGGCTATGGGAAAATATATATTATTGTTGTTTACCAGATTCCTAAATACGAAGTTACCTATCGTTCAAAACAAAAGATCTGAATTTTACTTAAATATGGATTTAAAAACTAGGTAAAAAATATTTTTTAATACGAGTATATGATGATTTTTAAATAAGAAAATTGTGACTGATAAGACAAAATGCCACTTGAGTGCAAAACAATCGACTCAAAAGCGAGATTTGAGATTACGCCTGTTTCAATGTAAGAAGTGTGAAAATAAAAATATCTAATATGCAAACAATACCTTTATTATTGAAATGACCAACATAGCTATTTCGTTATTTGGAGGACGCATTATAAAATCAATATGCAATAGCAGAATTTCCCAAGAAAGGCGTTATGTGCAGAGAAATCATCAATTAAAAAATGAATTTCTTTATTTTTCAGTATTGCTTATTACCACCCCTACTCCTAATTACACTTTCCAATCAATTTCGCTTGGATCAGAAGATTTTTCTAATAAATTCTTGAGGCATTATTTTCCTTTCATTATTAAATACAGCTCACAATTCCATTATACATCCTGGTGCATGATTTCTTTCCCCGTCCCTTCGTTTAGGGATCATCCCGAACATGCTCTATTGGATTTAAGTCCGGGCTCAACACAGACCAATTTATTGTTGGTATACCGATCTCAGTCAGATAGGTAGTGGGGATTTGTGCGGTATGGCATCACCATAGTATAGCAACAAGTATATTACTAGGTGTAACGTGTAATTTTGTAACGTAGCTTTAGTAAGAATGAAACAAAGGCTTTTTGATTCGATTTCAGGTTGTAGTCAAAATTAATTTACTTGTCATTTAGTTGTGTTGAGATATTTAAAGATTACAATAAATTAATTTGCGTATTAAGTTTTATTTCAGTTCGTTTAAAGACTGCAACCTATTTTTTATAGTAATAGTATTAGAGTATTAATTTAATAAATACATGTAGTTATGCTTAATTTTTGATAGTAACAGGTATTTGCTTATATTATTTGTCGAAATATGTCGCTTTATAATTTAGTATTGATAATTCTTTGATATGTTTTCTGACATATTTTTCTGATATCTTTTAAAAAAATATTGATGTTTAATTGTTGTAATGTTGTAATGTTTTTAATATTGTTGTAATGTTAATGAAAATTTCGTTTTTTAATTATTATCTTTCTTTTATCTAATTTTTATTTATCTATAGTCCTTTTCCATCATATTGATAGCACATTATATATGCAAATCCTCAACAGGTCAAAAAACCATATGCGTCACCCTATACTTGTTTTGAAGTAAATAAAAAAAATTAATATTTTAAGATGCCGTCAACAATTCATTATCTTTTAAAAAATCTTCTGTAAAATAAGTGTCCACTAATCTCACTATACCTTTTTTGTGCGTAAAAAACGTCGGTATATATGACACACGATTATTGTTAATTATACACGGGTGATTAACGAGAGAATTCAATGTTTCTCAAAATAAATTAATGTAAACAGTAATTTAAAGGTGATTATTGTTTTTTATACAAGTTATCGCCTGACACAAAAAGAATACCTTCTTTGAACGATTACCTGGAATTACTGATAAGGCTTCACTAATGATAGTTTAAGTAGTTTTTATGCCACATTACAGCTTATGCCAATAATATAAATTAGAAATTGTTTGAATCTTCCATTTAGTTTGTAGATGTACATTGTTCATGTCTTACCTACCTACGTTTTTGGTGTCGATATTTTGTTATTTGCATTTAAAAATGACGTCGACAACAGGTTTTATCCCGGTTAAGTGTAGTTTTAAAGGTGCCTTCAGTCTAAGAGAGAAAAATATAATATTAAATGTACACGATGCACTTGTACATCAACGCCCTTTAAGTAATGTTCGTGAAATCGTTAACATGTGTTCAAATATGACAGGGGTTGGAGAAGCAACAATTTATAGATTCCTAAAAGAAAGAAAAGGAGGAACTGTTTCCTCTCCCAAGAAGAGTGGAGATAGTAAACCCTTGGAAATTGAAGAAATACATAAAAACATGATAGGACGCAGCGTCCAATCATTTTTTTTTAACAAAGAATTTCCAACATTGGACAAAATCCAAACATTAATTAGAGAAAACGAAGAGTTACCAATCATAAGCAACAAGAAATTATAGGGACTATTGAGAGAGATGGGATTTCGTTGGCAAAAGAATAGAAGAAAATCCGTTTTAATTGAAAAAGATTACATTGTATGTTGGAGACAAGATTATCTAAGAACTATTAAAAAGTACCGAGAAGGGAAAACAATTTTTTATTTGGACGAGACTTGGCTAAATGAAGGTCATACTGTACCATATCTATGGGTTGATACAAATGTGAAAAGTTGCCGTCAGGCATTCATCGAACGTGTATCTACTGGAATAAACAATATTGGAAAAGGACGCAGACTCATAATAACCCATATTGGAAACGAATACGGTTTTGTCAATGGTGGATTATTAAGTTTTGCCTCAAAATCAACCAAAGATTACCACGAGGAAATGACTGCTGACGTTTTTGAAGAATATTTTGAGCAGATGTTGGATTTAATTCCAAAAAATTCTGTCATAGTCATGGATAATGCTAGTAACCATTCAAGACTAGCAGAAAAATT
The DNA here is from genome assembly GCF_040954645.1 of Diabrotica undecimpunctata. Lineage (NCBI taxonomy): Eukaryota > Metazoa > Arthropoda > Insecta > Coleoptera > Chrysomelidae > Diabrotica > Diabrotica undecimpunctata. The sequence continues at coordinate 130,541,692 of NC_092809.1, read as the reverse complement.
GCCAACAACGGCATGGAAAAAAGGAGAGATAATCGAATGGTTGGATAAACACGCAATTGGGTACAAGGAGAATTCGACAAAAAAGGAATTATTACCTATTGTAAGGCAACATAAAGCAGCTTATAAAAAATATATAATTGATGAAATGGCATTAAACCGTGATGTAATTATTTTACGTTTACCCCCATACCACTGTGATCTGAATCCGATAGAAAATATATGGTCTCAAGTAAAGGGTGAAGTAGGACGCAACAACAAAACTTTTAATTTAGAAGACTTACAACAATTATTAGAACATTCCTTATCAAAAGTAACTCCAGAAAATTGAAAAAATGCTGTTAGTCATGCTCACAAGGAAGAAAATAAAATGTGGAATTTGGATAATATGACTGATGCAATGCTGGAACCGGCAATAATTAACGTTGGAGTTGAAGATTCCTTAGATTCTGAAGAAAGCAGTGAATCTGAAATGGAATTTGATTAAAATTATATTCATTTTTTTACAAATCGGCCCCTGTTACGGCCACAAATTATTTTATATATAACCAATAAAATAAACATCTTACATTTCTTGCAAATTCATTAGTACCTGTTAATCTCCATCACCCCGATACTGGAAACTTTATTTAGGGATTAGTAACCCTCAAAACTATTGTATTCTATTCTGCTTCAACCTTTAGACCTGGTGGTCATACTCAATTTAAAATTGTTTTCCTATATACTTCTGTAAACTTGTTGACAAATATCTATTTTTCATTGAGTCACCCGTATCAACAGTTTAGGGATTTGCATACATTATGTGCTATCAATATGATGGAAATGGACTATATCTGTCTTTCATTTGTTATTCCTCTATTAAGTACATCCTTACCCAACCCCAATGAAGCTGCCGAATTGAGCAACGTGATCTTCATCAAGATTTTGTGAATGATCAGTTTTTTATCATCATCTCTTGTTAGCTTTTTCTAACTATACACTGAAAAAAGGATTACCATTTTGGACAAAGATCACTTCGCAGATATCAGGCATTCAGTTAAGTCAAAATTGGTATTTATTGTCCTTCAAAAATCGATAAAAAGATAAAGAACATCTTTATAGAAACAAGCCAATTATTTAGTCACTGATATCAATTCTTTTAACAACCTTTCAGTATAATGTACGGTATACAAATAATCGACTGATTGTTGACATAAATCATTGTTATTTGTTCTAGGAAAATTGAAGGTTGATAGCAATGCCTCTTGTATTTCCAATTTATTTTTGAACTTAAAGCTGCCTACCATTTATCTTTTCTTTCAGTTCTTAATTTTAGCAATACCAAAAGAGGGACTTTTAAGGGAAACAAAATTTTAACAAAAAATGGAAAAAAAGCAAAAAAACATGACCAATATGAATAGCTGCAGTTAATAATAGAAGGCAAAATAGATAAAAAAATTTATATAGATAGAAAAAAAATCATTTCTCCGAAACATTAAAGAATGAACAAAAGAAAACGGAAATACTCTAATCCATCAAGCGTACGATAGAGATAAATTTGCTGTGATAATCGCCGAGGATATCTATTGGACTTAAAAATTAATACCGAAAACCACAGATATTGGTGGTAAATAAAAATCCAAATCAATACGTAAATGTATACAGAACAGTGCTACAGATACATATTATACTTTTGTATGGGGTTGAAGCGTAGACGCTAACAGTTAGCAGCCCTAATAGACTTAAAGCATTTGAAATGTGGGTATATCGAAGAATGTTGCGAATACCTTGGACTGTCCATAACCCAATTTGGAAGTTTTGGGTCTAATAGGTAGAGAATATGAACTGATTTAAATCTATAAAAAGCGAAAAATGGGATATCTTGGTCACGATTGCGGACCATGACAAAGGCGGTACTCCTGGAATAAGAATATACGAGATTGGACCCGTTTGGTCTCAAACAATTTGCTGAGGTAGACCCAGCAAAGTCACAATTATTGTTACCGATCTACGATAGGAGAAGGTAATCGAAAATAAAGGATCATCGAGTTTACATCGACGATACATGATACATAGACTATTATAAAGTTTTAACCGATGTAGACGTATTTTATTCTATTCCATTAACTAATATTGTTTTGCTAGATATACATACCACATTTTTTTAAAAGTATGTCATATTGCCAGTTACATACATTCTAAACACTAGTTAAGTGTAAAAGACAGTTATTTACGACATGTTAACAACCGGGGAAATAAAATGGGCAATTTTGATACTACATGTTTAAAAATATTTTCTTACTACGTTTTGCACTTTACTAAGAAACTTAAGCTGGGAAATTAAAAAAAAAACATAATGTCGACACTAACAGTAAATTAATTTCATCAATTTGTTTGGTTGATGTTTTCTTTCGTAGTCACTTAATTCAAATCTGAAATCGAAATTTTTTTGATAGCTCTATTTTTTTTATTTACCATATTTGATTAGTCCAGTCAGGTTAGGAAAAAGCATATGTATCGCGGTGCTCAGCATTATTTCTTCTTCACGTGAGTCTGTGATTATTATACATAGAACTTAGAAAAGTATGTATCGTTCACGGGTATTTGCATATTAAAGCGAATTCTACTTACGGATGTATAATTGGTTGGAGTTTAGAATACGCTAAATAGATATCCAATCAATGATAAGCATAAATATAATTTGACGTAGATGGTCTCAATAGTGACAGTACTTTGACAATGTCAACTGATAAAATGATAATTGTCATTCCAGGTTAGTATTTTCAGACATTTTACAGTGAAAATTTAATTTTGTATTTATTAATTAATATTTAAATGGGAATAAACCACAATTAAAGGTTAAAATACATTTATTGACGTTTCAATTTCCACTTCGGAAATCGTTCTCAAAATACAAACATTAGTAAATTAAACAAATTTTGTTTTTGTTACTTAGTGAAAAATTCTTCTAATAATTTAATTTTATCTGACTCATCTATATTGACAATTCAGACATACATTATACATTTTAAAGTAGACGACTTTAAAATGATATTGCCAATATTGTTGAGTTGCGTTCCTGGGACGACTTTACTTATAAGATAGTTCATTCGATTACATGAAACCAACTTTAACGTGAGAATATCCGTCAGAAAAAATCATAACATGTAATTCGTCTTTAAAAAGACAAATACATGCCATGATGACAGTAAAATTCTCCCGTTAGTGATTCCATAGTAAATTATGAGGGAAAAACCAGGAAAAAACCTCATAATACTATCCCGACATGGTAAGTATTTGATCTTGCATTTAGTTTACCTTCAATAAATACCAAATTCCGATTTTATATGTTTGTTATTTAAAAAATATAAATGATGTATTCTCTATATGTTACTGACTTACCAATACTGGTATTTTCCTTTTAATAACTTCCTCTTTCAATATGGGTAACCAGATCCTACTACATTCTGCCGAGGAATGTAGTAACCCAGGAACGCAACTCAACAATATTGGCAATATCATTTTAAAGTCGTCTACTTTAAAATGTATAATGTATGTCTGAATTGTCAATATAGATGAGTCAGATAAAATTAAATTATTAGAAGAATTTTTCACTAAGTAACAAAAACAAAATTTGTTTAATTTACTAATGTTTGTATTTTGAGAACGATTTCCGAAGTGGAAATTGAAACGTCAATAAATGTATTTTAACCTTTAATTGTGGCTTATTCCCATTTAAATATTAATTAATTTAAAATGCCACAAGAAAATAGCTTCAGAACAATATTTGTATTTATTGTCATAAAAATATTTTAAATATGCCGAGATATACCGAGAATGAACAAATACTAATATTAAAATTATTAAATTATTTTCAATTAGAAAAAGAGGCTAGGACAACTTTATTACCAGTTTCTGCCGTTCGTAAAGTAAGTTTTAAATTATTCTAAAAAATATTAATAGTATTTTAAATACTATACATTTTAGCGTGTTGCCGAGGCGTTAGGAGTTCCGTTACCAACACTAAGACGATTGGCAAATGAAGGAATTCAAATAGATGCTAGCTATTCTGTGGCAATGAGTACTTCAGTATGTGATAATCTAGTACCTCCATTAACCAATAAATATGAACATGTTAATAGAACTCGTGTATATTAGAACTATTTAAACTATTTCCACTATTTAATGATAAATCTTCACAAAATTAAACTATTGGCTGCCACAGAAACTTATAGCAAAATTACTTATCCGAATATGACTGATTTCAATTGCAATTGCCAGTAAATTTTGAAATTTGTATGGGAGTGAATCTGTGAAATCATTACATATGTAAGATAATGAGTAAGAGAGAGACAGAAAATATATTTTCTCTCTCTTCCTTTCTCGAATATAAAAATGTTCCTTTTGTATATATATTTAATATTATATATATTATATATATATATATATACATATTATAATATTATATATATAATAAAATATTTATTAATATTATTATTTATGTCATATGTTTTGTATTATTTATTAAATGTTCATAATTATATTAGTCTTTTGTATTTCAAAGTAATAATTCCAATAAAATACTGTATGACCCAGAACTGTCAATTTTGAAATGTCTTTGTGTCATGTCCTCGGTAGTATAGTAGTCAGTATCCCCGCCTGTCACGCGAGAGACCGGGGTTCGATTCCCAGTCGGGGAGGACTTTTTTATTAATATTATTACATGGTTATGCGTAAGTAGAAAAGTTATGTATATTATTTTCATTTTTAAATACTTGAATATACTTGAATACTTGAATATTGCATTTTAATTTAAATTGTATATTATATTGAATTATGTTGCACTGTATTGTAGTGTATTTTTTTATGTATATTATTGTCATTTTGAAATACTTATGAATATTGCATTTTAATTTGTATTGTATTATTATATTGAATTATGTTGCAGTGCATTGTATTTTTATATTAATAACAAAATAAACAATGAATTTTACTACAGAGTATGTTTAAAAAAATTTTTGCATTCAACTCCTTTCATACATTATATGAAAATAAAAATATACATTTTCATCAAAATATTGATTCAATCCTTCATTTACTATACTTCTATTACAGGTCAAAAGTTTTTTATTAATTGTTAGTAAGTTGTTATTAATTATGTCTCTCTTTCTGCTATGTCTTACCTATAGCATTGTATATGTAATGATTGTGCAGATTGACTCCCAAATAAATTTGTAACGGCGAATGCGTGTATAGAAGTGTAACTTCCACCGGCAGTCCCACTGGACTGCCACACCCGTTTTTCTTTTTTATCTCGCAGTCAACACATAAAAGATTCTATGGGAAGCGTTATTTCAAATAAACAAACATTTCAATTCCATAGTGTTTGTATTAATTAAAAATAAATCCATAAATAAATCTCAGCTAATTAAGCGCTTTCCTTGGAATGTATAGAATATGATATATAACAAACTGCCGTTCCAATATATTGAGCAATAAAAATTTATATACAGGACAAGACCTCTAATATGTAATTAAAAAAAAATTGAATTGTTAAAGTTTTTATTCCACATTACCTTTTCACATTTAGCCGATTACGATTCTGCAACTGTCAGATTTAACTAAGACGTCATGCAATAACTCTCGACATTCTTAAAATCCTATATGACGTCAAAATTAGTGACGCACTGAAAGAAAAGTTTGGGACAGACTATAAGCAACAATCTTTAGCAAATTGGTTTCTAGTACTCATAAAGAGTATACCGGAATAAAAGGAAAAAGACAGTTAAGATTTGATTTCACGTATAGTGCGCTCTGTATATCCGCTTATACGTATTTCATCCTAATAGATATCATCAGAGACGGATAGTCACAGACGCTCTGAACGTGAAAATAAATCTTTCCTGTCTTGGGAAGCAACTCTAACATGGCTTCGTATGGACGCAAATAGCGACATCACATAGTAAATCCGTGAATTAATTTTTCGAAACCAAATTCAGATTTATGCTTTAATCTGTGCCTTATAAGAATTGCAAGGCAAAACAGACGTTGATAAAGATGTTATTAGAGACATGTGGAATCTAAAATTGCATTCCACAACATATATTATCTCCTCAACTAAGCAAAAATCCTTAGCGAATTGGTTTCTAGTACTCATAAAGAGTATACCGGAATAAAAGGAAAAAGGAAGAATGTTTTTAATTCTTTAAGCGTTAGCGTGTACGTAGACAGAGCGTAGTAAAATGTATGAGCTTTTAAGGCACAATCGGGTAGGATTTAGGTATTTATAAAATCTAATAGAACGCCTAGCTTCTTACAGGAGTTTATAATATTATACTATTATAATTGTAATATGGTCAAAACTAGGTAGAGTCAGCACATAATATTTAGGTATTATTGAGGTATCCGCTTGGAGTGGAATGCAAATTGTTCAAACTAGTCCCAAACTAGTAGCACAATAAACAGATCTTCAAAGAATTGTGAGTTTTGACCATTTTATGGATTATTATGTTTTTTACTTTAAAACTATACATTATTTCGTTGTCTTTAAATTATTTTAAAATAGTAGTATTAAAGTAAAATAACTGACTTCTAAACTTCAATATCTAACAAAAAAGCATCCTTACTAAGAAAAAGGACAGAAAATTCGATACATTTTATACTTTTTGTACTTTGTATTTTTTTATCACTTTGTTTGTAAATATAGTTATTTAGAGCATAACCGCTTAATAGACAGATTGTTTTATACCACAAGTGGAACTTGCCACACTTCGGCTTTTAAGGAAACATGATCGAACATTTTTCCCTTTGATCTAATTTGCCACTATACGTCTACCTAAGGCTATCGTGTCAAACGGTATTTACACTTAATAAAACGTGACATAAATTCAAAATTATCTAATCTGCAAGGAACATATAAAATGATATAATGGTGTTCTCACCATTAACCCACTTGTTCATATATTTCCAGTACAGGACTTTAGTAACAGCTAGATACACCTAGATATGAATTTACAGTAATTAAAGTTTATTTTATTATAAAAAATACACTGTTTAACTAAAATATATTTCGGTTTCCTTTTTATTCATCGTTAACCTTTGGCCCAGTCAAAATAAAAAAAAAGTGGAACAGTAGACGGTACCGTAGACTGGCGCAGAGCTTCATAGTATGTTTTCTGTATTTTTAAAATTGAAATAATACATTTAAAATTAAATAAAGTAATTTATTTATTTATTTATTTATTTATTTATTTATTTATTTATTTATTTATTTATTTATTTAATTATTTATTTATTATATTTTAAACAGATTCAATAAATTATTATGCTTGCTTGTAACGCCATCTGTTAACGTATTAACAAAATATACGTTAATTACTTATGACAAACCTGTCAAACTTGGGCCAAATATTAATATTATAATATAAATAAATATTATTTGATAGTAAAATAATATATATTTTAAATATTTATATATATTTAATAGATATATAAAAATTTAAACAGATGATTCAATGTTATTATTATTCGGATGCCATTTATGACTTTTATTAACTTTTGAGAATCGTTAGGAATCAAATCTTTCAGTGAAAAATATTTTTTAATTTTTTACTTCTCATTGAATGTCTATATTTTGTTAGTTATCATTCATGCAGTTTTTGATTTAAACCTGCTTTGGGTGAATATAGGATGATTAGAATCTAATTGATCGGGAGCAGTGAATCGATGTCAAGCATCTTTATTTTATGACGCTACCCGTAACGGCGCCATCTTGTGGCGCTAGTTCCGTGACGCTTGACTCAGATTTAACTGCAAAGAATAAAAGTAATACAACGACAGTATACAAGCTTTGCTTCAAAAAATTGTATTGTATTACATTTCGAATTGGGACCTTTCAGAAATCAAAGTTTATGCAAAAAGAAAGGATTTTTTTATGAAAGATCTGTTTAATTATACGGGATCATTGTTTAAATATTGATTAAAACGTACCAATTAACAAAAAGTTATTTATTGTCCAAATTGTGTCCATGTAGAATTGTCTACTTTTTTTCTCTTTCTAAATAAAATTTTATATATAACTTGCTTAAATAATTATAAAACACTGTTGAAATTAGAATGAGGAAAATATGTTGTTGATTAATGGTGGTCCTGGTGGAACATATCCAGAGGGTTAAATGGCCTGAACAAGTTCTGAACCAACCGTAGCAAAGTAGTTATTAAGCTTGTTAAAAATGAGGTTAGGATAATCAATAAGTAAATTTTCTCTTATAGGTTTGGAAATAATTGTTGGGATTTTTGTTAGCTTCTTATTATGTATTATCGTTTTTAGTCTACTCTAATTTTTTTTTGGATCATTTTCAGTTACTGTTATCTCCATTTAATAAAATTCTCTTTTTCTTTGTTCAGTGTTTTTCGTGAGTGTCGTCTTAGATTTTTTATACAGTTGAAATAAATAGTTACTATTGGGGTACATCTTACACCTTTTGTAGTGATAGTTTCTTTCTTGTACTAATTTTAGTATGTCAAGATTAAACTAGGGACACTATTTTTTCGAAAACGATTTTTTTGTTTAACTTATACGGGTTTTTTTGGAAGGTTCTAATTATCTTATCACAATAAATGTTGGAATCGTCCAAGATTTTCTCCAGTAATTGAAGTAACTCACACTAACATCTTTATGCCTATTAAATATACAAGATTAATTGTACTGTGTTTGACTACACAAGATTTGAATTCGGTGATCACTGATACATGCTTCTACTATTGCAAATTCATGATTTAATTTAGTATTGGTGAATTTATAGTCTATAAGTGTTTTTGTATTACTTGTAACTCTAGTGGGTATCCTTTGATTCACAAAAAAAAGCGTTAATTTTTAAAAGCACTCCAAGATCATTTCTTGGTTTGGTACCTGATAGGTAGTCCATATTAATATCACCCATAATCAAACATGTCTTGTTCTGCTCATTCAACATGTCAAGTTTTTCTTCTAGAATAGAAAAAAATTCATTTGCACTAAATTCCCATGGTATATATATATATTGCACCAATAATTATATTGACGTTTTTAATATAAACAAAGAACAAAAAACATTTTTTATCATATCGAGTAATTTCACGAATTATGTAGAGGTCTTTTGCTAAAATAACAACACCACCACCTCGCATTTCTCTACTTACATAAAATGACTGATAACCATTGATGTTAAAGAACTTTTCCTCCTCCGGATATAACCGTGACTCCATTATTATCACAATATCAGATACAATTTGGTGACATAAGATTTCATTCTCACTAAGTTTGTTTCTCATTGAGCGGCTATTCATATACAGGATTTTAAATTTAGTACTTAGTCCACCTGTCTAACAAAACTCTACCCAACTACCAAATAAACAAGCTTAAATATTATAATTCATAGTCATTTTGTTTGATATTTTATTGTAATCCAACTATCGTTTCTTCACATGTTATTTATATAAGAGGACTTTTATCCTCTTTTCTCATATAGATTTTCCCATTTCTAACCCATAGATATTTATAACCTTTTTATTTTTTAGTTTTGTACGTTAGATTAAACAAATTTCTGCCATCTTGTGTAAGATATTCATTGACATATATTTTCGTTTTTGTTTTATTGTTTTTGTTACAGCTGAGCATATCTGAGTCTAAATTTTAGTCTTGTTGACATTATTTGGTTTTTTATTTCTTGAGTTGCTAGTTTTGCAACTACTTATAACAGGTCCTCTTTTTGTGTGTACCTCGTACATTCTTTAATGTCTGTTTCTTGAATATATTACACTGTAGCAGATCGTTAGCAATATCCAAAACTACAGAATCAGCACTAACCTCTTCCTTTAATTTTGTATCCATAAATTCAATATTGCATGAGATTCTGTCACAGTCTAAATCATTTATTTTTTCTTTAAGTATTTTGACTTTGGATTTTAGCTGCTTATTTTCATTTTTTAATGCTTTCATTTCAGCCAGAAAATTTCGATTTTCAGAAATTAGTTGATCGAAATTTTCAGACATAAAGTCAACAGATTCCTTCATCAATAACAGGAATTTTATTATTTTTGTCACTACTACCCTTTCCAAAAGCAGTATTACACTGTTTTCAGCATCGAGCAAAAAGACAAAAGAGGAAATGTAAAGGTAGTGGGGGCAAAAATATTGTTAGACAGGAAGTGCCATATTGAGAGGCCACATTAAACAAGGAAAGAGAGACTCTTTCCTTGTTTAAGAAATCAAATTTAGTTGGTTTATGTTATTGCTGATGTTATTGTTTGTCCCAACTTATTATTTGTATTTTCTATTGAAGTTTTTTAACAATTGTTTCACATTTTAGACTATTATTGTTATTATTTAATTAAAACTTTATCGTGTTCTAGTGTTAAAAAAAGTATTTTAAGTGTATTATGTATTAATATTATGTAATATAACAAATAAATAGATAAATTAGAACCCCTACACCACTGTATGATTATTGTGAAGTGTCATGAAATTTAAATTTGGCGCATTTACATTTCCGGATATGTCCGCCATCAGAGGCCACTTTTTTGGTCTCCTTTTCATAACGATTAGATTCCCTCTTTTGTCTTTTTGCTCGATGGTTTTCAGGTACAACAAGGTTTATACCATAACCTCGCTTTGTTTTCAATTTGAACATCGGACAATAATATTGGTTATATGACGTGTCATTTCAGCACAGCTTATATGGAAAACACTTTTCTTACAAATACTGCATAATACAGTGTGTCCGTAAAGTATGGAATAAATTAGATATTTCCTAAATGAAAAGCCTTTTTAAAAAAAAAATCTAAAACACGTCGATTTTAAAATTTAATGTTCTACATTTTACAATAAAATTTCATTATACAAAGTGATAGACATTACAGTGATGGCGTCATCGGCTCTTGTTTAAATGTAACATCCTGTATTTTAGGACATTTTTAGATCAATAAAATGAGCTGATTCCAAAAAAGTATAATACTGGGGGTCTAAGGGATATAATTTGAAAGATATGCGCTTAGAAAATTAATTTTTATTGATTTATAATATTAATAAATTATAAATAAATTATAATAAATAACATGAAAGTAATCCCGTAATTAATACGTGACTTAATCTTAAATGTTCGAATTGTACCAATTGTTGTATTTGACAGTAACCCAAACGTTGTACAAATTCTTGTAGAACCTTGTTTATGCTTTCTTGAGAAATATTGTTTATTTCTTTACGAATTCTTGTTTTTAAGTCTCCAATATTTGCAGGTTTCGTTTTATAAACAACATTTTTTAAATGATCCCACATAAAATAATCCAAAGGATTGAGGTCTGGCGACCTCGCTGGCCATTCAATATTACCACGTCTTCCAATCAGCCTGTCCGGAAAAATTTCATTTAGGTACCTTCGAACATCTAAAGCATAATGCGGAGGCGCATCATTATGTTGAAACCATAAACTTTTATCAAAACCTCCAAGATTAATTGTACTGGGGAATAAATTAACCAAAGTAGGTACGAGCTACCCACCTAAAAACTGAAGGTATGCTGGCCCGTTTAAATTACCTTCGAAATAGTAGGGTCCAATGATTTTATTTCTTACAATGCCAGCCCATACGTTTACCTTTTGCCGGTATTGTGTATGATGTTCCCGCATCCAGTTAAAGTTTTCTTTTGCCCAGTATCTTCAATTCTGGCGATTGAATTCGCCATTTAATTTGAATGTAGCCTCTTCAGAAAAAATAATATTTTAAACCAAGAGAGGGGTTCGGTGGCTGTTATCCATCATTATTACGCAAAATTGTATTCTTTTATCTGGATCATCCTCGTTTAATTCCTGTACAAGTGTGCATTTTACTTAATTTACTTACTTTTATGTACTTTGTGTACCGTTGTTTTGCAAACATCGGGATCACTACTAACCTTACGAACAGAAGTGTGAGCATCTTCTTCAAAAGCAAGTAGAACATCTAATGTAACATAATTTACAGAGGGACGAGACCTGATTTGCGTGCATTCTCAACCGTACCAGTTTCTCGAAATTTCTTTTCAATCTTACTTACTATTGACTGCGTGATGGGTATTTCTGGATATTTATCATTAAATAAATTACACACTTCCATCTGAGTTCGCGATTTGTCTCCATTACGCAATAGTCATGAGTATTTCAATTCTTTGCTTTACACTCAAATTCATTTCTACTTAAAATTAATTCTAAGCAATAATACAGAACATTCACTAATTACTACAATTATTGTACTACTTAATTGTTATTGAACGTTATCTACTAAAAATAATTACAGTTTACCAAAAACTAGAAGTAGGCTACTTTGTTGCAATTGATAATAAATAATTTATTTTCTAAGCGCATATCTTTTAAATTATATCCATTAGACCCGAGTATTATACGTTTTTGGAGTCAGCTCGTTTTAATCGATCTAAAAATGTCCTAAAATACAGGATGTTACATTTTAAAAAAGAGCCGATGACGTCATCACTGTAATGTATATCACCTTGTATGATTAAATTTTATTGTAAAATGTAGAACATTTAATTTAAAAATCGACGTGTTTTAGATTTTTTAAAAAGGCTTTTCATTTAAGAAATATTGAATTTATTCCATACTTTACGGACACACTGTATAACTTTTAATACTGATTTATTGCAATCATCTCACACTAAAGCTGTATTGCATATGTTTAACCTCTAATATCTTTTCTTTTCACCTACCAATGGAAGAAACACAATAATAAGTCCGAAGAAACTGTGTTTCTTCTTAAATGATTAGTAAAACATCGAATGAACACAGCCTTCACAGCTTACAACGTAAAAAAATGCAAATGTGCTCATCAAAGTAAATTGGGTTGAAGCGAACATATTTCTAATAAATAAACAAAAAACGAAATACACCACAAATTATTTTTTTACTGAAACCGTAAACTATCGTTTTATTTAATTACTGCTAAATTGTGGAATACTAATAAGAAAATTAAACGTAAAGCAGTAATGGATACTCTGGCAAAGATCAATCGGAACCAATTGCAAATGGTACATTAAATGGCGACAATCCGCCGATAATCATACATTTTAAAGACAATTGCAATTACACCACTTGAATAATAAGCCATGAAATGTCATGGGCGTGGAAATGTTCTATTAGGTATTTTAATGTCACAATTAACTTTTGTGTTTAAAACCTGCATAGCCGATATGATTGTCTCCATCAAACTTATTCCTGTTGTTATGGTTAAATAGAGTTATTAAGAGTGGTCGGGAAAAACGATGAATATCGCAATTCACAATTTGCACTATTTTTATATACTTTAAACTTACGCCTTATAGTTAGAAAACGTCCAAAAAGTATAAAAATTAAATAGGGACAAGCCATATACAAAATAAACACATCTATTAATTTTGATATTAAAATGCAATATTAGTTTTTTATAAAAAAAAATCAATGAGACGTTAGTTTTTATGGGGGAAAAACGAAGAAGCTCCACAGATTTAGTGGAAAGAAATAGTGTCTTAGACGTTATTTTTTCAACTTTTATGAAAAAGTCTTTTATATTATTACAGTTGTATTAAACATTTGAATAACATTTAGAATACATAGATTGTAACACTAATTTGATAATTTTATTTGTTTGTTTTCTATTCTGCCTGTTTCTTGTATGATTGTTTTTTTGGTTTTCTCTTCCATTTCACCGTCTGAACGAAACTCAATAATCGTGCACTACAATTTAGACACAAATAACCTTAATGTTGTAGTCTAAATTGTTGCCATAATTACATGTACTGTTCCGATAAGTGTTTCTGTGAATCAAATAAGTAATCCACAGTAATAATAATAAACATCAAAATTGACTGACGCGTCATTACAGGGAATATTGAAACTTCTTCATTCTTCGTGGAGTTTCATTGTTTTCCCTATCGACTCTTCTATGTTAAGGAGGTAAAACTAAGGATTAACCAAAATTATGACTAATCCCATGGACAGGATACAGTGATTAGCCCAAATTATGGAATAAATTAATTTTTTTGAGAATAGGCGACTTTAGGAAGATAAATCCAGAAAAGGTAAATTTGTATTTTTAAATTAAACATTAAAATAATTTATACAGGGTGGCCAAGATATTAATTTTTGAATTAACTAAAATTTACACAATAAAGGGAGTATACAGTCCGTCCCAAACCCTTCTTTCAGTGCGTCACTAATTTTGACGTGATATAGGATTTTAGAAAGTCGAGAATTATTGCATGACATTTTAGTTAAATCTGACAGTTGCAGGATCGTAATCGGCTAAATGTGAAAAGGTTTTTTTTTTAATTGTGGAATAAAAACTTTAACATTTCAAAAAAAAATTTTTAATTTACATATTAAAGGTCCCGTCCTGTATACAAATTTTTATTAATTAATAATTTAGAACTTACTTCACGAATGGCAGAAAATAGTAGTAAAGTTGTCCCAGCCTCTTTTTCTAGTTGAAAATAATTTTCTCGGTATATCTCGGCATATTTAAAATATTTTTTCTTCAAACGTCAAATAATGATGACATTACTTATCTAACTTGATCCTGTCAAAGTTTGATGTCTACGCCGGCAGCAGTTTTTTTTTCCCATTTATTTACGGCGGAGGGAAAATGTTGTCATGGCAACAATATGAAACATGTCATAAAGCAACAATACAAATGTCATTAACAACAATTAAACATCATTTTTATTTATAGTAATATTAAAAGTACAATTAGTTAATGAGGCATTTTCAAAATTGAAACCGTGCAAAAATGTTCCCGACTCTTGATACGCATTGGTAATTGTTGATGATACTGATGGTCGAGAACAACTTTCAGCAATCATTCCCGATGTTGGCGAATCCTGAGGGTTTAAAATTTTTTGAGCATTATCGTTCTTATTTCTTATTTCGCTTAGGTTTTCCATTTTCGCACTAAATTTGCGCTTGCGGTTGCAACAACAATAAGCTGTCTTTAATAATTGCAAACAACTGTCAAACAACTGTAACCAGGGAGACGCAAATCCCACCGATGACTTCTACACGACTTTGATAGTTGTCACAGTTAATTTCGAGTAAAAATAGCGTATGAATTGTACTATTTATGGTTGAAAATTGCTACGTTTGAAGAAAAAATAGTATACTTTATTCGGCAAAGAATTGACTTTTCTTGACTTGACCTCTATTACGCGCCTCACTTCGTTCGGCGCGTAATATCGGGTGCGTCAAGAAAAGTCATGCTTCTCCGCCTCATAAAGTAATATACTATTTATGACAATAAATACAAAATTAAATTTTCACTGTAAAATGTCTGAAACTACTAACCTGGACCTGGAATGACAATTATCATTTTATCAGTTGACATTGTGAAAGTACTGTCACTAATCTGCGTCAAATTATATTTATGCGCATCATTCATTGAATATCTATTTAGCGTATTCTAAACTCCAACCAATTATACATCCGTAAGTAGAATTCGCTTTAATATGCAAATACCCGTGAACGATACATAATTTTCTAAGTTCTATGTATAATAATCACAGACTCACGTTTTTTTTCTGTCACTTCTAGCTTAATGTGTTCATTCAGATCATTCAGAAGAGAATTCGATCAACTATGACGCACTGAAAGAAGGGTTTGGGACGAACTATATGTACCTAATTTATTTAATTCAAAATACATTTTACTGTTTTCAGAAAACAGCAAAGATGTTTGACAAATGAAATTAATGAAAAAATGAATATTTGACAAATAAAAATTGTTTTTCGCTTAATTTAAATGTTGAAATTGTCCCCTACCTGCCTCTTGGCTGTAATTGAACCGACGACAATAAACTTCTCGAACCATGTGTATTATTTCTGGACGTATAGTACGAATTCCCAATTTAATTCAATTTTTTTTATTTTGTGGTAGCTTGTTTCAGCAGTTGTCTTTAAAGTCAGCTATTCTCAAAAAAAATATTCCACATATTTGCCTCTTACTGTATTTCATCAATCTCATACGCAGTGTAGCACATAAAAACCGGGGCAAGTGCCAAAATGTTAGTTTTATGAAAACTAAAAAAAAACCAACGACTCAATCGAACAACGAATCAACGAACTATCAATCCTGTTCCAAATGTCATTGTCAATGAAATAGTCAATTGTTGCTTGCGGCAACTCAAGTTAGTTGACAAACTCTAGTTCTACAGTTCGGATGTAGAAATTATTTTTTCGAGTAGGGACTTATGGTTCCCGGTTAGTAATCCAAGTACATCGGCATTTTGCCGTACAATTCAATACTTTCAAGTACGTTTTCATTAATGTAACCCCGCACTGTTTGGTTTAGCGGTTAGTTACGCAAGTACTACAAAAGTAAGAAATCTAAACCATATTTTTGCATTTAACAGTAAACATTTTACCTTGCGTTCTTCTTAATTGAGTGGTACACTGAAGATGGAAATAACAACGTTGGAAAAGTGTCGATAGTCCGGAAATGTTCTGAACTTTATTATAATCCTTTTGGTTTGCTAAGAAAAGGATTAAATATATTCTTGAGAGCAAAGTCATAGATGATAAAGATCTCAGAATAATCGTGAATTTATACTGGAATCAGCAATTAAATATGAGAGTTGAAGATAAAGTTTCAGACGTAATAAGAGTAACATGTGGAGTGAGACAGGGATGTATATTATTGCCACTACTGTTTAACTTCTATAGTGAACGCATTTGGTAGGACGTCTTGTCAAACGCAAATGAAGGAATAATTGTCAATAGTGAAGTACTGTCAACGCCACTTAAGTTGGCGAGGCGCACAAACCCAAAATTGAAGTCCGCTTGGGGTGGATTAGGTAGTTGTCATCAGTCTTCTCCCAGTAGTCAGGTGCGTAACACAAAAGTGAAGTGCGGCTGTTATTTTTCAGATTTCTTATTATTTTGGATAGTTAAGTGTGTTTGTGGCAGTTTCTTTAAATTATGGCGTTAGAAAGTAATAGAAAGACTAATTCTGTTATTAATGGACAATCTCGTGAGATCATATATAATGTGTTATTATTTCAAAAATTTTAAGCTTGAAGCAGATTCCTTGAAAACTGCGAAAGAAACAACAGCTAAAGCAACAGGTAAGTTTGTACAATAAATTAATTTTAATTCGCTATCAAATGAACTGAAAATAATCGAGAGTTTTTAACTTTGCCTTTATATTTTATTAGTCATATCTTTTACAGGAATTTCCATCAGAACAATCGAAAGGATAACAAAAGAGGCAAAATGTTCTTTGAAAAATACCGACAGAGTCCAATTTGCCAGTCCAGGAAAAAAACGAGTAAGGAGATCAATCATAGATTTGACGGAATACCAAACAAGAGACATTCGCAGAATAATCTACGATTTTTATAAAACACACAAATGTCGTGTCACGGTAAAAAAATTAAAACAAAAAATTCATAACGATTTGGATATCACAATTTCACAGACATCTCTAAGGCGACTTCTACGCAAAATGCAATTTCGTTGGAGGAGAACCGAAAACAACCGAAAATTACTTATAGAAAAATGTTAAATACGAGCTTTAAGTATAAAATATCTCAGGCAAATCAAACATTTTCGTACTCAAAATAGGCCAATTGTGTATGTTGACGAGACTTACTTACACAGCGGTCATACTTTTTCGAAGAACTGGACTGACGAATCAACAAAGGGATTATTTTCTATAATTTCTAAAGGTCAACGACTAATAATAGTGCATGCCGGTGGAGACATGGGATTCGTTAAGGATGGATTTTATTAATCTTCAAGTCAGGGGGATCAGGGGGACAAAATCAGGGGATTTCCACTCTAAAATGAATGCACATAATTATGGAAAGTGGTTACAAAAACGTTTATTACCTAATTTACCTAACTCGGTACTAGTTTTTGATAACGCATCTTATCATAGTATTCAGTTAGAGCGGGCGCCTACATCAAACTCAAAAAAAATTAAATGATAGAATGGTTAATACAGAAAAATATTTATACCCACCGCTTTAAAACCGGAATTATATGAAACCATTAAATATCATAAACCCCATCATGTAAAATACAAGTTCGACGAAATTTTACGCGAGCATGGCCATATTCCTTTGCGTTTACCTCCGTACCATCCTGACCGATTGAACTTATATGGGCTACAGTCAAAAATAATGTAAGCCAGAAAAACGTTACATTTAAATTAGTTGACGTACAAGAACTGGCTGAGGAAGAGTTCAATAAAATTGATGCAAATGAGTGGAGAAAATGATGTGACCATGTCATTAAGAAGGAAGATGAATACATGGATCGCGAAATAGTGGTTGATAACGCCATGGAAATAGCTCCTAATATTATAAATATTAACAGCGAATCGTCCAGTACAGAGTTTTCTTTTGATGATAAAGATGAAGAAAATTAACCATTAGAAAATTATTTTCAGTTACTATTTTTCTATACTTGATACTCGTTTTAGTGTTATAATCAAACCAAAATATCAAAATTAAATAATTACTGTTTTACATTTATTTATACAATACCCTCCATTTAATATGAAAGACAATATCAACGTAGTTTTATTTGTTAATTAACAATATACAGTCATAATTATTATTGTGTTTATATGTTAAATTAAAGAGATATTATAAACCAGTGGCTTTCTATTTAAATTGACTAAAAAAATAATAACAATTTCATCTTTCTAATGATATATTAAAGCTTGCGAAAAAATATTACTATTTTTTTAATTGTGTAATAATTCTTTGAACTATACCGTTACGCCACTGAAACTACTTATCAGAAATAGTAAACCAATAGGAGAATCATGGGTCGTAAACATAACCTATTTCTCAGTAACGTTCTGCGTAATCCGTCGCCAAGTTAACTGGTGTTTGCTGTACAGATGGTACTGTGCTATTGGCAAAAATATCGGAAGAGCTTTAACTTTTACTAGAGAATGTGAATAGAGTATGCAATAACTACGGTATATAGATTAATAACAAGAAAATAAAGTATATTATCTTCAGTAAAATTACAATTCATGATACAGACATTACTATAAGTAATACCGCCATTAAATGGTGAATAATTACAAGTACATGGGAGCTATGATAAACGGGAACAGTTATCAAAATATTGCGATCAAAAGACGTATTGAAATTGCTAGGTACATTTTCAATGAAGAAACTGTTTAATAATCGTGATATCAGTCTCTTTACGAATAAGAATGCTAAGAACATATGTATTTAGTATCTTTTTGTACGGTGTGGACTCTCAAACAGGGCAATATAAAAAGCATTGGAAGATTCGAGATGTGGTGCTATCGACGAATATTAGGAATACGTTGGGTTGGCCGAGTTAAAAATAAAGAAGTATTACGACAAATGGACAAAAAGCCTAAAGTAATACTTACTATAAAAAGAGAAAATTGAGCCATCTAATATGGGGACAAAAATACACATTCTCAGAAGCATTAGGAAAGATTGAAGGACGAGGGAATCTGGGCCGCAAAATAATGTCCTGGACTAGAAATCTAAGAGAGTGGTTGATAGTTGTAAACAAAGTTGGAATAGCCTTGATGATATGCTATATCCTTGACTTATTAACAGGGTTGTATATTATTTGATGAAGGGAAGAAATTTTTAACTGAAAAAATTTCGTGATATATTATTTAATAGTTTCGTTACGATTCTTTATATTACAATGTGTTTATTTTTGAATAGATTGTAGGATTTCGGATAAGTTTCTATACTTACTTTCATTAAGCGATGCAGGACATATAAACAAAGATCAATTTAACAGATGATTGTTAAAGATGTTCCAAATGAGTCTACTAGTTCCGATAAGTAACAGTATAATTATGACACTTTATTAATTTTTTTATTTTCTCAACTATTAGTGTTTATTGCATAGTATATAAATTATTTTTATTACTGAATACATAGTAAGCAAAAAAATAATCCGATTCATAAAATTAATGAATATTTTATGCATACATGCAAGTAACAGTTCTTCAAGAATATTTAAAAACTAACCGAAATGTCCATCTTTATTTCGTTACTGCCGACGTCGTCGGAACTCATACAGGTTCGAACACGATTTAAGTAGGTATTATATTTCGGTATTGAAATTTTGTAATTTGAATCGATTTGTGAGTATATTTTTAGTCATCTTGATGGTCAAAAGACAATCAATTATATTTATGCTGTTAATGTTGAATTAGCAATTATTTGTTGTGCGATTTAAAACTATTTAAGTATATATTTTTATTTGTATAACGACCCTATCTATACGTGATTGTGATTACTGTAACAATAACCACGTATTTCAATAACTGATATTGAAACCAAAAATGTCATCCACTGATTCTGCTGATGAATTGGTTGAAAATACATTGAGTCCTCCTCGAAAACGAAGTAAAAGAAGCCCTCTTAGCGTTGAAGTTAAAGAAATAATTTTAAATGTTTTTAAATGTGAAAGACAAGAAAATCCCGGGTTAGTGGTTGAAGATATTGTGAAAAAGTGTCTAATAAAGTTGGAGTTTGTGATAGAAGTGTGTTTACGGTGATAAAGGAATACAAAACGAATCATCAATTCGCTGGACCAAAAGTATATCTGGCCCGGAAAAAGAAGTTTGACAAAATTGATGATTTTGACAAAAATGCCAAAATTAGAAGACTGGTTCATAATTTTTTTATGAGCAACGAAATACCCACCGTTGGATAAGGTTTTAAAGAAGGTGAACTATGTCCCTGATTTGCCAAATTTTTCGAAAACCACATTTTACCGAATATTGAAAAACTTAATTTTCAATACAAACGTAGGGGAAGAAACGCTCTTTTACTAGATAGAGACGACATTATGATGTGGCGAAGAGAATATTTTCAAAAGATGAGAGCTTATAGACTTTACGTTTTGTTCTGATGACATATTTATAGTACCTGCATATGCATTCCCCAAAATTTTCAGATTTCAGATTGACGAGTCACGACATATTAATAATTATATAATTATATATATATAAATATATATATATATATATATATATATATATATATATATATATAATTATATATATATATATATATATATATATAATTATATATAATTATATAATTATTAATATGTATATATGTATATATTATTTCAACATAATTGAGTAATGAGTATTTTTTTTGTTATTATTATTATGAAACTTTTTAGAATTGTACAAACAACTAAGTATAGTAAAAATTAGAAATAAAACTTATATTTTTTGCAGGCACTCTGTACATAAAATTGTTGGCAAAAAAAATAAATTCTTGGGTTTTTCGCCCTGTATAAATGGTCCCTATTATCGGATATCAACTAAAACAATCAGGTTCTTTGTCGAGCACTTTTGCAAAATTAAAATATAAATTTCGTATTTTATAAGATAATATATATTCTGACTAAACAAAAAGATAATCCCAAATGCGGCCCTGTTGCAGACCTACACGTGGTAATGTTTACATCTTCCTGCATCGGTTAATGAATTTTACTATAGATCTTTACCTCTAGAAAAATATTATAAGTCTTTATCCTATTATTTCATTTTTCTACCTCAACAAACATGTAACGGCTATCGGTATTATAAGTGTATATCCAATCTATTTGTGCCACGGACACACTGTTATCAAATAAAAAGTAATGAACTTTGCATGACTTAGCTTTGCTTTTAAATTAAGTACGTCTATGTAATCGCCAACGGCTTAAATCATGTAAAATAATCGAGCAAATTTTTTCATTCTTTCGACGTTTCGTTGTTATATTGCATTGCACTTGACAAATATTACGTCGTACTTGTGGGACGATTTTCAGATTCGGATTCTTTTCCACAATAATAGTGAGGCTATTCAATTGCAACTGGGACGGGAATCATTAACAGGTGGAGCAATGTGGATTACGCAACAGACTATTGTGCACATTTTTAGTACGGTTGCTTTCGATCTGCCGGCGTGACTAACGAGTCACGAGTTAAAAAGAATTTACTCAAATAAATAGCTATAACAAATCGTAAACAACACAACAAAATTGATGATTTACTACAGGAATACGAGTAGATGAAATTGTTACGGTTAATATTTCATTGATTTGTAATACATTCTAATAAATCAATAATAAAATTGCAAATAAACAAATTTCAAATAGAGAAGTAGAATAATTAATACATTTTTTGATCCCAACTATCTAGAGCTATGCTCTCTCATTGGTACTACCCCTGTACTTCGCCTATTTTATTCATTCCGAATTTTATTTTTTTTTTCACTGCACCCATCCATCAATGCATTCTCAATTCCGTCACTGGTCTGATGGCTGTTTTATAGAATTTTGCTTTTAGTTTTATTTGAATTTTTGTATCAGATCACCCGCTTCTTTCTACTTTATTCATCTAACCCTAATTCTACTGCATGCATTTCCATCTATTTCCCTATTATTTTTTCATAATAATGTCATCATCCAAAGTTACCATTTTATTTTTTGTGACAACTCCAGATTTAAATGCACGTTTTGTAATGAGCTTTAAACCTTTTTCA